>NC_089682.1:48861998-50061998 GCF_031753505.1 Anomalospiza imberbis
TTTCCGAGGCAATCTGCAACCGGCTGTCAGATGGAAGTGCTCTCTGCCCTCTCCTGCCCAGCTCTAGGTACTAGTGGGAACTTGCCAGCCTGGGCGAGGCAAACAACCTCCAGAGATGTCACAGAGCATAAGGGGAGCACAGATGCCCAAAAGCAGCAAAGCTGAAGAGCCTGGCTCAGCTTCACTAGTGTGAAATTCACTGACTGCGAAAAACAAAGCAGCAGAGCACCGGGCTTCTGGGCGCTGTGAAGGCAATTGCCAAAACCAGGCAGCTGCTCCTTCCCAAGCACGGTCAGCTGCCTATGTTCTTGCTTGTCGACAAACTCGCCACTGCCCTTCTTTTCAGCAGCTGCCACGTCTTCTGTGCATCTCGGAGCCTCTGGCGACGAGCAAGACTTGCCAAGGTGGGACGCATCAGGACCAAGTCAAAACCCAGGCAAGTTGTCCTGGAATGCTTTCCATTCGCTTGCCGAGAGTGAATTCAAGAGGCAGGAGAGCGGCAGCCACCGTCCTCCAGCAGTCGGAAGGCTTCGCACACAAGCCCGCTTCTTTGCGCCTTCGTTCTTCGCCTCTTTCAAGCAACCGCGATCTCTGCCTCTCGGAGGCGAAGAAGCGGCTAATTCGCGCACAGCTCGGTAGAGCGGCAGCGCAGCGCTCCGGAGCGCCGCTTCAAGCCGAAAGACGCCGGGAAGCGGCACTTTCCTCCGGATAGCTCCGGAGCCTTGCCTTCTGCTTCTCTAGTCGTCTCTATCTTAGCAAAAACCTTTCCCACTCCATTTGGCAAGGGGAGAGCGTACCTGCACTGCACACTAACCGCGGTTTGCAAAGAAATAGGATTTGCTGCACATTCCAAGGACACGGCTCTTTCCGAGGCAGTCTGCAACCTGCTGTCAGATGAAGTGCTCTCTGCCCTCTCCTGCCCAGCTCTAGGTACTAGTGGGCACTTTCCAGCCTGGCCGAGGCAAACAACCTCGAGAGATGTCACAGAGCATAAGGGGAGCACAGATGCCCAAAAGCAGCAAAGCTGAAGAGCCTGGCTCAGCTTCACTAGTGTGCAATTCACTGACTGTGAAAAACAAAGCAGCAGAGCACCGGGCTTCTGGGCGCTGTGAAGGCAATTGCCAAAACCAGGCAGCTGCTCCTTCCCAAGCACGGTCAGCTGCCTATGTTCTTGCTTCTTGACAAACTCGCCACTGCCCTTCTTTTCAGCAGCTGCCACCGTCTTCTGTGCATCTCGGAGCCTCTGGCGACGAGCAAGACTTGCCAAGGTGGGACGCATCAGGACCAAGTAAAAACCCAGGCAAGTTGTCCTGGAACGCTTTCCATTCGCTTGCCGAGAGTGAATTCAACAGGCAGGAATGCGGCAGCCACCGTCCTCCAGCAGTCGGAAGGCTTCGCACACAAACCCGCTTCTTTGCGCCTTCGTTCTTCGCCTCTTCCAAGCAACCGCGATCTCTGCCTCTCGGAGGCGAAGAAGCGGCTAGTTTGCGGAGAGTGCAGTAGAGCTGCGGCGGTTCGCACCGAAGCACCGCTTCTGCCGAAAGACGCCACGAATTGGCACTTCCCTCCGGATAGCTCCGGAGCCGCGCTTCTGCTTCTCTAGTCGTCTCTCTCTTGGCGAAAAGCTTTCCCACTCCATTTGGCAAGGGGAGAGTGGACCTGCACTGCACACTAACCGCGGTTTGCAAAGAAAGAGGATTTGCTGCACATTCCAAGGACACGGCTCTTTCCGAGGCAATCTGCAACCTGCTGTCAGATGGAAGTGCTCTCTGCCCTCTCCTGCCCAGCTCTAGGTACTAGCGGGCACTTGCCAGCCTGGCGCGAGGCAAACAACCTCCAGAGATGTCACAGAGCATAAGTGGAGCACAGATGCTCAAAAGCAGCAAAGCTGAAGAGCCTGGCTCAGCTTCACTAGTGTGCAATTGACTGACTGCGAAAAACAAAGCAGCAGAGCACCGGGCTTCTGGGCGCTGTGAAGGCAATTGCCAAAACCAGGCAGCTGCTCCTTCCCAAGCACAGGCAGCTGCCTATGTTCTTGCTTGTCGACAAACTCACCGCTGCCCTTCTTTTCAGCAGCTGCCACCGTCTTCTGTGCATCTCGGAGCCTCTGGCGACGAGCAAGACCTTGCCAAGGTGGGACGCATCAGGACCAAGTCAAAACCCAGGCAAGTTGTCCTGGAATGCTTTCCATTTGCTTGCCGAGAGTGAATTCAAGAGGCAGGAGGGCGGCAGCCACCGTCCTCCAGCAGTCGGAAGGCTTCGCACACAAGCCCGCTTCTTTGCGGCTTCGTTCTTCGCCTCTTCCAAGCAACCGCGATCTCTGCCTCTCGGAGGCGAAGAAGCGGCTAATTCGCGCACAGCTCAGTAGAGCGGCAGCGCAGCGCTCCGGAGCGCCGCTTCAAGCCGAAAGACGCCGGGAAGCGGCACTTTCCTCCGGATAGCTCTGGAGCCGCACTTCTGCCTCTCGGACACGGCTCTTTCCGAGGCAGTCTGCAACCTGCTGTCAGATGGAAGTGCTCTCTGCCCTCTCCTGCCCAGCTCTAGGTACTAGCGGGCACTTGCCAGCCTGGCCGAGGCAAACAACCTCCAGAGATGTCACAGAGCATAAGTGGAGCACAGATGCTCAAAAGCAGCAAAGCTGAAGAGCCTGGCTCAGCTTCACTAGTGTGCAATTGACTGACTGCGAAAAACAAAGCAGCAGAGCACCGGGCTTCTGGGGCGCTGTGAAGGCAATTGCCAAAACCAGGCAGCTGCTCCTTCCCAAGCACAGGCAGCTGCCTATGTTCTTGCTTGTCGACAAACTCACCGCTGCCCTTCTTTTCAGCAGCTGCCACCGTCTTCTGTGCATCTCGGAGCCTCTGGCGACGAGCAAGACTTGCCAAGGTGGGACGCATCAGGACCAAGTCAAAACCCAGGCAAGTTGTCCTGGAATGCTTTCCATTTGCTTGCCGAGAGTGAATTCAAGAGGCAGGAGGGCGGCAGCCACCGTCCTCCAGCAGTCGGAAGGCTTCGCACACAAGCCCGCTTCTTTGCGGCTTCGTTCTTCGCCTCTTCCAAGCAACCGCGATCTCTGCCTCTCGGAGGCGAAGAAGCGGCTAATTCGCGCACAGCTCAGTAGAGCGGCAGCGCAGCGCTCCGGAGCGCCGCTTCAAGCCGAAAGACGCCGGGAAGCGGCACTTTCCTCCGTATAGCTCCGGAGCCATGCTTCTGCCTCTCTAGTCGTCTCTATCTTAGCAAAAAGCTTTCCCACTCCATTTGGCAAGGGGAGAGTGGACCTGCACTGCACACTAACCGCGGTTTGCAAAGAAAGAGGATTTGCTGCACATTCCAAGGACACGGCTCTTTCCGAGGCAATCTGCAACCTGCTGTCAGATGGAAGTGCTCTCTGCCCTCTCCTGCCCAGCTCTAGGTACTAGCGGGCACTTGCCAGCCTGGCCGAGGCAAACAACCTCCAGAGATGTCACAGAGCATAAGGGGAGCACAGATGCTCAAAAGCAGCAAAGCTGAAGAGCCTGGCTCAGCTTCACTAGTGTGCAATTGACTGACTGCGAAAAACAAAGCAGCAGAGCACCGGGCTTCTGGGCGCTGTGAAGGCAATTGCCAAAACCAGGCAGCTGCTCCTTCCCAAGCATGGTCAGCTGCCTATGTTCTTGCTTCTTGACAAACTCGCCACTGCCCTTCTTTTCAGCAGCTGCCACCGTCTTCTGTGCATCTCGGAGCCTCTGGCGACGAGCAAGACTTGCCAAGGTGGGACGCATCAGGACCAAGTCAAAACCCAGGCAAGTTGTCCTGGAATGCTTTCCATTCGCTTGCCGAGAGTGAATTCAAGAGGCAGGAGAGCGGCAGCCACCGTCCTCCAGCAGTCGGAAGGCTTCGCACACAAGCCCGCTTCTTTGCGCCTTCGTTCTTCGCCTCTTTCAAGCAACCGCAATCCCTGCCTCTCGGAGGCGAAGAAGCGGCTAATTCGCGCACAGCTCAGTAGAGCGGCAGCGGAGCGCTCCGGAGCGCCGCTTCAAGCCGAAAGACGCCGGGAAGCGGCACTTTCCTCCGGATAGCTCCGGAGCCACGCTTCTGCCTCTCTAGTCGTCTCTATCTTAGCGAAAAGCTTTCCCACTCCATTTGGCAAGGGGAGAGTGGACCTGCACTGCACACTAACCGCGGTGTGCAAAGAAAGAGGATTTGCTGCACATTCCAAGGACACGGCTCTTTCCGAGGCAATCTGCAACCGGCTGTCAGATGGAAGTGCTCTCTGCCCTCTCCTGCCCAGCTCTAGGTACTAGTGGGAACTTGCCAGCCTGGGCGAGGCAAACAACCTCCAGAGATGTCACAGAGCATAAGGGGAGCACAGATGCCCAAAAGCAGCAAAGCTGAAGAGCCTGGCTCAGCTTCACTAGTGTGAAATTCACTGACTGCGAAAAACAAAGCAGCAGAGCACCGGGCTTCTGGGCGCTGTGAAGGCAATTGCCAAAACCAGGCAGCTGCTCCTTCCCAAGCACGGTCAGCTGCCTATGTTCTTGCTTGTCGACAAACTCGCCACTGCCCTTCTTTTCAGCAGCTGCCACCGTCTTCTGTGCATCTCGGAGCCTCTGGCGACGAGCAAGACTTGCCAAGGTGGGACGCATCAGGACCAAGTCAAAACCCAGGCAAGTTGTCCTGGAATGCTTTCCATTCGCTTGCCGAGAGTGAATTCAAGAGGCAGGAGAGCGGCAGCCACCGTCCTCCAGCAGTCGGAAGGCTTCGCACACAAGCCCGCTTCTTTGCGCCTTCGTTCTTCGCCTCTTTCAAGCAACCGCGATCTCTGCCTCTCGGAGGCGAAGAAGCGGCTAATTCGCGCACAGCTCGGTAGAGCGGCAGCGCAGCGCTCCGGAGCGCCGCTTCAAGCCGAAAGACGCCGGGAAGCGGCACTTTCCTCCGGATAGCTCCGGAGCCTTGCCTTCTGCTTCTCTAGTCGTCTCTATCTTAGCAAAAACCTTTCCCACTCCATTTGGCAAGGGGAGAGCGTACCTGCACTGCACACTAACCGCGGTTTGCAAAGAAATAGGATTTGCTGCACATTCCAAGGACACGGCTCTTTCCGAGGCAGTCTGCAACCTGCTGTCAGATGGAAGTGCTCTCTGCCCTCTCCTGCCCCAGCTCTAGGTACTAGTGGGCACTTTCCAGCCTGGCCGAGGCAAACAACCTCGAGAGATGTCACAGAGCATAAGGGGAGCACAGATGCCCAAAAGCAGCAAAGCTGAAGAGCCTGGCTCAGCTTCACTAGTGTGCAATTCACTGACTGTGAAAAACAAAGCAGCAGAGCACCGGGCTTCTGGCGCTGTGAAGGCAATTGCCAAAACCAGGCAGCTGCTCCTTCCCAAGCACGGTCAGCTGCCTATGTTCTTGCTTCTTGACAAACTCGCCACTGCCCTTCTTTTCAGCAGCTGCCACCGTCTTCTGTGCATCTCGGAGCCTCTGGCGACGAGCAAGACTTGCCAAGGTGGGACGCATCAGGACCAAGTAAAAACCCAGGCAAGTTGTCCTGGAACGCTTTCCATTCGCTTGCCGAGAGTGAATTCAACAGGCAGGAATGCGGCAGCCACCGTCCTCCAGCAGTCGGAAGGCTTCGCACACAAGCCCGCTTCTTTGCGCCTTCGTTCTTCGCCTCTTCCAAGCAACCGCGATCTCTGCCTCTCGGAGGCGAAGAAGCGGCTAGTTTGCGGAGAGTGCAGTAGAGCTGCGGCGGTTCGCACCGAAGCACCGCTTCTGCCGAAAGACGCCACGAATTGGCACTTCCCTCCGGATAGCTCCGGAGCCGCGCTTCTGCTTCTCTAGTCGTCTCTCTCTTGGCGAAAAGCTTTCCCACTCCATTTGGCAAGGGGAGAGTGGACCTGCACTGCACACTAACCGCGGTTTGCAAAGAAGAGGATTTGCTGCACATTCCAAGGACACGGCTCTTTCCGAGGCAATCTGCAACCTGCTGTCAGATGGAAGTGCTCTCTGCCCTCTCCTGCCCAGCTCTAGGTACTAGCGGGCACTTGCCAGCCTGGCCGAGGCAAACAACCTCCAGAGATGTCACAGAGCATAAGTGGAGCACAGATGCTCAAAAGCAGCAAAGCTGAAGAGCCTGGCTCAGCTTCACTAGTGTGCAATTGACTGACTGCGAAAAACAAAGCAGCAGAGCACCGGGCTTCTGGGCGCTGTGAAGGCAATTGCCAAAACCAGGCAGCTGCTCCTTCCCAAGCACAGGCAGCTGCCTATGTTCTTGCTTGTCGACAAACTCACCGCTGCCCTTCTTTTCAGCAGCTGCCACCGTCTTCTGTGCATCTCGGAGCCTCTGGCGACGAGCAAGACTTGCCAAGGTGGGACGCATCAGGACCAAGTCAAAACCCAGGCAAGTTGTCCTGGAATGCTTTCCATTTGCTTGCCGAGAGTGAATTCAAGAGGCAGGAGGGCGGCAGCCACCGTCCTCCAGCAGTCGGAAGGCTTCGCACACAAGCCCGCTTCTTTGCGGCTTCGTTCTTCGCCTCTTCCAAGCAACCGCGATCTCTGCCTCTCGGAGGCGAAGAAGCGGCTAATTCGCGCACAGCTCAGTAGAGCGGCAGCGGAGCGCTCCGGAGCGCCGCTTCAAGCCGAAAGACGCCGGGAAGCGGCACTTTCCTCCGGATAGCTCTGGAGCCGCACTTCTGCCTCTCGGACACGGCTCTTTCCGAGGCAATCTGCAACCTGCTGTCAGATGGAAGTGCTCTCTGCCCTCTCCTGCCCAGCTCTAGGTACTAGCGGGCACTTGCCAGCCTGGCCGAGGCAAACAACCTCCAGAGATGTCACAGAGCATAAGTGGAGCACAGATGCTCAAAAGCAGCAAAGCTGAAGAGCCTGGCTCAGCTTCACTAGTGTGCAATTCACTGACTGTGAAAAACAAAGCAGCAGAGCACCGGGCTTCTGGGCGCTGTGAAGGCAATTGCCAAAACCAGGCAGCTGCTCCTTCCCAAGCACGGTCAGCTGCCTATGTTCTTGCTTCTTGACAAACTCGCCACTGCCCTTCTTTTCAGCAGCTGCCACCGTCTTCTGTGCATCTCGGAGCCTCTGGCGACGAGCAAGACTTGCCAAGGTGGGACGCATCAGGACCAAGTCAAAACCCAGGCAAGTTGTCCTGGAATGCTTTCCATTTGCTTGCCGAGAGTGAATTCAAGAGGCAGGAGGGCGGCAGCCACCGTCCTCCAGCAGTCGGAAGGCTTCGCACACAAGCCCGCTTCTTTGCGCCTTCGTTCTTCGCCTCTTTCAAGCAACCGCAATCCCTGCCTCTCGGAGGCGAAGAAGCGGCTAATTCGCGCACAGCTCAGTAGAGCGGCAGCGGAGCGCTCCGGAGCGCCGCTTCAAGCCGAAAGACGCCGGGAAGCGGCACTTTCCTCCGGATAGCTCCGGAGCCACGCTTCTGCCTCTCTAGTCGTCTCTATCTTAGCGAAAAGCTTTCCCACTCCATTTGGCAAGGGGAGAGTGGACCTGCACTGCACACTAACCGCGGTGTGCAAAGAAAGAGGATTTGCTGCACATTCCAAGGACACGGCTCTTTCCGAGGCAATCTGCAACCGGCTGTCAGATGGAAGTGCTCTCTGCCCTCTCCTGCCCAGCTCTAGGTACTAGTGGGAACTTGCCAGCCTGGGCGAGGCAAACAACCTCCAGAGATGTCACAGAGCATAAGGGGAGCACAGATGCCCAAAAGCAGCAAAGCTGAAGAGCCTGGCTCAGCTTCACTAGTGTGAAATTCACTGACTGCGAAAAACAAAGCAGCAGAGCACCGGGCTTCTGGGCGCTGTGAAGGCAATTGCCAAAACCAGGCAGCTGCTCCTTCCCAAGCACGGTCAGCTGCCTATGTTCTTGCTTGTCGACAAACTCGCCACTGCCCTTCTTTTCAGCAGCTGCCACCGTCTTCTGTGCATCTCGGAGCCTCTGGCGACGAGCAAGACTTGCCAAGGTGGGACGCATCAGGACCAAGTCAAAACCCAGGCAAGTTGTCCTGGAATGCTTTCCATTCGCTTGCCGAGAGTGAATTCAAGAGGCAGGAGAGCGGCAGCCACCGTCCTCCAGCAGTCGGAAGGCTTCGCACACAAGCCCGCTTCTTTGCGCCTTCGTTCTTCGCCTCTTTCAAGCAACCGCGATCTCTGCCTCTCGGAGGCGAAGAAGCGGCTAATTCGCGCACAGCTCGGTAGAGCGGCAGCGCAGCGCTCCGGAGCGCCGCTTCAAGCCGAAAGACGCCGGGAAGCGGCACTTTCCTCCGGATAGCTCCGGAGCCTTGCCTTCTGCTTCTCTAGTCGTCTCTATCTTAGCAAAAACCTTTCCCACTCCATTTGGCAAGGGGAGAGCGTACCTGCACTGCACACTAACCGCGGTTTGCAAAGAAATAGGATTTGCTGCACATTCCAAGGACACGGCTCTTTCCGAGGCAGTCTGCAACCTGCTGTCAGATGGAAGTGCTCTCTGCCCTCTCCTGCCCAGCTCTAGGTACTAGTGGGCACTTTCCAGCCTGGCCGAGGCAAACAACCTCGAGAGATGTCACAGAGCATAAGGGGAGCACAGATGCCCAAAAGCAGCAAAGCTGAAGAGCCTGGCTCAGCTTCACTAGTGTGCAATTCACTGACTGTGAAAAACAAAGCAGCAGAGCACCGGGCTTCTGGGCGCTGTGAAGGCAATTGCCAAAACCAGGCAGCTGCTCCTTCCCAAGCACGGTCAGCTGCCTATGTTCTTGCTTCTTGACAAACTCGCCACTGCCCTTCTTTTCAGCAGCTGCCACCGTCTTCTGTGCATCTCGGAGCCTCTGGCGACGAGCAAGACTTGCCAAGGTGGGACGCATCAGGACCAAGTAAAAACCCAGGCAAGTTGTCCTGGAACGCTTTCCATTTGCTTGCCGAGAGTGAATTCAACAGGCAGGAATGCGGCAGCCACCGTCCTCCAGCAGTCGGAAGGCTTCGCACACAAGCCCGCTTCTTTGCGCCTTCGTTCTTCGCCTCTTCCAAGCAACCGCGATCTCTGCCTCTCGGAGGCGAAGAAGCGGCTAGTTTGCGGAGAGTGCAGTAGAGCTGCGGCGGTTCGCACCGAAGCACCGCTTCTGCCGAAAGACGCCACGAATTGGCACTTTCCTCCGGATAGCTCCGGAGCCGCGCTTCTGCCTCTCTAGTCGTCTCTCTCTTGGCGAAAAGCTTTCCCACTCCATTTGGCAAGGGGAGAGTGGACCTGCACTGCACACTAACCGCGGTTTGCAAAGAAAGAGGATTTGCTGCACATTCCAAGGACACGGCTCTTTCCGAGGCAATCTGCAACCTGCTGTCAGATGGAAGTGCTCTCTGCCCTCTCCTGCCCAGCTCTAGGTACTAGCGGGCACTTGCCAGCCTGGCCGAGGCAAACAACCTCCAGAGATGTCACAGAGCATAAGTGGAGCACAGATGCTCAAAAGCAGCAAAGCTGAAGAGCCTGGCTCAGCTTCACTAGTGTGCAATTGACTGACTGCGAAAAACAAAGCAGCAGAGCACCGGGCTTCTGGGCGCTGTGAAGGCAATTGCCAAAACCAGGCAGCTGCTCCTTCCCAAGCACAGGCAGCTGCCTATGTTCTTGCTTGTCGACAAACTCACCGCTGCCCTTCTTTTCAGCAGCTGCCACCGTCTTCTGTGCATCTCGGAGCCTCTGGCGACGAGCAAGACTTGCCAAGGTGGGACGCATCAGGACCAAGTCAAAACCCAGGCAAGTTGTCCTGGAATGCTTTCCATTTGCTTGCCGAGAGTGAATTCAAGAGGCAGGAGGGCGGCAGCCACCGTCCTCCAGCAGTCGGAAGGCTTCGCACACAAGCCCGCTTCTTTGCGGCTTCGTTCTTCGCCTCTTCCAAGCAACCGCGATCTCTGCCTCTCGGAGGCGAAGAAGCGGCTAATTCGCGCACAGCTCAGTAGAGCGGCAGCGGAGCGCTCCGGAGCGCCGCTTCAAGCCGAAAGACGCCGGGAAGCGGCACTTTCCTCCGGATAGCTCTGGAGCCGCACTTCTGCCTCTCGGACACGGCTCTTTCCGAGGCAATCTGCAACCTGCTGTCAGATGGAAGTGCTCTCTGCCCTCTCCTGCCCAGCTCTAGGTACTAGCGGGCACTTGCCAGCCTGGCCGAGGCAAACAACCTCCAGAGATGTCACAGAGCATAAGTGGAGCACAGATGCTCAAAAGCAGCAAAGCTGAAGAGCCTGGCTCAGCTTCACTAGTGTGCAATTGACTGACTGCGAAAAACAAAGCAGCAGAGCACCGGGCTTCTGGGCGCTGTGAAGGCAATTGCCAAAACCAGGCAGCTGCTCCTTCCCAAGCACAGGCAGCTGCCTATGTTCTTGCTTGTCGACAAACTCACCGCTGCCCTTCTTTTCAGCAGCTGCCACCGTCTTCTGTGCATCTCGGAGCCTCTGGCGACGAGCAAGACTTGCCAAGGTGGGACGCATCAGGACCAAGTCAAAACCCAGGCAAGTTGTCCTGGAATGCTTTCCATTTGCTTGCCGAGAGTGAATTCAAGAGGCAGGAGGGCGGCAGCCACCGTCCTCCAGCAGTCGGAAGGCTTCGCACACAAGCCCGCTTCTTTGCGGCTTCGTTCTTCGCCTCTTCCAAGCAACCGCGATCTCTGCCTCTCGGAGGCGAAGAAGCGGCTAATTCGCGCACAGCTCAGTAGAGCGGCAGCGCAGCGCTCCGGAGCGCCGCTTCAAGCCGAAAGACGCCGGGAAGCGGCACTTTCCTCCGTATAGCTCCGGAGCCATGCTTCTGCCTCTCTAGTCGTCTCTATCTTAGCAAAAAGCTTTCCCACTCCATTTGGCAAGGGGAGAGTGGACCTGCACTGCACACTAACCGCGGTTTGCAAAGAAAGAGGATTTGCTGCACATTCCAAGGACACGGCTCTTTCCGAGGCAATCTGCAACCTGCTGTCAGATGGAAGTGCTCTCTGCCCTCTCCTGCCCAGCTCTAGGTACTAGCGGGCACTTGCCAGCCTGGCCGAGGCAAACAACCTCCAGAGATGTCACAGAGCATAAGGGGAGCACAGATGCCCAAAAGCAGCAAAGCTGAAGAGCCTGGCTCAGCTTCACTAGTGTGCAATTCACTGACTGCGAAAAACAAAGCAGCAGAGCACCGGGCTTCTGGGCGCTGTGAAGGCAATTGCCAAAACCAGGCAGCTGCTCCTTCCCAAGCACGGTCAGCTGCCTATGTTCTTGCTTCTTGACAAACTCGCCACTGCCCTTCTTTTCAGCAGCTGCCACCGTCTTCTGTGCATCTCGGAGCCTCTGGCGACGAGCAAGACTTGCCAAGGTGGGACGCATCAGGACCAAGTCAAAACCCAGGCAAGTTGTCCTGGAATGCTTTCCATTCGCTTGCCGAGAGTGAATTCAAGAGGCAGGAGAGCGGCAGCCACCGTCCTCCAGCAGTCGGAAGGCTTCGCACACAAGCCCGCTTCTTTGCGCCTTCGTTCTTCGCCTCTTTCAAGCAACCGCAATCCCTGCCTCTCGGAGGCGAAGAAGCGGCTAATTCGCGCACAGCTCAGTAGAGCGGCAGCGGAGCGCTCCGGAGCGCCGCTTCAAGCCGAAAGACGCCGGGAAGCGGCACTTTCCTCCGGATAGCTCCGGAGCCACGCTTCTGCCTCTCTAGTCGTCTCTATCTTAGCGAAAAGCTTTCCCACTCCATTTGGCAAGGGGAGAGCATACCTGCACTGCACACTAACCGCGGTGTGCAAAGAAAGAGGATTTGCTGCACATTCCAAGGACACGGCTCTTTCCGAGGCAATCTGCAACCGGCTGTCAGATGGAAGTGCTCTCTGCCCTCTCCTGCCCAGCTCTAGGTACTAGTGGGAACTTGCCAGCCTGGGCGAGGCAAACAACCTCCAGAGATGTCACAGAGCATAAGGGGAGCACAGATGCCCAAAAGCAGCAAAGCTGAAGAGCCTGGCTCAGCTTCACTAGTGTGAAATTCACTGACTGCGAAAAACAAAGCAGCAGAGCACCGGGCTTCTGGGCGCTGTGAAGGCAATTGCCAAAACCAGGCAGCTGCTCCTTCCCAAGCACGGTCAGCTGCCTATGTTCTTGCTTGTCGACAAACTCGCCACTGCCCTTCTTTTCAGCAGCTGCCACCGTCTTCTGTGCATCTCGGAGCCTCTGGCGACGAGCAAGACTTGCCAAGGTGGGACGCATCAGGACCAAGTCAAAACCCAGGCAAGTTGTCCTGGAATGCTTTCCATTCGCTTGCCGAGAGTGAATTCAAGAGGCAGGAGAGCGGCAGCCACCGTCCTCCAGCAGTCGGAAGGCTTCGCACACAAGCCCGCTTCTTTGCGCCTTCGTTCTTCGCCTCTTTCAAGCAACCGCGATCTCTGCCTCTCGGAGGCGAAGAAGCGGCTAATTCGCGCACAGCTCGGTAGAGCGGCAGCGCAGCGCTCCGGAGCGCCGCTTCAAGCCGAAAGACGCCGGGAAGCGGCACTTTCCTCCGGATAGCTCCGGAGCCTTGCCTTCTGCTTCTCTAGTCGTCTCTATCTTAGCAAAAACCTTTCCCACTCCATTTGGCAAGGGGAGAGCGTACCTGCACTGCACACTAACCGCGGTTTGCAAAGAAATAGGATTTGCTGCACATTCCAAGGACACGGCTCTTTCCGAGGCAGTCTGCAACCTGCTGTCAGATGGAAGTGCTCTCTGCCCTCTCCTGCCCAGCTCTAGGTACTAGTGGGCACTTTCCAGCCTGGCCGAGGCAAACAACCTCGAGAGATGTCACAGAGCATAAGGGGAGCACAGATGCCCAAAAGCAGCAAAGCTGAAGAGCCTGGCTCAGCTTCACTAGTGTGCAATTCACTGACTGTGAAAAACAAAGCAGCAGAGCACCGGGCTTCTGGGCGCTGTGAAGGCAATTGCCAAAACCAGGCAGCTGCTCCTTCCCAAGCACGGTCAGCTGCCTATGTTCTTGCTTCTTGACAAACTCGCCACTGCCCTTCTTTTCAGCAGCTGCCACCGTCTTCTGTGCATCTCGGAGCCTCTGGCGACGAGCAAGACTTGCCAAGGTGGGACGCATCAGGACCAAGTAAAAACCCAGGCAAGTTGTCCTGGAACGCTTTCCATTCGCTTGCCGAGAGTGAATTCAACAGGCAGGAATGCGGCAGCCACCGTCCTCCAGCAGTCGGAAGGCTTCGCACACAAGCCCGCTTCTTTGCGCCTTCGTTCTTCGCCTCTTCCAAGCAACCGCAATCTCTGCCTCTCGGAGGCGAAGAAGCGGCTAGTTTGCGGAGAGTGCAGTAGAGCTGCGGCGGTTCGCACCGAAGCACCGCTTCTGCCGAAAGACGCCACGAATTGGCACTTCCCTCCGGATAGCTCCGGAGCCGCGCTTCTGCTTCTCTAGTCGTCTCTCTCTTGGCGAAAAGCTTTCCCACTCCATTTGGCAAGGGGAGAGTGGACCTGCACTGCACACTAACCGCGGTTTGCAAAGAAAGAGGATTTGCTGCACATTCCAAGGACACGGCTCTTTCCGAGGCAATCTGCAACCTGCTGTCAGATGGAAGTGCTCTCTGCCCTCTCCTGCCCAGCTCTAGGTACTAGCGGGCACTTGCCAGCCTGGCCGAGGCAAACAACCTCCAGAGATGTCACAGAGCATAAGTGGAGCACAGATGCTCAAAAGCAGCAAAGCTGAAGAGCCTGGCTCAGCTTCACTAGTGTGCAATTGACTGACTGCGAAAAACAAAGCAGCAGAGCACCGGGCTTCTGGGCGCTGTGAAGGCAATTGCCAAAACCAGGCAGCTGCTCCTTCCCAAGCACAGGCAGCTGCCTATGTTCTTGCTTGTCGACAAACTCACCGCTGCCCTTCTTTTCAGCAGCTGCCACCGTCTTCTGTGCATCTCGGAGCCTCTGGCGACGAGCAAGACTTGCCAAGGTGGGACGCATCAGGACCAAGTCAAAACCCAGGCAAGTTGTCCTGGAATGCTTTCCATTTGCTTGCCGAGAGTGAATTCAAGAGGCAGGAGGGCGGCAGCCACCGTCCTCCAGCAGTCGGAAGGCTTCGCACACAAGCCCGCTTCTTTGCGGCTTCGTTCTTCGCCTCTTCCAAGCAACCGCGATCTCTGCCTCTCGGAGGCGAAGAAGCGGCTAATTCGCGCACAGCTCAGTAGAGCGGCAGCGCAGCGCTCCGGAGCGCCGCTTCAAGCCGAAAGACGCCGGGAAGCGGCACTTTCCTCCGGATAGCTCTGGAGCCGCACTTCTGCCTCTCGGACACGGCTCTTTCCGAGGCAATCTGCAACCTGCTGTCAGATGGAAGTGCTCTCTGCCCTCTCCTGCCCAGCTCTAGGTACTAGCGGGCACTTGCAGCCTGGCCGAGGCAAACAACCTCCAGAGATGTCACAGAGCATAAGTGGAGCACAGATGCTCAAAAGCAGCAAAGCTGAAGAGCCTGGCTCAGCTTCACTAGTGTGCAATTGACTGACTGCGAAAAACAAAGCAGCAGAGCACCGGGCTTCTGGGCGCTGTGAAGGCAATTGCCAAAACCAGGCAGCTGCTCCTTCCCAAGCACAGGCAGCTGCCTATGTTCTTGCTTGTCGACAAACTCACCGCTGCCCTTCTTTTCAGCAGCTGCCACCGTCTTCTGTGCATCTCGGAGCCTCTGGCGACGAGCAAGACTTGCCAAGGTGGGACGCATCAGGACCAAGTCAAAACCCAGGCAAGTTGTCCTGGAATGCTTTCCATTTGCTTGCCGAGAGTGAATTCAAGAGGCAGGAGGGCGGCAGCCACCGTCCTCCAGCAGTCGGAAGGCTTCGCACACAAGCCCGCTTCTTTGCGGCTTCGTTCTTCGCCTCTTCCAAGCAACCGCGATCTCTGCCTCTCGGAGGCGAAGAAGCGGCTAATTCGCGCACAGCTCAGTAGAGCGGCAGCGCAGCGCTCCGGAGCGCCGCTTCAAGCCGAAAGACGCCGGGAAGCGGCACTTTCCTCCGTATAGCTCCGGAGCCATGCTTCTGCCTCTCTAGTCGTCTCTATCTTAGCAAAAAGCTTTCCCACTCCATTTGGCAAGGGGAGAGTGGACCTGCACTGCACACTAACCGCGGTTTGCAAAGAAAGAGGATTTGCTGCACATTCCAAGGACACGGCTCTTTCCGAGGCAATCTGCAACCTGCTGTCAGATGGAAGTGCTCTCTGCCCTCTCCTGCCCAGCTCTAGGTACTAGCGGGCACTTGCCAGCCTGGCCGAGGCAAACAACCTCCAGAGATGTCACAGAGCATAAGGGGAGCACAGATGCTCAAAAGCAGCAAAGCTGAAGAGCCTGGCTCAGCTTCACTAGTGTGCAATTGACTGACTGCGAAAAACAAAGCAGCAGAGCACCGGGCTTCTGGGCGCTGTGAAGGCAATTGCCAAAACCAGGCAGCTGCTCCTTCCCAAGCACGGTCAGCTGCCTATGTTCTTGCTTCTTGACAAACTCGCCACTGCCCTTCTTTTCAGCAGCTGCCACCGTCTTCTGTGCATCTCGGAGCCTCTGGCGACGAGCAAGACTTGCCAAGGTGGGACGCATCAGGACCAAGTCAAAACCCAGGCAAGTTGTCCTGGAATGCTTTCCATTCGCTTGCCGAGAGTGAATTCAAGAGGCAGGAGAGCGGCAGCCACCGTCCTCCAGCAGTCGGAAGGCTTCGCACACAAGCCCGCTTCTTTGCGCCTTCGTTCTTCGCCTCTTTCAAGCAACCGCAATCCCTGCCTCTCGGAGGCGAAGAAGCGGCTAATTCGCGCACAGCTCAGTAGAGCGGCAGCGGAGCGCTCCGGAGCGCCGCTTCAAGCCGAAAGACGCCGGGAAGCGGCACTTTCCTCCGGATAGCTCCGGAGCCACGCTTCTGCCTCTCTAGTCGTCTCTATCTTAGCGAAAAGCTTTCCCACTCCATTTGGCAAGGGGAGAGTGGACCTGCACTGCACACTAACCGCGGTGTGCAAAGAAAGAGGATTTGCTGCACATTCCAAGGACACGGCTCTTTCCGAGGCAATCTGCAACCGGCTGTCAGATGGAAGTGCTCTCTGCCCTCTCCTGCCCAGCTCTAGGTACTAGTGGGAACTTGCCAGCCTGGCCGAGGCAAACAACCTCCAGAGATGTCACAGAGCATAAGGGGAGCACAGATGCCCAAAAGCAGCAAAGCTGAAGAGCCTGGCTCAGCTTCACTAGTGTGAAATTCACTGACTGCGAAAAACAAAGCAGCAGAGCACCGGGCTTCTGGGCGCTGTGAAGGCAATTGCCAAAACCAGGCAGCTGCTCCTTCCCAAGCACGGTCAGCTGCCTATGTTCTTGCTTGTCGACAAACTCGCCACTGCCCTTCTTTTCAGCAGCTGCCACCGTCTTCTGTGCATCTCGGAGCCTCTGGCGACGAGCAAGACTTGCCAAGGTGGGACGCATCAGGACCAAGTCAAAACCCAGGCAAGTTGTCCTGGAATGCTTTCCATTCGCTTGCCGAGAGTGAATTCAAGAGGCAGGAGAGCGGCAGCCACCGTCCTCCAGCAGTCGGAAGGCTTCGCACACAAGCCCGCTTCTTTGCGCCTTCGTTCTTCGCCTCTTTCAATCAACCGCGATCTCTGCCTCTCGGAGGCGAAGAAGCGGCTAATTCGCGCACAGCTCGGTAGAGCGGCAGCGCAGCGCTCCGGAGCGCCGCTTCAAGCCGAAAGACGCCGGGAAGCGGCACTTTCCTCCGGATAGCTCCGGAGCCTTGCCTTCTGCTTCTCTAGTCGTCTCTATCTTAGCAAAAACCTTTCCCACTCCATTTGGCAAGGGGAGAGCGTACCTGCACTGCACACTAACCGCGGTTTGCAAAGAAATAGGATTTGCTGCACATTCCAAGGACACGGCTCTTTCCGAGGCAGTCTGCAACCTGCTGTCAGATGGAAGTGCTCTCTGCCCTCTCCTGCCCAGCTCTAGGTACTAGCGGGCACTTGCCAGCCTGGCCGAGGCAAACAACCTCCAGAGATGTCACAGAGCATAAGTGGAGCACAGATGCTCAAAAGCAGCAAAGCTGAAGAGCCTGGCTCAGCTTCACTAGTGTGCAATTGACTGACTGCGAAAAACAAAGCAGCAGAGCACCGGGCTTCTGGGCGCTGTGAAGGCAATTGCCAAAACCAGGCAGCTGCTCCTTCCCAAGCACAGGCAGCTGCCTATGTTCTTGCTTGTCGACAAACTCACCGCTGCCCTTCTTTTCAGCAGCTGCCACCGTCTTCTGTGCATCTCGGAGCCTCTGGCGACGAGCAAGACTTGCCAAGGTGGGACGCATCAGGACCAAGTCAAAACCCAGGCAAGTTGTCCTGGAATGCTTTCCATTTGCTTGCCGAGAGTGAATTCAAGAGGCAGGAGGGCGGCAGCCACCGTCCTCCAGCAGTCGGAAGGCTTCGCACACAAGCCCGCTTCTTTGCGGCTTCGTTCTTCGCCTCTTCCAAGCAACCGCGATCTCTGCCTCTCGGAGGCGAAGAAGCGGCTAATTCGCGCACAGCTCAGTAGAGCGGCAGCGCAGCGCTCCGGAGCGCCGCTTCAAGCCGAAAGACGCCGGGAAGCGGCACTTTCCTCCGTATAGCTCCGGAGCCATGCTTCTGCCTCTCTAGTCGTCTCTATCTTAGCAAAAAGCTTTCCCACTCCATTTGGCAAGGGGAGAGTGGACCTGCACTGCACACTAACCGCGGTTTGCAAAGAAAGAGGATTTGCTGCACATTCCAAGGACACGGCTCTTTCCGAGGCAATCTGCAACCTGCTGTCAGATGGAAGTGCTCTCTGCCCTCTCCTGCCCAGCTCTAGGTACTAGCGGGCACTTGCCAGCCTGGCCGAGGCAAACAACCTCCAGAGATGTCACAGAGCATAAGGGGAGCACAGATGCTCAAAAGCAGCAAAGCTGAAGAGCCTGGCTCAGCTTCACTAGTGTGAAATTCACTGACTGCGAAAAACAAAGCAGCAGAGCACCGGGCTTCTGGGCGCTGTGAAGGCAATTGCCAAAACCAGGCAGCTGCTCCTTCCCAAGCACGGTCAGCTGCCTATGTTCTTGCTTCTTGACAAACTCGCCACTGCCCTTCTTTTCAGCAGCTGCCACCGTCTTCTGTGCATCTCGGAGCCTCTGGCGACGAGCAAGACTTGCCAAGGTGGGACGCATCAGGACCAAGTCAAAACCCAGGCAAGTTGTCCTGGAATGCTTTCCATTCGCTTGCCGAGAGTGAATTCAAGAGGCAGGAGAGCGGCAGCCACCGTCCTCCAGCAGTCGGAAGGCTTCGCACACAAGCCCGCTTCTTTGCGCCTTCGTTCTTCGCCTCTTTCAAGCAACCGCAATCCCTGCCTCTCGGAGGCGAAGAAGCGGCTAATTCGCGCACAGCTCAGTAGAGCGGCAGCGGAGCGCTCCGGAGCGCCGCTTCAAGCCGAAAGACGCCGGGAAGCGGCACTTTCCTCCGGATAGCTCCGGAGCCACGCTTCTGCCTCTCTAGTCGTCTCTATCTTAGCGAAAAGCTTTCCCACTCCATTTGGCAAGGGGAGAGTGGACCTGCACTGCACACTAACCGCGGTGTGCAAAGAAAGAGGATTTGCTGCACATTCCAAGGACACGGCTCTTTCCGAGGCAATCTGCAACCGGCTGTCAGATGGAAGTGCTCTCTGCCCTCTCCTGCCCAGCTCTAGGTACTAGTGGGAACTTGCCAGCCTGGCCGAGGCAAACAACCTCCAGAGATGTCACAGAGCATAAGGGGAGCACAGATGCCCAAAAGCAGCAAAGCTGAAGAGCCTGGCTCAGCTTCACTAGTGTGCAATTGACTGACTGCGAAAAACAAAGCAGCAGAGCACCGGGCTTCTGGGCGCTGTGAAGGCAATTGCCAAAACCAGGCAGCTGCTCCTTCCCAAGCACGGTCAGCTGCCTATGTTCTTGCTTCTTGACAAACTCGCCACTGCCCTTCTTTTCAGCAGCTGCCACCGTCTTCTGTGCATCTCGGAGCCTCTGGCGACGAGCAAGACTTGCCAAGGTGGGACGCATCAGGACCAAGTCAAAACCCAGGCAAGTTGTCCTGGAATGCTTTCCATTCGCTTGCCGAGAGTGAATTCAAGAGGCAGGAGAGCGGCAGCCACCGTCCTCCAGCAGTCGGAAGGCTTCGCACACAAGCCCGCTTCTTTGCGCCTTCGTTCTTCGCCTCTTTCAAGCAACCGCAATCCCTGCCTCTCGGAGGCGAAGAAGCGGCTAATTCGCGCACAGCTCAGTAGAGCGGCAGCGGAGCGCTCCGGAGCTCCGCTTCAAGCCGAAAGACGCCGGGAAGCGGCACTTTCCTCCGGATAGCTCCGGAGCCACGCTTCTGCCTCTCTAGTCGTCTCTATCTTAGCGAAAAGCTTTCCCACTCCATTTGGCAAGGGGAGAGTGGACCTGCACTGCACACTAACCGCGGTGTGCAAAGAAAGAGGATTTGCTGCACATTCCAAGGACACGGCTCTTTCCGAGGCAATCTGCAACCGGCTGTCAGATGGAAGTGCTCTCTGCCCTCTCCTGCCCAGCTCTAGGTACTAGTGGGAACTTGCCAGCCTGGCCGAGGCAAACAACCTCCAGAGATGTCACAGAGCATAAGGGGAGCACAGATGCCCAAAAGCAGCAAAGCTGAAGAGCCTGGCTCAGCTTCACTAGTGTGCAATTGACTGACTGCGAAAAACAAAGCAGCAGAGCACCGGGCTTCTGGGCGCTGTGAAGGCAATTGCCAAAACCAGGCAGCTGCTCCTTCCCAAGCACGGTCAGCTGCCTATGTTCTTGCTTGTCGACAAACTCGCCACTGCCCTTCTTTTCAGCAGCTGCCACCGTCTTCTGTGCATCTCGGAGCCTCTGGCGACGAGCAAGACTTGCCAAGGTGGGACGCATCAGGACCAAGTCAAAACCCAGGCAAGTTGTCCTGGAATGCTTTCCATTCGCTTGCCGAGAGTGAATTCAAGAGGCAGGAGAGCGGCAGCCACCGTCCTCCAGCAGTCGGAAGGCTTCGCACACAAGCCCGCTTCTTTGCGCCTTCGTTCTTCGCCTCTTTCAATCAACCGCGATCTCTGCCTCTCGGAGGCGAAGAAGCGGCTAATTCGCGCACAGCTCGGTAGAGCGGCAGCGCAGCGCTCCGGAGCGCCGCTTCAAGCCGAAAGACGCCGGGAAGCGGCACTTTCCTCCGGATAGCTCCGGAGCCTTGCCTTCTGCTTCTCTAGTCGTCTCTATCTTAGCAAAAACCTTTCCCACTCCATTTGGCAAGGGGAGAGCGTACCTGCACTGCACACTAACCGCGGTTTGCAAAGAAATAGGATTTGCTGCACATTCCAAGGACACGGCTCTTTCCGAGGCAGTCTGCAACCTGCTGTCAGATGGAAGTGCTCTCTGCCCTCTCCTGCCCAGCTCTAGGTACTAGTGGGCACTTTCCAGCCTGGCCGAGGCAAACAACCTCGAGAGATGTCACAGAGCATAAGGGGAGCACAGATGCCCAAAAGCAGCAAAGCTGAAGAGCCTGGCTCAGCTTCACTAGTGTGCAATTCACTGACTGTGAAAAACAAAGCAGCAGAGCACCGGGCTTCTGGGCGCTGTGAAGGCAATTGCCAAAACCAGGCAGCTGCTCCTTCCCAAGCACGGTCAGCTGCCTATGTTCTTGCTTCTTGACAAACTCGCCACTGCCCTTCTTTTCAGCAGCTGCCACCGTCTTCTGTGCATCTCGGAGCCTCTGGCGACGAGCAAGACTTGCCAAGGTGGGACGCATCAGGACCAAGTAAAAACCCAGGCAAGTTGTCCTGGAACGCTTTCCATTCGCTTGCCGAGAGTGAATTCAACAGGCAGGAATGCGGCAGCCACCGTCCTCCAGCAGTCGGAAGGCTTCGCACACAAGCCCGCTTCTTTGCGCCTTCGTTCTTCGCCTCTTCCAAGCAACCGCAATCTCTGCCTCTCGGAGGCGAAGAAGCGGCTAGTTTGCGGAGAGTGCAGTAGAGCTGCGGCGGTTCGCACCGAAGCACCGCTTCTGCCGAAAGACGCCACGAATTGGCACTTCCCTCCGGATAGCTCCGGAGCCGCGCTTCTGCTTCTCTAGTCGTCTCTCTCTTGGCGAAAAGCTTTCCCACTCCATTTGGCAAGGGGAGAGTGGACCTGCACTGCACACTAACCGCGGTTTGCAAAGAAAGAGGATTTGCTGCACATTCCAAGGACACGGCTCTTTCCGAGGCAATCTGCAACCTGCTGTCAGATGGAAGTGCTCTCTGCCCTCTCCTGCCCAGCTCTAGGTACTAGCGGGCACTTGCCAGCCTGGCCGAGGCAAACAACCTCCAGAGATGTCACAGAGCATAAGTGGAGCACAGATGCTCAAAAGCAGCAAAGCTGAAGAGCCTGGCTCAGCTTCACTAGTGTGCAATTGACTGACTGCGAAAAACAAAGCAGCAGAGCACCGGGCTTCTGGGCGCTGTGAAGGCAATTGCCAAAACCAGGCAGCTGCTCCTTCCCAAGCACAGGCAGCTGCCTATGTTCTTGCTTGTCGACAAACTCACCGCTGCCCTTCTTTTCAGCAGCTGCCACCGTCTTCTGTGCATCTCGGAGCCTCTGGCGACGAGCAAGACTTGCCAAGGTGGGACGCATCAGGACCAAGTCAAAACCCAGGCAAGTTGTCCTGGAATGCTTTCCATTTGCTTGCCGAGAGTGAATTCAAGAGGCAGGAGGGCGGCAGCCACCGTCCTCCAGCAGTCGGAAGGCTTCGCACACCAGCCCGCTTCTTTGCGGCTTCGTTCTTCGCCTCTTCCAAGCAACCGCGATCTCTGCCTCTCGGAGGCGAAGAAGCGGCTAATTCGCGCACAGCTCAGTAGAGCGGCAGCGCAGCGCTCCGGAGCGCCGCTTCAAGCCGAAAGACGCCGGGAAGCGGCACTTTCCTCCGGATAGCTCTGGAGCCGCACTTCTGCCTCTCGGACACGGCTCTTTCCGAGGCAATCTGCAACCTGCTGTCAGATGGAAGTGCTCTCTGCCCTCTCCTGCCCAGCTCTAGGTACTAGCGGGCACTTGCCAGCCTGGCCGAGGCAAACAACCTCCAGAGATGTCACAGAGCATAAGTGGAGCACAGATGCTCAAAAGCAGCAAAGCTGAAGAGCCTGGCTCAGCTTCACTAGTGTGCAATTGACTGACTGCGAAAAACAAAGCAGCAGAGCACCGGGCTTCTGGGCGCTGTGAAGGCAATTGCCAAAACCAGGCAGCTGCTCCTTCCCAAGCACAGGCAGCTGCCTATGTTCTTGCTTGTCGACAAACTCACCGCTGCCCTTCTTTTCAGCAGCTGCCACTGTCTTCTGTGCATCTCGGAGCCTCTGGCGACGAGCAAGACTTGCCAAGGTGGGACGCATCAGGACCAAGTCAAAACCCAGGCAAGTTGTCCTGGAACGATTTCCATTCGCTTGCCAGTAGTGAATTCAAAAGGCAGGAGAGCGGCGGCCACCGTCCTCCAGCACTCAGAAAGCTTCGCACACAAGCCCGCTTCTTTGCGCCTTCCATCTTCACCTCTTCCAAACTACTGTGATCACTGGCTCTCGGAGGCGAGGAAGCAGCTAGTTCGCACACAGCTCAGTAGAGCGGCAGCGGAGCGCTCCGGAGCGCCGCTTCAAGCCGAAAGACGCCGGCAACTGGCACTTCCCTCCGGATAGCTCCGGAGCCACGCTTCTGCCTCTCTAGTCGTCTCTATCTTAGCAAAAAGCTTTCCCACTCCATTTGGCAAGGGGAGAGTGGACCTGCACTGCACACTAACCGCGGTTTGCAAAGAAAGAGGATTTGCTGCACATTCCAAGGACACGGCTCTTTCCGAGGCAATCTGCAACCGGCTGTCAGATGGAAGTGCTCTCTGCCCTCTCCTGCCCAGCTCTAGGTACTAGTGGGAACTTGCCAGCCTGGCCGAGGCAAACAACCTCGAGAGATGTCACAGAGCATAAGGGGAGCACAGATGCCCAAAAGCAGCAAAGCTGAAGAGCCTGGCTCAGCTTCACTAGTGTGAAATTCACTGACTGCGAAAAACAAAGCAGCAGAGCACCGGGCTTCTGGGCGCTGTGAAGGCAATTGCCAAAACCAGGCAGCTGCTCCTTCCCAAGCACGGTCAGCTGCCTATGTTCTTGCTTCTTGACAAACTCGCCACTGCCCTTCTTTTCAGCAGCTGCCACCGTCTTCTGTGCATCTCGGAGCCTCTGGCGACGAGCAAGACTTGCCAAGGTGGGACGCATCAGGACCAAGTCAAAACCCAGGCAGGTTGTCCTGGAACGCTTTCCATTCGCTTGCCGAGAGTGAATTCAACAGGCAGGAATGCGGCAGCCACCGTCCTCCAGCAGTCGGAAGGCTTCGCACACAAGCCCGCTTCTTTGCGCCTTCGTTCTTCACCTCTTCCAAGCAACCGCGATCTCTGCCTCTCGGAGGCGAAGAAGCGGCTAGTTCGCGCACAGCTCAGTAGAGCAGCAGCGCAGCGCTCCGGAGCCCCGCTCTGCCGAAAGACGCCGGCAACCAGCACTTCTCTCCGGATAGCTCTGGAGCCGCGCTTCTGCCTCTCTAGTCGTCTCTATCTTAGCGAAAAGCTTTCCCACTCCATTTGGCAAGGGGAGAGCGTACCTGCACTGCACACTAACCGTGGTTCGCAAAGAATTAGGATTTGCTGCACATTCCAAGGACACGGCTCTTTCCGAGGCAATCTGCAACCTGCTGTCAGATGGAAGTGCTCTCTGCCCTCTCCTGCCCAGCTCTAGGTACTAGCGGGCACTTTCCAGCCTGCCGAAGGCAAACAACCACGAGAGATGTCACACAGTATAAGTGGAGCACAGATGCCCAAAAGCAGCAAAGCTGAAGAGCCTGGCTCAGCTTCACTAGTGTGCAATTCACTGACTGCGAAAAACAAAGCAGCAGAGCACCGGGCTTCTGGGCGCTGTGAAGGCAATTGCCAAAACCAGGCAGCTGCTCCTTCCCAAGCACAGGCAGCTGCCTATGTTCTTGCTTGTCGACAAACTCACCGCTGCCCTTCTTTTCAGCAGCTGCAACCGTCTTCTGTGCATCTCGGAGCCTCTGGCGACGAGCAAGACTTGCCAAGGTGGGACGCATCAGGACCAAGTCAAAACCCAGGCAAGTTGTCCTGGAATGCTTTCCATTCGCTTGCCAAGAGTGAATTCAAGAGGCAGGAGAGCGGCAGCCACCGTCCTCCAGCAGTCGGAAGGCTTCGCAAGCAAGCCCGCTTCTTTGCGGCTTCGTTCTTCGCCTCTTCCAAGCAACCGCGATCTCTGCCTCTCGGAGGCGAAGAAGCGGCTAATTCGTGCACAGCTCAGTAGAGCGGCAGCGCAGCGCTCCGGAGCGCCGCTTCAAGCCGAAAGACGCCGGGAAGCGGCACTTTCCTCCGGATATCTCGGGAGCCTTGCCTTCTGCTTCTCTAGTCGTCTCTATCTTAGCAAAAACCTTTCCCACTCCATTTGGCAAGGGGAGAGCGTACCTGCACTGCACACTAACCGCGGTTTGCAAAGAAATAGGATTTGCTGCACATTCCAAGGACACGGCTCTTTCCGAGGCAATCTGCAACCTGCTGTCAGATGGAAGTGCTCTCTGCCCTCTCCTGCCCAGCTCTAGGTACTAGTGGGCACTTTCCAGCCTGGCCGAGGCAAACAACCTCGAGAGATGTCACAGAGCATAAGGGGAGCACAGATGCCCAAAAGCAGCAAAGCTGAAGAGCCTGGCTCAGCTTCACTAGTGTGCAATTCACTGACTGTGAAAAACAAAGCAGCAGAGCACCGGGCTTCTGGGCGCTGTGAAGGCAATTGCCAAAACCAGGCAGCTGCTCCTTCCCAAGCACGGTCAGCTGCCTATGTTCTTGCTTCTTGACAAACTCGCCACTGCCCTTCTTTTCAGCAGCTGCCACCGTCTTCTGTGCATCTCGGAGCCTCTGGCGACGAGCAAGACTTGCCAAGGTGGGACGCATCAGGACCAAGTCAAAACCCAGGCAGGTTGTCCTGGAACGCTTTCCATTCGCTTGCCGAGAGTGAATTCAAGAGGCAGGAAAGCGGCAGCCACCGTCCTCCAGCAGTCGGAAGGCTTCGCACACAAGCCCGCTTCTTTGCGCCTTCGTTCTTCACCTCTTCCAAGCAACCGCGATCTCTGCCTCTCGGAGGCGAAGAAGCGGCTAGTTCGCGCACAGCTCAGTAGAGCAGCAGCGCAGCGCTCCGGAGCCCCGCTCTGCCGAAAGACGCCGGCAACCAGCACTTCTCTCCGGATAGCTCTGGAGCCGCGCTTCTGCCTCTCTAGTCGTCTCTATCTTAGCGAAAAGCTTTCCCACTCCATTTGGCAAGGGGAGAGCGTACCTGCACTGCACACTAACCGTGGTTCGCAAAGAATTAGGATTTGCTGCACATTCCAAGGACACGGCTCTTTCCGAGGCAATCTGCAACCTGCTGTCAGATGGAAGTGCTCTCTGCCCTCTCCTGCCCAGCTCTAGGTACTAGCGGGCACTTTCCAGCCTGTCGAAGGCAAACAACCACGAGAGATGTCACACAGTATAAGTGGAGCACAGATGCCCAAAAGCAGCAAAGCTGAAGAGCCTGGCTCAGCTTCACTAGTGTGCAATTCACTGACTGCGAAAAACAAAGCAGCAGAGCACCGGGCTTCTGGGCGCTGTGAAGGCAATTGCCAAAACCAGGCAGCTGCTCCTTCCCAAGCACAGGCAGCTGCCTATGTTCTTGCTTGTCGACAAACTCACCGCTGCCCTTCTTTTCAGCAGCTGCCACCGTCTTCTGTGCATCTCGGAGCCTCTGGCGACGAGCAAGACTTGCCAAGGTGGGACGCATCAGGACCAAGTAAAAACCCAGGCAAGTTGTCCTGGAACGCTTTCCATTTGCTTGCCGAGAGTGAATTCAACAGGCAGGAGAGCGGCAGCCACCGTCCTCCAGCAGTCGGAAGGCTTCGCACACAAGCCTGCTTCTTTGCGCCTTCGTTCTTCGCCTCTTCCAAGCAACCGCGATCTCTGTCTCTCGGAGGCGAAGAAGCGGCTAATTCGCGCACAGCTCAGTAGAGCGGCAGCGCAGCGCTCCGGAGCGCCGCTTCAAGCCGAAAGACGCCGGGAAGCCGCACTTTCCTCTGGATAGCTACGGAGCCGCGCTTCTGCCTCTCTAGTCGTCTCTATCTTAGCGAAAAGCTTTCCCACTCCATTTGGCAAGGGGAGAGTGGACCTGCACTGCACACTAACCGCGGTGTGCAAAGAAAGAGGATTTGCTGCACATTCCAAGGACACGGCTCTTTCCGAGGCAATCTGCAACCTGCTGTCAGATGGAAGTGCTCTCTGCCCTCTCCTGCCCAGCTCTATCTACTAGCGGGCACTTGCCAGCCTGGCCGAGGCAAACAACCTCCAGAGATGTCACAGAGCATAAGTGGAGCACAGATGCTCAAAAGCAGCAAAGCTGAAGAGCCTGGCTCAGCTTCACTAGTGTGCAATTGACTGACTGCGAAAAACAAAGCAGCAGAGCACCGGGCTTCTGGGCGCTGTGAAGGCAATTGCCAAAACCAGGCAGCTGCTCCTTCCCAAGCACAGGCAGCTGCCTATGTTCTTGCTTGTCGACAAACTCACCGCTGCCCTTCTTTTCAGCAGCTGCAACCGTCTTCTGTGCATCTCGGAGCCTCTGGCGACGAGCAAGACTTGCCAAGGTGGGACGCATCAGGACCAAGTCAAAACCCAGGCAAGTTGTCCTGGAATGCTTTCCATTCGCTTGCCAAGAGTGAATTCAAGAGGCAGGAGAGCGGCAGCCACCGTCCTCCAGCAGTCGGAAGGCTTCGCAAGCAAGCCCGCTTCTTTGCGGCTTCGTTCTTCGCCTCTTCCAAGCAACCGCGATCTCTGCCTCTTGGAGGCGAAGAAGCGGCTAATTCGTGCACAGCTCAGTAGAGCGGCAGCGCAGCGCTCCGGAGCGCCGCTTCAAGCCGAAAGACGCCGGGAAGCGGCACTTTCCTCCGGATATCTCGGGAGCCTTGCCTTCTGCTTCTCTAGTCGTCTCTATCTTAGCAAAAACCTTTCCCACTCCATTTGGCAAGGGGAGAGCGTACCTGCACTGCACACTAACCGCGGTTTGCAAAGAAATAGGATTTGCTGCACATTCCAAGGACACGGCTCTTTCCGAGGCAATCTGCAACCTGCTGTCAGATGGAAGTGCTCTCTGCCCTCTCCTGCCCAGCTCTAGGTACTAGTGGGCACTTTCCAGCCTGGCCGAGGCAAACAACCTCGAGAGATGTCACAGAGCATAAGGGGAGCACAGATGCCCAAAAGCAGCAAAGCTGAAGAGCCTGGCTCAGCTTCACTAGTGTGCAATTCACTGACTGTGAAAAACAAAGCAGCAGAGCACCGGGCTTCTGGGCGCTGTGAAGGCAATTGCCAAAACCAGGCAGCTGCTCCTTCCCAAGCACGGTCAGCTGCCTATGTTCTTGCTTCTTGAAAAACTCGCCACTGCCCTTCTTTTCAGCAGCTGCCACCGTCTTCTGTGCATCTCGGAGCCTCTGGCGACGAGCAAGACTTGCCAAGGTGGGACGCATCAGGACCAAGTCAAAACCCAGGCAAGTTGTCCTGGAACGCTTTCCATTCGCTTGCCGAGAGTGAATTCAACAGGCAGGAATGCGGCAGCCACCGTCCTCCAGCAGTCGGAAGGCTTCGCAAGCAAGCCCGCTTCTTTGCGCCTTCGTTCTTCGCCTCTTCCAAGCAACCGCGATCTCTGCCTCTCGGAGGCGAAGAAGCGGCTAGTTTGCGGAGAGTGCAGTAGAGCTGCGGCGGTTCGCACCGAAGCACCGCTTCTGCCGAAAGACGCCACGAATTGGCACTTCCCTCCGGATAGCTCCGGAGCCGCGCTTCTGCTTCTCTAGTCGTCTCTCTCTTGGCGAAAAGCTTTCCCACTCCATTTGGCAAGGGGAGAGTGGACCTGCACTGCACACTAACCGCGGTTTGCAAAGAAAGAGGATTTGCTGCACATTCCAAGGACACGGCTCTTTCCGAGGCAATCTGCAACCTGCTGTCAGATGGAAGTGCTCTCTGCCCTCTCCTGCCCAGCTCTAGGTACTAGCGGGCACTTGCCAGCCTGGCCGAGGCAAACAGCCTCCAGAGATGTCACAGAGCATAAGTGGAGCACAGATGCTCAAAAGCAGCAAAGCTGAAGAGCCTGGCTCAGCTTCACTAGTGTGCAATTGACTGACTGCGAAAAACAAAGCAGCAGAGCACCGGGCTTCTGGGCGCTGTGAAGGCAATTGCCAAAACCAGGCAGCTGCTCCTTCCCAAGCACAGGCAGCTGCCTATGTTCTTGCTTGTCGACAAACTCACCGCTGCCCTTCTTTTCAGCAGCTGCAACCGTCTTCTGTGCATCTCGGAGCCTCTGGCGACGAGCAAGACTTGCCAAGGTGGGACGCATCAGGACCAAGTCAAAACCCAGGCAAGTTGTCCTGGAATGCTTTCCATTCGCTTGCCAAGAGTGAATTCAAGAGGCAGGAGAGCGGCAGCCACCGTCCTCCAGCAGTCGGAAGGCTTCGCAAGCAAGCCCGCTTCTTTGCGGCTTCGTTCTTCGCCTCTTCCAAGCAACCGCGATCTCTGCCTCTCGGAGGCGAAGAAGCGGCTAATTCGTGCACAGCTCAGTAGAGCGGCAGCGCAGCGCTCCGGAGCGCCGCTTCAAGCCGAAAGACGCCGGGAAGCGGCACTTTCCTCCGGATATCTCAGGAGCCTTGCCTTCTGCTTCTCTAGTCGTCTCTATCTTAGCAAAAAGCTTTCCCACTCCATTTGGCAAGGGGAGAGCGTACCTGCACTGCACACTAACCGCGGTTTGCAAAGAAATAGGATTTGCTGCACATTCCAAGGACACGGCTCTTTCCGAGGCAATCTGCAACCTGCTGTCAGATGGAAGTGCTCTCTGCCCTCTCCTGCCCAGCTCTAGGTACTAGTGGGCACTTTCCAGCCTGGCCGAGGCAAACAACCTCGAGAGATGTCACAGAGCATAAGGGGAGCACAGATGCCCAAAAGCAGCAAAGCTGAAGAGCCTGGCTCAGCTTCACTAGTGTGCAATTCACTGACTGTGAAAAACAAAGCAGCAGAGCACCGGGCTTCTGGGCGCTGTGAAGGCAATTGCCAAAACCAGGCAGCTGCTCCTTCCCAAGCACGGTCAGCTGCCTATGTTCTTGCTTCTTGACAAACTCGCCACTGCCCTTCTTTTCAGCAGCTGCCACCGTCTTCTGTGCATCTCGGAGCCTCTGGCGACGAGCAAGACTTGCCAAGGTGGGACGCATCAGGACCAAGTAAAAACCCAGGCAAGTTGTCCTGGAACGCTTTCCATTCGCTTGCCGAGAGTGAATTCAACAGGCAGGAATGCGGCAGCCACCGTCCTCCAGCAGTCGGAAGGCTTCGCACACAAGCCCGCTTCTTTGCGCCTTCGTTCTTCGCCTCTTCCAAGCAACCGCGATCTCTGCCTCTCGGAGGCGAAGAAGCGGCTAGTTTGCGGAGAGTGCAGTAGAGCTGCGGCGGTTCGCACCGAAGCACCGCTTCTGCCGAAAGACGCCACGAATTGGCACTTCCCTCCGGATAGCTCCGGAGCCGCGCTTCTGCTTCTCTAGTCGTCTCTCTCTTGGCGAAAAGCTTTCCCACTCCATTTGGCAAGGGGAGAGTGGACCTGCACTGCACACTAACCGCGGTTTGCAAAGAAAGAGGATTTGCTGCACATTCCAAGGACACGGCTCTTTCCGAGGCAATCTGCAACCTGCTGTCAGATGGAAGTGCTCTCTGCCCTCTCCTGCCCAGCTCTAGGTACTAGCGGGCACTTGCCAGCCTGGCCGAGGCAAACAACCTCCAGAGATGTCACAGAGCATAAGTGGAGCACAGATGCTCAAAAGCAGCAAAGCTGAAGAGCCTGGCTCAGCTTCACTAGTGTGCAATTGACTGACTGCGAAAAACAAAGCAGCAGAGCACCGGGCTTCTGGGCGCTGTGAAGGCAATTGCCAAAACCAGGCAGCTGCTCCTTCCCAAGCACAGGCAGCTGCCTATGTTCTTGCTTGTCGACAAACTCACCGCTGCCCTTCTTTTCAGCAGCTGCCACCGTCTTCTGTGCATCTCGGAGCCTCTGGCGACGAGCAAGACTTGCCAAGGTGGGACGCATCAGGACCAAGTCAAAACCCAGGCAAGTTGTCCTGGAATGCTTTCCATTTGCTTGCCGAGAGTGAATTCAAGAGGCAGGAGGGCGGCAGCCACCGTCCTCCAGCAGTCGGAAGGCTTCGCACACAAGCCCGCTTCTTTGCGGCTTCGTTCTTCGCCTCTTCCAAGCAACCGCGATCTCTGCCTCTCGGAGGCGAAGAAGCGGCTAATTCGCGCACAGCTCAGTAGAGCGGCAGCGCAGCGCTCCGGAGCGCCGCTTCAAGCCGAAAGACGCCGGGAAGCGGCACTTTCCTCCGTATAGCTCCGGAGCCATGCTTCTGCCTCTCTAGTCGTCTCTATCTTAGCAAAAAGCTTTCCCACTCCATTTGGCAAGGGGAGAGTGGACCTGCACTGCACACTAACCGCGGTGTGCAAAGAAAGAGGATTTGCTGCACATTCCAAGGACACGGCTCTTTCCGAGGCAATCTGCAACCTGCTGTCAGATGGAAGTGCTCTCTGCCCTCTCCTGCGCAGCTCTAGGTACGAGCGGGCACTTTCCAGCCTGGCCGAGGCAAACAACCTCCAGAGATGTCACAGAGCATAAGGGGAGCACAGATGCTCAAAAGCAGCAAAGCTGAAGAGCCTGGCTCAGCTTCACTAGTGTGCAATTGACTGACTGCGAAAAACAAAGCAGCAGAGCACCGGGCTTCTGGGCGCTGTGAAGGCAATTGCCAAAACCAGGCAGCTGCTCCTTCCCAAGCACGGTCAGCTGCCTATGTTCTTGCTTCTTGACAAACTCGTCACTGCCCTTCTTTTCAGCAGCTGCCACCGTCTTCTGTGCATCTCGGAGCCTCTGGCGACGAGCAAGACTTGCCAAGGTGGGACGCATCAGGACCAAGTCAAAACCCAGGCAAGTTGTCCTGGAATGCTTTCCATTCGCTTGCCGAGAGTGAATTCAAGAGGCAGGAGAGCGGCAGCCACCGTCCTCCAGCAGTCGGAAGGCTTCGCACACAAGCCCGCTTCTTTGCGCCTTCGTTCTTCGCCTCTTTCAAGCAACCGCAATCCCTGCCTCTCGGAGGCGAAGAAGCGGCTAATTCGCGCACAGCTCAGTAGAGCGGCAGCGGAGCGCTCCGGAGCGCCGCTTCAAGCCGAAAGACGCCGGGAAGCGGCACTTTCCTCCGGATAGCTCCGGAGCCACGCTTCTGCCTCTCTAGTCGTCTCTATCTTAGCGAAAAGCTTTCCCACTCCATTTGGCAAGGGGAGAGTGGACCTGCACTGCACACTAACCGCGGTGTGCAAAGAAAGAGGATTTGCTGCACATTCCAAGGACACGGCTCTTTCCGAGGCAATCTGCAACCGGCTGTCAGATGGAAGTGCTCTCTGCCCTCTCCTGCCCAGCTCTAGGTACTAGTGGGCACTTTCCAGCCTGGCCGAGGCAAACAACCTCGAGAGATGTCACAGAGCATAAGGGGAGCACAGATGCCCAAAAGCAGCAAAGCTGAAGAGCCTGGCTCAGCTTCACTAGTGTGCAATTCACTGACTGTGAAAAACAAAGCAGCAGAGCACCGGGCTTCTGGGCGCTGTGAAGGCAATTGCCAAAACCAGGCAGCTGCTCCTTCCCAAGCACGGTCAGCTGCCTATGTTCTTGCTTCTTGACAAACTCGCCACTGCCCTTCTTTTCAGCAGCTGCCACCGTCTTCTGTGCATCTCGGAGCCTCTGGCAACGAGCAAGACTTGCCAAGGTGGGACGCATCAGGACCAAGTCAAAACCCAGGCAAGTTGTCCTGGAACGCTTTCCATTCGCTTGCCGAGAGTGAATTCAACAGGCAGGAATGCGGCAGCCACCGTCCTCCAGCAGTCGGAAGGCTTCGCACACAAGCCCGCTTCTTTGCGCCTTCGTTCTTCGCCTCTTCCAAGCAACCGCGATCTCTGCCTCTCGGAGGCGAAGAAGCGGCTAGTTTGCGGAGAGTGCAGTAGAGCTGCGGCGGTTCGCACCGAAGCACCGCTTCTGCCGAAAGACGCCACGAATTGGCACTTCCCTCCGGATAGCTCCGGAGCCGCGCTTCTGCTTCTCTAGTCGTCTCTATCTTGGCGAAAAGCTTTCCCACTCCATTTGGCAAGGGGAGAGTGGACCTGCACTGCACACTAACCGCGGTTTGCAAAGAAAGAGGATTTGCTGCACATTCCAAGGACACGGCTCTTTCCGAGGCAATCTGCAACCTGCTGTCAGATGGAAGTGCTCTCTGCCCTCTCCTGCCCAGCTCTATCTACTAGCGGGCACTTGCCAGCCTGGCCGAGGCAAACAACCACGAGAGATGTCACACAGCATAAGTGGAGCACAGATGCTCAAAAGCAGCAAAGCTGAAGAGCCTGGCTCAGCTTCACTAGTGTGCAATTGACTGACTGCGAAAAACAAAGCAGCAGAGCACCGGGCTTCTGGGCGCTGTGAAGGCAATTGCCAAAACCAGGCAGCTGCTCCTTCCCAAGCACAGGCAGCTGCCTATGTTCTTGCTTGTCGACAAACTCACCGCTGCCCTTCTTTTCAGCAGCTGCCACCGTCTTCTGTGCATCTCGGAGCCTCTGGCGACGAGCAAGACTTGCCAAGGTGGGACCAAGTCAAAACCCAGGCAAGTTGTCCTGGAATGCTTTCCATTTGCTTGCCGAGAGTGAATTCAAGAGGCAGGAGAGCGGCAGCCACCGTCCTCCAGCAGTCGGAAGGCTTCGCAAGCAAGCCCGCTTCTTTGCGGCTTCGTTCTTCGCCTCTTCCAAGCAACCGCGATCTCTGCCTCTCGGAGGCGAAGAAGCGGCTAATTCGTGCACAGCTCAGTAGAGCGGCAGCGCAGCGCTCCGGAGCGCCGCTTCAAGCCGAAAGACGCCGGGAAGCGGCACTTTCCTCCGGATATCTCTGGAGCCTTGCCTTCTGCTTCTCTAGTCGTCTCTATCTTAGCAAAAACCTTTCCCACTCCATTTGGCAAGGGGAGAGCATACCTGCACTGCACACTAACCGCGGTTTGCAAAGAAATAGGATTTGCTGCACATTCCAAGGACACGGCTCTTTCCGAGGCAATCTGCAACCTGCTGTCAGATGGAAGTGCTCTCTGCCCTCTCCTGCCCAGCTCTAGGTACTAGTGGGCACTTTCCAGCCTGGCCGAGGCAAACAACCTCGAGAGATGTCACAGAGCATAAGGGGAGCACAGATGCCCAAAAGCAGCAAAGCTGAAGAGCCTGGCTCAGCTTCACTAGTGTGCAATTCACTGACTGTGAAAAACAAAGCAGCAGAGCACCGGGCTTCTGGGCGCTGTGAAGGCAATTGCCAAAACCAGGCAGCTGCTCCTTCCCAAGCACGGTCAGCTGCCTATGTTCTTGCTTCTTGACAAACTCGCCACTGCCCTTCTTTTCAGCAGCTGCCACCGTCTTCTGTGCACCTCGGAGCCTCTGGCGACGAGCAAGACTTGCCAAGGTGGGACGCATCAGGACCAAGTAAAAACCCAGGCAAGTTGTCCTGGAACGCTTTCCATTCGCTTGCCGAGAGTGAATTCAACAGGCAGGAATGCGGCAGCCACCGTCCTCCAGCAGTCGGAAGGCTTCGCACACAAGCCCGCTTCTTTGCGCCTTCGTTCTTCGCCTCTTCCAAGCAACCGCGATCTCTGCCTCTCGGAGGCGAAGAAGCGGCTAGTTTGCGGAGAGTGCAGTAGAGCTGCGGCGGTTCGCACCGAAGCACCGCTTCTGCCGAAAGACGCCACGAATTGGCACTTCCCTCCGGATAGCTCCGGAGCCGCGCTTCTGCTTCTCTAGTCGTCTCTCTCTTGGCGAAAAGCTTTCCCACTCCATTTGGCAAGGGGAGAGTGGACCTGCACTGCACACTAACCGCGGTTTGCAAAGAAAGAGGATTTGCTGCACATTCCAAGGACACGGCTCTTTCCGAGGCAATCTGCAACCTGCTGTCAGATGGAAGTGCTCTCTGCCCTCTCCTGCCCAGCTCTAGGTACTAGCGGGCACTTGCCAGCCTGGCCGAGGCAAACAACCTCGAGAGATGTCACAGAGCATAAGGGGAGCACAGATGCCCAAAAGCAGCAAAGCTGAAGAGCCTGGCTCAGCTTCACTAGTGTGAAATTCACTGACTGCGAAAAACAAAGCAGCAGAGCACCGGGCTTCTGGGCGCTGTGAAGGCAATTGCCAAAACCAGGCAGCTGCTCCTTCCCAAGCACGGTCAGCTGCCTATGTTCTTGCTTCTTGACAAACTCGCCACTGCCCTTCTTTTCAGCAGCTGCCACCGTCTTCTGTGCATCTCGGAGCCTCTGGCGACGAGCAAGACTTGCCAAGGTGGGACGCATCAGGACCAAGTCAAAACCCAGGCAAGTTGTCCTGGAATGCTTTCCATTCGCTTGCCGAGAGTGAATTCAAGAGGCAGGAGAGCGGCAGCCACCGTCCTCCAGCAGTCGGAAGGCTTCGCACACAAGCCCGCTTCTTTGCGCCTTCGTTCTTCGCCTCTTTCAAGCAACCGCGATCTCTGCCTCTCGGAGGCGAAGAAGCGGCTAATTCGCGCACAGCTCGGTAGAGCGGCAGCGCAGCGCTCCGGAGCGCCGCTTCAAGCCGAAAGACGCCGGGAAGCCGCACTTTCCTCTGGATAGCTCCGGAGCCGCGCTTCTGCCTCTCTAGTCGTCTCTATCTTAGCGAAAAGCTTTCCCACTCCATTTGGCAAGGGGAGAGTGGACCTGCACTGCACACTAACCGCGGTGTGCAAAGAAAGAGGATTTGCTGCACATTCCAAGGACACGGCTCTTTCCGAGGCAATCTGCAACCTGCTGTCAGATGGAAGTGCTCTCTGCCCTCTCCTGCCCAGCTCTAGGTACTAGCGGGCACTTGCCAGCCTGGCCGAGGCAAACAACCTCCAGAGATGTCACAGAGCATAAGTGGAGCACAGATGCTCAAAAGCAGCAAAGCTGAAGAGCCTGGCTCAGCTTCACTAGTGTGCAATTGACTGACTGCGAAAAACAAAGCAGCAGAGCACCGGGCTTCTGGGCGCTGTGAAGGCAATTGCCAAAACCAGGCAGCTGCTCCTTCCCAAGCACAGGCAGCTGCCTATCTTCTTGCTTGTCGACAAACTCACCGCTGCCCTTCTTTTCAGCAGCTGCCACCGTCTTCTGTGCATCTCGGAGCCTCTGGCGACGAGCAAGACTTGCCAAGGTGGGACGCATCAGGACCAAGTCAAAACCCAGGCAAGTTGTCCTGGAATGCTTTCCATTCGCTTGCCGAGAGTGAATTCAAGAGGCAGGAGAGCGGCAGCCACCGTCCTCCAGCAGTCGGAAGGCTTCGCAAGCAAGCCCGCTTCTTTGCGGCTTCGTTCTTCGCCTCTTCCAAGCAACCGCGATCTCTGCCTCTCGGAGGCGAAGAAGCGGCTAATTCGCGCACAGCTCAGTAGAGCGGCAGCGCAGCGCTCCGGAGCGCCGCTTCAAGCCGAAAGACGCCGGGAAGCGGCACTTTCCTCCGGATATCTCTGGAGCCTTGCCTTCTGCTTCTCTAGTCGTCTCTATCTTAGCAAAAACCTTTCCCACTCCATTTGGCAAGGGGAGAGCATACCTGCACTGCACACTAACCGCGGTTTGCAAAGAAATAGGATTTGCTGCACATTCCAAGGACACGGCTCTTTCCGAGGCAATCTGCAACCTGCTGTCAGATGGAAGTGCTCTCTGCCCTCTCCTGCCCAGCTCTAGGTACTAGCGGGCACTTGCCAGCCTGGCCGAGGCAAACAACCTCCAGAGATGTCACAGAGCATAAGTGGAGCACAGATGCTCAAAAGCAGCAAAGCTGAAGAGCCTGGCTCAGCTTCACTAGTGTGCAATTGACTGACTGCGAAAAACAAAGCAGCAGAGCACCGGGCTTCTGGGCGCTGTGAAGGCAATTGCCAAAACCAGGCAGCTGCTCCTTCCCAAGCACAGGCAGGTGCCTATGTTCTTGCTTGTCGACAAACTCACCGCTGCCCTTCTTTTCAGCAGCTGCCACCGTCTTCTGTGCATCTCGGAGCCTCTGGCGACGAGCAAGACTTGCCAAGGTGGGACCAAGTCAAAACCCAGGCAAGTTGTCCTGGAATGCTTTCCATTCGCTTGCCGAGAGTGAATTCAAGAGGCAGGAGAGCGGCAGCCACCGTCCTCCAGCAGTCGGAAGGCTTCGCACACAAGCCCGCTTCTTTGCGGCTTCGTTCTTCGCCTCTTCCAAGCAACCGCGATCTCTGCCTCTCGGAGGCGAAGAAGCGGCTAATTCGTGCACAGCTCAGTAGAGCGGCAGCGCAGCGCTCCGGAGCGCCGCTTCAAGCCGAAAGACGCCGGGAAGCGGCACTTTCCTCCGGATATCTCTGGAGCCTTGCCTTCTGCTTCTCTAGTCGTCTCTATCTTAGCAAAAACCTTTCCCACTCCATTTGGCAAGGGGAGAGCATACCTGCACTGCACACTAACCGCGGTTTGCAAAGAAATAGGATTTGCTGCACATTCCAAGGACACGGCTCTTTCCGAGGCAATCTGCAACCTGCTGTCAGATGGAAGTGCTCTCTGCCCTCTCCTGCCCAGCTCTAGGTACTAGTGGGCACTTTCTAGCCTGGCCGAGGCAAACAACCTCGAGAGATGTCACAGAGCATAAGGGGAGCACAGATGCCCAAAAGCAGCAAAGCTGAAGAGCCTGGCTCAGCTTCACTAGTGTGCAATTCACTGACTGTGAAAAACAAAGCAGCAGAGCACCGGGCTTCTGGGCGCTGTGAAGGCAATTGCCAAAACCAGGCAGCTGCTCCTTCCCAAGCACAGGCAGCTGCCTATGTTCTTGCTTCTTGACAAACTCGCCACTGCCCTTCTTTTCAGCAGCTGCCACTGTCTTCTGTGCATCTCGGAGCCTCTGGCGACGAGCAAGACTTGCCAAGGTGGGACGCATCAGGACCAAGTAAAAACCCAGGCAAGTTGTCCTGGAACGCTTTCCATTCGCTTGCCGAGAGTGAATTCAACAGGCAGGAATGCGGCAGCCACCGTCCTCCAGCAGTCGGAAGGCTTCGCACACAAGCCCGCTTCTTTGCGCCTTCGTTCTTCGCCTCTTCCAAGCAACCGCGATCTCTGCCTCTCGGAGGCGAAGAAGCGGCTAGTTTGCGGAGAGTGCAGTAGAGCTGCGGCGGTTCGCACCGAAGCACCGCTTCTGCCGAAAGACGCCACGAATTGGCACTTCCCTCCGGATAGCTCCGGAGCCGCGCTTCTGCTTCTCTAGTCGTCTCTCTCTTGGCGAAAAGCTTTCCCACTCCATTTGGCAAGGGGAGAGTGGACCTGCACTGCACACTAACCGCGGTTTGCAAAGAAAGAGGATTTGCTGCACATTCCAAGGACACGGCTCTTTCCGAGGCAATCTGCAACCTGCTGTCAGATGGAAGTGCTCTCTGCCCTCTCCTGCCCAGCTCTAGGTACTAGCGGGCACTTGCCAGCCTGGCCGAGGCAAACAACCTCCAGAGATGTCACAGAGCATAAGTGGAGCACAGATGCTCAAAAGCAGCAAAGCTGAAGAGCCTGGCTCAGCTTCACTAGTGTGCAATTGACTGACTGCGAAAAACAAAGCAGCAGAGCACCGGGCTTCTGGGCGCTGTGAAGGCAATTGCCAAAACCAGGCAGCTGCTCCTTCCCAAGCACAGGCAGCTGCCTATGTTCTTGCTTGTCGACAAACTCACCGCTGCCCTTCTTTTCAGCAGCTGCCACCGTCTTCTGTGCATCTCGGAGCCTCTGGCGACGAGCAAGACTTGCCAAGGTGGGACGCATCAGGACCAAGTCAAAACCCAGGCAAGTTGTCCTGGAATGCTTTCCATTTGCTTGCCGAGAGTGAATTCAAGAGGCAGGAGGGCGGCAGCCACCGTCCTCCAGCAGTCGGAAGGCTTCGCACACAAGCCCGCTTCTTTGCGGCTTCGTTCTTCGCCTCTTCCAAGCAACCGCGATCTCTGTCTCTCGGAGGCGAAGAAGCGGCTAATTCGCGCACAGCTCAGTAGAGCGGCAGCGCAGCGCTCCGGAGCGCCGCTTCAAGCCGAAAGACGCCGGGAAGCGGCACTTTCCTCCGTATAGCTCCGGAGCCATGCTTCTGCCTCTCTAGTCGTCTCTATCTTAGCAAAAAGCTTTCCCACTCCATTTGGCAAGGGGAGAGTGGACCTGCACTGCACACTAACCGCGGTTTGCAAAGAAAGAGGATTTGCTGCACATTCCAAGGACACGGCTCTTTCCGAGGCAATCTGCAACCTGCTGTCAGATGGAAGTGCTCTCTGCCCTCTCCTGCCCAGCTCTAGGTACGAGCGGGCACTTTCCAGCCTGGCCGAGGCAAACAACCTCCAGAGATGTCACAGAGCATAAGGGGAGCACAGATGCTCAAAAGCAGCAAAGCTGAAGAGCCTGGCTCAGCTTCACTAGTGTGCAATTGACTGACTGCGAAAAACAAAGCAGCAGAGCACCGGGCTTCTGGGCGCTGTGAAGGCAATTGCCAAAACCAGGCAGCTGCTCCTTCCCAAGAACGGTCAGCTGCCTATGTTCTTGCTTCTTGACAAACTCGCCACTGCCCTTCTTTTCAGCAGCTGCCACCGTCTTCTGTGCATCTCGGAGCCTCTGGCGACGAGCAAGACTTGCCAAGGTGGGACGCATCAGGACCAAGTCAAAACCCAGGCAAGTTGTCCTGGAATGCTTTCCATTCGCTTGCCGAGAGTGAATTCAAGAGGCAGGAGAGCGGCAGCCACCGTCCTCCAGCAGTCGGAAGGCTTCGCACACAAGCCCGCTTCTTTGCGCCTTCGTTCTTCGCCTCTTTCAAGCAACCGCAATCCCTGCCTCTCGGAGGCGAAGAAGCGGCTAATTCGCGCACAGCTCAGTAGAGCGGCAGCGGAGCGCTCCGGAGCGCCGCTTCAAGCCGAAAGACGCCGGGAAGCGGCACTTTCCTCCGGATAGCTCCGGAGCCACGCTTCTGCCTCTCTAGTCGTCTCTATCTTAGCGAAAAGCTTTCCCACTCCATTTGGCAAGGGGAGAGTGGACCTGCACTGCACACTAACCGCGGTGTGCAAAGAAAGAGGATTTGCTGCACATTCCAAGGACACGGCTCTTTCCGAGGCAATCTGCAACCGGCTGTCAGATGGAAGTGCTCTCTGCCCTCTCCTGCCCAGCTCTAGGTACTAGTGGGAACTTGCCAGCCTGGGCGAGGCAAACAACCTCCAGAGATGTCACAGAGCATAAGGGGAGCACAGATGCCCAAAAGCAGCAAAGCTGAAGAGCCTGGCTCAGCTTCACTAGTGTGAAATTCACTGACTGCGAAAAACAAAGCAGCAGAGCACCGGGCTTCTGGGCGCTGTGAAGGCAATTGCCAAAACCAGGCAGCTGCTCCTTCCCAAGCACGGTCAGCTGCCTATGTTCTTGCTTCTTGACAAACTCGCCACTGCCCTTCTTTTCAGCAGCTGCCACCGTCTTCTGTGCATCTCGGAGCCTCTGGCGACGAGCAAGACTTGCCAAGGTGGGACGCATCAGGACCAAGTAAAAACCCAGGCAAGTTGTCCTGGAACGCTTTCCATTCGCTTGCCGAGAGTGAATTCAAGAGGCAGGAATGCGGCAGCCACCGTCCTCCAGCAGTCGGAAGGCTTCGCACACAAGCCCGCTTCTTTGCGCCTTCGTTCTTCACCTCTTCCAAGCAACCGCGATCTCTGCCTCTCGGAGGCGAAGAAGCGGCTAGTTCGCGCACAGCTCAGTAGAGCAGCAGCGCAGCGCTCCGGAGCCCCGCTCTGCCGAAAGACGCCGGCAACCGGCACTTCTCTCCGGATAGCTCTGGAGCCGCGCTTCTGCCTCTCTAGTCGTCTCTATCTTAGCGAAAAGCTTTCCCACTCCATTTGGCAAGGGGAGAGCGTACCTGCACTGCACACTAACCGTGGTTCGCAAAGAATTAGTATTTGCTGCACATTCCAAGGACACGGCCCTTTCTGAGGCAATCTGCAACCTGCTGTCAGATGGAAGTGCTCTCTGCCCTCTCCTGCCCAGCTCTATCTACTAGCGGGCACTTGCCAGCCTGGCCGAGGCAAACAACCTCCAGAGATGTCACAGAGCATAAGTGGAGCACAGATGCTCAAAAGCAGCAAAGCTGAAGAGCCTGGCTCAGCTTCACTAGTGTGCAATTGACTGACTGCGAAAAACAAAGCAGCAGAGCACCGGGCTTCTGGGCGCTGTGAAGGCAATTGCCAAAACCAGGCAGCTGCTCCTTCCCAAGCACAGGCAGCTGCCTATGTTCTTGCTTGTCGACAAACTCACCGCTGCCCTTCTTTTCAGCAGCTGCCACCGTCTTCTGTGCATCTCGGAGCCTCTGGCGACGAGCAAGACTTGCCAAGGTGGGACGCATCAGGACCAAGTCAAAACCCAGGCAAGTTGACCTGGAATGCTTTCCATTCGCTTGCCGAGAGTGAATTCAACAGGCAGGAGAGCGGCAGCCACCGTCCTCCAGCAGTCGGAAGGCTTCGCAAGCAAGCCCGCTTCTTTGCGGCTTCGTTCTTCGCCTCTTCCAAGCAACCGCGATCTCTGCCTCTCGGAGGCGAAGAAGCGGCTAATTCGTGCACAGCTCAGTAGAGCGGCAGCGCAGCGCTCCGGAGCGCCGCTTCAAGCCGAAAGACGCCGGGAAGCGGCACTTTCCTCCGGATATCTCTGGAGCCTTGCCTTCTGCTTCTCTAGTCGTCTCTATCTTAGCAAAAACCTTTCCCACTCCATTTGGCAAGGGGAGAGCGTACCTGCACTGCACACTAACCGCGGTTTGCAAAGAAATAGGATTTGCTGCACATTCCAAGGACACGGCTCTTTCCGAGGCAATCTGCAACCTGCTGTCAGATGGAAGTGCTCTCTGCCCTCTCCTGCCCAGCTCTAGGTACTAGTGGGCACTTTCCAGCCTGGCCGAGGCAAACAACCTCGAGAGATGTCACAGAGCATAAGGGGAGCACAGATGCCCAAAAGCAGCAAAGCTGAAGAGCCTGGCTCAGCTTCACTAGTGTGCAATTCACTGACTGTGAAAAACAAAGCAGCAGAGCACCGGGCTTCTGGGCGCTGTGAAGGCAATTGCCAAAACCAGGCAGCTGCTCCTTCCCAAGCACGGTCAGCTGCCTATGTTCTTGCTTCTTGACAAACTCGCCACTGCCCTTCTTTTCAGCAGCTGCCACCGTCTTCTGTGCATCTCGGAGCCTCTGGCGACGAGCAAGACTTGCCAAGGTGGGACGCATCAGGACCAAGTAAAAACCCAGGCAAGTTGTCCTGGAACGCTTTCCATTCGCTTGCCGAGAGTGAATTCAACAGGCAGGAATGCGGCAGCCACCGTCCTCCAGCAGTCGGAAGGCTTCGCACACAAGCCCGCTTCTTTGCGCCTTCGTTCTTCGCCTCTTCCAAGCAACCGCGATCTCTGCCTCTCGGAGGCGAAGAAGCGGCTAGTTTGCGGAGAGTGCAGTAGAGCTGCGGCGGTTCGCACCGAAGCACCGCTTCTGCCGAAAGACACCACGAATTGGCACTTCCCTCCGGATAGCTCCGGAGCCGCGCTTCTGCTTCTCTAGTCGTCTCTCTCTTGGCGAAAAGCTTTCCCACTCCATTTGGCAAGGGGAGAGTGGACCTGCACTGCACACTAACCGCGGTTTGCAAAGAAAGAGGATTTGCTGCACATTCCAAGGACACGGCTCTTTCCGAGGCAATCTGCAACCTGCTGTCAGATGGAAGTGCTCTCTGCCCTCTCCTGCCCAGCTCTAGGTACTAGCGGGCACTTGCCAGCCTGGCCGAGGCAAACAACCTCGAGAGATGTCACAGAGCATAAGGGGAGCACAGATGCCCAAAAGCAGCAAAGCTGAAGAGCCTGGCTCAGCTTCACTAGTGTGAAATTCACTGACTGCGAAAAACAAAGCAGCAGAGCACCGGGCTTCTGGGCGCTGTGAAGGCAATTGCCAAAACCAGGCAGCTGCTCCTTCCCAAGCACGGTCAGCTGCCTATGTTCTTGCTTCTTGACAAACTCGCCACTGCCCTTCTTTTCAGCAGCTGCCACCGTCTTCTGTGCATCTCGGAGCCTCTGGCGACGAGCAAGACTTGCCAAGGTGGGACGCATCAGGACCAAGTCAAAACCCAGGCAAGTTGTCCTGGAATGCTTTCCATTCGCTTGCCGAGAGTGAATTCAAGAGGCAGGAGAGCGGCAGCCACCGTCCTCCAGCAGTCGGAAGGCTTCGCACACAAGCCCGCTTCTTTGCGCCTTCGTTCTTCGCCTCTTTCAAGCAACCGCGATCTCTGCCTCTCGGAGGCGAAGAAGCGGCTAATTCGCGCACAGCTCGGTAGAGCGGCAGCGCAGCGCTCCGGAGCGCCGCTTCAAGCCGAAAGACGCCGGGAAGCCGCACTTTCCTCTGGATAGCTCCGGAGCCGCGCTTCTGCCTCTCTAGTCGTCTCTATCTTAGCGAAAAGCTTTCCCACTCCATTTGGCAAGGGGAGAGTGGACCTGCACTGCACACTAACCGCGGTGTGCAAAGAAAGAGGATTTGCTGCACATTCCAAGGACACGGCTCTTTCCGAGGCAATCTGCAACCTGCTGTCAGATGGAAGTGCTCTCTGCCCTCTCCTGCCCAGCTCTAGGTACTAGCGGGCACTTGCCAGCCTGGCCGAGGCAAACAACCTCCAGAGATGTCACAGAGCATAAGTGGAGCACAGATGCTCAAAAGCAGCAAAGCTGAAGAGCCTGGCTCAGCTTCACTAGTGTGCAATTGACTGACTGCGAAAAACAAAGCAGCAGAGCACCGGGCTTCTGGGCGCTGTGAAGGCAATTGCCAAAACCAGGCAGCTGCTCCTTCCCAAGCACAGGCAGCTGCCTATGTTCTTGCTTGTCGACAAACTCACCGCTGCCCTTCTTTTCAGCAGCTGCCACCGTCTTCTGTGCATCTCGGAGCCTCTGGCGACGAGCAAGACTTGCCAAGGTGGGACGCATCAGGACCAAGTCAAAACCCAGGCAAGTTGTCCTGGAATGCTTTCCATTCGCTTGCCGAGAGTGAATTCAAGAGGCAGGAGAGCGGCAGCCACCGTCCTCCAGCAGTCGGAAGGCTTCGCAAGCAAGCCCGCTTCTTTGCGGCTTCGTTCTTCGCCTCTTCCAAGCAACCGCGATCTCTGCCTCTCGGAGGCGAAGAAGCGGCTAATTCGCGCACAGCTCAGTAGAGCGGCAGCGCAGCGCTCCGGAGCGCCGCTTCAAGCCGAAAGACGCCGGGAAGCGGCACTTTCCTCCGGATATCTCTGGAGCCTTGCCTTCTGCTTCTCTAGTCGTCTCTATCTTAGCAAAAACCTTTCCCACTCCATTTGGCAAGGGGAGAGCATACCTGCACTGCACACTAACCGCGGTTTGCAAAGAAATAGGATTTGCTGCACATTCCAAGGACACGGCTCTTTCCGAGGCAATCTGCAACCTGCTGTCAGATGGAAGTGCTCTCTGCCCTCTCCTGCCCAGCTCTAGGTACTAGCGGGCACTTGCCAGCCTGGCCGAGGCAAACAACCTCCAGAGATGTCACAGAGCATAAGTGGAGCACAGATGCTCAAAAGCAGCAAAGCTGAAGAGCCTGGCTCAGCTTCACTAGTGTGCAATTGACTGACTGCGAAAAACAAAGCAGCAGAGCACCGGGCTTCTGGGCGCTGTGAAGGCAATTGCCAAAACCAGGCAGCTGCTCCTTCCCAAGCACAGGCAGGTGCCTATGTTCTTGCTTGTCGACAAACTCACCGCTGCCCTTCTTTTCAGCAGCTGCCACCGTCTTCTGTGCATCTCGGAGCCTCTGGCGACGAGCAAGACTTGCCAAGGTGGGACCAAGTCAAAACCCAGGCAAGTTGTCCTGGAATGCTTTCCATTCGCTTGCCGAGAGTGAATTCAAGAGGCAGGAGAGCGGCAGCCACCGTCCTCCAGCAGTCGGAAGGCTTCGCAAGCAAGCCCGCTTCTTTGCGGCTTCGTTCTTCGCCTCTTCCAAGCAACCGCGATCTCTGCCTCTCGGAGGCGAAGAAGCGGCTAATTCGTGCACAGCTCAGTAGAGCGGCAGCGCAGCGCTCCGGAGCGCCGCTTCAAGCCGAAAGACGCCGGGAAGCGGCACTTTCCTCCGGATATCTCTGGAGCCTTGCCTTCTGCTTCTCTAGTCGTCTCTATCTTAGCAAAAACCTTTCCCACTCCATTTGGCAAGGGGAGAGCATACCTGCACTGCACACTAACCGCGGTTTGCAAAGAAATAGGATTTGCTGCACATTCCAAGGACACGGCTCTTTCCGAGGCAATCTGCAACCTGCTGTCAGATGGAAGTGCTCTCTGCCCTCTCCTGCCCAGCTCTAGGTACTAGTGGGCACTTTCTAGCCTGGCCGAGGCAAACAACCTCGAGAGATGTCACAGAGCATAAGGGGAGCACAGATGCCCAAAAGCAGCAAAGCTGAAGAGCCTGGCTCAGCTTCACTAGTGTGCAATTCACTGACTGTGAAAAACAAAGCAGCAGAGCACCGGGCTTCTGGGCACTGTGAAGGCAATTGCCAAAACCAGGCAGCTGCTCCTTCCCAAGCACAGGCAGCTGCCTATGTTCTTGCTTCTTGACAAACTCGCCACTGCCCTTCTTTTCAGCAGCTGCCACTGTCTTCTGTGCATCTCGGAGCCTCTGGCGACGAGCAAGACTTGCCAAGGTGGGACGCATCAGGACCAAGTCAAAACCCAGGCAAGTTGTCCTGGAACGCTTTCCATTCGCTTGCCGAGAGTGAATTCAACAGGCAGGAATGCGGCAGCCACCGTCCTCCAGCAGTCGGAAGGCTTCGCACACAAGCCCGCTTCTTTGCGCCTTCGTTCTTCGCCTCTTCCAAGCAACCGCGATCTCTGCCTCTCGGAGGCGAAGAAGCGGCTAGTTTGCGGAGAGTGCAGTAGAGCTGCGGCGGTTCGCACCGAAGCACCGCTTCTGCCGAAAGACGCCACGAATTGGCACTTCCCTCCGGATAGCTCCGGAGCCGCGCTTCTGCTTCTCTAGTCGTCTCTCTCTTGGCGAAAAGCTTTCCCACTCCATTTGGCAAGGGGAGAGTGGACCTGCACTGCACACTAACCGCGGTTTGCAAAGAAAGAGGATTTGCTGCACATTCCAAGGACACGGCTCTTTCCGAGGCAATCTGCAACCTGCTGTCAGATGGAAGTGCTCTCTGCCCTCTCCTGCCCAGTTCTAGGTACTAGCGGGCACTTGCCAGCCTGGCCGAGGCAAACAACCACGAGAGATGTCACACAGCATAAGTGGAGCACAGATGCTCAAAAGCAGCAAAGCTGAAGAGCCTGGCTCAGCTTCACTAGTGTGCAATTGACTGACTGCGAAAAACAAAGCAGCAGAGCACCGGGCTTCTGGGCGCTGTGAAGGCAATTGCCAAAACCAGGCAGCTGCTCCTTCCCAAGCACAGGCAGCTGCCTATGTTCTTGCTTGTCGACAAACTCACCGCTGCCCTTCTTTTCAGCAGCTGCCACCGTCTTCTGTGCATCTCGGAGCCTCTGGCGACGAGCAAGACTTGCCAAGGTGGGACGCATCAGGACCAAGTCAAAACCCAGGCAAGTTGTCCTGGAATGCTTTCCATTTGCTTGCCGAGAGTGAATTCAAGAGGCAGGAGGGCGGCAGCCACCGTCCTCCAGCAGTCGGAAGGCTTCGCACACAAGCCCGCTTCTTTGCGCCTTCGTTCTTCGCCTCTTCCAAGCAACCGCGATCTCTGCCTCTCGGAGGCGAAGAAGCGGCTAATTCGCGCACAGCTCAGTAGAGCGGCAGCGCAGCGCTCCGGAGCGCCGCTTCAAGCCGAAAGACGCCGGGAAGCGGCACTTTCCTCCGTATAGCTCCGGAGCCATGCTTCTGCCTCTCTAGTCGTCTCTATCTTAGCAAAAAGCTTTCCCACTCCATTTGGCAAGGGGAGAGTGGACCTGCACTGCACACTAACCGCGGTTTGCAAAGAAAGAGGATTTGCTGCACATTCCAAGGACACGGCTCTTTCCGAGGCAATCTGCAACCTGCTGTCAGATGGAAGTGCTCTCTGCCCTCTCCTGCCCAGCTCTAGGTACTAGCGGGCACTTTCCAGCCTGGCCGAGGCAAACAACCTCCAGAGATGTCACAGAGCATAAGGGGAGCACAGATGCTCAAAAGCAGCAAAGCTGAAGAGCCTGGCTCAGCTTCACTAGTGTGCAATTGACTGACTGCGAAAAACAAAGCAGCAGAGCACCGGGCTTCTGGGCGCTGTGAAGGCAATTGCCAAAACCAGGCAGCTGCTCCTTCCCAAGAACGGTCAGCTGCCTATGTTCTTGCTTCTTGACAAACTCGCCACTGCCCTTCTTTTCAGCAGCTGCCACCGTCTTCTGTGCATCTCGGAGCCTCTGGCGACGAGCAAGACTTGCCAAGGTGGGACGCATCAGGACCAAGTCAAAACCCAGGCAAGTTGTCCTGGAATGCTTTCCATTCGCTTGCCGAGAGTGAATTCAAGAGGCAGGAGAGCGGCAGCCACCGTCCTCCAGCAGTCGGAAGGCTTCGCACACAAGCCCGCTTCTTTGCGCCTTCGTTCTTCGCCTCTTTCAAGCAACCGCAATCCCTGCCTCTCGGAGGCGAAGAAGCGGCTAATTCGCGCACAGCTCAGTAGAGCGGCAGCGGAGCGCTCCGGAGCGCCGCTTCAAGCCGAAAGACGCCGGGAAGCGGCACTTTCCTCCGGATAGCTCCGGAGCCACGCTTCTGCCTCTCTAGTCGTCTCTATCTTAGCGAAAAGCTTTCCCACTCCATTTGGCAAGGGGAGAGTGGACCTGCACTGCACACTAACCGCGGTGTGCAAAGAAAGAGGATTTGCTGCACATTCCAAGGACACGGCTCTTTCCGAGGCAATCTGCAACCGGCTGTCAGATGGAAGTGCTCTCTGCCCTCTCCTGCCCAGCTCTAGGTACTAGTGGGCACTTTCCAGCCTGGCCGAGGCAAACAACCTCGAGAGATGTCACAGAGCATAAGGGGAGCACAGATGCCCAAAAGCAGCAAAGCTGAAGAGCCTGGCTCAGCTTCACTAGTGTGAAATTCACTGACTGCGAAAAACAAAGCAGCAGAGCACCGGGCTTCTGGGCGCTGTGAAGGCAATTGCCAAAACCAGGCAGCTGCTCCTTCCCAAGCACGGTCAGCTGCCTATGTTCTTGCTTCTTGACAAACTCGCCACTGCCCTTCTTTTCAGCAGCTGCCACCGTCTTCTGTGCATCTCGGAGCCTCTGGCGACGAGCAAGACTTGCCAAGGTGGGACGCATCAGGACCAAGTAAAAACCCAGGCAAGTTGTCCTGGAACGCTTTCCATTCGCTTGCCGAGAGTGAATTCAAGAGGCAGGAATGCGGCAGCCACCGTCCTCCAGCAGTCGGAAGGCTTCGCACACAAGCCCGCTTCTTTGCGCCTTCGTTCTTCACCTCTTCCAAGCAACCGCGATCTCTGCCTCTCGGAGGCGAAGAAGCGGCTAGTTCGCGCACAGCTCAGTAGAGCAGCAGCGCAGCGCTCCGGAGCCCCGCTCTGCCGAAAGACGCCGGCAACCGGCACTTCTCTCCGGATAGCTCTGGAGCCGCGCTTCTGCCTCTCTAGTCGTCTCTATCTTAGCGAAAAGCTTTCCCACTCCATTTGGCAAGGGGAGAGCGTACCTGCACTGCACACTAACCGTGGTTCGCAAAGAATTAGGATTTGCTGCACATTCCAAGGACACGGCTCTTTCTGAGGCAATCTGCAACCTGCTGTCAGATGGAAGTGCTCTCTGCCCTCTCCTGCCCAGCTCTATCTACTAGCGGGCACTTTCCAGCCTGCCGAAGGCAAACAACCACGAGAGATGTCACACAGCATAAGTGGAGCACAGATGCCCAAAAGCAGCAAAGCTGAAGAGCCTGGCTCAGCTTCACTAGTGTGCAATTGACTGACTGCGAAAAACAAAGCAGCAGAGCACCGGGCTTCTGGGCGCTGTGAAGGCAATTGCCAAAACCAGGCAGCTGCTCCTTCCCAAGCACAGGCAGCTGCCTATGTTCTTGCTTGTCGACAAACTCACCGCTGCCCTTCTTTTCAGCAGCTGCCACCGTCTTCTGTGCATCTCGGAGCCTCTGGCGACGAGCAAGACTTGCCAAGGTGGGACGCATCAGGACCAAGTCAAAACCCAGGCAAGTTGTCCTGGAACGCTTTCCATTTGCTTGCCGAGAGTGAATTCAACAGGCAGGAGAGCGGCAGCCACCGTCCTCCAGCAGTCGGAAGGCTTCGCACACAAGCCTGCTTCTTTGCGCCTTCGTTCTTCGCCTCTTCCAAGCAACCGCGATCTCTGTCTCTCGGAGGCGAAGAAGCGGCTAATTCGCGCACAGCTCAGTAGAGCGGCAGCGCAGCGCTCCGGAGCGCCGCTTCAAGCCGAAAGACGCCGGGAAGCCACACTTTCCTCTGGATAGCTCCGGAGCCGCGCTTCTGCCTCTCTAGTCGTCTCTATCTTAGCGAAAAGCTTTCCCACTCCATTTGGCAAGGGGAGAGTGGACCTGCACTGCACACTAACCGCGGTTTGCAAAGAAAGAGGATTTGCTGCACATTCCAAGGACACGGCTCTTTCCGAGGCAATCTGCAACCTGCTGTCAGATGGAAGTGCTCTCTGCCCTCTCCTGCCCAGCTCTATCTACTAGCGGGCACTTGCCAGCCTGGCCGAGGCAAACAACCTCCAGAGATGTCACAGAGCATAAGTGGAGCACAGATGCTCAAAAGCAGCAAAGCTGAAGAGCCTGGCTCAGCTTCACTAGTGTGCAATTGACTGACTGCGAAAAACAAAGCAGCAGAGCACCGGGCTTCTGGGCACTGTGAAGGCAATTGCCAAAACCAGGCAGCTGCTCCTTCCCAAGCACAGGCAGCTGCCTATGTTCTTGCTTGTCGACAAACTCACCGCTGCCCTTCTTTTCAGCAGCTGCCACCGTCTTCTGTGCATCTCGGAGCCTCTGGCGACGAGCAAGACTTGCCAAGGTGGGACGCATCAGGACCAAGTCAAAACCCAGGCAAGTTGTCCTGGAATGCTTTCCATTTGCTTGCCGAGAGTGAATTCAAGAGGCAGGAGGGCGGCAGCCACCGTCCTCCAGCAGTCGGAAGGCTTCGCACACAAGCCCGCTTCTTTGCGGCTTCGTTCTTCGCCTCTTCCAAGCAACCGCGATCTCTGCCTCTCGGAGGCGAAGAAGCGGCTAATTCGCGCACAGCTCAGTAGAGCGGCAGCGCAGCGCTCCGGAGCGCCGCTTCAAGCCGAAAGACGCCGGGAAGCGGCACTTTCCTCCGTATAGCTCCGGAGCCATGCTTCTGCCTCTCTAGTCGTCTCTATCTTAGCAAAAAGCTTTCCCACTCCATTTGGCAAGGGGAGAGTGGACCTGCACTGCACACTAACCGCGGTTTGCAAAGAAAGAGGATTTGCTGCACATTCCAAGGACACGGCTCTTTCCGAGGCAATCTGCAACCTGCTGTCAGATGGAAGTGCTCTCTGCCCTCTCCTGCCCAGCTGTAGGTACGAGCGGGCACTTTCCAGCCTGGCCGAGGCAAACAACCTCCAGAGATGTCACAGAGCATAAGGGGAGCACAGATGCTCAAAAGCAGCAAAGCTGAAGAGCCTGGCTCAGCTTCACTAGTGTGCAATTGACTGACTGCGAAAAACAAAGCAGCAGAGCACCGGGCTTCTGGGCGCTGTGAAGGCAATTGCCAAAACCAGGCAGCTGCTCCTTCCCAAGAACGGTCAGCTGCCTATGTTCTTGCTTCTTGACAAACTCGCCACTGCCCTTCTTTTCAGCAGCTGCCACCGTCTTCTGTGCATCTCGGAGCCTCTGGCGACGAGCAAGACTTGCCAAGGTGGGACGCATCAGGACCAAGTCAAAACCCAGGCAAGTTGTCCTGGAATGCTTTCCATTCGCTTGCCGAGAGTGAATTCAAGAGGCAGGAGAGCGGCAGCCACCGTCCTCCAGCAGTCGGAAGGCTTCGCACACAAGCCCGCTTCTTTGCGCCTTCGTTCTTCGCCTCTTTCAAGCAACCGCAATCCCTGCCTCTCGGAGGCGAAGAAGCGGCTAATTCGCGCACAGCTCAGTAGAGCGGCAGCGGAGCGCTCCGGAGTGCCGCTTCAAGCCGAAAGACGCCGGGAAGCGGCACTTTCCTCCGGATAGCTCCGGAACCACGCTTCTGCCTCTCTAGTCGTCTCTATCTTAGCGAAAAGCTTTCCCACTCCATTTGGCAAGGGGAGAGTGGACCTGCACTGCACACTAACCGCGGTGTGCAAAGAATTAGGATTTGCTGCACATTCCAAGGACACGGCTCTTTCTGAGGCAATCTGCAACCTGCTGTCAGATGGAAGTGCTCTCTGCCCTCTCCTGCCCAGCTCTATCTACTAGCGGGCACTTTCCAGCCTGCCGAAGGCAAACAACCACGAGAGATGTCACACAGCATAAGTGGAGCACAGATGCCCAAAAGCAGCAAAGCTGAAGAGCCTGGCTCAGCTTCACTAGTGTGCAATTGACTGACTGCGAAAAAAAAAGCAGCAGAGCACCGGGCTTCTGGGCGCTGTGAAGGCAATTGCCAAAACCAGGCAGCTGCTCCTTCCCAAGCACAGGCAGCTGCCTATGTTCTTGCTTGTCGACAAACTCACCGCTGCCCTTCTTTTCAGCAGCTGCCACCGTCTTCTGTGCATCTCGGAGCCTCTGGCGACGAGCAAGACTTGCCAAGGTGGGACGCATCAGGACCAAGTCAAAACCCAGGCAAGTTGTCCTGGAACGCTTTCCATTTGCTTGCCGAGAGTGAATTCAACAGGCAGGAGAGTGGCAGCCACCGTCCTCCAGCAGTCGGAAGGCTTCGCACACAAGCCTGCTTCTTTGCGCCTTCGTTCTTCGCCTCTTCCAAGCAACCGCGATCTCTGTCTCTCGGAGGCGAAGAAGCGGCTAATTCGCGCACAGCTCAGTAGAGCGGCAGCGCAGCGCTCCGGAGCGCCGCTTCAAGCCGAAAGACGCCGGGAAGCCACACTTTCCTCTGGATAGCTCCGGAGCCGCGCTTCTGCCTCTCTAGTCGTCTCTATCTTAGCGAAAAGCTTTCCCACTCCATTTGGCAAGGGGAGAGTGGACCTGCACTGCACACTAACCGCGGTTTGCAAAGAAAGAGGATTTGCTGCACATTCCAAGGACACGGCTCTTTCCGAGGCAATCTGCAACCTGCTGTCAGATGGAAGTGCTCTCTGCCCTCTCCTGCCCAGCTCTAGGTACTAGCGGGCACTTGCCAGCCTGGCCGAGGCAAACAACCTCCAGAGATGTCACAGAGCATAAGTGGAGCACAGATGCTCAAAAGCAGCAAAGCTGAAGAGCCTGGCTCAGCTTCACTAGTGTGCAATTGACTGACTGCGAAAAACAAAGCAGCAGAGCACCGGGCTTCTGGGCACTGTGAAGGCAATTGCCAAAACCAGGCAGCTGCTCCTTCCCAAGCACAGGCAGCTGCCTATGTTCTTGCTTGTCGACAAACTCACCGCTGCCCTTCTTTTCAGCAGCTGCCACCGTCTTCTGTGCATCTCGGAGCCTCTGGCGACGAGCAAGACTTGCCAAGGTGGGACGCATCAGGACCAAGTCAAAACCCAGGCAAGTTGTCCTGGAATGCTTTCCATTTGCTTGCCGAGAGTGAATTCAAGAGGCAGGAGGGCGGCAGCCACCGTCCTCCAGCAGTCGGAAGGCTTCGCACACAAGCCCGCTTCTTTGCGCCTTCGTTCTTCGCCTCTTCCAAGCAACCGCGATCTCTGCCTCTCGGAGGCGAAGAAGCGGCTAGTTTGCGGAGAGTGCAGTAGAGCTGCGGCGGTTCGCACCGAAGCACCGCTTCTGCCGAAAGACGCCACGAATTGGCACTTCCCTCCGGATAGCTCCGGAGCCGCGCTTCTGCTTCTCTAGTCGTCTCTCTCTTGGCGAAAAGCTTTCCCACTCCATTTGGCAAGGGGAGAGTGGACCTGCACTGCACACTAACCGCGGTTTGCAAAGAAATAGGATTTGCTGCACATTCCAAGGACACGGCTCTTTCCGAGGCAATCTGCAACCTGCTGTCAGATGGAAGTGCTCTCTGCCCTCTCCTGCCCAGCTCTAGGTACTAGCGGGCACTTGCCAGCCTGGCCGAGGCAAACAACCTCCAGAGATGTCACAGAGCATAAGTGGAGCACAGATGCTCAAAAGCAGCAAAGCTGAAGAGCCTGGCTCAGCTTCACTAGTGTGCAATTGACTGACTGCGAAAAACAAAGCAGCAGAGCACCGGGCTTCTGGGCGCTGTGAAGGCAATTGCCAAAACCAGGCAGCTGCTCCTTCCCAAGCACAGGCAGCTGCCTATGTTCTTGCTTGTCGACAAACTCACCGCTGCCCTTCTTTTCAGCAGCTGCCACCGTCTTCTGTGCATCTCGGAGCCTCTGGCGACGAGCAAGACTTGCCAAGGTGGGACGCATCAGGACCAAGTCAAAACCCAGGCAAGTTGTCCTGGAATGCTTTCCATTTGCTTGCCGAGAGTGAATTCAAGAGGCAGGAGGGCGGCAGCCACCGTCCTCCAGCAGTCGGAAGGCTTCGCACACAAGCCCGCTTCTTTGTGCCTTCGTTCATCGCCTCTTCCAAGCAACCGCGATCTCTGCCTCTCGGAGGCGAAGAAGCGGCTAATTCGCGCACAGCTCAGTAGAGCGGCAGCGCAGCGCTCCGGAGCGCCGCTTCAAGCCGAAAGACGCCGGGAAGCGGCACTTTCCTCCGGATAGCTCCGGAGCCACGCTTCTGCCTCTCTAGTCGTCTCTATCTTAGCAAAAAGCTTTCCCACTCCATTTGGCAAGGGGAGAGTGGACCTGCACTGCACACTAACCGCGGTTTGCAAAGAAAGAGGATTTGCTGCACATTCCAAGGACACGGCTCTTTCCGAGGCAATCTGCAACCTGCTGTCAGATGGAAGTGCTCTCTGCCCTCTCCTGCCCAGCTGTAGGTACTAGTGGGCACTTGCCAGCCTGGCCGAGGCAAACAACCTCCAGAGATGTCACAGAGCATAAGTGGAGCACAGATGCTCAAAAGCAGCAAAGCTGAAGAGCCTGGCTCAGCTTCACTAGTGTGCAATTGACTGACTGCGAAAAACAAAGCAGCAGAGCACCGGGCTTCTGGGCGCTGTGAAGGCAATTGCCAAAACCAGGCAGCTGCTCCTTCCCAAGCACAGGCAGCTGCCTATGTTCTTGCTTGTCGACAAACTCACCGCTGCCCTTCTTTTCAGCAGCTGCCACCGTCTTCTGTGCATCTTGGAGCCTCTGGCGACGAGCAAGACTTGCCAAGGTGGGACGCATCAGGACCAAGTCAAAACCCCGGCAAGTTGTCCTGGAACGCTTTCCATTCGCTTGCCAGTAGTGAATTCAATAGGCAGGAGAGCGGCGGCCACCGTCCTCCAGCACTCAGAAAGCTTCGCACAGAAGCCCGCTTCTTTGCGCCTTCCATCTTCACCTCTTCCAAGCTACCGTGACCACTGGCTCTCGGAGGCGAGGAAGCAGCTAGTTCGCGCACAGCTCAGTAGAGCGCCAGCGCAGCGCTCCGGAGCGCCGCTTCAAGCCGAAAGACGCCGGGAAGCGGCACTTTCCTCCGGATAGCTCCGGAGCCACGCTTCTGCCTCTCTAGTCGTCTCTATCTTAGCAAAAAGCTTTCCCACTCCATTTGGCAAGGGGAGAGTGGACCTGCACTGCACACTAACCGCGGTTTGCAAAGAAAGAGGATTTGCTGCACATTCCAAGGACACGGCTCTTTCCGAGGCAATCTGCAACCTGCTGTCAGATGGAAGTGCTCTCTGCCCTCTCCTGCCCAGCTCTAGGTACTAGTGGGCACTTTCCAGCCTGGCCGAGGCAAACAACCTCCAGAGATGTCACAGAGCATAAGGGGAGCACAGATGCTCAAAAGCAGCAAAGCTGAAGAGCCTGGCTCAGCTTCACTAGTGTGCAATTCACTGACTGCGAAAAACAAAGCAGCAGAGCACCGGGCTTCTGGGCGCTGTGAAGGCAATTGCCAAAACCAGGCAGCTGCTCCTTCCCAAGCACGGTCAGCTGCCTATGTTCTTGCTTCTTGACAAACTCGCCACTGCCCTTCTTTTCAGCAGCTGCCACCGTCTTCTGTGCATCTCGGAGCCTCTGGCGACGAGCAAGACTTGCCAAGGTGGGACGCATCAGGACCAAGTCAAAACCCAGGCAAGTTGTCCTGGAACGCTTTCCATTCGCTTGCCGAGAGTGAATTCAACAGGCAGGAGAGCGGCAGCCACCGTCCTCCAGCAGTCGGAAGGCTTCGCACACAAGCCCGCTTCTTTGCGCCTTCGTTCTTCGCCTCTTCCAAGCAACCGCGATCTCTGCCTCTCTGAGGCGAAGAAGCGGCTAGTTCGCGCAGAGCTCAGTAGAGCTGCGGCGGTTCGCACCGAAGCACCGCTTCTGCCGAAAGACGCCACGAATTGGCACTTCCCTCCGGATAGCTCCGGAGCCGCGCTTCTGCTTCTCTAGTCGTCTCTCTCTTGGCGAAAAGCTTTCCCACTCCATTTGGCAAGGGGAGAGTGTACCTGCACTGCACACTAACCGCGGTTTGCAAAGAAAGAGGATTTGCTGCACATTCCAAGGACACGGCTCTTTCCGAGGCAATCTGCAACCTGCTGTCAGATGGAAGTGCTCTCTGCCCTCTCCTGCCCAGCTCTAGGTACTAGCGGGCACTTGCCAGCCTGGCCGAGGCAAACAACCTCGAGAGATGTCACAGAGCATAAGTGGAGCACAGATGCTCAAAAGCAGCAAAGCTGAAGAGCCTGGCTCAGCTTCACTAGTGTGCAATTGACTGACTGCGAAAAACAAAGCAGCAGAGCACCAGGCTTCTGGCCGCTGTGAAGGCAATTGCCAAAACCAGGCAGCTGCTCCTTCCCAAGCACAGGCAGCTGCCTATGTTCTTGCTTGTCGACAAACTCACCGCTGCCCTTCTTTTCAGCAGCTGCCACCGTCTTCTGTGCATCTTGGAGCCTCTGGCGACGAGCAAGAATTGCCAAGGTGGGACGCATCAGGACCAAGTCAAAACCCAGGCAAGTTGTCCTGGAACGCTTTCCATTCGCTTGCCAGTAGTGAATTCAATAGGCAGGAGAGCGGCGGCCACCGTCCTCCAGCAGTCGGAAGGCTTCGCACACAAGCCCGCTTCTTTGTGCCTTCGTTCTTCGCCTCTTCCAAGCAACCGCGATCTCTGCCTCTCGGAGGCGAAGAAGCGGCTAGTTCGCGCACAGCACAGTAGAGCGGCAGCGCAGCGCTCCGGAGCACCGCTTCAAGCCGAAAGACGCCACGAACCGGTACTTGCCTTCGGATAACTTCGGAGCTGCGGCTTCTGCTTCTCTAGTCGTCTCTATATTAGCGAAAAGTTTTCCCACTCCTTTTGGCAAGGGGAGAGTGTACCAGCACTTTACACTAACCCCGGGTTGCCAAGAAATTTCTTTTGCTGCACATTCCAAGGACACAGCTCTTTCCGAGGCAACCTGCAGCCTGCTGTCAGATGGAAGTGCTCTCTGCCCTCTCCTGCCGAGCTCTATGTGCTAGCGAGCACTTTCCAGCCTGCCGAAGGCAAACAACCTCGAGAGATGTCACCGAGCATAAGTGGAGCACAGATGCTAAAAAGCATCATTTCACACCTGGCCCAATGATCTCTGTTTGTTCTTGAGACATTTTTTTGTTCCATTGCCTCAAATTGTCCAAAATCTTTATACCTTCCATTTTTGCTGGGCTAAAATAAATTTGTACCATGTTTTGACACTATGTTTGAACACCTGCCATCTAGTGACTATGTTGATGGGTGGGAACATGATTAGGCAAAAAGAAAGTCACAAGAGAAGGATTAAATATAGTAAAATTATTTTCAATTGTCTGTGGCATTAAGATTTCCGAGCTGTGAGGAGTCTATGTTGGTGGATATTATAAGTTGTGTTGTTTTAACTCTATGACCTGATTTGGAAGGAAATTTCTTAATTAACGTTCTACATATTTGACAGTAAATTTCAATGGAATCAAGAAATACTTAAAGTATAGAATTAAAAATAACTCAATTTCTGGAATATCTGATATTGGCTAAATATACATCTTTTATCTACGTTTAATTAAATTTCTTTTTAAAAATATCCCCTCATTTCAAGAATTAGGTTGGTTACTACAAATACCTTGGCTCATTTAAACAGTTCTGAATATTAGCATTATGAAAACTGACTTATACAATATTTATAATTTGACCTACTTTTGGTTTTCAGGGAAATAAAAAAGTCCTTATGCTTCTAAAACAGTGATAATAAAATAAAATACCTTATTTGTGGTGTCAAGTAAGCCAGAAACTTGCAGTTGCCTGTAACAGTAAGGCAGAAAGGTGGTCACTGATTTCAGTGTGATCTCCATCAGGCTGTTGTGCATCCCGTTCTGTGAAAACAGTTTCCTATGACTCTCAGGAGCATGAAGGACTGTGAATTTAAATAGACCAAAATTAGTTGTGCTTTTTGTAAAAGGAAGGATGCAGCCTTTGCTTTACACAGTCAAATAATTCTGCTGAAAGCAATGAGACTCTCTGAGAGTTTTATCTTGCTGCAGCTGAAAATTGGATCTGAGTCTGAAGTATTAGAGACTCAGGCATCATGAGCACTGAGTGTAAGCTAGAACTGTAAGTGTGGAAATCATGTACTAAAGGGCTCTTTGGGCATTTCCCCTTGATGTTCCACATTGGAAGTGCACACCTCCCTCCTCTGATTATGGAGAGAACTGGGCTACCAGCACTTGGGTTAAATATCTGAACACACATAATGCCAACATTGTTAATAAACTTCCACTTCTTGTGCAACCCTCTAGTCTTTTCCATGTTTGTCCTAGGAGAAGGGAGGCATGCAGCTGGGAGAAGCACACTTTTCTGAAAAGGCACAGGAACTGTGTGGGTCCCCAGTTGGGAGAAGTGAAACAGTGATGTTCCCATCCACAGCTGCAGCCATCTGGACTGCCTCTGAAAGCAGGTGGTCTCCCCAGACATGCAGAAGCAGTTGGCACAAGGATGACTTCCAGGTCAGCGCTCTGAGTTTAGGATATAAATACAGCTGCCACTGACTTCAAATGCTGGTGGATTGAAAGGTGCAGAAGGTTAAGGCAACAGTCAGGAAGGGGTCATTCAGTCCAGGCAGGGCCGCATGCTGTTGGATCAAATCAAGTAAGTTACACACTGAAACCACTCATGCAATTTTTCCAAGCACAGACAGCAAGGCATCAGTGAAAACCACAGAAATCTGAAAAGTAAAATACTGTTTGGCAGCTGCTAGATATGAAACTGAGACACAGTTTAGGATGATGTAGCGTATTCCTGAAATTGTCACTGCTCATGTTTTGACAGCATTACAAAGGAAATAATTTTCCCAGTTTTGAAATATGCATTTGAACGTCTGTTCCATTAAACACACATCAGTATGCTGCCACCTGTTTCAGTCGTGCTTGATAATGAATGGTATGCAGAGATAATACACCTGCCTGGCCGTGTAAATGTTCTGCAGGGAAAAATCAAAATTAGATAATGTAAGTCGAATTTGGATGGATAGTCCTGTTACAGTCAATGTTAAATCCAGTGTCCTTGATTACTTTGTTGCCTGAATTGGAAACCCTTCAAATAATGGGGGGGGGAAATAAAGCTTCTTGACAGTTAAGAGCCAAGGGATATAATTTTGTTGCAAGGCCCATCAGTTACCCACAGATGACAGCAAATCCCCATGCAGATCAATCAGAGAGGTGATATAAAATGGAAGCAAGTGTTGGCACACACACTATTCAAAGATATTAAAGCTAATGTTGGCAAGGCTAAAAATAAAGCAAGCAGAGGTGCCATTGATATCCCACTGAAATCAGTACAAATCTTCTATTTACACTGCAGGAATGTGATGTAGCTATCAAAAAAATAGGAAAGAAAAGACACCAATTAAGGACAAAAAAGGGTTAATTTTAAGCACATACTAATTGACTTATCTGCTTTGTATTTTAAAAAACAGCTTATTTGCTGTCTGAAAACTGAGACACTTAAAATAGCTTGCAAAAACCTTTGTCTGAGGGAATCTCACTCTTGCATCCATGCAGAGCAGATGCAGGCTTATGGTGTGCTTTAAACCTCAGGGTGGAAATTTCTGCCTAGGAAGTTTTCCTGCATAAGACATTGAAGCTTTGGGTATCTTTTCTAGAATGACTGTGAAGTGCTGTAAATCAGCAAGAGATGAGAGGACAATATGCACATTTCATGCACTCATTCCTGCCTGTTGGGCTTTTACATGGTGTTTACTTGTGAAGAATCACTGCCAAATGAGTTGGCTCCAAACAGGCTCTTGGACAGTTGTTCCACCATGGCGTTTCATTACCCATCATATTTAAGGAGGGATGAGTGACTGCAAGGACTTACTGTGCAGTTTATCAAGCATGCATGTGGCTTTTCTAGGTAGGAGCTGTGTGAAAGTCAGAAACATATCTTTCTTCTCCAATTTTTTTCTTTTGAGAAACAAGGGTTTACAGCCCTGCAGCCAGCAAGTCAGTTGCCTGCTTGTAAATCTCTAAGGAGCTTGCAGTTGCAAAGACTACCTGTCTGTCACAAACCAGGTGCACACTGCGTGGCAGGTAGCTCAAATACTTTATATGTCGCATTTACATATGTATATGTATATGCATATGCATATGTAAATCTCCCATGCAAGTAAATCAAGACTGGGCAGAAAGTCAAGTTTTATAACTGGTTAATATTCCTTTTGCAAGCTTCTCCCCTGAGCAAGCTGTCACTGGACTACAAGAGGCCAACTTCACTCTCTAGATTTTCAGTTAGGAGCCTCACTGATCTGATCAGAAACTGGCTATGAGCCATGTCACTGAAATCCAGCTACTGCTGCAACTTTGTCTGAATTCAAGGATCACCAGTTCTGGATTCATAAAATATTGCTCACCAGTTAGCATGTTAAACAGCGTTACAGACAAATACCAGAATAATTACACAGGGAGGCTCTGATACTATAAAACTTAGGAGCTAATTTAGGCTCCCAAGTCACTTAGAATGTCTGCAAGGAAACACTGATTCCTTCAAAGGAGAATTCAAAGCTTCAAAATTAAAAATCTATGAGAGTTTAAAACAACTGATGTGAACATAGCAACTGTCCTCCATGGTTTGTAATTCTTCTTGTACTTTAACTAGTCATGAAATTTCTCACAACCTCCTTGTATAAAGCTGTTGTGTGATCTTGCAGAAGACTGACAGACCTCTCTTGAACCCCACAATACAGTACTGTACAGAAAGCTGCTTGTACCTGGTGCCCCAATGGTCATCCTTTGGTAGCAGGGTGTCGTGGTTTGACATGGAAGTGATTTTTTTTTTTTCAGGAAGTTGGGTCAAACCAATCAGTGGTCAAGTTTGGATATTGGCACCTGAAGTGACCACTGAAGATAGGGATACGCCTCTGAGAACACAGGGGGTTAAAAGCAAGAACTCCCAAGAGCTCGCTCTCTTTGGTTCTGGTCAGGGTGCTGTGCAGACCTCCGCTGCCCAGCCATGGGGCTGGGTGGGGGAGGGGAAGCCATGCGGCCTGGTCGAGGTGAGCCGAGGGGTAGAAGGACTGGAACCGAGCCAGCTCCTGTGGACGGAAGGGTGGAAAGAAGCGGAGATGTCTTTGTCATTCCCCCCCACCACCCCAGAGGGAAGAGATAGAGAGTCCGGACGGCACCTGTAACTTTGCCGGCGCGGAGGAGAAGCGGGGGGGGAAGGCGCCCAGCCGTGGCCTTGGGAATCGGCTGCTGGGCAGAGATATCAGCCGTCCAGGGAGTCTGAGCTTTTAACCCTTTCCTGAGAAATGAAGGCTTTGTAAAATATTACTCCTCTTTGATTTGAAGTAGAAGAGAGACAGTCTGGGATCCGAGATGATGGAAGAAGAAATTCTCGAGTTAGAAGGAGATGATGCAGTGGCTTGTGGCTGGACTTCTCTTGTTAGCCATAGACTGAACCAAATTCTCCTAACAGAAGCTGCACTTAGGGTGGTGCGTTGGTGTGCCAGGAGACCTGTTTCAGTGATTACCAGCAGAGGAGTAGAGAGAAGGTGTGGAGAAGCCCTCTATCTTCAAGAAAGAAGAAGAGGAGAAGAAGACCTCTGTTCTTGGACCCTCAGCCCCAGGGGAAAATGGGGGGGACTGTAGTCCCAAAATGAGAAACTGAACTGTTGTCTCTTTTGGTTCATGGCAAAGCATCCTTAAAAGAGCCCTGTGAGCAGTCTGTCCATGCACGGTGGTGAGAGCACTGTGACATGGAAAGGAGAGTGTCACCATGGCAGATTTTCTCTGAGTAGTTGCCATGTGTGGCATGGAAACACAAGAGTGGCAATTGTGTTTCCTGGGGGGTCTGTGGCACAGGAGAGACTCCTGTCTCCCTTGAAAGACTGAGTATTCGAATATCTGAAGGGTGGCAACTTGATCAGGATCCTGGGTGGTGTCTCACTGTTGAGTTTGTTTAGAAATCAGGTGGGAGGAGGAGGGGTGTTTTAGAAAGTCTTCATCCAGGATTTAGTGTTTGTAGTTTTTTCTAGTAGTAGTAGTTTAATAAAGTTCTTTCTTTGTTACTAAGATGGGCCTGCTCTGCTCTGTTCCTGATCACATCTCACAGCAATTATTTTAAAAAGTATATTTTCATGGGGGCGCTGGCATCACACCAGTGTCAAACCATGGCACAGGGTAACTCTACTATTAAATATGTTTGCACGTTGATTCCTGATGTTCTCAACTGAAATTATGCTACTGGCTTTATATAAAATGCCCCTGACAGCAAGTTCTTGAATTGTCCCATAATTCTGAGGTGCCTGACACATTATTAATGTGCTTTCTTATTCCAGGCTCTGGTTTGTGAGGCTCCTATACACGATGTGTGCATCATGCATCACGCACTCACAGTATTGTCCTATGAGTTTACACTGAAGCAAGGCCTGACACATATGATGAATTAAAAAACATTCAGCAATGTTAATCCCTGCATTGTGCTCAGTTCTTGAAGGGACCAATCAGCTTGATACTTTTCTGACAGATGCCAATGACAGAATGTTCAGTTAAGTGTGACGTGGTGAGACAGGCTTACTGTCATACAAACAATCACCATAAATATATGTAATGAGTAGAATAATAGAAAAGAGCTGGAAAGGACCTTAAAATGTCTCGCAGAGCAGGCCAGATACCCTGATGGATATTTCTCTAGCCTCCTCTTTAAGAACCCCAAAGATGGACCTTCCCCAAGTGGGCTATTGTTCTGCAATCTTGCCAGAATATTTTTTTGCTGCAGATAAGGCCTGCTGGTTTCTGTCTTATTCATCATGGATGCAGAAAACATAAGCCTCCCTTCTTTTCAGCAACCTTTTCTGTATTTGAAAACCATTATCATGTCTCTGCTTCATTTTCTCTTCCATAGATTGCACAGTTCCAATTAGTTCAATCTTTCTTTGTAGCTCATGTTTTCTAGTTCTCTGATCATTTTCTAGTTCACTGATCCTTCTCACACTGCATAATAAGAGCTTTGTGAAAGAAAAAAAGTAATCAGAATTACTTTACTTATTATTTCTTCAATTAATTATTCAACCACAATGCATTTTGTTTGGATTATTTCTAGTCTAACTTTACTTTTGATGCTTAATAATGTGTACACAGATATATCCCTATAGATTTTGCTTCTGGGTTATGTTGGCTCACACTCTTTGTGAGTTGCATGTCAGGAAGTAACAGAAATCTACAAGACAAACAGACATACTGTCAGGGCTGAGAAATATAGACATCCTCTCTTTCTTGCTATGTGGTAGCTAATGCTCCCCTGATAAGACCAGATGCTTGTCTGAAATTGTGTAACTGTACAAGTCCACTGCAGAGGTGTGAACAGCTTCAGTCTGGCTGTCCTTCCTCATCTTGTCAGGCACAGCCCCAGTCTCTGGGGCTTCTGCAGCTTCTATTGCACATACCTGACAGCCTGATTACCCCTCTGGTCTCTGCTTTTTCCCACAGACCCGTGGCTGACCACAGACTCAGTGACTGCAGCATAATGAGTGGGAGGGGCTGAATTCAGATTACACAACTGTCCCTAGTGCCAGCCTTCCTTGCCTAACAAAGCTGCCATGCAAATAGGCTTCTTCTGGACAGGGGTTGAAGGAGGGAGTTTCCATGTACTGCCCGTGATATGCAGGTCCATGATGAAAAGACTTCTAAAGTGTTTCTGTACGTTCTGTTTCTGACCTAGCAGAAGTTTTCTTTCAATGGAGGTTTAAGTGACAATTTTAACACAGTTTGCCAAATCAAAATACAATGGCGGTTCCAAGGAGCTGTTACCAGAAAGAAGCTTTAGTTCTTGACTCTTCCAGTTGAGTAGCATATAAAAATGACGCTACTGAATTCCCATAGAATACTGAAGTAATGTTATTATGATATATCATATGTGATCCATATGTGAAGACTTAGTGAAATGCTTCCATGGATGTGTTTATGGGAAAATACTCTGTTTGCAATGAAGGCAAGAAGAAACTTTGAATCATGTCTACCAAAGCCAACAGACCTGAGTAAAGGAAATAATGATTCTCATTAGCCTGAGTGCTATATAGAGGGATAGCTGACAAGCAAAGAGTTAATCCAATTGCAAAAATAAAAAATGTCATGCAACCTGGTCTGTTAAGAGGTGCTTTCTTCATTTTCACTCAAATTCTGTAAGAAAGAAAGGAACAGAAGATAAAAGCTGCTAGAAAGCTGTGCAATTTAGGGGAGAAAGGAGAGGAACAAAACCAAAGGGGAAGAGAGGTGGAACAAAAGAAACTCACTCAGAGAAAGGAGAGCAAGGAATATCCACTAAAACTGAGAGAAAGGCTGGCATCAAAAAGGGTTTTCAGCCTCAGAAAGCAGCAAGCAGCCAGGCACTGCAGGTGGTATCACCAACAAATCCAGTCTGCAGAGAGAGATACTCTTGCAGAACATGCTGCTGGTGTAGGGGTTAGGAGAGAAAGTGTGATTTTTACAGGACTGAACTTCAGAGGGATTCTTTAAGCATGAAGATTCAAGCTGTTTTCCAGTTGCTGAATGAAGCTCAGTGATCTGTTTCACCTTTTGTGTTTCTCTTTTTTGATTGACCTGTTATTTGTAGACTCTTGCTTCAATGAGCTATAATAATTAAAAAAGATTGAGTTTTTAATTAGAGGTATAATGAATTCGGATTTTACTCACAGAGAAAAATGTTCCATGTGGAAAGTTGATATTTTTATATAAGAATATAATGCCTCTGCTGGGACACCCTTTTGAAGGAGACACAACTAAAGAAATGGAATATGATAAGGATTTTGTGGAATCCTGTAGTCTCCTTTTTCCCCCATAAAATAAATTATGCATTAACATCTTTGGTTTCCCTGGGTCATCCAACTCATAATATCCCCCAAAGGATGCTCAGCATCCTAATGCACCCAAAAGTGATGTCACATATGGGAATCAATGTCACCAGAATCAATTATTCATAATCTGTCGAACACGTTTTCTTTTGCTACTTTTGGTGTTGCCCCTGCACAGGCACTGTTCCAAGGCCTGACCATTTCCTGTTTGGAAAGAGACTGCCTTTGGCATGCACTGGCAGAAACCTGGGGACCCAGCTCCCAGTGTCACCAGGAGGGGAGCAGGGCAGCAGAGGCAGCACACAGCAAGCCCACTGCCTCCCTCCAGCCCTCACCAGGTTCCACCCCAGCACATCTGCTCTCCAGTGCTGATCCATCTGTGAACAAAAACACAGACCAAACATGGTCTGGGGAGGAGGAGATTTCATTTTCCCAAAGCCATTCATCCCTATGAATGTTTCCCATTTCCAAGCTCAGTTCTTCAGAGCTGTTCACAGTCGCTTTGTGAGCTGCAGAAGGAATAAAGCACATGGACAAGGCCAGGCTGGATGGAGCTCTGAGCAACCCGGCCTAGTGGAAGTGTCCCTGCCCATTGCAGGGGGGTTGGAACTGAATGATCTTTAAGGTCCCTTCCAACCTATATGATCCTATGACTGTATGACTTTCCAATTGATGTATTTCTGTTGCTTGAGCCATTTTTTTTCAACAAGACAGTAGTTTCCCTTCAGCACTTAGTGGCTCCTTTAGTTGGGACTAATCTCAGTTGTTATAAAATGAGCCCTACTTTTCCTCTCAGCTTTCCTTCCACAGCAGAGTTGGTGGTAAAATGTGGGGTGCTGCTGTGCATGATTTCACAGTTGGATCTATGAGCACTGGAAGTGGGTAGAGAAACAATGCAACTGCTTCAGCCTGGTCCCATATCTCTGCCAGTGGCTATTTTAGGAAAAGGGAAGAAATTAGTTTACTTAGGAACCACCACTTCTCTCTGAGATTTGACTGTTTGAAAGTCATGGAGAGTAAAATGGCAAAGCAAAAAGACATAAACTGGGTTGTTTTTGATAGAAACTGTGCTTAAAGTATCTTCAGGTACTGCACTGACCTTGAGCTCTTTCACTTCATTAATTCTATGATTTTATCACCACACTTCTGAATTTAAAAAAATTCTCTTCTCCCTTCCTGTGAAAAAATTCCTATCCCTACCTCTCCCACCCTTCACCAATCTCCCCCTTTCTTTCAACTCTCATAATCCTTGGCGTGATAATGGCTAAGGAAACGGTTTCAGACAAAAGTCTGGTATTTTAATTTTGATAACCTTCCTGAGCAGCAAGGTTTGTGTGGGATGGAGATTAATGAAAGCGACGCCCAATGCACCCTTGTCACTAGGTAGAGTGAGAAGCAGATAACCCTCAGGGAAGCAAGTGGTTCAGAAGGGGAGTAAGTAATAACACATTTTAATTTTTCATGCATCCCTACCCAATCTTTAATGGAAGGAGAACCCAAATGGAAAGCAAAGAGAAAATGGAAAGGAAACAGCAGCCTTACTTTTGGATGGCTGAGAGGAGAAGGGGCCTGGGGAGCCCTGCCAGCAGCAATAATTGGGCCTGACACAGGGCCTGCTGTAGAAAGTGGATGCTTTTTTTCTGTACATTTTTTATAATCTATCCTAAGGAGCCAAGTAAGAAGCAAAGCTTCACAGTTCCATAATCCCCAAATCCATGTGGTGCCCGCTGTTGTCAGTAGCAGAGGCATAGAGGGGAGATGACGGTGGGGCAGAGCCCTGGGCAGCCCTCGCAGGGTTGGCAGGGCCCTCTGTGAGAGGCACCATGGTTATGAGCCAGGGCCCAGAATCTGCAAAGGTAGGGCTGCAACTCCCTGGCCAAGATGGGCAGAAGGAGATTCCCTGCTCCCTAGGGCCATTCTCTGCTTCCATGTCCTATTCAGTTGGCAGGCATTGCCTCAAGCCCCAAAAATTGCTGAGGAACCTACTCATTTTCTTTTCATCCCCAGGGCTCATCAGGAAGCACCACACCCATGTCACAAGAGGTCCTTCAGCAGGAAGCCCTTTCTGAAGACTTGCACATCTTTTCCTGATGCATGGAGGTAAGCACCTGCTGCTGTTTACCCCTGCATTTCCTAGTAAGACATTTACCAGGGACTCCATCCGTGGCAAGGCACATCTCAGGTATGTTTCTACAATTAGGGCAGGGCAGGAGAAGTGCAGGAAGGGCTACTCCTGCTTGATGCAGATGGAAGCTAAGCCATGTATGTTTTCAGGACAGCTGCATACACAGCTGCCCAGCCTGCCATTCCCTCCCTCACAGACTTTCTGCATCTCACAGGTAGCCACTACCAAGAGATGGTGTAGATGTGGCTCGAAAAATGAAGATTTATCTACTTCCTGGTGTTTTAACCAGAAAGTTAAACCTCACTCTTAAAAGTTGCCCCATATCCTATACTGTGATGGAACTTAAATAAACCTACAGTACATTTGATGCTTGGATTATTTTTAACTCTTTGAGTATAGTTGTTGGCCTCTGCTAATTTCCCAGCACCTCACTCAAATTGTATTAGAATGAGTAATTACTGAAGCAATCATGTATAAGTAGCTCACTTCTTGACTTTTTGTCTCATGAAATAAGCTTCTAAAAATAATTTCTGAAGTGTTCCTTGAATTATGACAATGCTCTGTCATTTCTGAATGAGTCTGTAACTCAAGGTAGTTGCTAGAATGAGGAGGGGAGGGGAAAGGCTGCCTGGAAGCATGGAGGAGACAGGGTGAATGTTTGAAAACATGCAAGTGCAATACATGTACATAACAAAAATGATAAACTGAAATAAAAAAGAAAATTATAAATTCGCATGGGACAACTTGAAGCTGTTACCCATCATGATGCCTTCCTGTTGGTGTTTGCACGAGGAAGCTACAAGAAGTGAAAGCAGAAGTGAAAAGAGTATGGCCAGACTGCAATTCCCTATTCAGATCAGTGCAGCTGGTGGATCTGGGCTTCTGAGAGAAAGGACAACACTTAGATGGTAACAGGGACCACCCTGATATACAGCACAGAATATGAGTAAGAATTACTGAGTAGGTCAGACAATCTGGAGATCAGTCTGTTTCCATTAATTACTAGTTCAAGTATGAGCCTTTCAGTTTCCATAAGGTCCAGAGAGCCGCTCACTTGTCAGCCCTGTCACTTTTATGTTTGCTGTTGTTCTCCTACAGCCCAGACCTCTGCAACCAACTCCAGATGAGTTTAGTGACAGCAACCTCAGGACTCTCCCCTTCCCGGCTGGGTGGCAGGTCTGTCCTTGAGTCCCAGCTCCTTGCCTGCAGTCTCGCTCTGGATGCACCTCAGACAAGTTTCAACGTCTTGTGTGGTGCTTTTTTACTTTTAGCTGTAGCCATGCATTGAACCCTCTTTTACCTGTTTGCTTGCTGCTTTGTTGACCTTGTGTGTTCAGTTTGCTAAAACTGTGGCTGGGTTTGAGCAGTAACTAACCAGGAAGCTCAAGAAGTTGCTTGTTTCCACCCATGCACATAAATAGTCATAACAGACAAAAAATTATTCAACTAATTTCACATTCTAATAAACAAAAGCAACACTTATGCCACTGACCCATATTACATTTATCCTGTTTTCCTCAAGCTTTTTTCAGCATCAGAGTTTCAGGGGCAGAGCAGACACTTGCTGGTAAGACTGCATCTCATTTTGGAAATTTTGCCATGTTCTGGATTCCCTTCAGACACCTTGAAACTCTCTCTTACATCCAAAATATTACATATTATCAAAGAATTAATCTTGCAGCAGCAGATAGTTTCCTGACAACATGTTTTTGATGAAAGCTTCTGCTCTGTACATTTGTAACCCTTTGATTGCTAGACGATTCATCTGTTTTGTAACAACACAGGCGTTTGTGAAAGATCTTGTGCATAGGTATCAAAATTGTCTGCTGTAACTACTGGCTACCATGATAAGCACTGCAGAATGCAATAAATCTCACCCTAACTGTAGTAAAATGTTGTCCCTGCTCTTCCTTTTAAAGCCCGTTTCCCAGCTTTACTTTTTCAGGAATCTTTTCCTGATTTGTAGCTTAAGTTTTCTCATAGGCAGGGTGTACCTGTTGGTTTTTACCAGCTTCATCCATTCCTTTTCAGAGTTATTTTGCCTCCCTTGAGCTCAGTTACTGGACTGATCGACAGAGGGCAATAGTATCTCACTCCACCTTCCAGTCCTCTTTCCTGCTTCTCTTTCCCCTCCCCTTTGAGTGTCTGCATCCATCATTTGCTTCTCCTACTTCCAAACTTTCACCTTTGACCAGTGAAGGGGGGTGCTTCCAGCAGTTACAGGGGGCACAAGAATAAGTGTTTTTCTGCAAAGCCTGGTATAGAGCTCAGCCAAAGAGCTTCTCTGTGCCCAGGACAGTGATGGTGCTGAATGTTGACACAGACTCTGAAAGCAATTCCACAAATCACAGTCCAAGGGTTGTTAAAAACCAATGCACCCATTTTTTCTATAGAAGTAGAAACTTGCAGAAAGGGCAGACAACAACCTCCTGGGCCGGCCGTGGTGCTCAGCATTCCTGCTGCCAGGGAATGCATCTCCCTGTATGCCAGGCAGGTGCTGAGGATGCTGCTGGTAGTGCTTCCAAAACCTGTGAGCATGGATCCGTTGTCCAAGGACTGCAGTGTGCTGATGGCCTGCAGACTTAGATTCAATCCATCCCCACAGGCATCCACTGAAAAGCACACAGGGCTCCCCAAACAGGAAAGGATTGAAAGGAACTTTCTCTCTTTCTCTCTCTCTCTCTCTCTCTCTCAAGTTTAACCCCTATGGAAGTTGCTGCTTCCATTTAATTTTCAGTCAAATATCTGCACTTGTCTGGAAACAGTTTGTCATACAAAAACACTTCTCCTCCTTCTGGATGGAATGCAGGAAGTATTTGCTTATATGTCCAACTGTCTCCCTGGAATGGGAAAAAATCAATGGTGAGTATAACAATCATTGTATGTTCTAGCCAAAAGTCAGTACTACCCCGATAGGGAAATATGCTAGGGATTGTACAGTGCAAGTAAATACTTTCTTGAGCTAGACTGCAGCTTTAAGCCCTGGACTTAGAAAATCTTGCTCTGTTCATGTTATGGACTGTGAGTTGCCTGATTGAAGTTGCTCAGGGCTGTTCATGCTTCAGGACACTGAGCATGCAGGGAAAGCTTTGAGGGGCTGGGGACTCACACATGCAGCCAGCAATGGGCTATATGTATGCTCCCTCAAGGGCAGACAAGGGAACAACTAATAACTCTGCCTCTGTGATAAGGATCTGTATCTCTGGGGATGCACCTCTGTGGTCTTCTGGCTGATGGATTTTCTCTGCTCACACTGCAGGAGAGCTGAAGGGCAGCTACTTCTCAGCATCTAAGTACATGATTAGCATGGTATTTACTGCAATGCATCTAGGCTGCCATGCAGCTGTTCTATACCTTTAGCCTGGACTTGGCCTCCTAAGAACAGGAGAGAGGCCAGAGGAGGACAGACTAGAGCTTCATCTCGCCCAGCATCCTGGTTCTGCTCTTACCTATTGAACAATTCACAGGGAATGTGTGTGAGAAAGGGGCTAGTACAAAATGCCTCACATCTGACAATGAACATCAGACAATGTTCACGCACTCTCTGGCAAGGCAGTTATGTCCAAACTGTCATATTTAATAATAACTGAATGTGGCTGAACAAGTCTGGATATTTTTGAACAAATGTATACTGTTGAGTTCAACATTCTATGACAGTAAGTTGTAGAGTTTTCCTTAGAGTCACAAATCATCCTTTCACTGCTATTCTCCTATTACAGAAAGCTAATAATATCTTACTGTATCTTCCCTGAAGCTCACTGTGTTAGTTTGCAGGAGACCAGAGGTAAGATTTTGCCTGTTTTCCATTTTACAAACCAATTGCCTCTGTGGCTACTATCTAATAATATCTTAATGTATCTTCCCTGAAGCTCACTGTGCTAGTTTGCAGGAGACCAGAGGTAAGATTTTGCCTGTTTTCCATTTTACAAACCAATTGCCTCTGTGGCTACTACCTGTTTTGCCTTGCACCTGCCCTTCCCTATAATGTTGCCAGATTTTATGCATGTGATTGAATATTCCCATATTCTTTCTTCCCTTTCTGAGGTGACAATGTCTCCCGGTCCTTGGGAGGAGCCCACCCATCCCATTTGTGCCATCCAAGGAAAATCTGCAGGCAGAGACAGCTTGCAGTTTTCTTTTATGGCTATCACTGTTCAAATGGGGTTTCCCTGCAAGTCCTGTTGAGCTTGATTAGACTGGAGTAGAAGAAATCAACTTCCCCAGCAATCTGAAAACAGCAAGGCACGTAAAAGAACCCTCAGTTCTGCCCAGCTATTTAAAGAGCATTGAAAGACTTCAGAAATATTTCTGAGGCTTTTTCTTGCACTTTTTGGACAGATTTCACAGTTCCTCCCCTTGATGCAGGTGAACTCTGAAGATGTTAAGTGACTAAGGCTGCCATTTTTGGTCAATAAAAAGGATGTTTATTTGTCGTCTTGACAAATGCACATCAGCATCCTCATTATTAGAAAAAAAAAAAAAAAGGTGGACCTGATAGTCATGGGGTAGTCATGTTATATATAATACTCTTGTTACTGTTGACCTTAAAATACTTCAGAACCAGTGTCGACCTTTTTTATTTAAATTTAATTTGCACAAAATAATGTTCTTCTTGCTCCATTTCTTCAATTTCTCTCTCTTTTCCTCGCCTGTTCATTTTTCTTTATAATTTCAAAGTTAGTCCATTCACCAATGTCACCCCCTTCCACAGTCCCACATTTCACCTTTGCAAAACACAGCAAAAAGCCAGCCATTTATTCTGCTTGCCGTTTGTAGCAATTAAAAATAGGAATTTGCAAATTGAGTTGCACTGTCATTAAGCAGATGTCATTCAAAGCTTGTGCAGAGAAAGACAAAAGTTGTTGATCTTCACTGTTTGGTTTTTGTTTCCTCCTGCACCAGTGTTACCTATCCTTCTAGAACAAGTGTGTATCACAGCATGTTTTCCTTTGTACCATTTTTACCCTTCCTTGACTCCACTGGCCTTTTTCAGCTGGCTCAGAGTGGCTTTGGAGGCAAGTCTGTAACTCTGATGGGTGGGACTCTGGCATGAGGTTTAGCTCCTGTAGGCCTAAATGGGTGGTGGGATGTGGAACACTGCATTAAATCACACACACTTTCGTCAGTAGCTGGCACTGGCTGAAGCTGCCCTGCCCCAAGGCCAGCTGAGAAGCTCCCTCACTTGGCTTTTAATTGTTGCCTAGCCACTACTGCAGAAAAAGGGTTTTACCAAAACCCCACATTTTTTGACTCTTTGTGTTCTTCCTTCCCTCTCAAAAGTTGCTTCCCTCTGCTTAGGGGGCAATGCCTTCTCCCACACATGCAAGTGCCCTCAGGAAAAGAAGTCATAGTAAAATCTTCAGCAGACTCTGCACATGCAGCTAGAGACAGTGCGAGTGGTAGTTTTAGGTGTCCCTAAACTCATCTGTGTTGGAGAGCATCCCAAGAGCTCACCCTTTGCCAGCCCATTAATGCGCTGCAACGCCAGGCTCTTCAGCCCTCTGAAAATCTCATATAAAATTTAGAGATTTCACAGTAAAACTCTGTGTTTCTGACAGAAACATCATTGACTCCTGTTATAAAAATAACATACACCCCAAGCATTTAACAGAAAGAAATTCATGCCCAGAAACCCAGGTCATGAAGCAGCCAAGCATGACTGGTGTTTGGTGTAACAGAAGTTAGTGCTGAACCTGCACGGGTAATATATTAATTTACAAGTATATGGCTGATTTTGTATTATTACTACAATTAAAGAATATTGCCAGTGGAATACAATGTTATGACAATGTATTGTTCTCTAAACTACCCTCTCGGCAGATATAAAAAATAAATGGAAAATCTGGAGACAAAAAGGCCATGAGTTGCAGAGTGGATGAATTTGGCCCACCTTCCTTGCTAACGTAGAACAGTTGGCTCTGGAATGTTATGCTGGATCACTTGTACAACATTACCTGTCTGTGACAACCATATAACACCCATTTGTAGTCCCAGTCACAGTAACTTGAACCATCACTGCCCAAAAGAGCAAAACCTGCTGCAGTTAACAAGGATGTTTCCTTTTTAATTTTTTTTTTTTCTTCATCGAGATCTTTTGGTTCATTAAAGCAGGAATTAAAAGCAAAAGAAACACCTTCATGTGGGGTTTAATGTGGCTGTACTGAATAATCATGTTTAAAAATGAACCATGTGCATTTGTCAAGTGTTATGTTTAAATAACCAGTGCTCCAAAATACATTAATTATCAGGGTTATGTGAAACTGTCATCATGGCCCAGCACAGTGCCTCAAGGGTCAAAGCTGCTTGACAAGTGTGAGAAAAGCCACTGCTGTGAGCCAGAGATGAGTCTGTAGCACTGAAGAAAACTAAGAACAGCTGGACTGGCTTATCTTTTTGTGGTAGGTCTGTGCCCAGGTGATGACAGCCCTGGAGATTCTTCAAGGAAAGGAAAAAGGAAATAAAGAATCATTGCATTGAAGTTTGGCTACCTACCTAACACTTCCTCACCTGAGCTAAGCCAGTAACTTCTGGAGAAAATGCATAGTGCAGAGGTGAGGCTGATTTACACCGGGCACAAAACTGGCCATTAAAATCTTTGTGTCCTAGAAAATGCCTTCTCTTAACTAGCTCAATTTACACAGATTTACACAGACAGGTGAGTGTATCAGGGTAGAGAGTGGATGTAGGAAAGCAGCAATGGGCCCCTACTGGCTTCTAACAGCAGAATTTTCTTAATAGTTATTAAATGAGGTGAAAATAAGCTGAGGGGAAGCATGAGAGGAAAATTCAGGGGCAAGTGGCAGGGCTCAGTGAGCTGCATCATTAAGATGCTGCAAGAGATGGAGGACAAACATCTGCAGATCACAAACATATTACCCAGCTCAGAACTGCAGAGAGGTTTGCCAGTCTCTCTCTTCTCCTGTGCTCAAAGTTCCTTTAAAATAAAATCATTATAAAACCTTCCAAGAAGGCCAGTGCAAAAGAAAATCTACCCCAAGGCCTTGCTTAGGTAGACCTATATCTTTTAACAGCTTAACAATGATATAGTCTGGTGGACAATTATATTCTGTGCTTAAGGAAAACTCTCATGCTACAAAGGAGCCTAAAAAAAAAAAAAAAAAGAAGATACAATTTTTAGGATCTCCAAATGGCAAAAGAAACAGCATAGATAATATGTATTTTTATAAATCCATTTTCCTCTCTCTTATTTGTTTTATCCTTAGTGTGCAATTCAGATGTGTTTAATAGATAGCAAGGCTGCATGAGAGCATTGCTACAGAAGGCTCCTGAGTAGGCTAATCTAAGAGCTTAAATCCTTAAGCACTAAGTGCTGCTGAGTTCTGCAATTTGGCTGACCATTAACTCAAATCATTTGTCCCATAACATTTTAGGGGAAGTTCCCTTTGGAAGATCTCTGGCTCTTATATTTAATCCTAGACTCCAGTCTCAGAGAAAAGCCTGTGTCTTCTTGGCAGATTTTGCAGATGGGTCAGTCATTGCCTCATGAGTGTGTGCTTGCAGCAGGTCATCAGGATTTATGGTGTGATCCTTGTCCAGCTTTCCCATGGCTCTCTCCTAAGTTAGGTCAGTACATTCATAATGGAAAGGAATAACCTACTCTTGCAGGACAGTAACTGCACCTCACCTCGTAGGTCAATCGCAATACTCCTGTCACTACTACACTCTAATATTTGCACAGTAAATACACAGCAGCACCCCTTCTGTTTCAGCTCAGGAGGCAGCTCCCGAAGATGTGGACATCTCAGCCCTAAGGAACAGGAAGGGAGGCAAGTACAAAACACATGGCTCAAGGGGTTTTGCTGCCTGGAATTTCTTGTCTTGAAACTTAACTTCACCTGATCAGAGAAGCTGCTTCATCTGGTGGTGTGAAGGTGGGAGAAGAGAGACAGCCACTTCATTGTAGCAGTGCATTTCGGGGGGGAAAGGGGTGACCCCCCCGAGGGTGTCCCTGGGGGGCCCCCCAAGGCTGCGTGTTTGCTGGTAGCAGCAGGCAGGCAAGGAGACTCCACACAGCTTCTGAGGGTGCTAATTAGAAAAGGGTTTATTGGGGGTCCTACCCCCGGGAGGCAGCATGGTTTCTGAGGGAGAGGGGGGGAAAGGGGAGTGAGGGGGGAAAGGGGAGGGGGAGAGAGCAGTGGCCAGGGAGAGCCGGCTAAGAGAGAGCGCGAACCGAACCTCCCCCTGGCACACTTAACAGGGAGATTCAAGGTGGGCGCGGAACAGATTGGGCCAATGGGATTATAGACACATGATACTTCAGGGGAGGATCACAGGCTTGGACTAAACCATACATTTTTGAGGGGTGAGACAGAGCATACCATTTAACTAAAATATAACACCACACTTCATATTAATCAGCCCTTTTCACCCTTCTGCTCTGGATGGCAGGCATGTAAGTATGGCAAAGAAACCTTCTGCTCTGACTTAGACCATCTCCTGTTGGCTTGCAATAAAAAGCTGTGCCCATTCCTTCCCCAAAGGAATCTGGCAATGCCTCCCAAAGAGTGTCCCTTGTGCCAACTCACCAAGCAGAGGAGAGACATAAGGCTGTATGCTGTAAAGGGAAAGCTGTGATCCAGGTGGCCATTCTGCAGCTTCCAGCTGACCTTTGGTCTGAACATCCCCACAGGATGGGCTGTGCTCTCCAAAGTTATCTTCAACAGAGGTGATTTGTACTCTGAGAATGGCCTGAACCATAATGCTCTGAGAGCTATGTTTTGAAGTGTGTTTGAGAAGACTGTGTTTTGAATAGCCTCTGAAGATGCCACGGAAAACGAAGACTTTGCCAACATAATCATGCCCAAGTTGAATTCAGTTTGTGCAGTCTCTTGGTACAGGATCAAATCTGCGAAATCAGGCACCAAACTGTGTGAATTATCATGACTGAATTCCATCTACACATAAGGGCGTTTTTTTACTATGAACAGCCAGCTTCTTTTTCTTTCTCTGCAATTAGCTGGGAACAATCAGTCTTCCTGATGGCCCTCTAAAAACTGAAAAGATCAAATATATTCAAGCTGTTTAAAAAATTGCAGGTCCTTAGGAACAAAAATGAGAGTTTATGACACTGCTGTAGGGCTTGCAGTCAGTTGGTGTGAAACCAGGTTGTTTTAAATGACTTGCAGCTGCCTATTAACAATGAGTAAGAAGTCCTGGGGAGATGGAACTGGAGGTCGGCCAGAAAAAGAGGAGAAAGACGCTAAGCAAGAACATTTTCACTCCCTCACTTGTGAGAAATGGGCTGACAGCAATGATTTTTAAATTTCTAACAGAGATAGTGTTTTGAAAGTGCCTCTTAACAGTAACTCTTCCAGTCTCTAGAATTATTGTGATCTTCTTTTAACAGGTGGGCTGCAACAAAAGTGTTTTAAATACCTCAGGAAAGCATTTAAACATACACCAAATTTTAAGCCAGGATGAGGTTATATTAAACTCTATGGGGCTACTCTGTGGTGTGGAGACTCAAGGTTTCTGCAGAAAAGTTGTCAGTGCATTATGACAACTTCAAAGCCAGAATTATTACCTCTGTCTGGGATGTCTATGTGCTGTAGACACACATACACATTTTCTATGCAGACTTATTCTAATTTATATCTTGATACTTCATGAGAAGGGCACCTATATTTTTTCTAGGGATCTCACTGCTTGTAGAGAGGTTAAAAATTATGTGTTAGTTGTGAAGGATAAATTCTTGTGCCTATATTTGAAAATCACTTTGCATGAACACTTCTGTTTCAGACCTGAAGAAGACCCTGTTTGATTTTTCAAAGAAACTATATTGGTTTCATAAAACCCATTACTTTTTCCTACAAACCTTCTCACCCAGTATAATACGGGAATAACCTGTACTGCAGAGGAAAAAAATTAGCATAAATATCCATGTATTTTATGTATTAGAAAGACGTGGTATTTTCATGAATGGACAAATTTGCTACAGTTCCACTGATCGGGATGGGTGAGACTGAAGTCTCACAAGTGGAGACTGAAAATGCCAGAGAGCTGCCTCAGGAAATGGTGGAGGGCATTACAGTAAATGACTGCAAACAACCTGGCTAAGTGAAACCAGTTATTTCACAAAGCCAGGGCTGGGCAGAGAGCCACAGGAACCAGGCATTTTCCTGGATCACCTTGTGTGTCAATGGCAACAACAACAAAAAAGGCCATCATTGGCAAGCACCTGACATAGATTAAAAGTAAGGATTGGTTTTCAATTATTTTCACGAAATTAACATTAAAAATGAGCTAGTTTGACTATATGCCATGGAAAGCCAAAATGCAATTCTAACTTAAATCAAAAAATCTGTGTCAATCAAAACAACATGGAGGGGAAAGAAATCTGACATGGTGGCATCTGTCAGAACCTCAGGGTTTTAATGACTGATTTGAATGGCTCTGGATAAAGGGATTAGTTGACTAATTTTGTTATTCATTGATCATGGGGCCTTTTTAATATTATGGATATTCTAAAAACAAAACTATTTAAACCCTTCATTTTGCATTATAAATATAAACTAAAGTCTGGTAAAGCCTGTGACCGCATTTGCAGGGCTGTCAAACCACATGGATTAACTTTGGGATGTGGGAGCAAGGAAAAAGGAAAAGCTATTTCGAGATGACAAAGAAGATTACTCCAGTATTCCCTTTTTCCCATTGTGCTGGAGAAAAGAAAATACCATCAGGCCATATTCTGCATTGAACTCTTCACATGAATTTCCAAGTTCAGTTAAGTAATGAGACTTTCCACAAAACCCCTCACTAACATTCCATTTTTGGGGTGGCTGATGACAAGAAATCCAGAACTGGCTAGGGAAAATCACTGCACCATGCAGCAGAGCTGAGATTGTTACCTGAGAAATACATTTGCTTTCTCTTTTTTAACCAAATTATTTACAGCTGAAGAGCTCATTTTACTTATATTTTTCTGTGAAGCAGGTAACATTCAATCACCTGCTGAGTTATAGTCTAAAAAACAGTAGGTCTTTATTATCCAGAGTGGTGAACTCAATTGTCTCATGCAAAGGAGTTGAACACCCATTGACTACAGCAAGCTCAGTTCAGACAGTGCTGGAAAATGGTCTTTGTTTTACAAGAATTGAAAAGTGATTAAACAGTTGACTATTATAATGCATTCACATGAATTCTTGTCATGCTGCAGTCTCCCACTGCAAATACTTGTTTTGTCAATTATCTTAACTGGAATAACACAGGAACAACTCAGATGTGGCATAAGAGGTTAACTTCTCTTATTTATTTTCAAAATGTTTTAAACTGGCTTACTCATTTTTCTCTAGAAATTGCAGGTAGAATGTGTTCTTTCTCAATAAACTTTCAACATTTACACTCAGGTTTTCAGTGAGTATTATTTCAGTCGGGGATCAGCAAGATATGAATGCAGCTCACTGCTACAGAAAGAATATGCCATTTTTCCTTCACATCTCTTACATCTCTTCCAGTGAACCTTCATACTACCAGTGATGATAATTAATATATTAATTTACAAAAAAAAAATATTTAAAATATTTAGATCCCTTATTATGCAATTCGATTCCTTATTATGCAATTGGTCCAGTATTATGCAAGGTGATGAATTAAATATTGCATTTTGAGGTATTATGATTGTCTCTTGTCAGGGTAGGATGTCTAAGTTAATATTTTGCCCTACTCTGTATTGGTCTACCTGAAGAACTTTATGTGCTTTGCTAAGCATAAATTTTTGTTCAGTGCTAGCAGCTTAGATAGCAGTTCTAGGTTTGCCTACATGTAGTTTGGATTATTGTTCAGAAGAACTATAGCATTAAGAACAGAAAGTTTCAGACATGGAAGTTCTCTGGAGTTGAAAGTTATTTTGCTTGTATTCCCTGAACCCTGATGCTCATGGTTCTTTCCTTTCCAAAGGCAACAGAGGTGCTTCCTCTGAGCTGCACCCATCTGACATCTGAGTTTGAGAGCTGAGAGGATCTCTGTAGCACCAGAGGTACTGCTTGAACCTCTAACGCATTTTCAGACATTTCTACATCATCTTCTGTGGGTGGTGCCTGAAAAATGAAGTCCAGTACACATTTGAGTACAACTGTAGTAGTGGTTGAATAGCAAAAAAAAGGAAGAAGAACCAAGATACCCATATATAAATTATATACAGGCATATAATACATATGTGTATTATATATGTGTATACAAAACATATACATTTATCTAAAACTATGGATTTATTGTATATTAGATGGTGTATATAATATACTATAAACAATGTATTATATATTACAGTCATAGAATAAATTAATACTATTTGGATAACTGTTCTGCAGAGATAATGTCTGACCTGCAGAAACTTCAGAGTAAGAACACCTGTTGCTGATCTGGTTGGAAGGGCACAGGTAAAATGAGCAGTTGATCCTAATGAATTTGTTTGCAATGTCATGGATAGCATTTACCAGGAAATGTCAGAAGGAGATGCATAGTATTTAATCTGTCTGTTTTGCCTTAGGCCCTATCTATGGAAGTGATCACTAGCGTGTAGCAATTTTTTTACAGTTTGACAATTTGTAGTGCCAGGGAGAAAACCATGTTAACACTGAGGCACTAGGATAGAAGAAAAATGACTGACAGTAAGATAGCTCTTTGCCTGGCAGTGCAGGGCCACAGTCAGTGGTTGCTAACAGTCCCCAGACTACATCGGGAAGATTTTGTCAACACAGTGTCAAAGCAGTGTCTTCTGGGACAAAAGTGCTTTATTTGTGGGAATAAAATAATCTCTTTTCTGTTAATATGGACGAAGTAAGGACAACTAAATCAGAGCTCTGTTTTGAAAGAGAAAACTTCAGTCTGGAACCACCCAATAATGCATGAAATCAGTAATTAAAAGAGGAAAAAGTTATTTAAACCTTATGTTAACCTTGAACAGGCAGAACAAGTGGAGGAAGGGCACACACGTGTGCACAAACTGTTCCTTTGTTAAAAGCAAAAATCATTAATCTGTTTTTAGTTGGGTAGAATATTTCTTGGTGATTTGCATATGTCTGTCGTGTTTTCAAGAGCTACTTGGATGCTTGGACACTTCCATCCTTCTGAACAACAGAGACAGAATGAGAGGAATCCTGAACTGGCTGGTTAAGATGGAACTTTCTCAGTGGCTGTCACTGATGTCTGGACTTAGGCTGAGTTAGACTTGCATGTAAACTGCTACTACTTTGACCTATTTTTTTCTTTAAAATTGTTTTCTTGCTGCAGTATGAAAAATGAATACCATTGTTTTAATAATTTTGGCTGGCCACTGCATACTGCTGGCTGCTGATTTTAAAAGGGGAACCACCAAACTTGCCAAAGGGTATGTGCAGTGGGAATATATGGAAAGTTTTAATTGGATTCCCTCTTAAGAGGAGGGGAATTATGCAATTAAGCATGGAAAGCATAAACATAAGGCTGTTCCAGGCAGTCTACATGCAGAAAAAAAAAAAAAAGATAGAAAAAAAGAAAAAGAAAGAAAAGGTAATTAACCCTACAACTGTAATATGGAGGGACATAAATACATAAATTCCCATAAGGGAGAAGACACACTTCTGATGACCAAGTCATTCACCTGACCCTCTTCATGTCATCCTAGAACAAAACAACCACCTCTTCTGAGAGGTTGTAAGCAATCAGCCCTTTTAAAACAAGGACATTTGGTCCACAGCTGCACTGAGCTAACATTAACCTTCACCTCACTTGTGTTGCTGGAGAAGGTCATGGACCAGCTGTGAAATCAGTAGCCCTGGACATCTTCTTCCCACTCCTCCCCACAGAGAGCTCTGAAGAGGCCTATAGCTGTAGGATGGAGGTGATTATGGGATCATAGAGAAAGTAATTCTGCCAGCACTCAGGCTTTTAAAATGTCTTTCTTCTCCAAATAAATAATAAAAGAGTTGGAAAGTTCTGCCTGAAAACTCTGAGTGAGGGAAAAGTGAAAGAGAAGAATATCAGTGTGATAGGACTTGAAAAAACTTCTTTTTTTTAGTTAAGAAATATTGTTTCCTTCTGAGACCCCAGAAGGTGCAGATACAGGAAAAGCAGAGATATTTTTCTTCTAATTATGTAGGCACTGGGGATAATAGTAATTAGTTCATCTACTGCAGAATTGTAAAGTCTCCTGGCTGGAACTCAGGCACACTGACTCACACCTTGTAGGAGATTAAGTATTGTTTTAATTCACATCCCTACAGGGAAGACAGGTGGACAGAATGCAATTACTAGGACACCAAGGATAACTATCTACCTCTGAAAAAGTGTATTATGGTCAGTAATATCTGTGAGCAGACAGGATCTTGTTTTTTCATTTGCAAGTTGGATGTAAATAAATTCATAAATTTCTCAAGTGTCCTGTGTATGTAAGAAAAGGACAATGGTTGGAATGAAGATTGAAATTTCAGAGACAGCTCTTGCTGTCATGTAAAGAAGTAATTGCTAACATGTGACAGGGATCATCTTTTAATATCTCGAGACAGCAGCCCTCAAAACTTGTTGTATAAATCTTTATCCCAGTTGTTTTGAGGGGATCTATACTGGACTGTTTTATTCATGCCTCCTCCATTAGTACAAGACTGAATTTTACTATACCTAAATCATTCCTGGTAAATTTAGCACAAGGGTCCAGCCTGGTTTTCACAGCTGAAGAACTTAATTTTTTTCTGATTTATTATTGAAACAGCTCCTCTCCTGTAGCAGAGTTTGATAAAAGCAGAATTTAAAAAATGGGTAAGCAAGATGGTCAGCTTATCAGTCACAATTATGGTTTGTCAGATCATACTGATGTTTGCAATATGTGTGATGGCAATTCTTCAGGATGTTGAACATGAAGTGAAAAGGTTATTGGTGCTCACCTTGGTGTGGCACAATTGTAGGAAGTGAGAAACAGCAAATTTCAAACAGCCTAAATGCAAATATTTGTCCGAAACATCAAAACCTAACAAGGAAATATCTTAGCAAAATTTCCCAGTGTCTCAAACTTCTGTTTTGCGTTACTGGGAAGGGTGCACACACATTGAACAGCATTGTCTAGCCAAGAAAATATAAATCAACTTCAAAATTTCTCAGAAAACCATGTACATAAAGGCACACACAGAGTGCATTGGACAGTGAAAAAAATGGTAACTGCGACATCCATGAAAGAAATAGACAAGTGGGGCTGGGTATGTATTGCCTGGCAAATCAAACTATTCCAAAGTTGCTGAAACAGGATCCCACAAATCTACAGACTGCTTAATAAAAAATCCAGTTAACATGGACTCAGTCACATCTGTGGATAAGAAGAACAGGGCTCTCTGAAATCCAGTGGAAGTTTTGTTATTGTGAGTTCAGCATTTCATTAAAACTTATTTATGGAAATAGGAAATGCTTAAAACTGACAGATTATTTATGACAGAATTGATGGAAAATTGGACCTGGATTTGAAAGGCATCCATTCATTGTTACTTACCTTATATAGTCTTGCCTCTTTTAAGGAAGACAGTATACATTTTTCCAGTAGATCACAGTCCAAGGGCGAAGATGTATATGTACAGAATAGCTGAAAGGACTCTGAGTGGGTGAAGAAACTTAGAAATTGAGATATCTTAGTGGAGAGGAGAAGTTGTTAGTTCAGTATACGGTGAAACACCTTAAATTTTCATTATCATTTTTTTAAGTAAAAGCTTTCTTTTCTATTTCAGAGTTTAAAAGAAAAAATAGTAACACTGGTCAAATGGTCTGCAGGAAAAATGCTCTGTTCTGCCATAAAAGTTTCTGTAGTGAGACTTTCTCCCACAGGCTACACAGCAAACCTGTGCAGCATCTGCATCTGGTGTTGAATGATGAAAAAGGGCTTATTTTTAAGTTAAAATTTTTCTCATGAGAAAGCTTTATCTAAAATTTTAAAAGTGGGCAAAAAAATTTTCAGGTCTATGCTGATCTGTGCAGAGGTCCTCATTCTGTGTGGCATTTAAGCTCATCTTTAACTGTTTAGCTAGATAAGGACTGCAGGTTTTGTCTTCTTTGTAAATACCATATTATATGCATGAGCTTACTTTTTGTGATTCATATTCCCTGTAAAATAAATTACAAACCTTCAGATTGTACTTAGTGTGGATTTCAGAGATAAATGTGTATACATTTTATAGACTTGGTTTGCATATATCTCTGTATAAATATATTTATTTTATTATAAAACCCTCTTATTTGTGGTCCATAAAAAATTCTAGTCAAACCCAAGATTTTGATTTTGTCCTACAATCATTGATCACAAGTTATACTACATGTGCTCTGACTGATGAAATGCATGGCAGAAGTAATCCTCTCTAGGAAGAAATCTAACTTTGTGGTCTCGCTATTGCGTATTAAAGGACAGGACATGAAGTTGTTTTCTTCCAAAGCCTAAGAACTCTATAGATAATTATATTTTTCCCAGTCCATTAAAGTACGTGTATGTATTTAAGAGGGAGGGGTGGCAATGTTAGGTAGTGACTGTGAACTGTAGGGGAGGCAGGAAAAAAAAAAAAGTTAAGATTCCAGTGTTGGATGTAGACAAGGGAGACACTGAAGGTGTCAGAGTGATGTGGCTCAGGGCAAGTGTGAACTGTCACAATCAAACATGGCAGAGAGAGGATGGGCAGCCCATGAATGCTCCTTGTCAATGTCTAAATTTGAAGAGTGAGAACCAAATCAGGGACAAAGGTACAACATCATCACAGTAGAAAGTCCTGCATGATCTTCATAGGATATTAAGTGAACCTCAGGGAATCTGGGTTGCTGCAGTAGAAGTCAGGGGAGAAGCTGATTGTGATAAGGTGAAGGTTGAAAATGTTTTAATAAAAGCACCATTAGAGTGGGAAAGGGGGACAGGTTAGGTACAAAAGTGAACAGATAGAATCAGAAAGATCCAGATTCTAGGTGGATATACAGATTAAAGGAGAGAACTGGGTTAAAGATGAAATAGAGAGCAAAAACTTGAATCAATTTTCTTAATGTCTGCTAGTGCATGAAATCTTAGGTGTGACATAATGAATACTTAAATTGAAAGAGGGAGGAGAACTGAAGTGAAGGACATCCCCAAATCTGGGAGGGGTACATTGGTGCAGCTGGATGGAGCTTTCACAAGCTAGAGGCCAGCCCTGGTGCTATTGCTTTAAGCAAAGTCTCTTAATCCAGCAGAAGGCAAATCTTTCTCCAAGTTCTGTGGGAGCAGGTCAGGCCATGTGTTGATGAATAAAAACTTGATGTGTGACCTGATAGTCACAATCACCTGTAATAAGAGGAAAATACAAGACTAGTCTCATATGGTAGTGTTTCACAGCCAACTGCTGCATGCATGAACTGTTGAGCTGGCAAGAGTCCAGGTGACAAATTATGTAGCTTGTGTGCCATATCAGTGCCATAACAAAAAAGGAACTAGAGAGATGTGTTTAAAACCAAAATGTAAGTCTCCACCTAAACAATACCTTCTTAGGATCAAACAGGCTTTCCCCGCTCATTTACAGCCAGAAGTTTTGTATGCCTGCCTCTGCTTTCTCAGTGCAATAAGGCTATGATCATCAGTCTGCAACAATGTGTATTTCCCCTGGAAAGATCAATCTTGCTTAGGAGGGAAACAGCGCTACAAAGTCATAGGAGAAATTCATGTGCTCTGAATTTAGTCAGGACACCAGCAGAGAGGAATTAATCAAATATACAGAGTATGAAGCACCAGTTCACCTGCCAAGTGTAAAACCAAGAGTAATGTCCTATCTGTTATCAGCTGATTCACTCAGGGAATTTTCAATGTGTTTTAAACCCAAGATAACTGTCCCAGCCAGTATCAGAGCAATGGCATTTCTCCTGATGACCTCAGATTTGATTTGATAGGTTCTTCCATCACATAAAGCAACTGCGGAAGGACAACCAGGCCTGAACACACATTTATGAAAAAGCAAAATTTCACATCAGTATAGCAATCTTGTTCCTTATGCTCACAATAGAATCTATAAATTGGGGGCAATTTCTTTAACTATAAAATACATTTTAACAGCAGCTTGTGTCAGGCTTTGGAAGGTCAGACTTCTAACATTTTGGAGTCTATCACTTGGACATCTTATCCAGCATTCTGATAAGAGAGCAAGGTCCTCTGCTAAAGGAAAGACAATTGATCCAATAAGTCTTAGCAGCAGCAAAGATAGCTTCATGGTACTTGATTTATGTTCCTGTGAGGCAGGGGTCGTGGGCTCAGCTGGGAGTTTGGATGGTTGTCTGCATGCATTTGTCTCAACTAGGAAGCAAACTCCACCTCAGTGAAAATGGCTTTGTGTGCTTTAGTGCACAGGAGATATCCAGGCTGAAGAGAGTCAGCTCTCTTTCACTGGTGTGGCTGAGGGCTCTCTTTCAGGTGAGGGCCAGAGCACTTCCCAGACCTTTGGGTAGATGCTGCACAGCAAAGAAAGTGGTAAATGCCTATCTACTGGAAAACACCACACAGGCCTGGATGGGGTGGCCTGGGTCTGGCAGGCAGGGAGCAGAGGAGGGAAAAACACCCCTCGGTTACAGGGCTGCATCAGCAGTCACAAACAACCTCTGAGCTCACCCACTGCCTCCCCAGGTCCCTGTTGCTACAGCCCATTTTGCTGGGGCTATGCACTGAGTTTGGAATTGACATCAGACAGAGAGAAGAGGCACCAGGGCAATATATTATAAGTGGGAACACAGAGAAGAGCAAGAGAATTTGATGTTTATGCCTCCAGGCAGGGGCAATAGATAATTTTGATGAGTAGTTATAACCAGACAGCAAAACTAAGCTGTGATCAGTAATTTGACAGTATGGTAAAATGTTTTGGTGATAGAGGAGAGTTGCTACCTGCAATCAATCACTCAATAAACAGAGGCAAGTCTGGAAACTGATCAGGACTTTTTGCAGATACTCAGAGATTTAACCAAAGACAAGAAAGAATCCATTACTCATTCGATGTGATTAACTGCAGGTTCATGCATTATCTGCTGCAAAGAGTATCTGTGACTGTGAAAGATCATTGCTGATGAGGAGTACACAAAATGTCAGCTGCTGCTTTTAGGGAATTGAGCAAGATCTATTGCCTGGTGATAATTAACTATCCATCTATAAATGATAAGTGATCCAGGAAATCAACACAAGAAAGAAGTTGTTCAAAGGAGAAAAGCAAGTCATTAGAAGGAGCAAACATACTGGAACATCTACAGGAAATAGCATATCAAAAAGCTCAGATCTGATACACATGAAGGTGGTGGAGGGTTGGTAGGAAGACGTCAGAGTTGCAAGCATCTGGATGGAGGCTGCAAAATGAAAAAGTGATGAAAAGAAAACTTCCAAAATAGGCTAGGCTCATTGCACTGCACTGATGAAACTTGACACAGAATCTGTCCCTGTTGCACCAGGCTGACTGTCAGCAGAAATTTAAAGATAATATCTGCCATGAGAGACAAAAAACCCCAACATTTCAGTTTTGCAGATAGACCAATCAGCTCCAGTAGTCTGAACTTCAAGCTAGATGCTTGTGGGGCTTCTCCAGATAGGCAGGAGCATTTACTAGCAGATACCCTCCCAGTCTTCTGACAGCACTGAACCTCCATTAGCCATGGGGAAACTCAGTGTTTTAACAGGCTTTCCTATGTCCTGAGGCATAAGGCTTACTCCATAACCTTTTTTCTCTTTGTGAATATGCTCACACAAGTTTGAAATAGCCTTCAGTGTCTTCTTTTGTTCTACATTGTTCCTTCTGTGCCTTTGGTGAGCATCTTTCAGCACTAAACAATTACAGCAAATTACAATAGCTGACAAGATGGTGAGAGGTGAATGAACCTCCATGTTTAACCTAACATGAAGCTGTGGGGAGGACAGTGCCCACAATGATTAATCTGTCTTGGTGCCTCTGGGTTTAGATTACAGGAACTGAGTTTTAGGCCCTCAGTTCCACAGTGACAAGCTATTTGCAGGTGGAGATGAACTTCCAAAATGTGACAGCAAAGACATGACAGAAGGAGAGAGCGCCCATGTTTGAATAAGCCTTCTTCTGCCAGAAAAAGTAGAGCTCAGGTGCAGGATTTCTAAGTTTTGCAGTTATTTCCAGACCCTGTTTATGCTGCAGTCATTAGAGGTAAGAGGAAGCCCAGAGGAAGTAATTATAAATACAATCCTGATGTTTGTTAATAATATTTTTCTAGCTCTGGTGAAGATGAAAGAATGGCTGAAAACAGAGACATGGTCTACCTGGGAATAGAAATTGGAGCTTCTTGTCCAGGTCACAAAGCTCCTTCTCTTTGCTGTCCAGCTAACCAGTGTTTTGCAGCTTCCCCCTGTTCCATGATGATCACATAAGGGACATGTGGGAACCTGAATTATTGATAGAAACAAAGACCTTAAAGAGAAATTAGATAAATCTTTAGAGAGTTAGGGTTTAATAATCCTGCTGTCTGTGGAGTGACTCAGTTTTCAAGCACTTAGATTTTTGAAGACAATAGTTGGAGGTTTTGAGATGAGTCTGGGCTACCTGGGAGTAGCAAAAGTGGAAAACAGCTCTCTGTTATATTGTTATAAAGACAAAGCAGGGCAACAAGTGGCAGAGACTGCAAATGTAGAAACAGGGAAGAAGAGAGAAAGAGGAATCTATGTGATGGTGATTTATTAGCACTGCAACCCATCAGCAGAACTGGAGTTCTGATAAAAGGATGTGTGTTGATTCTGGGCCAGCCTTGCAGATTTTATTGTTGGAAATCACTGTGCTTCCTGGATTTGGTGTAATTCTGAACTCAAGTGTTGAAGCCCTAAGGAAGGCTAATACTCAAGAAAAAGCCCTTAATGCAAGGGTTTCCTGTGAGTGACAGCCTAGGGCTTCTCCGGTGCTGGACTGAATTAAATCTTCCCACCCCTCTTACTCAGAAGCTGGCTCGGTGGTTGAGCAGCTGGAGTTGCATTTGCAGACCTCTCTCACAATGGATCTGTTGGTGTTTGCAGCAAGCTGGCTGCACAGCTTTCCTGAGGGCACCCAGCCCAGGGTCTACCACCAATCCCAGTGGGGAGTTTTGCTGCCCTCAAGCCTTGTTCCTTGGCAGATTTTTTGTTTTGGGGTGGACCTGACAAGGCTAACAGTATTGCCAAACCTCATTCCTGACTTTCCTCATACCCTCTGCCTGTGCAAGGCAGTCTCATCCACTGGTCCTTGCATGGCTAGCTGGCTGCTTGAGCTCTCTGTGAATTCCCAGGGCAAAGCCCCACCCTGGCTACTGTCAACCAAAGTTTAAAGGCAGCAGATCTCAGTATAGAAACGGCCATCATCTCCTGCATAAGCCATGGTAATACAAGGTCTTCTGAGGGGTTTACTTGTTACTAGGTTTTAACCACACTAGGTGAAGGCATTGTGAAGTTATTTTCTATTCCCTGTATAAAGTGCCAGCTTATTTCATCTTACACGTCGATGAGAGATCAGACTGAATTAAGTTTGTTTTAGCTGTTAAATCACATTTTTCAATTGTTTAAATAGTTCAGACAGAATTTGCACAGTAACATTTTAGCTTTTTATAGCTGTCAAGAAGTAATACAAATAATTATCACCTTCCCTGGTGGGTTTTATCTGATTAAAGTGACATGTCTGCTTATGCAAGATATTTGAATAGAGACATTCAATAAAGTCAGTAATATTTAATTTCCCTTCTCCTCCTCCTCTTTTTTTTTTTTCTTTTTCTTTTTTAAGCTACATTTTATATTTATAAAAATCTTGTTTTAAGGTTTGGGATATTTTTCTTAAAAGGCTTCACATAATGAAGCAATTTGGCAGCATATTTTACATGCTTGTAAGGAAATATTTCCTCACACTACAGCAAGGTGCTAATGTATGTTGTTCATGCTAAGGAGTACAACATCTGTGTGAACTAACTGCCATGGAAGTACCACTGGAGTAAGGAGTGAGCCAAGGTGGAAGCCAGAATTTTCCCCAGATTGCAACTGGGAACTGATTCAAGGAAGGAGAAATTAATTGGAAGCTGCCTGTGGTGTCAAGGTCTTGGTGAACTTGCATAGAAAAAGTCTTTTGTAGCGTGTTTTGCTGGTACAAAATTCCCTAGGACTATATATCCTTGAATACAACTTTCCACTCTTTCATCCATTGCCTGGCTTCATATACTGAAACATTTCTTGCAAAAGGCTCAGTGCATGCGTCAGCTTTCAGCATTGGGTTCATTGGCACACAGGCACTAAAACTGAGATGTTTAAATTCCAGTCACAGTTTTAAGTCTTTTAGGCAGTGAATTTTCAGGTTTTGTGGTGTAGAATTTGCTCCACACTCCTGCATGAAACAGCAATTCGAACATCTCTCCTAATTAGTCTCTGAGGCATGTGTTCTTTAGGTGGCCAGATCAAGCTGCCATGGTGGTATTTTTGACTACAAAATATCTCTCAAGTTTATGAACATCAGGAAGGAAAAATGAGGATTTTAGAGTTCCAATCAATATACAAGAGCTATGAGACCCATATTTTCTGTTAGTCCTAGCTGGTATTTGCATGCTTTAGGAAGCACTGGCTAGTATATCTTGTCTTAGACAAAAAGGTAGATGGTAGACTTGATGCTTGCTCCAGGGAGCCTTGAGTCTCAAATTCCCTTACAGAGGGCAGCCTTGGCAAGGTGAGACACACCAGAAAAAGCCTGGCTGCAGGGCTGGAGGAGCCAAGGACACCCCTCTCTGTGCAATGGGGAGATGCCCAGAGGGCTGCTGTTGCTGGTTCCAGGGGTCCCTGGAGCTCCCTCTCCCATAGCAGGGGCCTGGGGCCATTTCATGTGTCCCTCTTCTTTAAGCTGATGTAAAATACTGCCTAGCTCTCATCTGTTCTATCATGCTATTAAAATACCCACCAGGTCCCAAGCTCCTTTTTGTGCGTTAGTTCCTCTTTTTTTATGGTTTAGGTTTAGATGTGACATTTCCCTTGGTTTTGTGAGACTGCTGAAGGTATTTTGCTGTATTTTGGAGCTGTCAGTGGGCTGCAATAGATTTCTGTGTAGATTACCTGAGACGAGTGAGGTTGAATGGTTTATAGTTCCTTTCCTCTCTAGTGCTGCCCTGTGCTCTGAATCCTACAAGTCAACACATTGATATTTTGCTCATAAAAATGATGCCATGAAGTGTAGCTTCTTATATTATATTACTCTATAGTTACTAATGTTCATTGATTTCTACTAAAAATCTTTCACAAGTACTAAAAGACTATATGGAAAGGCACAAACATCCACAGGAAAAATGAAATATGGCATTTATTTTTATTAACACTGTATTTCCTTGAATCTGATCACTGAAGCCACCTAAAGCTGTTTCAGAATATATATAAAAAAGGACCACTCAAAGGGGTTTAGGTGTGATTCAATCCTACTTTAAGAACACTTTTCCCTGTCAGCATAATATGAAGTCTTGGCTTCAATGAGAACCTTCCCCTACTCTTGCAGAGACTCCAGACACTGAGGACAGGGCAAACATATATTTATTTACCATGGATTTTAACTCTCCACATCAAAATGTTCCTCACTGGCCTGCCCTAATAATTTTGCCCAACTAAAGAGAGATTCCAAGAGGGCTTCAGTGCAGCACTATAATAAGCAACTGCAGAATTGTTTATCATTCCTGATGGCAAAGATTAAAAAACTCACCATTTATTTAAAATAGATAAGTATGACACTTTAACAATTCTGTCTTTTCCTTACTGCAGACATTCCTATTCAAGCCCTGACAATATTAAGGAAGAGATTTATTGGAGTGCATCACACAGCCTGAATCATTTGGAGTCGACGTATTTATAATGATGTGAAAGTGACAGTGTCAACGATGATTTAAATAATTTAGTCTCTATGATAAACACTATGTTGCCCTAAAATTTAAGGGATGCATTGAGAACATAAGTCACTCAGAATAAAAAACAAAGTCAGTGGCAAAATGATTTGGGTTTGCCAAACCCATTGTGACACAAAATGAAAGACTGAATGAGAGAGGCTAACAATGAAGTCATAATATCCATGAGATATATATATCCTCTTGATACTTCATAAGCCTACGAGATAAAGACAGATGTCCTGTGTGAATGCAGTACCTACCTTTATACCTGAAGAAGTCAGCACTGAATTTATCAGCAAAAAGCTAGAGTAGAACAATATAAAGTACAGACAAGATGTTTGATGCTTGCCTGACAGCAACTGCTCTGATCATCATTTTGCATAATGAAAGTTTGATGTAGATCAACTCTTGATCAATGTATTAGATGTACCTTGGGATAAATTAAAAAGCAAGATATGGAGATGGAGAAAAAAATAAAAATCAGACTTCCACCCTAAACTTCTGTACTTTTTATCAAGGTAGGAAGAAATGCAAAGGAATAAGGGAAAGCAGGAGAAATCACTCAAGATGGCTGAAAGAGAATGAGAGAATTGATCTGAGTGAGCAGGGAAATTAGCAATGATGCAACGAAAAATGTTAAAAATAAATGTTGTGCTCTCAGACGGGTCTAAACTCAGAAGTCCTCTTTAGAGGCTTAAAGAGAGGAGTCACTGTGAAAACAAGCAGTTAGGTCTCCAATTTGGCAAACAAGGTACAAGCAGGTCCTTCTGTCCATCAGGAGCTGGCAGAGCATAGGAAGAACAGGGAAGTGAAGAAATATCCTCAGCAGCTTGAGAGACCTATTGGCCAAGCTATGCTGTAATCAGTCTGTCCAGAATTTTTTCCTATTCCCTTGGACTTAATTCCTCAAATTTCCTTCTCTCCTTTCTAGCTGAGCTTGTCACTGTCAACACCATCTAAACAAATATGGTGCTCCTCAGGGTGCAGCTCATCTACTCAAAAGACACACTACCAAAATTGTTCTGTATAAAAAGCCTTCACCAAGAAAATTCTGGTTTGTCGTTTTTAACACGTGTTGATGTTAATTTCTGTTCACTTTTCAAAAAGGGTAAAAAAAAATATTCATGAACTAACAAGCTGTGGGAAATTTTGTTACTATGAGGTTTGTCAGAAAATATCTTTTCACTTATATGATCCTTCCAAGTTCTTCAAGCTTGAAGTGTCTTTCTTTTCAGCAAATTAGGAATTAAACTAAGTTCACCTTGGAAAGTTAATTTTCCATAAATTTTGTGTGCAGCTGCCTAAAGTGCGATGGAACATGCCCTTCAGCAATTTTTGTTTTCCAGACATTCCGTTGTGGTTCTGAAAAAAAACCCAAACAAAAACCAACAAACCAACCAAAATAACAACAACAAAAAATAATTAAAAAAAAAAAAAAACATGAAAATCAAACCTCCACAAGAGTGTTATAAAAGTTATTTAGAAAAGTACTTTTAATATGGAGCTGGATGTTGTAAGATGCAGAATAAGTATCCATTTTTCCTCAACTTTTTAGATTCAAAAGGAACACTTCAAAACAATTGAAAACTGTTTGTTGAATTTGGCATGAAGTCAGTGTGGACAGGAGCAATATAAGAGCAACAAATGGCTGTAGGAAAGCTATCCTCAGTGCATTTTAATTTTCCTCGAGTACATATATGAGTTCTTGTTTAAGCCTGCAGTTCATTTCCTCTGTCTAAAGCATGTTTCCTCAGAGTCTGGCTGCAGGAGCCTCATCCTGCCCTGCAGGGATCACTGAGTCAGGGGCAGAGGACAGGCTGAGAAGCTGTGTGGGTGAGCATGACTCAGCTCCAGCAGCTGAACACAGTAACTTTCTTCATCTCCCCTAAAATACATAAAATCACAGTCACTTTCTGGGTTGTAGTATATTGGTGTGGTCAAATTCTTTGGAAAACACAGCAGCAATGGCTCCACTCAGGAGGACTGTCCTCAGAACACTACAGAGGAGTCTTTTTGGTTTTGTCTGGCCATAAACAGGAAATATGACAGCTTTCAGGGTGTAGTCCAGAAAATACTTACCCTATGGTGAATAAATAAATATATCTATATATTTATATAAAATATATAACCCCATGAAAGTGAGGGTTTGGGAGTCATTGGTCTTTAAGGACCCTTCTAATGACACGTGGAGCCAGACTCTCAAACTCAAAGACAGAGTGAGTTTTAAAGTAGGTATGTTTATTCGGCCGGACGCATGTGGAACATTTCCCCAAATACATGCGTGCCCCTTGCTTACACACGTGTTCTTTTATCCCCTGGAGTGTTACATATGCATTAAGTTTCCCCATGGGTCATTTCCTGGCTCCCCTCCCTCTCTGCTCTGTATGCTAATCAGCTTGTTGGTCCTCTGTGCCTGCGCAGCTGTCTCTGGTGGTCGTCCCAGGCTTCGGGGGTCATAAAAGGGATGAAGTAAGAATGGTCTTCTTCAGGCTGACTTTTCGACCCCACTGCTTTGCACATGCCCATTGATTCCTTGGCCACGGTCCAAGCCAGGGGTCAGGATCCATCTGCTTCCAGAACATAAGGGGCCCCATTTTTCAGTTATCTTTACACCCTGTATCCTGTTTTCCATATACATTCTTCCTCCTTATCAGGTCTCTCCTTGCTGCTCTGCACGTAGTCTCTTCCTTTCCCATAGGCCAGGATACGGTATATTCTCACGTAACCTAAGGATGTGGCCCTAAGCAATATCCATTATTTTATATGCCTATTACTATTCAATACCTTCTAATTTCTATGATTAATATCTTCTAGTTCTAACCCCATGTTTCAGTCCCCCGTTTTCAGCAAAATAGTAAATTCTTTTACTTAGTACAAGCTCCAGTCTCTACGATATGTGTCTCCCAATGCTTTACCATGTATCTGGGATAGAGGTTAGTACTGTTATTCGTTTTAACAATTTGCAATTCCAAATGAGTATCACAAAGGATAGTGTTAAACTTATACCTACTAATATTAGTAAAACAATAATGGGGTGACATATTGCATTTAGGATTCCAGTTGCAGTGGGCGACCATCCAAAAAGTGAATCCCACCAACTGTGACTTGCATCCTGTTTCACTCTTTGCAGAACCTTGTTTATTTCTTTTATGTCATGATGGACAGTAATTAAGGTTTTCTCCCCAGTTTTTTGAATATTCTTTAGAATTTTGACAAGGACCTGATGTTTGATTAATTGTCTAATTAAAGTGAGGTTCATTCCAATAGGCGTGGGTGACAACCTGTGGTACATCTTATTGTTGGCATTAATTAGCTGATGAGACACAACTGGTGCCAAATACAGAAAGTCACACCCTGAAATCCTAACAAAGTTACAAATACAAAAATTAAGATAATTCTTACCGAGCAAAGTTACATTACCTTTATCTATTTCTATAAAAGTACACGCAGTTCTCAAACATACACAACCTTGACCAATATATACAAGTACAGTCCTTTAATTCGTATCCGGATGAATCTCAAAGTGACAAACACCTTGTTCAGTATCAAGACATATATCTTGAGCATCGATTGTGTTACTCTCACAAATGAACCCCTGTTGTTCCTGGGTAACGCAAGATTCTAGATTCACAGTTTACCATTTTTCACCTGCTGTCTGTGCCCATGCCCTGTGCTCTGAAGGGTAGCGCACTGACTGCTCATGATTCAGTCCCAGTGCTATAACAGGATGAATAACATAAACTGTGGCATTGCGTATGGTGAGCACAAAGGCAGTAACTACGTTGTCAGTCGAGTCATAGGTAAAGTTTACTAAAGTCCACCAAGACTGAAATTTCTTCTCAAAATCCGTAGCACTGTCCCACACAGCCTTTCGAATCTCAATTGGAAAGGCTCCTTCGCTTCCTTCCCTTATAATTGAGGCAGCTGTTGATTGCAACCATAATTGTGCCTGTATACAGCTAAAGGCCAGAGACACATTATCCTGAACCACAGCAAGTGCATCTATGATTGACCCATAGTCTTGGTCCTCTGCCTTTTTCAACCTTGGCAGTATTCTCGAGACCTGCCACTGACTGGTTCCCAATGCTAACAAAGATGACTGTAAAGGTTGTTTTAATTTAGTTAAATCACTTGTTGCAGTGGCCAATTTGTTCATTAATATTTCAAAATCAATTCCGTTTAGGACTCCCAGCCCTGTCCCTAATATTCCAGTCAGATCTCTTCGCATTCTGCCTCCAGTATATGCTTGTTTCTGCAGCCAGGTCATCCAACCCTCAAAGGACGTTTTTAAAAAGGGAGAGCAGGCTGGTTGAATTTCAGAGATGTTAGTTTGCATTAGTAATTCAACACGCTTAAGAGACCATTCTGGGTTAAACAATAACTGCTGTTGGCCTGTATTTCTTATTACATATGGGCCGATTTTGTAAATTTCAGGTCCAGGCCCAAGAGGCGTGATTTGGGTTTGGGCTGGGGTCACGGGCTCAGTTGTGGCATTTATTTTAAACTTGAAGGAGAGCCCAATGGTATCCCGGGCCCAGAGACAAACTACCTCAACAGTCTGTATTAATGTAAAGTTACACCAACAGTCTATTTCACTTGAACAACTACAAACCTCCCAGTTTTCGTCCGTGGGAGATGTTAAAACACTAATTTGGGTTGCTCTCCTATGATCGGTTCCATTGATCATCCGACACCCTATCCTAATTTCTTCTCCTATGGTTACTTGAAGTGACCATATTCTTTGTCTCTGCCACTCTTGTCTTTTGTATACTTGGTTTCTGTGCATGACTACAGTTGATAGATTCAGACTTTTTATGTCAGAGTATTTTCCCATGGATCCAGTGTAACAAGTAAAGGCTTGGGACCAAGGCCATTCAGCATTACTCTGGCTAGAGGTGGATTTTAGTTCTAGGATCGTGATTAGGGTTGCTAACAAAACAATTCTCCTGATTAGACTTTTGCAACCTAAATTGTTAAACACCCCCGACCACAATATACTCATTTTGTTCGAGTGAATTTTAGTTTCAGTTCATTATCACCCGATGTTACTTTCCAAGGGGCCTCAGGACCTTTCTTTACTCGAGAGTGGTGAATCCAGGCGTTCTGCTCTTGGATCTTAACTGCAGTGAAAGTGGTGAGAAGCACTTGGAACGGTCCTTCCCACTGCGGCTCCAAGGTCTTTTCTGTAAGAGGCTTGACATACACATAATCCCCAGGCTGTATGTCATGCACTGGTCCATCTAGCCCTCTGCTCTGAGTTCCAGCCACATGTTTTTCAATTTCTCTAAGCTGCTTACCTAAGGCCACCATGTAAACAGCCAGCCTTTCTTCCCCAATTTGGGTGGATATTCCTTTCTGTACACCATATGGTCTCCCATAGAGCATTTCAAAGGGGCTTAGCTTTGTTTTGGTTCTGGGCTTAGTTCGGAGTCGCAACAATGCTAATGGGAGAGACTGGGGCCAAGGCAAATTAACTTATTGCCTTAGTCTCACAATTTGTTGCTTAATCAAATGATTCATTTTTTCAACTTGGCCGCTTGACTGGGGGCGATATGGTGTGTGAAGTTCCCAATCTATGCCCAGAAGCTGACTGACCTGTTGTACTATTTTAGAAATAAAATGAGGTCCCCTGTCTGAGGATATTGTGGCTGGAACTCCAAAGCATGGTATTATTTCTTGTAACAGCACCTTTGTTACCTCCCGAGCTTTTGCAGTCCTGGTGGGGAAAGCCTCTGGCCATCCTGAAAAGGTATCTGTTAGTACCAACAAATATCGATACCCCCCTTTTCTTGGCAATTCTGAAAAATCAATTTGCCACTGCTGACCAGGTCCATGGCCCTTTCCAATTTGGCCAAGTTTTGGTTTAGGGGTATTCTTAGGGTTAGTCTGGAGGCAAAGTTCACACTGCCTGGCTACCTGAATGACAGTGGCATATAAGTTCCTAGCAATGATTTTTCCAGTCAAGTAGTTATGCAGGGCATCAATTCCCCAGTGTGTTTTCTGATGTTCCTCTTTTACTAATGACCGTAATAAATGGAAGGGGATAACTAGTTTCTTTTCTGCTGTAACAGCCCATCCCTCTTGGTTATACGTTCCCTTTTCATCTTCAGTTAGCTTTCTGTCCTTCTTATCATACACTGGCTTACCTTCTAGGGAGATTTGGCCATCAGGAATTAAGGGTCCCTCCACTGTTACCTCACCTTTTGCTGCTTCTTTTGCCTCTCTCTCCGCCAGCTCGTTTCCCTCCTCCAATTCTGAGTTTCCTTTTTGATGTGCTTTAATGTGCATGATTGCCACCTTTTCAGGCAGTTGGACTGCTTCCAATAGTTGTAGTATCTCTTGTGCATGTTTAATGTTCTTTCCCTGTGAGTTTAATAGTCCTCTTTCTCTCCAGATAGCCCCATGGGCATGCACCACTCCAAATGCATATCTTGAATCTGTATAAATGTTTCCTTGGTTTCTAGGACTTAGGATACTGTATGAGACACTAGCACAGTCATCTTCTGGCCCAGGGTGAACTTACGGGCTTCCTGAATGTTCAGTACAACTGCGGCCACTGCTCTGAGGCAACCTGGCCATCCTTTCGCTGCTGCATCTAGCTGTTTAGAAAGGTAAGCAACTGCCCTTCTGTATGGGCCCAGGTCCTGTGCCAGTATTCCCAGGGCAATTCCCTGTTTCTCATGAGAGAAGAGAAAGAATGGTTTACTCACGTCTGGAAGTCCTAGAGCTGGAGCTGACATGAGGGCCTTTTTCAGCTGACCAAAGGCCTGTGTGGTTTCTTTTGTCCACTGGAGGTCTCTGCTTCCATTTGCAATGAGTGAATACAGAGGTTTCATGAGCAATCCGTAGTTATATATCCATAGTCTGCACCATCCTGTCATACCCAGGAATATTCTCAGTTCCTTTATCGTCTGAGGTTTTGGGGTTTGGCATATTGATTCTATGCGTTCCTTCCCCATAGTCTGTTGTCCAGCACTGATTTCATACCCAGGTAGATCACCTTCTGTTTTACCACCTGAGCCTTTTTCTTTGACACCCTATATCCCTGGAGCCCCAAAAAGTTTAAAAGGCTTACTGTCCAAGCCACGCACCCTTCTTCTGTGGGGGTGGCTAGGAGGATGTCATCTACATACTGCAACATTTTGCCTTCTCCTGGTGGGGCTTCTCAGGATTCCAAATCTTTGCGAGTTGTTCTCCAAACAGGGTGGGCGAGTTTTTGAAGCCTTGTGGTAAAACTGTCCATGTGAGCTGAGTTTTGCGTCCACTTTTGGGATTTTGCCATTCAAATGCAAAAATTTTCTGGCTGGTTTCATGGAGAGGGAGGTAAAAGAAAGCATCCTTCAAATCTAAAACAGTGAACCAAGTTAGTTCTGGTGTTAAACATGTCAACAAGGTGTAGGGGTTGGCTACCACAGGGTAGAGATCCTCAGTGATCTTGTTAACAGCCCGTAAATCCTGCACGATCTGGTATGTCCCATCAGGTTTGCGGACAGGCAGGATAGGAGTGTTAAAATCGGACTGGCATTCTTTCAATAACCCAAGCTGTAAGAAATTTTCAATTATCGGGCTAATTCCTTCTCTATCTTCTCTCCTTAAGGGATACTGCTTAATTCTAACTGGTTGTTTTCCTTCCTTGAGCCTGATTTGTATTGGTGGTGCATTTTTTGCCCTCCCTGGTACATTGGAGGCCCATACTCCCGGGAAGACTTGATTCAGAATCTCTTCACTAATTTCTTCTTTAGCCTTAATGGTTGTCAGTATTAAGCTCAACACTTCTACATATTTTTGTTCATTCACCTCCAGAATAACTTCCCCATTTTAAAATGAAATAGTTGCCTCCAGTTTCTCCAATAAGTCTCTCCCTAGGTGAGATTCTGGGGAATTGGGCATATATAAGAATTTATGGATGCCCCACTGTTTTCCATATTTGTATTTGAGTGGCTTGCAAAAATATGCTATCTCAGGTTGGCCAGTTGCTCCCCTGACCCTGACACAATCATTCCCTACTGGCACCAGAGCTTTGTTTAAAACTGAAAATGTTGCTCCTGTATCCACCATGAATTCCACCTCTTTCCCTTCCTACCCCAGTTTCATTTTTATAACCAGCGGATCTCCTGGGGTAAGGTCCCCCGGTCCCCTTCAATTACTTTCTGTGTGAGCAACCACCACCTCCCTTCCCCGGTTCCCTTTCCCATTTCCTTTTCGTTCAGGGCACTCGTTTTTCCAGTGTCCAAGTCTTTTGCAATTTGCACACTGATTTTTACCCAACCGAGGTGGTCTTTGTCTCTGCCCTCCTTTATTTTCTTCTTTTACTACAGCCATTAATTTTCTCATTCCTTGCCTATATCCTTCTTCTCGATTGCTGAAAACCCTCCATGCCTCTCCTAGCAAGACCTCCAACTTCCTTTCCTCTCCCCTCTGGAGTCTCTGAAGTTTCCTCCTGATATCTTGACTAGATTGCCCTAAAAATAAATTTGCTAGCTGCTGTATCCCTATCTCTGATTCAGGATCCAATGATGTATAACAACGCATTGTGTCTCTGAAGCGATCCAAAAACTCAGAAGGACTTTCAGAGGGGTTCTGTTTAATTGCATATAAAGCTGACCAATTTATAGTCTTGGGGATGGCCCGCTCCACCCCCTTTGCTATCCATTCTTGGTAGTGACGTATCTTTTTTATTTGCCCCTCATCATTTGGGTCTCATTTTGGGTCTTGGAGGGGAAAGAAGTCCTTAACATCCTCTTCTTTTGCTTTGCAAAAGCCTTCTGCTAAGTCTCCTGCTGCTTTTAAAACTAGCTGTCTTTCTGTGTCTGCCAATGCATCCAACAATAACTGAATATCTGACCAGTCTGGGTTATGCTGCTTAATCATATATCTTAACCTTTTAGCTGTTCCTATTGGGTCACTTCTATAGTTTTTGGAAACTCTTTCCCAACCTTCTAAATCAATTGTAGAGAAGGGGACTTTTATCAACACCCTTTCCTTCTCAGGTCCTATTGCTTCCCTTAAAGGGGCTTGTATGATTTCCTTTGTTTGTTTTCTAGTCCGAGATGCTATGGGACTGCCTGCACTCTCATCACTATCACTCTCAGGCAATGGTGGATACGATATAGTCTGTAACTCAGAGATGGGTGGGGGAGCAGACGGTCCAGCCTGTCTCTCCTCCAAGGGGGCTGAACCTGTTCCTCCCCTTAGTCCCCTTTGCTCCTCAGGGGGTGACACAAATAAATCCAACAACTCCTGCTTTTGTGTTTCTGCTTGATAGACTTTATCACGATGTGTGCAACGCTGGTTTATTGAGCAGGTGCTACAACATCGTTTAGGCTGCTTCCTATTAGCTTTGCCTTCCCTTTCTAGGGCTAATACCAGGGGGTCAGAAGGGGCCCTGATCCCACAATCCCTCTGCCATTCAGGGTGATTTCGGAGAGAGAAAAACATGTCTGCATATGAAACTTCAGTCCACTTACCCTCACATCTAAGAAATAGCATTAGTTCCAATAAGGTATCATAATCTAGGCTCCCAGTCAGGGGCCATCTGGCTCTGTTTTCCAGACGATACAAAGGCCACCACTGGCTACAGTATTTTACCAGGGTGTGTTTGGACTCGACACCCCCTGAGCCTGCAATCTTCTTCCAGTTAGCTAAAATGCAGCCCAGAGGGCTTGCCTTGGGAATTTCTCTGCTCTCTCCCAATCCCATTATTTTCTTATCTTACGGCTTTTATCCAGATCTTTCTCACACTCTTGCACAGTCTTTTCCTAATCCCTTTCTCCTAGCTCCAGATCTCTGGAATTAAATAGATCCTAAAAAACGAAACACCCTTTAAAATTTCTAGCTCTGGATTCTCCTGACTCTGCAGCTTATACTGAGCACAGTAACTGTGTCTCATACATGACGGGCAATACCACTACTCCCTGCAGGTCCTGCACTCAACCAGCTCCCACTCTAGATATTGTCCTTGTCAAAACAGAGGGTCCTAAGGTTCAAATCCAAAACCACTGGGGGAAAAGGATCCCCTCCAGCTGTCCTGCCACAGCTAGTAAAGTACACTAAACAAACCCTAAAAACAATACTCACAGCAAAAACATCAAACGAATAGCAGTAGCTGAGAACAACATTTATCAGAGCAGGCCTCACAACAAAATACTTTACACAAAATACTCACAACAAAACCTTAAACAGCATTAAGCAAACCTAATACTCACAGCAAAAGCATCAAAACAAACAGCACCAATAGTGCTTCAAACAAAATGCAATATCCAAAAACAATGCAAGGAGTTCAAAGAGTCCACACAAAGTTGCCACAATTATAACTTTTGACACGAGCATCAGAAATATGCCACAGTTCCCCAAACATGAGTTACTTCACACAAAACCTTTAAAACTCACACATACGCCCAGACAGCAACAAAACTCACACACACATCAGTGCAAAATTCACACACATAAACAGACAGAACTCACACACACCTGGACAGTGCAAAACCCATACACACATAGCAGACAAAACTCACATACACCTAGACGGACAAAACTCACACACACACACACACACCACACACCCAGACAGCAACCATACACCAAGGATTCAGTGAATCCTCCCCCGCTGCCTTTCAGTCAGTCAGCGGCCCTTACCGATAGCTGCCCTTTCAGCTACCGGTTACTTGCAAGTCCAAACCAAACCAAGCCTCCCCCGCTGCCTTTCCGTCAGTCAGCAGCCCTTACTGATAGCTGCCCTTTCAGCTACTGGTTACTTGCAAGTCCAAACCAAACCAAGACCATGCTCTGTGTGGTCAGATGTCTCTGATCGGCTTACCAGTGGTCACTACGGGGCCCACCCTTTTTTAAAAGATACATACCGTATCTCCGCTGGTTAGGAGGTCATTCTCTGCCCCCCGCAGTAAGCGACACGAGAAGCAGAGTTCCTCCAGAGAAATCCTGGGACGAGCCTTAGGAAGTCCGCCCCCGAGTCGGTCCCACGGCTGTCAGAGAAGTCCCTTCGTGGTCGCCAATTGACACGCGGAGCCAGACTCTCAAACTCAAAGACAGAGTGAGTTTTAAAGTAGGTATGTTTATTCGGCCGGACGCACGTGGGACATTTCCCCAAATACATGCGTGCCCCTTGCTTACACACGTGTTCTTTTATCCCCTGGAGTGTTACATATGCATTAAGTTTCCCCATGGGTCATTTCCTGGCTCCCCTCCCTCTCTGCTCTGTATGCTAATCAGCTTGTTGGTCCTCTGTGCCTGCGCAGCTGTCTCTGGTGGTCGTCCCAGGCTTCGGGGGTCATAAAAGGGATGAAGTAAGAATGGTCTTCTTCAGGCTGACTTTTCGACCCCACTGCTTTGCACATGCCCATTGATTCCTTGGCCACGGTCCAAGCCAGGGGTCAGGATCCATCTGCTTCCAGAACATAAGGGGCCCCATTTTTCAGTTATCTTTACACCCTGTATCCTGTTTTCCATATACATTCTTCCTCCTTATCAGGTCTCTCCTTGCTGCTCTGCACGTAGTCTCTTCCTTTCCCATAGGCCAGGATACGGTATATTCTCACGTAACCTAAGGATGTGGCCCTAAGCAATATCCATTATTTTATATGCCTATTACTATTCAATACCTTCTAATTTCTATGATTAATATCTTCTAGTTCTAACCCCATGTTTCACTAACCCTTAAAATTCTATGAGTCTGTGGTTCTATACAGGCTTCAACAGAAAAGAAAAATTCCCTTTAATTACACTATCTGCCACAGTGAATAGTATAAATATGATGTAGACACGTTTACAAACCAAAAATCACAGCTTTTGCCAAATATCTTTAACTATTAAGGAACTATTTTAGTTATTAAAAATTCCTTACTGCCTTGAGCAACATTTGGTAGAAAAATATGTAAGAAGTTTTGTGTTTGTTTTTAAAAAGCAATGAATTGTTATATTTTAGTGTATCTCAGATGAATTGCTGTGATTTGCATCTTTAAAATATTGGTTCAAATGTCTAATGCAAGGTTTGCAATGCACAGAGTGAAAATTCAGCAGTCGGCCAAAGCTCTGGTGGAGACAGAAGTGGAGGACAAAACTGGGCCTAAGTCTTGAGCTTTGTCTACTGCCCTATTTGTGCCCATCACTGGTACCCAAGAAAAGTAACCAAGAAGCGGCAAGAAAAAACTGTGATGGGAAGCACCATCAATTCCCAGTGCTTTTGCCCCCCAGTCTGTAACATATCTCAGTGAGTGCTCAGTGTCCTGCTGTAGCCTGGAAATCCTCAGTTATTTATGGATCTCACAGAAGAGATTAATATGCTGATAAAGTCTGCAGCACCTCTATCCTGCTCCTGTTCACACCATCACTGAGAAACAAATTTTTTCATGCTCCTTTATGTGTGCTTCTCTTTACACTTGTGTAACAGGTGAGAGCAGAGCCTGTGATCCTGTGGATAAATGGGGTCCTCTGAATTACTTCTAGCTACTTCTTTCAAGTAGGAAACACAAAGAAATACCTTTCCTTTCCAAGATATTATATGCCATGGAAAACATGTGCAGAGGAGTAAAAATGTTAACTAAGACAATTGAAGGTTTTCTTTTACCCAGTGAGAAATGACAGACTGTCAACATCCTGTATGATGTTGCTATCTGAGTTTCTGTGTGTTCGGAGCAAAGACAGTTGCATTTTGCATCTGCAGTCCCCCAGTCCCCTAGCAGACTGTTTCAGACTGTTTTGCCTTTTTTTTTTTTTTTTTTTTTTTTTTTTTTTTTTTTTTTTGCTATTGCAGTACTTCCTTAAGACACTTCCTAAGACACTTCCTGCTTTTTTTCCTTCTGACAGCACATATGTTGATGCTTCAGAGCCCAGAGATTGGACCTCTGGCTTTGGCTGATGGCACTGGTTTGAGTGGGTAGCAGTGGAACAGCCTGAGCAGGACTGTCACTGCTTTTCAGGGGTGGCTACATGGGGCTGATCACCAGCTGGGGTTAGCAGCCAGGGCACGCACAGGCTACGGAGACAAATCTGCCTTTGCACCTCTTCCTTGCCAGTGTAACTTTGTTTATTTGAATTGACTCTTGAATGGCAGGCAGTCAAAGCAGATTCAAACATTTTGCACTGTGGGACCATCCTTTCTCTTTCGCCTTTGTGATTTCGAAAGTGAACTTCACAGCTTAAGTTAGGCTCTGAAAGAAATCTTCAGGCCACCAAGGGTTGCAGTGGGAATTGGATGCTTATGGGATCTCAGATGGAGATCTCTGAGCTCTGTACCTCTCTCTAAATACTATCTCTGTTTAAAAATCTGACTCATGCAGCTTTATTTTTCAGGACAGATGGAGAAGGATAGAAAAGAGATTACTTTTAGACCCAGCTTATCCTGAGGTGATAGCCCTCTGAAATGCCAGCACTATTGATGTATTGATATAATTAAACATGTCTGCTGAAATGTCACTGCCACTGCCCGGTGATCAGATGGACACCTCCGTCTGGGGGATGGTTCTCAAACAGCACAGACAAATTGCTGGGATGCTGTGGTCTCCACTCATGTCCCTCTCCTTCACAAGTGATGGAAACCTACTGAAGGCAAGGAGGGCTAGTGAGTCTTACATAAATGATTACTCTCAGTCTCTAATTGGGCTAACTGTCTCTAATACAGAGTGGTTTCACGTGAACTTTCCCCACAACTCCCAATTTTTGGCACGTTCTACTGCCTACACTTGTTTTTTTGGCCCTGATTGAGCAACGCACATGGGTTCCTTTCAGCAAATGGCTGACAAATGATACTCTTGTCCTTGCCTCTTTGTTTCGATTTGGATTTTATTTATTTACTGAAGGTACAGAAACCTGCTCACTGACACTTAAAAAATCTCTCACTCCTCAAAGATGATAATGGGATTTCTTCCTCAACTTGAATTTCACTTTGCATTGCTGTTCTGCCATGGGAAAGCTGACACAAACTGGCCCAAGATTTCCATTAAGAATGTCCTACCAAATACCAGAAAGTCCACAAAGCTCAGTATTCATTTCGGGAAAAGTAGATCATGAGTCTGTCCTCTGGACATGCTGCAGATCTATCTTAAAAACAGGAGGGAAAAAATAGACAAAAAAAGAACCCTTAGCTCTTACCCTGGCAAGAAATGTTGCAGGAAATTAAAATCTTGTAACTGCTTCTGCTTGTCAAAGACCTCATGAAAAAGAAATGGAAGACAGTCACCAAAAGAAACTTGAGATGAGTAGAGGAACTCCCTTCTCATTTTCTTTTTCCTTTCCTCTTCAAGGGAATTGCTTTCACCAAGCAGTGCAAAATATTAGGGCACATGCAGACAGCATTCTCCTGGAATTTGTGACAAACTGCTGCTGAGCAGTGTTAGATTCCACTATTATGTACAAGAACTGGTTTTGGAGATAGTTTCTAATATTGCAGGCCAATATTGCAAAAAAAGAATGAGCCATTTCAGCTGTCAGTCTCATTAAATATTACACTTTCTTGTATTACTGTTATTTGTTGAGGCTACTCCATTTTTTTTCCTAAGCTTTTATTTTTCAGAAATGTAACCTCTTGCCTGGACCCACAAACTTCAGGATGAAACGTGCAGATTTTTCTTCCCTCAAAAGCAGTAAAGTATTTAAGTTTTGATGTCCAGTAGTTCTGGGTGAAATATTCCATCTTTCATTTAAGAAAAAAACAGAGGTGCAAGTGGAGTTCCTCCCTACTTCCACTGTATGACAGTGATTCTTAGGGGCTTCCCAGCCAAGATGAATGATCTGTTGTGACAGATATCGTCAAACACATAGCCAGATACTGTGTCTACAACAAAGATTATTTTCTAGATGGAGAAGATGCATAAAGGGCAGCCAAAAGAACGTATTGTTAACTATATTTCACAAATAAGGAAATAAGACTGAAATGTTAAAGCCTAAAACTCCTTAGATGCACTGAAATCACTGGGAGCATTGTGGATTATTGTTTGAATAAAGCAACATAACCTCTGTCACATAGGAAGCCTTTGGCAAAGAACTGAACAGAGATATTGCAGAACATGTGCCAGAGGCCAGGAGTCTAGCTTTCTTTTTGAGGAAGAAAAGACAAAAGGAAGTAAAATTTTCTGTCCATAGGATATTGTGCTGACACAGGCAAGTAAACCATTAGAAGGATAAAAGTACACAGTTATTCTAGAAATTTGCTTGGCAAAAGAGTTTTTTTCTGCCAAGCGCTGGAGAGGCATCTGTCCAAGTAGGCAGAAAATTAATTTCTCGTTTGTCTGGGAATTTTTTAATCTGTCCTGGCCCTTTTTGGAATCAATGGTGCCATGGAAAAACAGGCTGGAAGAGTGCTGGTAGGTTTGTTTCCAAGCCTATTCACAGGAGGGCTGAAGTATGGAGAGACCTCCAGAACTCATCTGGCTCAATCACACTGCTCAATCAGGGTCACCTAGCTCCAGTTGCCCACAACTATGTCCAGAGGGCTTCTGAATATCTCCAAGGAGAGAGATTCCACAGCCTCTCTGGACAACCTCTGCCAGTGCTTGGTCACCCTCACAGGCAGAAAGCGTTTCCTGATGTCCAGAGGTAACTTCCCATGTTTCAGTTTGTGCCTATCACCTCTTGTCCTGTCACTGGGCACCACCAAAAATAGCCTGGCTCTGTCCTCTTTGCACCCTCCCTTCAGGTATTTATATGCTTGAGGACCAATAGGTTATATGCTTGAAAATATTCAATATGTGTCTCTTCACACACATATGCAGCTGTTTGTAAAAAAATTGAATATTTTTTTCATTTGTTTGTTTTGGGTTTATTAAATTATTTTGGAGTGGTATAGTTTTTTCAGTGGGAAAAAGGTTTTCTAGGCCAGTCTCCCAAAGCACTTCACTACAATTTTAGGTAATCAAATAGATTAATCTTTAAATGCTACATTATGTTAAAGATCTGGCTTCAGTCCTGTTGTACACTTGTACAAATATATTCCAGATTGAGAGCAGATTAGAACATGTAGTACGCAATGACACACAAGTTATAGTGGAACATTTAAGACAGACAATGCCAGTTTCTCAAACTTGAAGGAAAACAGATCATTAAAAAATTATTCCATGGGATTATCCCGTGATCTGCTTCTCCTCTTTCAGTTTAATGTCCTCCTTTTAAATAGCTTTAGTAAATTTACATTTGATGAGTATCAGCTGTTCTGTTATTACCTTTACCAGAATTTGATTATCTCCCACAACACTTTTCCAGTCCAGATGTTTTTTTCATTCCACAGTTAAAATGCCTTGGACATCTGGAATCAAAATGGCATAAAAAACAGAAAAAATGCAAATAAATGTATAATCTCTGAAACTTTGAACTAGAGTTTATTTCATAGAGAGTTTTTTTGGGGTTTTTTGGGGTTTTTTTTAGGTGGTAAAGGGGAAATGAAATGTGAAATAATGAAGAAATCCTGCATGGAAGAAATGAAAAAAGACATTTTCTTGAACAATATATAATTACCACTAGATGCAGTAAAACTAAATACTGTTTCTATACAGTGTTTGTGAGTACAGTTACAAATCCAAGACAGAACATACTTGGCTACTTGCTGTATCAGTATGACACTAGTTAATGCCCACTGCTCTCTTTTCAGACAATTATAACCACTGTCCATGAAGCAGGGTCTAAATGAAGTCTGAATCGTCCTCTGAGTACAACATTCATTTCCTGTAAGAGGCAATGAGTGAAACATAAGTTTACTGAATGTGAGGCTCTGTTTAGGTCTTCAAAGCAAGAACACAGAACTAGCAAATTAAGCTGAGGGTTTGTTTATTAACAAACAGGTTGCATACCTCAATTCTTCCCACAGGATTGCCTAACTACAGATCCTAAAATACAGAGATACGCACTTAAACACAGTCTACTTGAGTAGACTATAGCCAAACAAATTATAGCATAGTATAAAGACAGAAATAGCCATAAATCAAAGCATGAATAAACCCTGTTTCATAATTACTATGGTATTGACACATGGCTTATAGGCAAGCATAAATGGCCTTTACCTCTTTATCTTGCTCTTTTTTTTTTTTCTTTTTTTTTTTTTTTTTTCCCTGTGGCTTTTATTACTTTTTCTGCTGATGTTCTAGGAACATAACTTTGAACCACTGGTATGTAACATAAAATTACTCTTCCTTTAGTTACTCCAGACACAAGGGGCAGACAGAAGCCATCTAAAAGACTAAAAGCCATCTGTTTCGGGAAGAGTGCAGAAGATGGACCAGAGAACATGAGGACAGTAATAGAAATAGAAATTGTAGAAATGTTAAGTGAATAGAAATGAAATTGATATATCCAAGGAAACATAAGGAATAAAGATAAATACTTTTTCATAATGGACCAAAATCTAGATCACAGCCAGTGCTAGTGCCACAGGCTGTGGAAGGGAAAATGAAACTCAGCACCTCCAACCTCCAACTTTCCTATCCAATCTTGATTTGTTCAGTGTTCATAGACCTTTCTATAGCTGCAAAATGTTTACAAAGATTGAAACAATTCTTGTTCAAAAAATTATTGCATTGTAAATTCATGAAGAGTTGGCTTATAGCTCAGATGGAAATTTTAACAGCAAGACAAGACCCACATCATCTGTACTCATCTACTGTGTGATACATTTATTTGCAATCTTCTTATTCACTGTAGGTTATTTGGGTCATAGGTTCACAGGATGTTATATAACATATAGCTGTTTTTATACACCTTTCTGCTCATCTTTAATCCCCAATAGGAAATTACTATCATCCCTGTGCCAAACTCAGTGAAGTTTGTATAGAAAAATAATGAGAAAAATACTCAATATTTAGCTTCCTGCAAACCACTCCAGCAGCTGAATAAAAAAAGCCAACATCCCACAATCAGGGAGTTTTGAACAGATCACCTACACATGCTAACATAGGCTTCAGGTTGGAAAAGAGAGGTTTGCAAGGTTGCAAAATGTTAAGATGCAGGGAAAATGCACATATGTGCTTTTGTGAGTTTCTACAGGGTATTGACATTTAGATAAAAGAGAATGTATTTAGGAGAATTAATTATTTCTCACAAGGTGAAAGAAAGAATTTTAGACACTTCATAGGAAAGACTGACTTGTACATAAGAGAAGGTGAGGAAGTTTGTGATAAGGCAGCTCAAGATAAGAGGATGAGGAACCAGGGGACTCTAACCCACAATTTTTGTGCTTCTAATATTGCATTGCTCCTTCCAAAACCCAAATTATGGTGGAAGAAGGAGCTCACTGTTGGGGCTTAAATTTGAAAACACAAGAACAATTGGACATTGAAGAAAATACTGATGTTTTGGCTTTGACTTCCTCTGAAAAAGAACAGGAACCATTCTTTCACTCAAAAACAAGTCCTTGAGTTTTTTTCTGTGGCATCAGAGATCAGAAATCACTATTGGATTCCTAGGCTTTCAGCACCTGTTTCTGTGTTTCAGGGAAGCTCAGCTAGCCAGTTCCTTTATCCATTCCTTTCTTTTTATTTGTAGCTGGTGTTTCCTGTTGCCTGAAGTAGAGCTCATACTCATCAACTCATCCCTTTTTTATTATTTGTGAACATAAGAAAGAATAATTGATAGTACTGGTGTGCAATTCTACATGTAACAATTTCCTGAGGGCTAAAGGCTTTTCTCTCTGGTGTTCAAGAGATCAAAGAAGAAAAATTCCATAAGCTCATGTCATAATTGAAAACACACTATTTTCAATATAGATTTTAGCACTCAGAGGAATGAATGTCTTTAATTCAGGTAAACCCAGCCTTGCAGTCCCCCCTTTTTCACTGTTATTGTCCATTAGCCACCAATTTGAAAACAGCAGAGAAATTATTTGATTTCATAACCAAATAGCTGAGCAGAAACCATTTCCTCCAGCACAACTTTTACATTTATATTTAAATGAACTACCTGTGGCTGGGAAGTTCTGCCTTATTTAGAGACAGGAGTTAAGAAGACACACTGTGAGACATGGAGCAAAGCAAAATTAAGAGATCTGGATGAATTTCACATGTCTCAGAACTAAAAGAAAATATACCTCTTGTTCATGTGTGCTGAGACTGAGTTCAGAGAAAGGGTGGACCAGGGTTATTCTGGTGTCATGCACGGAGTTTGGCCACCACAGAGCTGCCTGCAGCTGGCCCAGAACTGAGGGACTGCCAGGATAGAACCTGCCTGTATGTAACTTGGTGTGACTCAATGAAATCCCAGATTGCACTCCCTGCAGCTCACACTGCAGACCTGGCCTGTGGGAAACTTTGGAGAACGATGGGAAATAGCTGAGAGCTCATCCAGCAAGTAAAGGACAAATGAACTAACTCTGGATTCAAAGTGATGGACTGGAGACATGTCCCTTCTACTTCCTCTACAAAGATTAGCAAGGAGCTGTTAGCTTGAACACCAATTTAGTAACATTCATGTATTTTGCTTGGCCCTTCTGCAGACATTTTCTTCTTTACAAACTGCTTTACAAACAGGAGCTAATTATTCTTTATAGCTCGCTTCCAACGGGAGAAAATCACAATCTTTCCTCTCTTTACAGTAAAGGAAACTTGGGTATTGCAGTTATTTGCCCAGTGGCTGTCAGAATACTAACTTGAGAGAAAGAAGATGAGCTAGCAGTGATCTTGGCCCTACCAAACTGTGAATGAAAGTGACCTCCTGCCAGGCAGGACCTGCTGCATAGCTTCAGTCCTGCTCTTTTCCCACAGGGATGCTGGTGCTCCCAGTACATGACAAGGCACTGTCATTTCAGGGGAGGTAGAATGACAATATATAACTAAAGAGTAATGCAGGAGGGAAAGGTCAGGATGGGGCAGAACCCCTCTGGAGAAGTCTTTCTTTTTGTATATGCTTCATCTCCAGGTGTTAAAATATGGAGGTTTCTGTTCATACCTTGTATTCACTCCTTGCATCAGGCATCTGGGTCCCCAGCCAATTTTCCCAGTCGAGTGTTAGGAAAAGCACTGAGTGCTGAGCCCTCCTGCTGCAGATTAAATGCAGTTATTCTGCTACGGCAGGCAGATGCTCATGCTGAGCCCTGCAGGGGAATAAGTTGCATGGGCACCGAGAGGTGCAGAGGAAGAAAATGCCAAGGGAAATTTAATTGAGTGGGGGAAATATTACCTTCCTGGCTGCTTCTGAAGGTATTCCTGCTCTATTTTATTGATGAAGAGAAAAAGTTAACTGTATGAGGGTGAAAGTTTTCAGGGAACTGGAAAGTTTTTCAGGCAAAAACTGAGAGGTCACCAAGCTTTCTGCTATGAGTTGCAAGAGGAGTGAGGCAAAGGGATAGATGCCTACAAGATAAAATCTCTCTTGCTGCCATTTTTATGTGTTAAAATGGACAGAAAACTTATGGCTCTGTGCAACTGGCTTCCTTAGAGAAGTAAAGCCTACTGGCATCTAAGTGGGAAAGAAGGCAGGAGCAATGACAGAGTTTGTTGAGGGAGTTGCATGCCTGCCACTGTATTTGTCAGCCCTCCAGGAAATCTTCCCACTGGTGTTTCATACTTCTAAAAATTCTGAGATAGTGGTCATGGAAAAAGGAAGCTGGAGTTACTATTTTCTTTACTGCTTTTTCCTCTTTGTGTTCAAAATCTTAATTTAAAATGAAAACCATATATATATGATTTATTTATATGTATGTATTTCTAAATATACATGGTTTTAATTATATATATACTTAGGGAAAAGAATTAGGAAAAGGACAAAAAACAATGCTAAAATAAATTTAACAGAAAATACCCTGTGTTCTGTAACATGTAATTCAGAATTTATAAATTGCTTATAGTTATGTTCTCCTCAGCTGTTCTTCTCACCTCTTTCTTCCTGAATTTCTATTAAGTTCTGCCCATCACCACTGACTATTATTGGCACTGCTATTTGCATTACCTACCTCCAGATAGCTCAGGGCAACATACATCTCTTTTTACTCATACTGATGTAATACAACTTCAAAAGAATACAATTACAACAGTTACCAGTGGCTGAACTGCAGAAGATCAGAGACAAGTTTTCATTTTCTTCCATTAAATATCATTAAAATTTGTTATTTTTTATGTAACACTCACCCTAGGCAAGGTCTAAGCAGAGAGCCTAGACTCTTTTTTAAGAATTTTCCCCTTAGCCAGTAGAGTAGGTTTTACAGGAGATATTCTTCCTGATGCTGGTTGTGAAAATTTATTTTGGTGGAAGTTAACAACAGTACCAATTGATAAACAAAACAGATAAGCAACAAGGCCTTGACCTTTGAAAATATATTTCAGACTTCAAACAAATTACTTGCCAATTTATTTGGAGCCAATTTCTTTCATGTCCTAGTGAGTCTGTCCCTTTAATTTTAGTCTGTAAGCCCCTTGGGCCAAACTTGAGCATGCATGTCACTACAACTATTCTTCTGCAGAATAGGTTGACTCCATTTAAAAAGTTCATCACTCTAATGGTGTTCCAGGAGAAGTGATTTGCAATTAAAGGCTTGTGAGAGTGTCTAGCAACTGAAAAGGCAAAAGGGAGTATATTCTGAAGATGGTGTATTTTGTCCTCAGCTTCATTCCTTCCCCTATCTTTTGAACCCGAAAGGGAGAAGAATCCAAATAGTGCTGAGGATGTCCAAAGTGCTCCATACTGAAACAAGTGCCCCATTCATATGGGTGTCTGTCCATATTAAAGGGAAGACTAATGCCATCACCATTCACTAGCCATCAGAAATTCAACTAATGGGTGAGGTACTAGAAAAGGGACAACATTACTGCCACATCCAAGGAGCTGCTAGTCAGGGCTGAGGACACACTGTCTTTTACAGTCAGCATCAATGTCATTTTTGTGGAAAATTGATTAAATCTGTGATACTAAAGCTAGCAATGTGTTTTTCAGATGGCATCTGGTGGCACAGTGTAATAGACTATATTACTTGCTACATCATTGCTCATGAAATATTGTTAGCAGGGTGCAGATCATTCTTCCATTAACACCCTGTGAAGTCACCTTGAATCCCATGCTTCCAGAACAGTGGAAAAGACTTCTATTTCACAGCTGAAAAATAAGCCATTTGGATGCTTTTAAAGTGCCTAGTAGAGAATTTAGCTATTTCAATAATGCTCTCTTACCTATCACAAATTTTCAGCTTTAAGATCTCATCTGGAAGAGATGCAAATATCACTCCAGTTGGTCTGAACAAGTAGAATGCCAGAAGTTAATACGACCCTTTGTCTCTTTGGTGATAGTTCTCTAAGGAGACATTTTTAAAGGTATGCACCATACATCGATTAGTATATATATTATATCAATCTATTCTCTATTTAAGCCTGCTGGGATGTGGAAGTAAATGTTTAATTCTCATTATTTGTTGCAGCTTCAAGACACCAATCACATGCATATTACTATCTATACCAGAGAAACAAGTCCTTGAAATTACTCAGTTGCTAAAGTAATCCATTCAGAGAATTTTCCTACCCATGCAGTTTGGAAACTAGTGGCTAGGTAGACCAACAGCTTTGAACTCTGATGTCTGCTGTGTGAGTTCATGGACAAAATAATGATGATTTATTAGTCCAGATTTGACTGGAATTGCAACACCGTTTCCTCCTGCTGTCCCTCTCACCTACCCAGAAAACATCTACACAGTCTTATATTGAATTTTGACTTGCCCTTGCCAGTGGTGGACAGAGTTAAATGAGCTATTCTCTGAGCTATTGTGTATGCCTGCTGTAGATGCAGCAAGATGGTGCTTAGAGAGGTTTCCTTTGCAATTAAAAACTTAATTTTTAGAGTCTGAAAAATTAATGTTGTCAGAAACTGATGGGCCTCTAGAAGTATGTGTGCTAGAACTTAGTCGACAGTGATGTCTAATTTCCAGGAGAGAGAGAAGTAACACTGCAATAATTTTACTACTCTGCACTGCTCCATGTTTCATGAAGAACTATTGTTCAAGGTCAAATAAAAAGAGTCAAATATTGAACAGAGGAATGAAAAAGGAAGTGATTTCTTTGAGCAGAACTACAGGAAACTTTGGAAGCCTTCCCTTCATACAGAAAAAAGGTTCACACCTTTTCAAGTTCAAACAATGTCACAAATCAAATCTGAAGATATCAACCACGGGACACAAGTAAAAAAGAATGTCCATTACTCCAGATTTTTCTATAATTTCTGCTCAGTTTTCATTAGCTAATCTTTTTTTGACCTTTTTTCTTGATGGCAATTACCAGGTGAAACCCCTGGGGCAGCCAGCATAAGCCACACAACTAACACCTAGCTGTTCTGATGCCACTCATTCAACTGATGCAGGCACTGGGACTAGGACCAGTCCCGTATACTTTGCAAAGCATTCACTAAGGAGTAAAAGGTGAGACTGAGAAGAGTCAAGGCTTCTGCAGTCAAAGAGCAGCCCCCTGAAAGCACAAAGTGTTACCAGCAGTCTAGAATACATGGTCTAGCACCAGAAAAAAAGACTAAAAGAAAGAAAGTGGCACAATTTAATTGATTGCAACAGTGAGAAGATGTCACAGTAAGCCTTCACATATGTAAAAAGCTACCACAAGTGGGACTAAGACAAGATATAATGGGTTTAAACTACAGCAAGGGAGGTTAATAAAGAAAATGAGGGCGTTGGAATGTAAACAGTAGAGACACACTTGAATGACTTTCTTGGTAAAACTGAGGACTCTGTCTGTGTACAAGCTGGTTATAAACTACAAGTTATGCCAACATCTGTTAGAAATTTGATCCTGGTGAGTCTGTGAGAAGGACCAGATGACTGCTTTTAGTTCTTGTTTATTGCCCTTTATTACATCTTTATTGCCCTTGGACATGATATTCCTCCTAGATTACCCACTACACATTCCTTGAAAGCTTGGCTAAGATAGCTTACCCTCTCTAGATGTTCTAGCTAAAGCAACATATGTGGAACATGTTGTTACCTTTTGTTCACCCATTTTTCTGCTTAGGACAGCTGATTGCATCCCCAGCCTCTTTTAGTGCTACGAGAAAATGGGAAGCATAGGAAGATATTCGAGGAGAGGCTAGGGTGGCTAAATGAGAGTGTTTAGTCCCATTTTACACCGGGGATCTGTTTCTAGAGCACCCTGCCTGGTCTCAAGCTGCCACTCGAGAAGGGCACAGGGCATATATGTGTGCCCTGCATCAGTACTCAGACAGTTAAGGGCACCCTTAAAGGCACGCCTCAGCATCGGAATTCCACACTTAGCTTTTTGGTAGCTGCAAATTATATTTTAAAAATCTGTTTCTCTAGGGCAACAACTACTGTCCTACACATGTTCTGACATTATGGATGGTGAGACAGCCCTGATTCAGAACAGCACACAATAATGTGCAGAGCAGGCAAAAAGTAACACCTGGTCAGGTCAGAAATGGAACAGGCTGAATGCTTCTCTCTGTAGGTGCAAAAAAGAAAACCCATATGAAACCAGATCAAAACACTTTTGCTATTCATACTCCCTCCTCCAGGCAGCACATTCCTTTGTTTGCACATATTAGCTACTGATCTGATGAATAATCCCGCTGAAATCAGTGAGATTATTCCAATTAATTCATTTGGAGTCCTAATTACCGTGACTGAGTGAGACATACTCACTTTAGTAAGTGCAGGACAGAGTTTCTCTCTGCCTTTGCACAGGTGCTGTCAGGAGGATTTTGCAAAAGCAGGGCTGGTGCTTGCAGGTTTTCTCATTTGGTATCAGAATGAAATGTGGTGCTTCCATCTTCTGTGTGTCTTCCATCTTCCAGCTTCTGTGTCTTCATGATGTTATTCCTGGTAATGTCCTAAATTAGCTATTAATTTGCTTTATCTATTTTTGATTTGAGGGTCTATTTGTCTAAATATTCCAAATAGAATGAGTCATGAGTACCTGAGTTTAAAGCTTTCCATTGTATGAGCTGCAGATCTATGTCAGTATTTAGTTATACAAGAAAAATAAATATTCTGCACTGTGTGTAGTGATGCAAAGCCGTTGAAGCATTTTTAGTATTGCCTTCAATGGGAGCATGAATAGAATTCTTATAAGTGTTCATTAAAACCTCAAAATACCTGTTGAAGTCTGTGATAATTAGTTCCTTTAAATGGCATTCTGAAAACCAACTGCAGTAATGACAGCCTGGCATTTGCTGATTCTGTGTAGCAGTAGCTCCAAACTTTACTCAATATGCATGCTGAAAGCAGAGGCTGTAGTCCTCCTTTCCTTAGGGATAATTGTGAATATAAGCAAATGAGCAATCCCCAACACTAGCAGGCTTCACAGCTCCAGTAAATACACTGAGATAGATTTGTGAGATGGATTTGTGAGCACGGGCGGGTGGAGCTGGGGGAGCTGTGCCAGCCACCTCCTTTTCTTGCCCGTCAGTCTCCCATACTCCAGAGGGAACTGCTGAACTGCGCAGGCAGCAGCTCCCACGTGGCCAAATTTGGAGGGAGGGATGCTGCCAAACCCAGCACTGCCTGCAGTGTGTTGACACCCAATTTAGCCCCTGCCACTCAGAAGAAGAATAGAACCAGCTTGCCCAGCTCACGAAGAGGCACTTGCTTAAGGCAGAAAGCATAGTTCCACCAGATTTCTCTGGCATTTCTGGCTCAGTGAATGCTGAAGTAGTGTTGCTGCAGGAGGAATCTCTGAAAGTGTCTGATTACTGTGAGCTGGGGATGCAGCAGTGTAGAAATTTATCATCCTTGCCACTGCTCTCAAAAAGGAGTGGGCTGAACAGACCCAGAGCACAGATTTTTCAGCTGCCAAAAGCCAGGATTAACAGCAGCTAGGCTTTGCCTTTACAGGATGGCTCTGTGCAACCCAGCTCTCCCTGCCCCCCAAAAAAGGATTTTTCCAGTAATAAAGCAACTGTCAGTAAAAGGTGTTGTTCTCTCATTTCTTTCCAATGGATGTGGTACATTTTTCTTTTACTGTGCTTTTACTTTCTCCTGATTCTCAACTTTAATGGATTGGTGACCAGCTTCAGAAAAATCCAGTCTGTTTTGGTGAAGCTTTTGCCCTAAAAAGAATTTTCAAGTCTGATGTAAAATCTGTGCAAAACTGAAACATCTTGTGTTTGAATCAGGGAAACTCATTTAAGTCTGCCAAGTTTTGCTGTGCAAAATTGGATTATTCCATACCTAATGTGCAGTGAAAATTCACAGTTGAAACACACAGAAGCATAGCCAAAGCATGCAATAAGAAGAGCTGTGGGTCTCCTATATGCTAAAATGAAACAATATTTTGGATGCTGTAGACTAACATTGGAGTATTTAGCACTCATTGCACATAGTGGTCTGTTATACCCTAATGTTGCTCATTCTCAAAGCACATAATTTACGTGTTTTTTTTTTTTTTTTTTTTTTTTTTTTTTTTTTTGTTTGTTTGTTTTTAGCTTAGGAGCTTGTTACATGACTCATAAATATTCTGTGTTTCTAGTTCATATTTCAGTCACTTTTCTTCTGCCTTCTGTAAAACCTTACTTCTCAAAGATCTCTAAAATACAGAGTTTTCATTAGCTGATCCTCTTAGTGTTTAAAAGGGTTAATAATTCATTTCCTCCTCAGCTAAGCAGTCTCATTTTCAGCTTGTTGTCCAAGCAAAAAGGAAGTTCAAGTTTACTGATGTGCAATCTAGGAAAGAATGCGTCTTAAAAGGTGATTGAAAACATACACCTTTTGTCATTTCAACTTACAAAAATGAGAATAATTTAGCATGCTGTGACTGGAAAGATTAATCTCTTCCTAATGGGACCAAAATACATCTAAGAACAAACAAAATCAGAGGGAAAAGTGTAAACATTGTTGGGATGGCAGAGAAGTTGAGGGCAGCCATTTACAAGGACTTCTCTGCCAATGTGCTATCCCATAGATCATTGTGAAGATGAGAGGAAAGAAAAAAATAAGCCCAGGATAGATAAAGGCTAGAAGGCTGAATGTGAAGAACACACATCAGATTGGAAGTACAGATAAATGTGGGAGGGGCCCCTGAACTACCATGGGAGGTCGCACAAGTATAAAGTGGCTTGTCCATCAAATGCTGTACCCTTACTGGTTTATGTCAATCAGCAATTGTTCTACACCCCCATTCTAGAAAGCTCTTGATTCTCGTTACCTTCATTGGTTCCTTCAGTGAGGCCACTCCTTCCCTGTCTCCACATTGGTTCTGTTCATGTCACCCCATCCTTGTTCCTCCCCTTAGCCTCTTCCCTATTGGATCGTTTGTACCCCAACCACTCCCATCTCTCCACTGTTATATACCCTGGTCCTGCCTTCTCTCAGGGCTCTCAGAGTCTGCTTCCCTCCAAGTGGTTGTTTCCCTGCACCTCTCCTCCTACCCTCACCTTCTACCTTGCCTTCAATAAACCCTCTTGGATTATAGCAGCCTGAGCGTCCTCTCATCTCTCTGGTGGAGCGATCTGTATCTATCTGGGCATCTGTGGACTAGCCAGCTGTGGGCCACCCTGCTGGACGGGATCCCAGGTCAGCCTACAGATAAACTGTAATAAATCGAAAGGGGGGCAGCTTCAAGGGAAACTGTTCTATCATTAATTTTAAATTTTCTTACTGTAAAGTCTCATTTGCTGAAAGTTCTTCAGCAGGACTAGCAGTAATATCAATCTATTAATAACTCCTAAAGCACTGAAATATTTCTTTGCTGCAGTGTCAGTAAATGATGAAGAAGCTCCAAGAGGTTCTCTAACACCAAACCCCTGCATTCAGGAAATGAAGGGAACTTCCTTATCATGTTTGACATTCATTGTTTTTCATTCAGTTTCTGTATTTTTTTCCTTCTGATCTTTTAAAAAATATTATATATTCTGGGTTCTACATAGCAAAAATACAGATCTTTCTTTTTAAAATGGTCTGCATTTTTCAACATCATCACCTCAGTGCTTTCAAACTTCAAAATAAAAATCAGAGCTGATACTTACCGCAGCCTTATTAGGGGACTTACTGTCCTTGTTTCTTGTCTCTGGTAACCTGCTGCTGATTGTTAATCACAACTAGTTTCTTTTGGTCTTCCAGAGGAATCTGTAGGTGTTATCTCCCTTCAGGTTCACTACTCACTTCCCCTTTACTGCCTTCTTTCTGATCATCCACATTAAAATTCAAAGCATGTACAGAGAAAAGTCATGGAGCTTTAATCTTTGTTGGAAGTTAGTCCTGGATCCATCACAACTGGCACTTGAGATAATTTGACGTTGAAGAAAGAGTTATTCTGGGCCCCAATTCTCACAGCACTGCTGAAGCTGAGCAGTAACTAATGAACTGTACCATTTAATTGAATTAGGCATTAGTCCTCCAGGAGCACTTCTTGAGAATAAGCTTCTGAAACCATCAGTGAACAGTGACAAACAGCCCAGAATTGAGTTTCAAGCTGGACAGCATTGAGTTTTAGCTGGGCTCCTCAGGAAACACTCAGCCTTCTTGTAGTTCCTACTTGACCTAGACTGTGCTCAAACTTCTCTTAATTACTTCAGCTTACAGCTGCTTAATATGTTTAATTGCTAATCAACTAGACACCTCCTGCATGCTGTTCCCTGTGACTTAAAAAATAATTAAATAAAGCATAATTCAATAACTGCTAAATGTTTTATAATGTTACTACAAAAGTTTCTTTGTAAGTTACTAATCACAATTATGCAAATGTTAATTAAGGTTATTATTGCACAGTTTCTATTGACTGGGGAAAAACTAATTCCTAGGCAGAACCAGCTGTATCATGTTGCCTTAGAAAGATTTTAAGTCTCCACACTTACGGAAATGAGAAACCAAGACCTTATGGTACATTATTGTCATTGTACAGAGAACATACATTTTCTGGAGAACTGTCCTTCCATACCATTTCCCTTCCCTATTTATAGCCTTTAATTTCACTTCCTAGCAAGGAGTAGGACCTTTCAAAATAACAATATTGCAGTAATGGGGTAGGGAGGATGAAAAGAGTGGAGAAGATGAGAGTTTCCACCTGGGCTGAGCAGGGGGTGTTAGACAGAGTAAGTTGAGCCCTGCTTTAACAGCTTCCATGCTTCTGGAGCCAGACAGGTTGTAACAAGCTGAATACCACATGCCCCTTTCACATTTCTGAGGGTGCCTCTCAAATCATTCCCTTACACTGAACTGTTCCTCATTTTTCCTAGGTTTGATGCCCCTTTTAAATGCTGAAAAAGTGTAAAAGGGTTGTGCATAGTAAGGAGCCATGAATCCCAATAAGATCACCAAAAATATGGAGAGACTAATACATAACGCAGTGTGCAGTATCCACAGGTCAGAAAGAAAAGAGTAAAAAATGCTGATGCTTTGCAAACAGTGGCATAGAAATACTTGTAGGAGTAGTAAAGAAAAGAGGTGGAGAAATGCAAGTGGAAGGAAAAACATACAAAAATTTCATTTAATTCCTTGCCTTAGTGGCACACACTGTCATCTCATTGGAGACCTGTGACTGCTCAAGTTGCCCAGCAAGTGGATAAAAATGCCTTAAAATTTCAGCAGCAGGTTGAGGAGGGTAAAAGGAACTGCTAAGGTCCTGGAAAGCGCATGGGCAGGCTCACTTACAAGCACAAGCCATTTGCCAACTTTACTGGAAAGTAAGCAGAAGCATCAAGCAAAGCCTACAATTAAGGCCAGAGTGAAATGCTGCAGCACATAGCCCTCTTGAGAGAGACTGATTTCAGAGCCAGCAAGGGCAGGCATATCTAGTGTCCTTTGCTGTGTGCTTCCTGCCATCACCCAGCTCCTCTCTGAGCTGCTGCAGAGGTTTCTCCTAGCACACCCTCCGGCTTTGCATCAGGGCACGTGTCGGTCTCAGCGCAGGCACTGGAATCATCTGTGCACAGAGCAGAGGCTGCCCAGAATGAGCTGAACATGGTTTGAGCTTAGGCTTTCTAATTGAAGCCTTTGGATGTGCTGCTGGGACAGTCATGCCAAAAAATAGGCAGCCACTGATGGAGGTTCAGCAGAACAGCAATTTGCTGTCAGGGACAATGCCAGCTACCTTGAGGACCATGCAGGTTAGACTGAGCCACAGGGCAGGTTCAGACAGACAAAAAAAGAGTGGTGTGATGGAGTGAGGTTTTCTCCTCCTAAACCTACATTTGCCAACTGAGTAAATACTCATCACTCAAGTGAGATCTTGTTTTCCCTCCCAGGCAGAGCTCTTTGCTATCCCCATGTATCGCAGCAAAGGTCCCACTTGTCTGGCATTGGGAAATGAGAAACAGGGATAGGATAAATAATGTCTACCTCTCCCAGTCATGTGTTTCTGGACACATCTGACAGTAACTGTTCCATTCAGAGGATTAGACTGAAGCTGCTGCAAATGGCAACTAAATCCTGTCTGTATGCCACCCAGAGTGACAGAGGCAAGGCCTTCCTTCCCTCCCTCCCTCTCTCCATTTCTGGTTTTGCTGTAAATATCTCAGTGCAAGAGCAGAAGCATAACCAGGGTTTTGACAGTGATGTCAGAGCATTATTTGGTAATACAGAAAATAACCAACCCTCTACTTTCCTTACTGAAAAATACCAGATTAAGAGGCAGAAACACACTCATGGCCTCTGTCTCACAGTTGTGATTCAGTCCCTTAATCAAGGGCTGTGGGCAGAGCTGCGAACTGTCCTAATTTAAATCAGGTCTGTTGCTACCATTGTCCTTTAGATGAGACTGCCCTGCCCAGGGACAAATGTAGTCCTTTTCTCTGAGCTCCAGACATTCTTCCTTCTTGGCTCAGTTTTGGATGTTATGTAGATGGGCTCACATCTTTAATAAGTATGTTTAATTTAACCTCAACTCAACGCCTTAAGTTTTGGGGTGTCTGTAGATTCTCTGATACCTACTGACTATTTTAAAGCATGTGGAAAATATCAAAATCTATCAATCCTTTAGGACATTCTATTTGCCTCATTTGTCAAAACAAAATGCACATGTAAACACACCTCTTGAGGTGAAGAATATCTAGGAGAGCAGGCAGGCTTCAGTTTCTACTGAGTAAATGCTGTAATCTCTTTTGAAGAGCCAGGTGATATGAAATAATGAACCACTAAACTTTGCACTAAATTGACTATCCATTTTCGTCTTGCTGGTTAATGTTGCATTCTGTGATTATCTAGTTTTATCCTCTCATTTTGGCCAAAGCAGAATAATTTTAGCATAAAGCACAGCATCTCTATTCATCAAAGGCCAGAGAGTTTAATTGTGCCTGGTCAGTGGCAAGCACTTAATTCTGAGAAGGGGAAGACGTGTGTGCTGCATCAATGTTCTCCTCCAACACGTTAGCTCCAGTTCTAATTTCCCACTCAATCCATTCATAGACAGAGCTCTTAATCCTGCCTCCTGACCTTTCTAGTCACTCTTCCCCCCTTAGCCCCTCAGTTTACACTAACTACCAAGTGAGAAAGTAACTTAATCAGAGCCAATAAAGCCATTCTAGGAAGCAGACAGAAACACAGTCTTCCCTGAAGTGAACGAAACAGCGCTCGGTGGTGTTAGAGTGACAGCTCTGGCATGAGGCTGAGAGGGAGCACAGCACTCTTCTGCAAACACACACCAATGTAACTCAGCTCTGACTTGCAGTGAGTATGACAGAAGTACCAGGACAGCTTCTTTGGCTTGCTCGACATTCAGAAGATCAAAAAGCTCATATTTTACCACTTTATGATTGTAGCTACTTCAGCCCAACTGCATAAGATGCCTGCCTTAGAGGAAGAAGGACAAGATTTCTTTTCAACTTTTAAAGACTGGCGTGCATGTAATTCTTTTTTCTGGTGCAAGCAAGAGAATCTGGTACTACCCCAAGACAATGATTTCAGGGACTAATATAAGTTAACAACCTGGGTAGAGAACCCCTCTTAGTACATTTTAGATAAATGGCATGACATGGGCTACCTACAGACTTTCAAATCTTGGGCTGAAATATTAAATTTCCAGATAATGTTTAATATAAATAATCAATTAATGAATAACATGAAAGTTCTGTTCTATATTTTGAACATAACCTTTTGTAACTTATAATTTACTAATAATTAATAGCAAACAGATCATTGTGATAGGATCCAAAGTGCTGTAACCTGATCAGTCCTCTTGATTGCTTTATACTTCAATGTAGAGGCATTAGCCTTTCCCTGAAAAGAGCAGTCCAAAAGATGAGATGTATAAAGAAGGGCATGGAAAAAATAGAATTAACAAAGAAAAATAATAATAACTCAAATACACAGATGCTTCCACAGCAGTAGGAATGAACAACAACAAATCTTCAAGTAGAAATTCTCATATGAAACTGCCTTTATAGAAGTCAAATTTCAAAATTCCTTCCAAGAGACACACAAATGCTGCCCAGCGCTTCATCAGGAAGCATAAAGTGACATCTATTTTAATCCACATAGTAAAAAGCCAACAGACTTGGCAGCCACCACTATGTTTACAATACACTGTCTAGAACTTCATGACTCAACTCAGGGTGTAAGATTCAGCTCCTGAAGCAGGAGCTCAGACCCCTATTTTCATCTGGAAGCTGGCAGCACAATTGCAATGACACAGAGCTGAACTGCATTTTCCAAACTGGCAAGTTAAAAAAAAAACTGTTTGTGAGCAAATTCAATACAGCAGGAAAGGAAAAGCTAGATCTTTATAAACAGTTCCCCACTGCTCATATTACAAAACCAGTGAAAAAACATTTTCCAAATGTAACTGCAGACCTGAGTGTTTTGTCTTTGGTCCAGCCACAGCACACACTGGCTGTAAGCCTGACCTTGGGCTGGATCCTATGGTGGGTGAAGTTTAAAGCAGAGCTGGAGCAGACTGGCAGGTGAGCTGTGCCAGGTCTGGCCCCTGCATTCACCACTGCTTTTCTCTCCATCTGCAGGCAGCTGGTGCATGGTCCCCTGGCAGTGCCCCAGAGCACACTTGTGAGCAGAGGACTGCCCTCTGTCATGTCATCACTTTTATCTATAGGGAAAAAATCTCACAGATATTCTCCCCTGCAAAGAGCAACCCTGTAGGGAAAAAGAGAAGCTTTTCACTTCCAATGTGAAGAGAAGTCCAAGATGAACTTTGCCATGTGGACTGAATGCCAGATTAGGCAAACATGCAGCTGGAGAGCAATTGTGAGTGAGCTGGCTCCTTGGGACAGCTCTGACAGGGTCACAGGAGATAGGGGGATTGATCAGACAGGTGAGGTTTGGTTAAGGTTATTCAGGAGGGCTAAATAACCATAATTAATTCAGTTACTCACTGGCTTGCCAGAAACAGGATTAAAGGCTGCCTTTCTCCTGTCTAACACTGTTGATTTTTCAACTAAATCCCTCTGCCCATTCTGCAAATAAACCCTGTCTTTTCCTTTGCCTTGTATGCTCTCCCGTCTGCTTCTACTTAAAAATCAAACCAGATGATTTGGAGGACCATGAATAAGAGAAGGTAAATTAATGGCCCTCAAATAATAAGAAGTGTGTGCACAGAGGATTCATATGAGCAAGAGGAGTAAAGCAACACAGAATTTGTAGAAGAGAGATTTCTATCTTGAATATTTGTGAGCAATGTCTCTAAGAGAATGATGCTGGGATCTATTATTGTCTCTTTCTATTTTTATCTTGTTCCCCCATTTTCACTGCTAGTCTTCATCAACCTTTGATTTTTGCCCAAAAAAAATTGTTTTGTGTAACTTCTTTGTTTGAACTGTTCCGGGAAATAAATAAAATTCTTAAGCACTTTTGTGTGAACAAGTCTCGTGTCCTTCCTATTATCTGATTTATGAACAAAACTCCATGATTTCATACCCACCCTTGTACTTTCTACCTTACCTCTGAACTCTTCTCCTTGCCCACCTTGCAGGGCATGCATATGTTTTCATCATAGGTCTGCACCGTGAGCTGTGCAATGATGCCCCATGAAGTTCCTGGAGCACAGCAATGCATGGGGCTGTGCGATGATGCCCCATGATGTTCCTGGAGCAGAGCTGCAATGCTTATGGTAACTGCAGCACTTCCACAGAACACAGCTCTTCTTTACCTAAGATTCCCAGGGAGGGGCTCTCAGCTGCCAAGGATCTTCCTGAAAGAAAGAGGAGCTGAGAGAAACCTGATTGACTTTTAATTGGACAGCATATGGTGCCAAGGAGAACAAAGAGGTCGTATTGACATTTACCAAATTAGATGGTTAAGTAGGCTGGAGCAGGTCTGACGCTGATGGCAGACCTACAGCAAGCAGCCCACTGGGCACTGCTGTTTGCAAAACGTGTGCTGAAGTTTGGACATTCCGTGCATCAGTGGTGTGAGGGAAAATGAAAGGATGGCAGATTGGCAGTTTGTAGGGAGATACAGCCTGGTTTGTCTTACTATTTTGCCATAACTAAATCAATATTTTATTCCCTTGTTCCCAGTCTGAAAGTGCCCTGGCTTGTTTGGTGTGTCATAAAAATAGTTGCTGTAGAGATTTCAGCTGTCGGCCTGCTTAGTGGGCTTTGGTCAGCAGCAGGCACTGCCCTTGTTAGACTTCATCACTTGGGAAAGGAGTTGTCAACAGCTGTACCCAACTGCAAATCTTCTGCACCAGCACTTTGGAAAACATTTGCAATTTCAACAGAAAAGCCCGCAGAAGGATAGAAAAGCAGTTTCTTTTTTTCATCAGTTTGGTTTTTGGAAGACAGGCGAACATGCCAGCAACTGAGATGTCTTTACTGCTTAATAGGATAGGCCAGCAACAGATAGATGGCAGAAGTTTCCTCAAGCTCTTCTATCCCAATCTCTCTTCCTTTATGCTGAGTCTATTAACACCAATATTTGACTTTATTTTAAGGAAGCCAAGTCTTCAATCTCTGTTTCAAGTTGCCTGCCCCAAATTAGCTCAGATTACCCCTTCTTGGGGCCCCTACTTGACCATGCCTCAGTGTCACATACATGGCTTAGGTTTATCTTCCTCTAACAGGTTCATTGTGCTCATCTTTCAAAGACCACAAACCTCTTGGAGGGCCAGTATGTCAGTACTGGGAAACCATTTATTGAAATTGTCCTTAGGGTTCATTAAGGTTTTGCAGTTTGAAGCACAGCTGACGGCTTTGTGCCAAAATTCAGACATTTGCCTTTCATTCCTCCGCCTGGGCCCAAGGCATTCAAAGTTGTGGGTGAAATTACCCTGAAAATCTGAAGCCAGTCAACAGCAAAGGGTAGATTAGATCACAAAACAAGCCTAAGCTATGAAAATATCAAATTTCTTTGCATAGGAGAATTTCAGAATCAGGATGTGGAAGATGTTTTCAGGCATAACAACAGTTATTAGAATAACAGCCTGCATGCTGTACAGATAAAACATATTACTATAATAAAAGTCAAGAAAAACATATCCATGTGAATGATAGTTTTGCTGGGTTTGCTGCTAACCTGAAGAATCTCACATTAATTTTTATTTGGGTTGTTCTAAACCAGAAATGATGTCTACTTTCTTCAACAACCACAGTCACCAACCTGGAAATATATTGGGCTGAATAAAACATTTTTTTTTTTTTTTTTTTTACATACAGCATTGTTTCTTTAGAGGTTGTGCTCTGGTTTATTGTTGTTGATATTTTCTCTCCTATTTTGGTTTTGAACAAATAGATCCATTAGAGAACAAGAGCCTTTTTTTAAAGAAATCTTTGAACTGTTTAATTCTCCATCTATGCTTCCATCCAAAACTATTTTCTAACAGATCCAAATGAGTTTTGGCATCTACAAAATTGAATTTCCTGAACAATTTTGGATCATACCCTAGTTAAGTTTCTCCCAAATCTGATCAAAATCTCCAGCTAATGCTTGCTCTAGGTAAAACAACAGTGAGACAGCAAAGACCAAGGACTGAAAGGAAAGGAAGATTTTCGGATTTTGTATGATGTATCCTTAAATCAAAGAATTGTTACATGTTTGTGCTTTTTTCCATTAACTGATCCACATTCTGTGCTTGAGATTAATATTACCTTTGTTCATTTTGAGGGGATGGGGGTGGATTTGTGACTCAGGATTCAAGCTCTTGGAGCATTAACTGTAAATTAAAACAGATGCTCTCCTGAAGATAACACAATCAAATCAATATGGAGCCAAAGGAGCCCCTCACATGATGAAAGCTGGTTTTAAAGTACTGTAGAGCTTTTTTGCTGTTCAGTCCATCAATTTCCTTTTCCTCCTCTGCTGTCATACAGGACAAGTTGAGGCCACTGACCCTTTTGCAGAGACCAACATGGAAAGCTCCCCATGAGACCAAAAAGGAGATAAATCAGGCCAAAGGAGACAGATCAGTGGGGGGTTTATGTGCTCTGTGTGACAAGGTTAAATTAGTTTTAGCTGTGTTTTATTGTTCTTTGTTGCACACTACAGTCAGATTCTTGTGTGCAGAGCTCAGAACCAGCACAAACACTGACAAGGGGGACCCAGGGTGGCTCACAGGTTCCAGCAGTGTCAGAGGGATCTGTTCCACACTTCCTGAGCACCCCAAAAAGCCACACGCTACCTCACTGCAAAGGCATTTTTTTGCCATATCCTGCTTCAAAGAAATCAGACTTAGTGCTGCAGACCAGCAACCTCTTGGCAGGTTTGGGCCTCACCTCAAACCTGGGCTACAGAATTGCAGGGACGGCTGCCCTTGAAAGCACAAGGTCACAAGTTCCAGCAGGGAGAAAATTTCAGGCAGAAGTATGCTTGCTCTTTGTCATCACATTACAGGATAACTTCTAATGCATTTTTTATTTTGAAAGTAAATGTCTGACCTCGTGTTTTCGGGGGGCGGGGGGGGGGGACGACCCCCCGGGGGTGTCCCGGGGGGCCCCCAAGGCTGTGAGTTCGCTGGTAGCAGCAGGCAGGCAAGGAGACTCCACATGGCTTCTGAGGGTGCTAATTAGATGAGGGTTTATTGGGGGTCCTACCCCCGGGAGGCAGCATGGTTTCTGAGGGAGAGGGGGGAAAGGGGAGGGGGAGAGAGGGGCTGAGAAGGCGCCAGCCAGGAGAGCTGGCGAAGAAAAAGAGCACGTTTCCCGGCACACTTAACGGGAGATTCAAAGTGGGCACGGAACAGATTGGGCCAATGGGATTACAGACACAGGATGCTGCAGGGGAGGATCACAGGCTTGGAATAAACCATACATTTTTGAGGGGTGAGACAGAGCATACCATTTAACTAAAATATAACACCACAAGATAGCATTCCTGAAAGCTCAGGAATAAGGTAACAAAATAAAAAAAAACAAATTCTGCACAGTTTTAGCAAAGCTCAACTCACAACTTTTAAGACAATCTATAACCACAGGGATAAAGATAGTATTGAAATTATCAGAGTGAAAATAGTTTCCTCTGTTTTAGCTTTCCTATCTATTTTTATCTCTTCCTGGTTTGACTTAATTATTTTTGTTTTCCCCTGTCCTCTAACTAGCTAAGCATTGAATTCTTTTCCCCTGGGCTTAGTTCTTAGTATTTACAGGCTGGCTGTCTCAGTACTAACTTTGTAGGTTGTTTATTCTTGACTTGGAAAGGACATTTTTCAATACCATTATGAGTAAGCAAATAGTAAAATTAAAAACTCCAAACAACAAAGTTTGCTGCTGAATGAAACATCTTATTTGTGCATATTCTGTAAAATCCTACTTTTTAGAGTAAGTCTTTAGAGCTTGATAGTTGTAAATAGATTCTTACTGCTGCTAGAATTCATTGCAATTTTAATTCATTGTTATGATTGCAGAGCTAGGATCTATTTTAAAAATTACATATTTAAAAAATGCTCATCCTAATTTAAATTTTAAAAAATATTTATGTTTTTATTTGGGAAAAAGTCTATGGAACCACAAAGGCTTTTCAAATTTTTTGTTGTTGTTTTTTGCAAAGGGATTCAAGTTTTCAATTTAAGATCTTAATTTGCCAAGCAACATTTTCAGGAAAAAAAAGTATTTTCTGCTTCTCATTTTAGATTTTATTCCCTTTCCCTTCATGCTTGATTTAGTCATAATTGCATCTAGGTTTAAACAGTACAAAACTTTCTTTATTGCTGCAGAAGTTAGTTAACTCAGTTAGCTTTGAGTGTGGCATAGATCAAACATTATATCCATAGCAACCCATATTGGCAGCTGCCTCCCCACATTAGCTCTCCAGCTTGGCACCCAGTTCCATATCAATATATTTACAACCTGAGTTATGAGATAAAAATATTTATGGAAGTCCTATTCTGCAATGTAAACATAAGGTGCTGTGCCCAGAGCTGCCACCTGAACCAAGCATGCACAGCATGGTGTATTCTCTTTAGCTAGCTGACATTGTAGAGAGCCTTTTGTATAGAAAGAGAATGGGGTTAAAATACCCCATAAAACAAAGATTCATATAAGGAAGGAACATTGCCAAATGTGCATGCAATTTAAGTGAGAGTTTTCTGAACATAGGCATGTGGGACAATCCTGTATTTCAGTAACGTGGATTTTAACAAAGTAAAGGCCACACAACCTACAAAGACTTCACAATCTTGGCTGGTCTTTACCTGGCAAATCCTAGATTTTTTCATTTTAACTAAGACTAACTGATAAGTTTTGATGTTTCAAACACTAGTGTCTCTTTGTTCCTAGGATACTGCAAACCACAAAAGAATTGAAAAAAAAAATTACAAAGCTCTGAAAGCCAAAGAGCAGATCACACATTTTGCCTGAAGCTACAGAATCTACTTTGACAGCAAAGAAAAAGCAGAAGAGATATTCTTAAGATCTTGCCAAACGAAGATGTACACTAATCTGAAGGATGCACAATGAATATGGAACGAAATGCAACATAAGAGTCTATGTTCAAGAAAGGAATGGGTGGATCTTCTTTGAAGTGTCAGATAATGCAATAATCTTTCTTTTTAGTAATATTAGAATTACTTACAAGACATACTAACTATTCCTTCTTACAAATACAATCTTCTGGAGTTTATTCCTTAATAAGCTATCATGCAAGTCTGAAAATCTCCTAGTAGAAGTGTGTCTTTGGGAAGAATCAGGGAGAGGGAAATAATAAATTGTCTTCTAGATTTGTTCTGGAAAGATGTTTCCATTTATGTGCTGTATTGTGGAGACAGTGACAAAGTGCTAGATGAAGATTATCACATGCCTTCCAGGAGAACAAAAAGGGTTTCATCTATACTGTACTTTGACACCAAATGTATGTACTTCAGTTTGAGGTTGCAAGAAATAGAATCTGTGGTGAAATCTCTGCTTATGATTTGTACTCCTCTCCTTCCTTGTTTTAACATGGGGAACACACAGAATGTCATTCAGATAAGAAAGACAAGATCTGGCTTGACCCCCAGTACAAAGAGTTATACAGCCCTCACAGCAGTGTGACTCATGAAAATAAACTCCCCTGGATCCCCATCTGCCATACATTATCCAGCAGCAACTTGTCCTTGAAATGAACTAAGCAGAGGTTTCCATCTGGCCAGTGACCAATTAGTCAGTTTGCCTGGTGACCTTTTGCCCTGTGATTGCTTTTAAATGAAGTATCCAAAATCTGTATTGTTCTGGGTAGGAAATATCTGAAATCACTTTCCAAAGAGAACTTGACACCTCCCCACTATTATACCATTGTGCAATTTAAAATACATAATTTCACTTATTGTTCCATCTATTTGATCTGCAGCCCTGCTTTATCCATACAGCCACTCCTCTGGAAACAAAGAGATCTCCCATTCCTTTTGAGACTGAACTACAACTGCTGTCCCCAGGAGTACTTCTCCTGCATCCAAATACCCACCAATCTACAATGTACAGAGACAGCCTGTCACCATTTCTAAGAGACAGGAAGGAAGAACCTTAAAAGTCAACTTTTTTCCTAATTTTGGACATATGATGGTAGATCCAAGTATATCAGTAAGGCTGAACTTGCAATCCAGTCCCAGAGGTTATTGGAATAGCTTTATTTTTGCTTGGAGATCCAAGGCAAAATAAGCTGTATTGACTGGTTCTATTGTTAATATATAGTAAAGCATACATAATTTATTTCAAATGAGACCAGTTCTTAAAAGTGTGTTAATTTTTTTCAGCCTTAGCCCCTGATAAAACAACTAATAGGATGAATAGTGAATAGCAATGCCTGCATTCAAAGACATACAAATGGTTAAAAACCAGCATTAAAAAGAGCAAAGTTTGCTGAACACAGTTTGCAGTGTAGTATTTGGTAAGATGCCATAAACTTTAATGTAACTGTAATCTGTGAAGGAGTTATCTTAGTTTTAGATAAGTTTTTTTACATTATGATGCTGCCTTGCACATTTGCCTTTTGTTTAAAATACTCATCTTAGTTTCTTGTAAAATGATTTAATAATATATCATCTTAAACTAGCACCCACTCTCTATCAGAAAAATAAAACCTATATCCTTTAAAACACCAGGTAATGAGCCAATATTATAATTTCTTTCCTCTTACAGACTAGAAAAGGAAAAAAAACCCAGCCCACATGATTTATTACTTACAGTTCTTCTCCCTTTATGGTCAGGATTGATCAGACTGCCTTTTGGTCCTTTCTAAACTTTTCTATGATGGCACAGGAGTATAACCTAGTGAGCTACTCAGAATATTTCTGGCATGGGTCAGTTGAAGAGCACATCTTTTAGCATATCTAACTGGCCATTGTGTGTTGCACCAAGTAATTCTCCTAATTTGCTGTAAAACATGTGTTGCTGTGTAGGAGTTAAATCTAATAAGTCTGGAGGGCTCACACCATTGAATGTATCTTTTCTAAGGTGCAGTTTACAAGCAGTCACATACTGTAGAAGAAGCATTATGACAAAAAAATTTCAGGAGTCACAACTTAGACATGTAGTGCAAGATGTTGTGCAATGGCAGAGAACAGCTCACTCTCTTAAAGCAAAGTCTGGGGCAAAACACCTCAGGAGATATTTTCACCAACATACGGTACATTGGCTGATCAGACAGTGATGTCTTTATCTTTTGGCTTGGGTTCAACTCTTCTGCCAGCCTAAGTTGCCAGTAAGTCATGTTTAATGCTTGCAAAATGCTTTGTCTGACGCTCACCCTCCTGAAGTACAAACAGTTTATGGATTGCCCTAACTAGGTCTTGAAATCTACGCTCTGCACTCGAGAGGGCAGGGAGTGATTAGCACCTCTTTCTTCTGCTATTTTATGTCATAGAAGAATGGCTTCAACATGACAGGATTTGTCATCTCTACATCTTTCGTGTGATGCAGCTGAGGTGGAGTTGTCTGTCCATCTTTACCACCAAAGAGAATTTACTAAGAGTGTGACCAAATCTGGAGCTACCTGAAGCCCTATGTTCAAAGCCTAGTGAAGACCTGGCAATGATTATGCACCTGTTTTAGCACTCAAGAGGATGCTCACTCCTCCTGCTCCCCCTCTGGCAGCTCTTACCTGCTGTCTGTATACTTCTTATCTGGCTGGGCTTCCAGCAAGGGCATGCATTCGTACTGAACACACCAAAAGGCTCTGTAGGCTTCCATCAGTCCTAAAGGGGTTGAGACAGCAGCAGTATCATGAACAGTGTCACTACTCCACTTTAACAGGGCTGAAAATATGATGAGGAATTGAGAGGAAAAGACAGGAACCACACAAGAAAGTACAGCAACAATAGCAATGGGGAAAATCAGAGGTAGAGGAAATGTGGTGAGATCCTATGCCAAGGAAAACTAGAAATGAAAAGATTGGTGGGAGGTAAATGAGAGGATCTAGAGAGAAGCAGAAGCAGTTGAACACTTAATGAAGGAACAGAATGGAGGACAGAACCCAACAGAAAGGCCAAGAGTTACTGAAGCTAAAAACAATCTGCAGGACACTCACAGGAGAGTTTCCCTCTGCTAAGAAACCGTATCCATCTCTGGCTCCCCTGGTTAGCTCAGATTGCTCTGTTTTTCCAAAAATGCTTGCCCAGTTTTCCTATGTGCCTTGCTGAAAATTCTGCCTCTCCACATCTGCTGTTTCTGCCCCAGGGAATTATGTCAAGCATTTCAAGTGTCCATCTGATGCTGTTCGCTTCTGACAAAACACTGTTTAGGAAAACCAATGTTTATACAAGCCAGTCCATTAAAGACGCTGACAAAATGTTTTGTAAGCTGCTGCACAAAGCTCATCTGCGGTGCCATGGGGAAGTCTGCATTTTGCCCAGGGCTCACAGAGACCACCCTGTACCCAAGAAGATTTGGAATGCAGAGTTGTTGCCTTATGTAAGCTCTACACCACCCCTGGCACTACACGGTGAGTAAACCCAACACATTTTTCCTAAGCTGAAAGCTGACATACAACAAAACCAGACATCCATCAGAGATGTCTTCAGGGGTTGCAAGTGACCAAGGGTCACTGCATTAGCACATTTTAATTAGATGTTTTCTGAAGGAAGTTCTATGTTGTCAGGAATTCAGGTTTGAAAGTCTCGGCATCAAAGCAAAAGAACTTGAATTACCAGAATGACGAATAAATATCACTGAAGCATTCCCTAACAATAATGAAAGGGCTAATAGCTGAGAAATACTGAGCCAAATTCACTTAGCTCAGAAGGCCTCATGAAATTGCTGTAATTTATTAGCTCATAGCTACATGAGTGGAAAACTAAATGCAATGCTTGATAGTGAGAGTTACTTCCACACAGAAGACAATGGAAATCAAAAAATAGTTCCTGGAGCCAGGAGATATGAGCAAAGATTGGAGTTTAGCTATATCAAATAGCATAGTCTGAAAGGAAGAAAAATTAAATAAGGATGTAGAAAATGCCCTGATATACCAAACAGTTTCTATTGAATTCCAAAATAAATAGAAATTGGCATAGTCCATTATCTAGAAAAACCCCACATTTTTAGTTCAAATGCAGCTATTTTTCACAAGGTCAAAAAGACTTAAATCCACTAGGAATGAAATATGAACAAAAAATAGACTAGCTGAAATTGCATTCTGAATTTATTCATCATTCATTTGATCACAGATGGCATACAGTTCAGCAAGGATCTGATTATGTGATAAATGGTCGGTTACTGGTGTAGCAGCAGAACATACACAGTACAAAGAAAGTACACTTTTACCATATTGATAAAATCAGCTCCTGAAAGCTGATTTTATCAATGTGCAAAGGGTAACTGGAGACGGGTGGTGTTAGGATCAGTAACTTCCCAGAAAACCTCAAAAAATTGCAGGTCCTGGCAGAATTAAGATATCAGCAATTACTAGTGAGTACTGAACTAACTTCATTATACCTTGAAAAATGCCACTCTTCAGATGAAGTATAAAACTGATATAATTTTGTTCTCAATTATCCCAGTAACCTTTTTGCTTGAATGGTGATTCAAGTCCCCAGATCTTGACCCAAGTGTCTCCTAGAACACCTCAGATAACCCAGTAATGATTTCAGCTTTATTCCTGTTGCAATATGCCCCCTGGCAGGCAGCACTCTGCAGTCTCAGAGGAGCTGTGTTTCAGCAAAGCTTGAAGTAATTCTTAAAGAGGCATGCCAAGTTTTACAAGGCACTCAGGAATGAGATCTTTGAGGACGAAAGATGTTATATGATTCTGTTGGTAGAGAGGGAGAGACTCAGAGAGATCAGTCCAAATAGTGATCCTCTGACCTGACCATTCTCTGCTCTGCTGCATCTTGTTTCAAAGTATTTTCTCCTCATTGGCCCCCATAACTGAGGGGGAGCAAAAACAAAAATTGGGTAAGACCAAATCAATATGTTGAATTTCTCCCTGTTACAGGACTTATTATTTATCCAAGAGAAATGAAGAGAGAGAGAGAGAAAAATGGGGGAATCAATTGTTTTTAACCCATGAGGATGATGTATTGATCTCAGCTATATATCTAACCTAGCTGGTTTTTATAGGTGTGCTGTCAAGTGAGGACACAGCTTCAGTGTGCCTGAAGGGGAAATGAGGTTAGCAGGACAGCAGGCCTCTGATGTAGTGCCGCCTAGACTCTCCAAAAATCTATGTCAGACATATGCAGCTGTTACTGGAGCTACTTCTGGTAGTGAGCTGTTCTGTGGCCTTTTCTAATCCTGCATTGAAGCTGTTGTTGCTGATACCCTGAGCAACAATGGCAGCACAGAGCTCAGTACCCATCTGAAAAACAGACCAGGTTTTTGGGCACATGGGCTTCACATCAGCCCCCATGCTCACGGCTTAATGGACTTGAAAGGTGAATGAGTCCCATTACAACTAGCAACACACAATAGACACAGCCTGTGAAAGCAAAAGTATGAGCACTGGAATTTATGGTGGGGGTAATTCCAATGCACTCCAAGTGATACCTACTCCAAGGATGGTTTTTGCTTTACATCTTAATGGGTTTTTTAAGCTGTAGAGTATGTATTCTTTGCTGTAACTATCTTCTCCAACTCCAAATTAGTTCTAGTTATTTTCACAGGTTATAATTGTTAAAATTATCACCACGGACAACTTGTACCTTCTGGACAATGTTCAAAGATTAATAAGTTAAAAATATATTTTAAAAAACCAATTGTGGTTAAACAAATAAGCTCTATGGAGATAAAATCAGGGAACCACACGTGATCTCTTCACCCTTCCAATTTATCTTTCTATATGACACAAAATTCATATTATTCCTGAGGCCCACAGAGGTAATAGGACACATCATTATCTAGTTGCACTTCCAGCTGAAAGAAGAAATATAGAAAGTTTTCACAACATAAAAATGCAGTCAAATCTTTTGGGTTACCTCCAGCAACTCAGTCTCTTTGAATAAAGATGACAGATGTGATCACAGAGTACAGGATGAATGGGGATAGCAGTGTATTATTTTCTGGCTGCTGTCTACTGCTTTGCTCCTGTGAGTGGGCTGGAGAGGGCAAATATGTAGAAAGTTGCCTTTGATATTATGCTCTCTCATCAGTGCAGGAACCCCAGCTGGGAAGCTACAGGCAGCACAAAACCAAGCAAACCAGAGAACCTGGTCCTTATGCAAATGTTTAAAACTAGTCATGATGTTGCCATATGAAACAATACCCTGACACTTAAAAGTTAAGGAGATTTTATTGTGATTTAATATTTATTTTATTGTGATCACTAAGCATAAGAAGGCTTTCAGCCTAGAAAAAAGTTTGATGTCTGATGTTCTAGATTCTCAGGCAATCCTTACAATAAAGATTTGTACTTCTCATCATAGCACACTGCAAGCAGTATTTAGATCTGTGGTACATTTTTACGATAATGATACTCATCATAAATCTGTACAGTGAATAAATATGGTCTGAAGAGAAACCCAAAATACTTCAAAAAAAGAAGAAGCCCGAGAATTACTTTTGCTGTAGAGGAGCATTTCTAGTAAATCACATCTCACTACTGATTAAAGTTCCGCCATCTGGAGTTCACCAAAGTGACATCTGGCATTCCAACAATTTTAGGAAATATGTTGGAGCTATAATTTTAAATAGGCAGTTTCTCCAGCGGATCTTTTTAAGAGATAAGCTCCAGTTCCAGCGGAAGGCTTGGCACAGAAGTGATGACACTTGGTGAAATTCTGTGGCAGAGGTTGCACTGGAGGTCCACTGGCTGAACATAATTCTTTCTTCTGGCTTTCAAATTGTGTTAGAAGAGTTTCACCTAAGTACTTTAAGTACATAAATATAGAGGAGCGCCCTATTGCACAAGGCCATGGGCACCTCCAGAGCATAATTGAGCCCCATTAAGTAATGAGCTATCTCTGAGAGTGCCTACTTTCTATTTTTTATTGAACACAGAGTCTGCACTCCTAAGTTATTTACAATTAGGCAGAATTCCTTTGGGTCTGTGACTATGCATACTATATAAAAGCCATTATTTTAATTCAGCAGCGTTCAACCTACTGAATTGGGATCTTTTCTATACCTCTGCAATTTACAATTAGGCTAATTAGGCCCCTGATAAAAAATTTATTGATGCTAAACCTTCAAATGTGTGTAGATACCTGATGTTCTCAGGTACATAGAAGCTTGTCTTACAGCAGTTCGGGCTCTCCAAATGTCTTCCACACATCCAAGACTTCCTCTTCCTCTGTCTTCTCAAAGCTAAGTTACCCACAAGCTGCTTCTGCCCATGCAGCACAACAAGATCCAGAAAGCAGATTTTTACTCATCTGATGAGATTAGGGGTGCTCTGATGTGTAGTCATGAAAAACAAAAACCACATACATCACATACATTTTATAGCACAGTGATAAAAGGGGAGAAATATGAGTTGACCTGTGCCTTCTTTCTTTTAGACAAGAGATTAGTGGCTAAAATCACCATAGAGAAGGCATGTGACTACTCTGTGAGGCTGATTCCATTTTCTGGAACCAATTAAGACAGGTAGGCTAGGCTCATATGAATTAAGTGCAAATAGTCTATTTATATTGAGAGGCTTTTGTTATTTGGATTTCTTTACACTATAAGAGGAGGTTCCTGATTCTGGCATTGCAATAATTGCAAATAATCATACATCAAAACTGTATTTTACTGAGTTATCTTTTTTTTACAGTCCCGTTTTTCAGCAGTCCTCAAAAAAAAAAAAAAGTGTCCTATGCAATACACAGGTTTTTAAACAACTTTTGTTCGGAATGTATTACTTCTTGTGGCAAAAACTTCTGTGTTCTTTATGTTTCTTTTGGAATCATACATCAACTTGTCAGCGATCCATTAATTAAACTGACAGTGATTGCAGCAGTACCAGTTCTACTGACCACAATGTATCTCTTCTATTGATGATGTCAGTTGTGAAAATACAATTAGCTATAACCAAACTCCTAACATTTCATAAATAAGTGCATTTCCTCCACAAAAATTTGAATAAACATGTTCACAACCCTGGTATATTTACAAATTCGTTGAGAAAATCTCAGTGGTAGCTGGACTGAACCTCAGTGAGGTATTGTGCATTCAAATGTCACTTTTTGTAAGAATACATACTAGAGTTTCACAACAGCCATCAAGCATTACTTGTATTTGAGTAATTGCAAGCAAAGCTCTGCTTCTGTGTTTTAAGTGCAATGCCTAATAGTATATTAAAACCTTAAAATAAAATAGGAAAATGAAATTTTGTGTGAGCCTTCAGTAATTTTTTTTGTAATAGCAGTATCACACACTATTTGTAGTAGCTTGAATGTGACATTGAATGTGTGCAATGCATTTTTTTCCCTTGTCATTTTTCTTTCAGTCTCTTTATCTTGTAGCTTTAACCTTTCCTACTTCTCTTTTCTTTACCTTCCCTAATACATGCACTCTACACTTGTCATTGTGAAGCAGCCTATATTTCTGCAACTTGTTATCTTGAAGAATGTAAAAGTACTCTGCAAAGTGAGTAGTTTTAGTGATTAGCCCACTGCAACGCAGTCAGTCTGATTTTACCACCATTGGGGTAAAAATGACAATGCCATTTAACAATACATAAGCTTCTGGATTGTTTCTTAAGTTAAGGTCAGCAGCTTGTGTGCAGGATTTTTCCTGTGCAGTGGAAGATATTTATATCTGAGCTATGTAGATGTAATTGCCCAATGCAGATGCAACTACCCAAACTGGAATTTTGCCAGAACATGAAGATCAATATGTTTGCAAAATGTGCCATGAAGTTGTTCCCAAAAAGTATTTGGATTATTCTTAAAATATCACCCTAAAGACAACAAAATCCCAGAAGTACTGGAAATCATGGAACCTCCTTGGGGATTTTCCAGCACCAACCATGCCCTGGTCTCACTTGTTTATGGAATGGGGTCTTTCCCTCACAGCTGGGAGTGCAAACGAAAACCCTGTACTACAACCTTGGCTTCCTTCTGTGAGCAATTCCCTTGCATGGGGAGGAAACAGTCTCCATTCTTTGTATTTTTTTAATAAAATGTTTTCGTCTTCCTCCTATTCCACTGCAAACTTACAGCAATAAAAAGCACATTTAAACTTCTTCAGTTACATTTTTCTGTTTTGTGTTTCTTTTCTTCTGATCTTTTTTGCTTTCATCTACTGACTTTATTATACCAATTTAGCTGCCACAGATGGTTTTCCCCTCTTTTTTTTTAATGGATATGGCATTGAAAAGAACTGCTTCTGGCCTTCTGCCCACAGCCAGTACTTTTTGGTGTCTCCTTTCCCCACTACCATCTCTTCAAGTGACATGCAATGAATTTTGCAATACTATGCAATGCTGACAGCTCTTTGCCAGCGAAGTTCCCACTCAGCATTGCAAGTGGTATCCCAGACCATCTCATCAGCCAAGGCAAATTTTCACATCTTCATTGATTTTCCTGAAATCAGCAGAGCTTAACAATTTAATTCAGCTGTATAAATGGACTGCCAAATTCCCAAAGGACACCCAGAGACTAAGACTGGGGGGCATTTTAAAACTTTAGCAACAACAGCAAAACCAAAATTTCATCCTAAGCTTCCTTCTCACCACCCTTTTGAAATTTCTCATGAAGTTTTTTCCATTTTGGACTCTGGTTGGCACCAGTTGGAGTTGCCTTCTTTTCCTTCAGGTTTTCTCAGCAGCTCTGTGTGACAATGGTTTGGAAGAGATGTTTCTGTAAACACATCCAGCATCTTGCAGCCCCAGGCAAACATCAGCTGTGCAGCGTGGCTGGCATAGGACCAAAGAAGGGATAATGCAGGGCCCTGATGCAGACAGCTGCCAGGTCCTATATCTTAATTTCTCTCATCTTAACTGAATGGTAGTGGATCCTTTTAATAGGGGGACATTTGGTAGCAGCAGCTGCTCAGTCCCTGTGCCATTCAGAAGGAGAGGACAAGGGAAGAGCTCTGTGATACCACTCCTGCTCAGCACTGCAAGGCTTTGACAGAGAAATATAAGTATCAACATTTCAAAATGTCTTCCCTGTTCCTCTAAAAGCTGAAATTTGTTGAAGATGGTCAAAACTAAGGGTGAAAGTAGAGAGAAGTCTGGCAAAACTTTCCATCATAAAATATTGGAGAATATCTTTAATGTAATTTGACAACTAATTCCTAGGAGAGCAGATAGTACTCTGTGCACCCTGCATAACTTTAACAGCAGGCCAAAATCACAGCCGTATGACATCTATGTTACTTGTAAATTCAAAGGACTTCTCTTTCCTTTAGTCTCCCTCCAGCTCTAAATTGCAGTTTCATGTTCAAATTTAAAGCTTCCTTATCCTTAAATTTTTGAGAGACTAAAATCTGAGCTGCTGGTTTTAGTTTAATCTTTAATCTCAGAAGGACCTACACCAATGTGTTAAGAATCCCACATTGCTTATAGATCAAGCCCTCCTGAACAGCATCATCTAGATGTGATATATAACAACCTTCCCCTGTAAATTTCCAGGTGTTTCTCAGATCTTACAGGTGGAAATGCCAGAACTTCAGAAGGAAAGTGGTTTGCCTGAGATCACGTCAGTGATAAAAGAGTTGTTTCCTGACTCCTATTCTGATTGTTACCAAAAAAAGAGAAAAAAACCAGCAGAAGCCCTACTGCATTTTTTTGTCTTTTACATTTTCCCTGTAATGAGACATTTTGGTCTAGTTTCCTTTCTACATATGACCCCCAAGTCCTTCCAATTTGGAGGGGTTATTGTCGATTTTAAAAAACACATTACTGCATATTTGGCTGACCACAAGCTACATTAGATGTAGTTTTATACCACTTTCATTAGATGCTTTCAGATCTACTAAGTTTTATTGCCACATGGAAACACAAAATTGTTATGAGTGCTATAGTTGTGTTCTGTTTCTTGGTTTGTGAGGCCAGCACAAGAGTTCACTTGTAATCCTTTACAATGGTGTTCACCTGTGGTCTGCTCTATTCCCCAACCTTGCTATCGGCTTCAGTGATTTCAACAACCTCTTGATGCATCCAAGAAATTCTTGGGAGCGATAATGTGAAAAGGAAACTTACACAGTATGTTTGTGACAATGTGGTGAAAAATATGTTTGCTTATAAATAAATCTCTATCAAAATTGTCCAATTTAAAAAATAGTTATTCTATTTCTACTTGCTTCACTTGAGGTGGAAAGTCACAAGGAAGAAGAAAGGTGAATCATTCCTTGTACCCAAAACTGACAGGAAAAAGAGTGATGCTCAAAATAAAGAAAAAAATTAAAAAGGGAGAGAGAGAAATTGCTAAACTTGTAAACTTTGGAAAAATAATCTAAACTCCATGGTTGGACAGAATGACATATGTCTGGGTATGTAGCCATCAGTCAGAACACTTATCCAGGAACACAAAGTCCAGACAACTTGGACATCACAGCTCAGTCAGAGTATTCTCATTTTCTTACCAGCAGTATGTTGCTGGAACTGCCACCAGCTGCTGTGGTCAACCAGTTCTAACCCCTGTACTTCACATGGAGCCACCACAGCTCCTTTCTCACAAGGCACTCATGAGGCAGAGTGGCCTTGCTGTTGCTCTGAGTCTTGCCAGAAGTGTCAAACAGAAGCATCAGGGCATTTACTGCCCATTCCTGAAAGGTCCAATCTGGAATCAGAAAAACATATTACGAACCAGACTATTGAAATGGGATAAATTGCTTTATCTGTTCTTTCATAAAGAAATACACTGAAAATAACTTCTCTTTCATCTAAGTAACTTAAGAAAGTTATTAGGAATGCTATTTCCATTTCATTCTCTGAATGCTTCTCACTAATGAGATTTCCAACAGCACCATAATTCACCTTTTTCTAAGTATCCTTCTCTTGCTTTAGCTTCTTCATTAAAGCCAACTATTTTTGTTTGTTCTAAAGATCTCAGCACAGACTGTAGCACTAATTATTTTTTCTCCCAGTCAAGTAATGACTGTAACCTAAAATTTACACTTGTCCCCTCCTCATCAAAGCTGATAGATTTTCCTTGGTACTTAGTATTGGTGAAGGCTGAAAAGACTTCCATTAGGTTTTCAATCTATGACAATAATTTATGTGATAAAACAGAAATCTCACAGTAAACCAAGGATTTCCAAGCTATAGGCCTTAAATATTCTAAGATGAAAACAGATGGTAACTGTAGAGTTCCCAGGAGCTCAGGAGGGAAACCAGTGTGATATGGGACAATTAAATTATTTTTAAGTTTCTCAAGTGCTTTGGGAATCCCTATATGCCACCAAATGCCTCCCACACACTAGTTTCTACTTTCTCTAAATGAGTTAAATTTGAAAAAGTTAAAAAGCTATCACATCATTCAATTTGGAATTGTCTACTCATTTGTCCTTGCTAAAATAGCAACACAGAAATTAGTTTTAAACAGTGCTGTTGATACCTAACTAATGTGGCCCAATTTTGTGAAACATTACAAAGATCTGGCTGGAGAATTCATGTGTGATTAAGGTCCCAGCTGTGCTCCATTGACCTTCTGTTGACAGTAGTTAGGGAACATTTTCCACTTATTTCAGGTGGCAACAAATTCTACTTTTAGGGAACAGTATATTTGCTATTTAGTTCCATACAGTTGTATCCTGGAACACCAGGAACACAGTCACACAATGTAAAATCATTAATTTCTTTAATGCAAATGTTTTCTAATTCTATCTCTACAGATAACAAAGAAATATTTTCCCTTTTGTGTGTGAGTGCACGTGATTCTAATCTAAATTCTATATTAAAGACACATTACCACAGTTCCACAGTTAATACAAACTACATTTCCATTAGTGTTTTGGTGCTTCACTTCATTTATTCTTAAACAAATTAGTGATTTCTAAACCAATTGCACTCTAACCATTAGTAATAGATGGTATGGGCTTCATGAGGCTCTGCTTATTTGAGCTTTCTAGGAGGGATTACAGCAAAGCAAAATAAAACAGTGAAAGGCATGGCATAAGGAACAGTTTTATATGAATACAAACGGGTAGGAATAGTTAAACTCATTGCTTTTTTCCTTTGCAAGTTACATATGGCAATTTATTCTGCTGTTTTTGTTTTTTTCTTGTGCACTGCAGCAGCCAACCTTTGGCTTTATTTCATAGTACTCATGCACCTTCAGTATTACCTGGTGTTTCTAGGTTTGAATAAATCTCAGGTTTCAAAATAGCCACTTGAATAAAGCCACTGTATTCTGTGTAGTAATAGTGTCATGGAAACCCTTGTATTTTTTTAACAAGTGTTCCCCCACCAAGAAACTCTAAGTTTATTGAAAATTCAGCACAGTTTCTCTCAAAGTTCATCCTGCCTGTACAAGTCTTGACCTGCATATTCCAAAATATGTGTAAGCCTGGTTTCCAGTGAAACTTCCATTCCAATGAGTATTAGTTTGATTTGGTTTGCCCAGCTCTAGTGACTGTACCTGCTGACAGAATGCAAGCATTTGTTAAACCTCTAGTATCATCAAACCACCATTTTTAAATGCTTCTTTCAAAAGAACCTCAGCTTAATTCCACAGAGTGACTCCAGTCTGCCCTTGTATCAGTAGAGAACTGTTGAACAGCATATGGAAAGGCAGGATTTAAATCAATGTCCTTCAATTCCTAAGGACGATTACAAATTCTTGGTGGCACTGGTTGCTTTTCCTATTACCTACATGGACTTCTAAAAAATCTACGGTCCAAGAAAGGAAAGATAGAAAAAAGAAAAAAATCTGGTGGAACCAGTCTGAAGTGAAGCCTGTTTTGTTTTCCTTGCCAGGAAGTTTTGTGATACCAGGTCACAAGTACGTAGGATTTGGAGGGTCTATTTTTTTCCAAAATTCCTTATAAATGAGAAATGTAAGTGATGATACTGAAGCCACCACTGCTGGTGGCTTTAGGAGGGAAACCAATGATTTTTCAGACAGCCTTTGTCCTCTTGCCTTTTCCTATCTTCAGAAACAAGAACCACCTTTCAAATGGAGTTTTTATCATTCCTATTAGGGCAGTCAAATGACTAGGAGAGAAAATAAAGATTTTTTTTTTACTTTCTAAAGAGACCTCTATCACTTTTATGAGAAATTCAGCTCTGTCTTTACTTCACATTGCCTTTTCCAGTGGTAGCCCAGGGGTTTAGTCTTAGTGTCTCTATTTTTAATTTTTCTTAACCAATAAGCTATGGTCCCCTTATAGCAACAGGAAAATATAATTCCGTTGAAGTGAAAGAATAATGCAGTCTGAGAACCACTAAAAACATCCATCTAGCTGAGCAGCAATAAAGATCAGACATTTATATATTAATATTTTGTCATCAGAAAAAGAAGGAAGAATGAGATAAGACTTAAAAAAGAAGCCCTTAAAACCAGAATTTATCTAATTGCTTATTTTACCTGGAGGTAGAACAATCTCTTTCTAGCTATCACATAGTAATGAGAAGTCATTATCTTGAACTCATCTTTAATTAACATCAATCCTGATTAGTCAAAATATATTAGACTTTTTGTCTGTTACCATAGTATTTGAATCTCCAGTAAAGGAGGTATTCAATCAGACATTATCATTTGCAAACCACTTCTGTGGAATAACTTTACCATGTTTTGTGGATTCTTTGTCCGTTTTTGAAAAGTAAAATCTATCGTTGATCAACCCTTTCTTAGCTGGAGCAGATCCTGGCATGCCAGGTTTTTGCTTGTTGTAGGTGAGTGTAATGACAGAAGTCCACTAGTCAGAGTAGCTGGAGTTGTGCTACTTTGAACCTTGAGGATGGCCAAGCTGGTAATATTAAAATTTCAGATTAGAGAAAGTACATTAAAAAAAAGCTGTTTAAATAATATAAACCACTGACTGTGTAAAAGAATGAACAAATGAAGTATGCTTCCACATTACCTCTTAACAGCCCAGTACATTCAGAGACATCTGTGCCTAAGGTAGAATGCAGACCAAGGACTACATGATTTGGGTGTAGGAGTAATGTACAAGAGAAGACATATGAGCCATTCCTCATTTTGCTTGACTTTTTTTCCTGCTGGCATATCTATCCATATTATTCTGGTTGTTGATTCTTATTTTTGTTGTTATTAATAAGCACTATCAGTTCTTGGAGAAAATAACAACTTGAGAATAATTTCCTGAATCTGAGGAAAGTTAACAGGGAATAACATTTTAGCAAGAGAATTCTACAGGCAGGTCAACAATCATTATGAATACAAATATTTTTCTATTAAGTTCCATAGAGGTTTGGTGTAATATCTATTGAACCATAAGTAGATCACCAGCTTATGTGGTGCTGTGTGGGAGCAGAGCAATTCTGAGCAGGCCAGTGGGAAATTCAGGTGTCCCATTGGAGAGACAAGTATCAGAGAGGCAGGCCATGCCGAGCAGCCACTTGGGCTGGGAATGCTTGGATGCCTTCCAGCTGGAATAGGCTTATGTGAAGTACAGCCCACCTAGTGGCATTGTGGCATTTTTGCTCAAGCTGAAAGTAGTTTTTTGACCTGCTTGTGCTTGGGACAAAATAAAGGGGCAGAGTTGATCTTGGGATCACAGGATTTTGCACTCTCCCTAACTAATGCCCATGCAGGAGGGCTTCTTACCTCTGCTGTAAGCAGAAGAGTTTTGAGAAACTCTAGTCAGTCAGCATGGGGTGACAATAACTCTGAAAGGTTTCTATGTTTGGTTTGGCTACAATTTATTCTTAAGGGTGTTATTGCCATGAGATCATGAAGGTACAACATGTTCATGTTGGCTTTCTGCTACTCAGGGATTCCCCTTCCCCTAATCGTGAGGAAATGCCCACTCATGCAGACCCTGTGCAGCTACATAGTCTATGGGCCAGATTTATCATTAAATGAGCAGATGTGGAAGAGAGTTCAACTTTGGTTAAAATAACTGCCCTCTGCAAAAAGATTGCAATGCTTTACTTCAAGTTACAGATGCAGATTAACAGCACTTCAAAAATATGTTATTGGCTGCATGCACGCTAGTTTTGCAGGGAAAAACCCACAAGAATATTTCCAGTTATTATAGGACAGACATTTTAGCTTTACTACATTTCCAAGCAGGGAATAAGGGGTTAAGTCAAAGAGGAATTACAAGACTAAAATCTCTTGCAGTGCTTTGAAAATTGAGACAGACACAAGCCTCTAGTGAGACTAATGAAGTATCAGAATAAAAAAATTATTTAGCTTCCTAAAAACAGTGCTTTTGTTTTCTATTTAAAATAGGAAATCAAAGGCATGTCTCTAATATTTTATTCTGTGAGGCAGCCAAAAAAAGGGTTTGCTTTCAAATCCAAATAGTGAATATGGAGATAAAGTAACTTTTGAGAACCTTTTATATGACTTTCTCTTTGGTTGAAACACTTGAAATATGGAAGTAGAGTGCTGCCACACTCTTTCAGGAGGAAAAGGATATAAAATTACTTCAGTGTTTTGTGATGTGATTTGGGAATATTAGCACCCCACAAATTTTTCAGTTTAACTATAGGATTAAAGAATGGAACATGGTCATAATGAGTATTTTGCTTGCTGCATTTTCTATATGTAAATAGGTGAACGGTCCTGCTTCAGCAATTAAATACTACCCATCTGTTTTTTTGAACTTGGTGTGATAGCTCCCAGTAAATCTATTACAAATGTTCCAACCCAAAGAACTATAAAACAGCCTGAAGTAAGAAAAACTAGAATTGAATTTGTCCTTATCCTGTATTGGAGAGCCCAGCATTTAGATGGTTCTGGTTTTTAACAAATCCAAGCCTCCTCTCTGAGTTTGCCGTTTACCTTCACCCTGCTCTCAATTTGCAACTCATTAAAACGCACACATGCTGAGCCCTTACTTGTTGACCATCCCTTTTAGTGCCTTAGTGTACTTGCATTATTTCTTACAGTTTTGTTTGAATTGCAAACACAACCATGGCCAATCCTGCATGAGGAATCATCAGAAAGCAGAGATATCGACACAAATGAGTTTGCCATTTGCCTCCTCATAATGTGTGTTTGAGTTTCCAGTGAGATGTGGATATTAAATCAGATATAGAGCGCAACAAAGAGGATCCTAGTCTGTCAGCCTAGATGGCTGCTTCAGGACTCTTTACACATATTAACACCCTCATTTGCTGAGACAGATTTTTTTCCTCTGAGGAGAGCTAACAACAACAAAAATATCAATGACAAGAAAAAAAAAATTAAGCAAAACCCCAAAACAAGGAGCAAGTGATGCAAAAAAGTACCTTCAGACTCAGTGCACACTGAATCTAAATGTTCTGAATTCTCCATTGAGTGCTGGTTCTCATTAGTGTAGATAAAAATGTATTCTCTTGTGTCAAGGAATGCTTGGTAGAACTTGAAGAGAGTAGCGACAGAAATGACTGCATTGAACTAAATCTAATGATTTCATTTGCAGGAGCCACCTCACCTGATGGCTGTCCTTGCCAAGCATCAGGTACCGAATCATTGCTTCCACACTGACCTGCAGCTAGTGAAGACTGGTTTTTCTAATACACAAGCAGCTGATTTTGTCATCTACTCCATAATAGAGCCCAACACATCCTCTCTAGACAGCCTTGGTCATTCTATGTGCTTAATCTTTTAAAAAGGAAACAAATAGGAGTGGAAGTCAGAGTTGGTAAATGCTTATTCCCCAGAAAACTCTTGCTCTCCATTCCCAGTGACTTTTATAATTACTTTCTCAAAGACTTCTATATAAATCCCTTTAACTTCCTCAGTTCAAAACAATCTGTACCACTGTCTGTGCTCTGCAGCCTGGTGTCTTCCCCACCAAAGACAAAGAGCCGTTCCTCTTTTGAATAGATATCTTCACTAGAATACAGAAAATGTCTGAGGTGTTTGTTTGAAGTCAGACAAATTGCTGTGGTGCAAAATCAGGGTAGTGCAAATCTCCTTATGCTATATGTGGTGATTTAATCAATTAGCTGTTAACTAGACATCTTTATTTAAAGCTGAGTCATCCTCTGCGTGGGATAAGGCTAGCTTCCCATGAGTCAATAAAGTTCTACTGCTTTGACTCCCTGCTGAGGACTTAGTAAAAATGTGCAATGATTCTGTAGCTACTCTACCATATGTGGCAGACTTGAAATGTGAGGAATTTGTAGGCTACATTTGGATGTTTTGGACCTGGATACAGCAAAACAGTGTTGACCTTGTCACACACTAGCCCTACCACGTCTTTTGAGGGAGCTACTGTGATGAATCCTGACTCACAAAGTAGGAATAATTAGGATTCCATTGTTTCCATTTTAAATATCTTTTAACAGCTACTTCCTTTAGCTAAAAGCAAAATTATTTTACTAAATTGTGGTTTTTGCATCCTAATGTTAGGTTCTGTTTTTCAAAATGAGTTGGCTTGTAACTTAGTAGGAAAGTATTTTTTGTGCATTTTAGATTTGTTCGCTGTTTCTCTCCTCACAAGCCCCCTAGGGTTTGGGCTATCTGGTGTAAATAATTTCATATATTTTTCACCTAGCTGGTTTTTCTTGTTTCTCCATGTGTTAGTAATTTAAATGTTACAGAAAATCACAATGCTTCTGTTAGATTTTGCAGAGGTGAAAATCCATTTGTTCAACCAAAAGTCATTCTTGTGCCTAGATATTTCCTTTGTTCTTTTTGCATTTATTCAACTTTACCCATTAAGCTGCAGAAAAATGGTTGGAGTTTCTTGCGGTGAAGGAAACAAACAAGGCTGCTGCAAAGAAAACAAGATGCTTCCCTTTCAGAAAGCTCTTTAGAAAGCTCTGGCTATCCCTGTAGGCACGATCTGAGCAGAACCCTGGTGACAGGGTAAGCTTCGAACATTGCTTGTCACAATCAGTTGTCACAGACTTGTTCAGGTGTTAAATCAGTATCTTACTTCATGAGCAGACACATTTAAATCAATCAATCCTGAGGGAGCAAGTCCCTTCTCAGCATGAACTGTGACTACTATTCTGAAGAATTTTGACTTTGATGACCAATTAATTTTTCTCAATTAGGAAAAAAATAGTTGTCAGCACCTGTTCTTACTGACAGACAAAGTAGTTCAAAGAATTTTAAAAAGAAACATCCTTGGCAATTACACCTACTGAAAATAAGTAGTGCTTTACAATGCCATTAATTACTGTAATTACAGTGCCTTGAGTGAAGCTTGCAATGGGCGGGAAGCATTTGAGCTTTTTGCTTTATGCAAAGCACAGCTATGAGTAATTCAGTTTTCACAATGGGTATTTTCTCCCAGATACCCAAGCATAAATTTAATCAACATTAATATGAATTCCAAACCCCATATCCAAGTGCGAAGGATCTCATGATGCTTTTATATTCTCAGGTTCTAAACTATAATTTCATCCATTAAGTAGCACCATTTAGCATTAGATTTGCTAATGTTATATTATGGTTCTGGCAATTCTATACAAGATGCATTACAAGCTCAGTGAAGACTAAATTGTGGCACTGAATAAACACTTTAAATAATGAAGCAGAAATAAACACTTAAAATTAATTTAGGCATTTTACTTTATATTTTATTTTAGATAACAAAACCAAGAAAGATTTGAAAAACTCATATCATACCATAGCAGTAAAAATCAAATGTATGGCTTAGAGATGCCCTTAGGAACAAACGCTCTGTGCACAATGTACTTCTCACCCTCTAAATTTTGCTAGGATCAAGTTTTAACCTGTGGCGGCTCCTGTACGTGGTATCACATGGGCTATTTTGGCAATAAAAACCAAGTCAGGTATTAGATCAACATTGATGACATATTTCAAAAACCCCGTTCTTATGGAAAAACCCTGTGAAACAGCAAGCAAACACACCTGGCAATTCTTTGTGTACATAAACTAGAGGACTTTTATCAGCATTTTTTTCCAGTTAATCCTTACTGAGATAAAATTACTCTGTTGTGTTACTATGAGACGTTTCCACCACCACCTGCACTTGAACAGGCTGCTTTATCCTTGGGTTTCCCAAAAACAACCAGCCCCAGCCACTGTACAGCCTGATGGAAAAATCCCCATGTGACAGCATTTGTTCCTCCAGCCATATATATTCCATCCAAATGGTTGTGTCAACACTTATCAAATTATATACGTATTAGCTTTGAAAGCCCAATTTATACTTTGCCATGAAAACAGGTGCAACTGCAAATATTTTTCATTAGAAATGTAATTAATATGCATAAACTTGTTTGCCAAGCAAATTGCAAATGAATCAAGAATTAAATTAAATGCAGACACCTCTTGACTCCCCTCCTCCCTTTTCCTGTCTGGATAAAAAGAATTTAGAAAAGTTTTCTGTGCAAACTTTTGGAATAAATTTTGTTTTGACTTAAGTTTGACATTGTTTCAGACTTTTCTTCATGATTAGATAGCAAAGATGAGGTAGTAGAAGGATTTATTTCTAAAACTGATTTTTGCTTGCACTTAGAATCCCCTGATAATATGATGAATATACTGCCATGAGGTATGAAATCTACTGTGTCAGATATGAAATAGAGATTAAACAAAGACTGCTCTTCACAGAGCTCCCTACCATTCCAAAGAGGCTATCCATATGGACAAATCGCAAAGTGACTCAACTGCTTACTGCAGAGAAGAATCATTATAAATCATATTTGTAAAATCACAGAACCACAGAATAAGCTGAGTTGGAAGGGACTCTCGAGAATCTTTGACTCATTTGAAGCCCTGCAAAAGACCATCCCCAAGAGTCACAGCATGTACCCAAGAGCATTATCCAAATGCTTCTTGAACTCTGCCAGGCTAATGAGGTCCTGACTATGAAAGATGTTCTCTATTCACAAATATTGGCTAAGTTGTTCTGCTCAGTCAGTGTGCCTTTGTTCACTGTGGTGAGTTCGGCCATGTAAATTATATGGTACAGCTCCTGGTCCATGGCTGGAGGGCTGAATCCCTTTAAAAGCAGAATGACAGAGAGCAACTAATGAATAACCAGGACTGGCTCAAGCTTTTGTGATCCTCTTGGCAAGATGGAGCCAGTACCACACTTCTCTGTTCACAGAAAGGGCACAAAAGTGAGAAGGGATAGAGCTGGGAAAGAAGGAGGGAAGGGGGGACACTCAAAAAAGACTTCCGTACTGGGATGGCTAAGGAAGCAGGTGGATGGAATTGGATCATCAATTACTGCTTCTAGAAGAAGACCTTTCTTTGGGAGTAGTTTCCATGCCACAAACCCTGATCTTGGCTGTGCAGGGCTATGTGATAGGTAACACAGGTGGCATGGCTCTGACCCACATTCTGCCCCAAGCAGAAGCTTGACTTACCCATACCTAGTGCCACTTGCTGAAACCATTCTTCCAGAAACAGTATTTGGATAAATAATTTGTGCTAATGTCCTCCATGCCTTTGCAATTCAGACACTCAGCTAACAGTTGCCATCAGTCATAAGTAATGGGAGCCCACACATTAATTCATACCAAATGTGGTTGTGGGTTTGGGCTCTTTAAAGAAGACTTACAAGTGGTTCCTTCTCACTGTATGTATACTATTGGAATGATTCATCTCTTTTCCATGATCTATTCCAGCCTTGGCTGTTATGGACACACATTTGAACAGGGCAAAAAACTGTTCCAAATAGAATTACCTTTGGACTGAGAACAAGACTGGTCCACTAAATAGCCCTTGCATAGTTTCATCTTCGTTAACCAGCACAGACATGCTGTAACTCTGGGAGACAAAAAGTTGCACATTTTTGTGCTGGTCTCCCAGGTCCTTCAGTTTTTCCTGAATACATATAAATATGTCCACCACAAGAAACACAGCTTGATAATATCTCATTTTTCCTCCTATTACCTCATGAATTAGAAAACAATTTTTTTGAAAGGGAAGACTGGAGATCACTCTTTTGCTGCCATATCACAGCACCAAAAGGTTTTTTCCCCAGTTTAGTTTACTTGGTGCATGTGTCTCAAACCTTCATTATAAATTGGCAGTTTCTGTTGCTCCACATGAAAATGATGGTAGGTAGTGAATGAAAGTGAAGATGAAAATGCTCAAGCTAAACCATTATTATTAACCAAAAAGTGATATGTTTGCACAAAACATTACGGTTCTGTATCCAAATGGATTTTTGTAGAACATGAAATAGCATAAAAGTAGCTTTCAAAATTGTATGAAAATATTTCTTCAGTTGAAATGTAAAATCCATAGATTTTGATGATTTGAAAATAATTGTGTGGATCTTAATTTCTCCATTTCTGTGAAAATCAGTTTATTGTTCTGGCATCCCATTCAATGGAACTAATTTTAAATGAAGGCTTGAAGCATGAATTCAAATGAAAAAAGATGCCTCATGTAGGAAAAATATAAACTGCATTTTTTTTCTCTCTGTCATCATCAGCGACAGTCAAATTAGCCAGCACTTTAAATTAATGTCCACCTCTGAACCACTCGGGTAGTGAACAAATCATATTATCTGTCTACATCAGTTCACCAATAGATTGAAAGATTCATTATTTGATACTCTGGCTTCTCCATTAATTAGTTAATGTTTGTAAAGCACTTTGGAATGAAAGGAGCTATCTAAGCAACACTATTATCATTACACACTTCAGGGCAGATAAAGAATAAACAAATGAAAGTCTACAGTAAGAAGAAAATGGACAAAATTTAAATGAGGTGTATTCTGCAGGGACTGGGAAGGTGACCAGGTGGCAAATGGAAGCTCAGATAGGACTAAATCATTACATTGTGATGCTGAGATTTGTTGAATGCCCAGCATAGAAATAAATTGGTGATCTTAATCCATATCCTAAAGGACAAGGCTGTCCTTCATATCATCTTTTAATAGACTGTCTACAACTGAAAAAAAAAGCACCTCTGCAAAGTATGCAGGGAACAGTATACTGAAGTACTTTCTTCATGTTCCTGATTCAACACTGCAGTAGAGGTTTTCTGTTTCCAAGGCTATGTGATTAGTTCTTTCTAATACCACTGACAATTTAAAAGGGTGGAAAAAAAAGGCCTCTTTTTCTCCCTTTTGAAACAGGCAGTGAATATGCTTCTAAAATTCTATACAGGATGGACATTATGAGCCTCTGGGGTACTCAAGTGACAGGAAAAATAATGAGACCATAATAAAACAAGAAAAGAGGCAGAATTATGGTGCCCTCTGTAGTTTGTGCATTTTCTGTTATTGTCCTTATCAACTTCTTTTCATTAAATCTTTAAAAAGAGCTACAACATCTTATGTTATATTGAGCACATTTCCTGATAAGATCAGAATCACAAAATACTAGAAAAAGGTGGGCAGAAGAAGGTAGGACCTTACCAGAAAGGGGGTGAGGACAGAAGTTGAGCAGAAACAGAAATGGGGAATCAAATGTGAGTGAATGTGGGAGCTTGTGTGGGGAGTGGGCTTTGGCACAAAAAGGCTGAGCAAATGTAAGCAATGTTCACATTTATTTTCTATCCCTACCACACTTATTATCCTGATACCTGAGGAGTTTTTTTCCTGCTCAACAGCTGCTAGTCTTTGTAAGTAAAAATGACATTCAATTTTAAGCACCAGTGCATAGCTTTCTTATTTATTTATTTATTTATTTATTTATTTTTAATGTAATGCTCTGTGATTTTGGATCTAAGGGAAGCTGCAGTGGGTAGAACAGCCATGCTTGATGAAAATTAGGGCCTTTGAAAAAAAGCCAATGTGGAATACTTATCAAAATAGTTTAAGACATGATACTGCACCTTAAAAACTTAATTCTGCCCCTTTGTGCAGGCAAAGAGAAATGCATGCAGAGCCTTGCTCCTGGTTAGAGTGCTCTCAACTAACAGATCTGGGTTTGTTTCACCTAGGCACTTATCAGAAGCATTTCACTCATGGTCCCACACACCCTAGACTTCCTCCTGTCAATGGACAGGGCTGTGTAATTCCTAAGACTGTCCCTCTTTCCCCCAGATCTCTCCTGGCAATAAAATTTACAATATAAGAACTTCAGTTATGAAATGGATGAAAGGTGGGATGACTCCAGGACCTGAGACAAGCGTGGAACATCATTGCCTCATCAGAGAACCATGGCTACACCTCTCCCCTGTGTCTCTGGGGGGAGTAGACTCAGCTGCACTGCTGCGGGTCATTCCCACAGCCACGGCCATTCCCACAGGCTCCTCTGATTGAGGGATCCCCACTAGGAATTTGCCATGGCCATTTCTTAACCCCCCAAAATGAGCAAGATTAGTGAGAAAATACCAGAAGCTTCACACCATCAAAGCAAAGTCCTTAGTCACTCTGGGACATCCAGGACACTCCTTTGGGCTCAGCTGTTCTGGCAGGGTTACATCCCTCTCTTCTTGGTTGGCACTCATTGTCATCAGCTACATGTTAGGCTGGGTTTTCACTAGAGGATGACCCAAAAATTTTCAAGACTGCTCAGGTGAAATTTAAGCTTAAGCATATAAGGTAGAGAGGAAATTTAAATGAATAATCCCATTTTTGAGATTGCTATTTTCCTTTTAAAACGAAAAGCATTTTCCAGATTTGCTGGTTTCAGAAGCTGAGAGATAGGATTCATTATTTTGCTATAGCTCTTTGTGAGTTCCTTCTATGACTTTAAAAAGAGTTAAAGAGGGTGTTAATAAGGTATTTTAGGAAGCATACATGCTGCCAGTAGTTTGTTTGTAGTCAGTGGTTTGTGGTTGAATTCAGCTTTACTACTTTCCTTTTAGCCCTCATGAGGCTTAGTTCATCACTTGGTAATTTACTTTTTAACAGTCTTTAATTGCCATTTAATACTAAAACTCTTATTTACACACAACTGCTGAGCTGCTACTAACTACCGCCTCTTTTTGATTAACACAGTCTGTAAGATTGGTAATTAATGTGTTTAGCAAGAAGGACTGAACCAAGAAATGCTCAAAGCCACAACTATACCCCCCTCCTTTTATTACCTCTTATTTTGGTTCTGCTTTTATGTCATTTTGCCTCAAGACTTTTGTTCCCTTCTGTGGTTACTTTAGTGCCTTACTGCTACAGCTTGTGTAGACAGCATATCTGGAACTCCAGTTTTCACAATTTCCTTCCATAAAAAACACTACTGCTCCCTTCCTTAAAACAAAATCTTAAGAGGGGAATAAATGTTGATGATGAAATCCCATGGGCAATTCTGTCATTGCTGATTCTAGTAGATCTAGTATTGACTTTAAAGTCTGATCATACAAACTCTGGGAAGAGGTTTGCTGACCTCTTTCTTCTTGAGTGTTTTTGCAAAAAAAAAAAAAAAAAAAGCTTTAAAGAAAATCCACTGGTTCTTCTTCTCTCAGTACACACATGTACTCTGTTCAAAGACCACTGCTCGTTATTCATGACTTTTGGAGACCCGAGTTTAAAACTGGTGCTTGAAAATATCTTTCTTGAATTTCATCTTTCCAAGAATTTAGATCCTTCTGATACTTTGCTCTGTATTCTGCGTTTCTTTATACATTAGTTGGCAAAGAGAAGCAGGGGATTATAAGCAATATTTTTGCCAAAGTTTCTCATGCGATGTGTGAAATATGGCTCTTTCAAAAAAATGCTTCTCAGCCTTTTATACAGGGAAAATTCATCAGATTAGGGTGTCAAAGTTAATGGCAGAGAACTTGGATGATCTGAGGGGTTTTCACTCTACATTCATACACTCCTAACTGTTCAACAATTTTGCCTCATTTTATCTGAAGAAGGAATAATAAGTATTTTCTAATAATTCAAACCAAGCTTAGGAAGGGCCTGATCAGCCAAACTTTGGATGTATTTAATCAATGTGAATTTTAAATTATTATATTTATACATATAGTTTGTCAATACTATCTGCACAGTATTTAAAAAAAAATCTTGCAATACCAGTAGTCAGGAGATGTAGAGATTAGACTCTGACCTATCTGCCTTGATAAAACATATACACTTTCCATCCTGTAGCTGAATAATGTTTTTCTGAAGTCATAGCCAAGACACACTCTTGGACCAAGCAAAACTTCCATGGCCAGTGAAGGTTTGGTAATTTAATCTGATATTTTGTCTGACTTCCAGGAGGTTGAGCTGTAATGGTTTGCCAGTATTCTTGGCACAAAACACAGAAAAAATCATGTTTGGATGCTGTACCGTATGCTTTTTCAAGGGAAGATGGCTGAGGGAACACTCCAATGTTAAAAAAAAAAAAAATTATTAGCAAAATCATGGAAGAGATAGACATGAGTGATAAGTGAAGAGAAAACCACTTTCCAGAGATAACTTAATACTTTAAAAAGCAGTTGAAGTCAATTTATTATGTTCTTTCCCCAATGATCTAATATACAGATGGCAGCCAAAATTGGGACAAGAAAAAGCTGGAACAGTTGCACAGACCCTACACTGTAATGAAAATAAACAGATTTTAATGCACAGATAGATGTATTAAGAGATAGATTCATGTTTATTAGAAGGAAATCAGGAGAGCTGCAGAAATAAACTGAGGTTCACTTTAAAAGTACTGGATGGTTTCATTGCTCTGTGATTTGTGTACTGTACATTCAGATCAAATCTATGCTTTTGCAGGAACTCACTGTGAAATTACATAATATCTCCAACATGAAGTACTAGACAACAACCTTAAGGTTGAAAGTCAAATGCTCAGCAGCTGCCAAAAGCCAAAAAAAGGGTTGCAAGGGCAGCCTCAGTTGGATTCCTTTCTATGTATATGCTCATTTTGAAAAGGAATTCCCATAAAACTTCAAAAAACATTGAAAAAATTTCCTTCTCTTCTTGGAACTACCTGAACTGTTGCTGCTGAAAATTTCTACTCAGTAACTCCAGCTGATGTATGTGCTTAACATGACAATGTTATGTGTCAATCCACAGCATTGCATCTGAGTTACAGGCAATTAGAGAAATCAAAGCTATCATTATAATAAAAAGAAGTGCCGAGAAATCTCAGCTACAGTCCTACCTACTAGTCCTGCCTCTGATGCAGTCCATTTCTTTAATGTGTACTTCTCAGTGCTGTTGCAAAGATTAAGAGCACTTTATGTGAACCAAAGTGTAAGCAGCTGTCACCAGATCGTGTTTTCTTCATTCCCTCCTTCCAGCAACAACTGACTTCAATTTTTAAGGACAAAAATCAAAGAAGTTGGAAGAAAACTCAGATGTAATTATTTTCATAGGCTGCTCTTGTTCCTGTTTTTAAGAAACAGTATATGACTACCGTTAAATTATAAATTGTGTAAAAATATGCTCAATATATCTACAGGCTGCCGACACAGGAACAAATATAAAACAAAGAAAAAAGACAGAGAACTGAGGTGGCAGCCGTGCTTCATCATCCCACATCCCTGTTCCTCCTTCACCTCACTAATTTGCTTTGACTGTTGCAGTGGTGGATTTTTGTTGTAATATTTATTTTGATGTTGTGTTTTATTCAATTTGTTTAAAATGTTTGTTCCTACCTACCCCTTTGCAGTTGGTTTAGTCCACCGTTGTTTCCTCCCCTTTCCCTGTCAGTCCAAGTACCTACCCGTCATTCCCGATCCTTCTATGTCTATCATTGAAACCCTGCCCCTCTCCATCTGTCAGTTAATGTAATTACAGCCTCTCTTTCCAGAACCCTCTGTGTCATTTCTGTGATCCCTGAGTTCCTGTTGGTTCTGAGAGAGTGCATTCCTCCCCTCATACACCTCATTGGTTGTAAGATTATGTATCCCTGCCCTGCACTCCTTCCCCATCTCCCCTTGATTGATTGATGCATTGTATCCTCCCCTAAGACCGCCTCCCTTTATAAGTTGTTGCACAAGTACCAAAGGTGGTTCTTTGATATGATCTGTCTTTGGAAAATAACCTGTCTTGGAGGCTCACACAGAGGACCCCTCTCGCTCTTTTGTCTCGATCCTTGATGTCTCTAAGCATCTGTCCTCAGTCCAGATCTGCCCCTGGCTGCACCACTTCCCGTACCGGTCAGTGACTGGGTAGGGAGCAGCCACTCGCTGACATGGTTCTGGGGCAGAAAGAGAGCTGTCTGGGCAAAGCTTTCTCCTGGAGACTGGACGCTGCATCAGATGGTCATCTGAATGCTGGGACTGGTGCTCGGTCTCTACCTTTGCTTAAATCTTTGCTTCCTTGAGCCAAAACATCTTTGTTTAACAAAAAACACTTAACTATTAGCAAAAAATCTGATACCAACTTTAGTTATCCCTGCTGTTAAAGAAATGTTTCATAGACAAGCAGGAAAGAGGAAAAATAGTTATTTATTTTTATTTTTATTTTATTTTATTTTCAGATGCCGTTTCTATTTTTGCTACATAAGTGCATTTTATTTATCCTTTTTTTGCTTTTTCAAGAGACTTTCTAGATGAATGCCAGCTGTTGTTGTCAGTTTTTGCCATATATATTATTTATGATGCTTTCTACGTGTGATACTTCTACATGGCCTTTTCTAAATAAGTTTAAAAACATTTTAAAACTATAAAGGGAACAAGGAAAACTGCTATGGTATTGTAATTCACACTTTGAGGGTCTGTATTCTATCTCATCACCTTTGTTTCCTTTTCTTTCTATTCTTCCATTTATAATTTCTTCCTCCTACTCCTGTTGAATCAACTGTTGTGCCTGGAACACTACAAACAGTCTTGCACTTTGTCACACTGTAAGCCTGTGGGGTGGAGAGTCAGACTGTCCTCCCAAGGCACATCCCTTTCTCACTGCTCTGCAGCCACGCTGAATTCAGGCTGTGGTCCTCTTCCTTCAGTGCCTCACGAGAAACATGAAAACACCATGTTCCTCTTTGTATGTCAGAGCTCAGTCTGCCCTAAAATCTGGATCAAAATCAACCGCAAAAACAGATCTCTACTGAAAATAAAGTCTCCAGAGACTAAGTGAGTCTATTGCCACCTATGGAACTCCAGGTCTTCAGATTTATGACTTTTCAATATTTGTAGCCTCTTACTGGTTAATGGTGATGCCAGACAAAGAAATGGTGTCACTACAAAGAAATCAGTAAGTCTTCTTGCTGCTGATAAACAAGAAGAATCAAGAGATCAGTTCGATCTTTCTCACCTTCTTCCTCTTCTTTGGAACACTTCTCCAATAGTAAAAATTTATTTTAATTATGCAAGTGCAAAGAACTGCCAGTTTTACCTAACACTTCATTGTTGTAGATGTCGGTGAACCCAATGGGAAGAATGATGATGTCTGACTTATTTCAGAAGGCTGAATGAATTCTTTATTATAATTATGCTATGATACATTAATATACTATATAAAAGAGGATACTAAAAACTACATGCTACTCTCTCTAACTATCCTATCTAACTAACTCACCTCACAACTCATGACCCTATTCTCCAGAATCCAGACACAGGTGGATCTCATTGGCCATCAGGCCCAAACAATCCACCGTGATCCAACCAGGCATTCGCTCTAGGTAAACAATTCTCCAAACACATTCCACAAGAGAAAAACAAGGAGCAGAAATAGAAATTGTTTTCTCTTTCACTTCTCTCTGTGCACCTTTATAAAAATCCTGAGAGAGAGAGAAATGTGCTTGCCGCACTTCATCTCATAATTTTCTGAGTTTTGCACAATTTAGCTATATTTTCAATATAACTGCAGAGTGTGCTAGTGAAGGAGAAAATGTTGCATTAAAATTACAGGTTAGATAGCTGAGGAGTAGTGTGCAATTAATAGGGTGGCCTTGGTATCCATTATCTGATTATTTCCTTGCCAGCACACATACACACAAGAACAATTGGTAGTTTAATGAAATAATCATATCCATGCAATCTGTTTAAAATACAATAACCTAATAATACCAGGCACATAAAATTTTACACTGTTAGTGAATTACTTCTGGAAGATTTTGCAGAAGATATTGAATTCTAATCAAGTAATTATTTAATGAGGTGTTACACAATACATTCTCACCAGCAGTAAAGTGAGAAACAGAACTAAAGAAGTTAAAATAAACTTTCTCTAAAATGATAAAAAGTTTCAACTTTGCATTATCAGAATAATGGCAATGTCCAATCACTGTTTTAGACTCAAACATTTTATGGAAGACTTCTGATGTATTTTCTTGAGAAACACTTCTCATCCGACCTTTAAGAGAGAGACCAGTAGAGAATAAATCCCCAGCCCATACAGAATACTTCACCCATGAAGGGTGAGTATTATGTTTCTCTCGTGAGTATAAAAGTTACATAAGTCATGACTGTGAAGGCATGAATGAATTATGAAGGTCTTCTGCTTTAGTAAAAGAAGCAGGATCAGCATTTGTACACAGGACATTCTATTTATTCTATCTATTTCTTGATCTGTTCATTTAGAATTGTTTAAAACTGTCAGTTCTACCAGTGAAGAAATTATCATAGAGAAAAAATATATCAAATTCATTAGAAACACACAAAACTAGTTTCTACAGGTGATCTCAAATAATGTTGATTTTTGCAAATGGTTCTCAATTCTGTATTTCAAAGAATGGCAGGCATTCACAAGACTATCTTGTTTCATTCAGTGCTGCTCATTTGCACCAAATGAGACGGGACCTCAGAAAATAAGTAATTGTGAGACTTTGCCATCAGGATTGGACATTGCAGAAAAACAGAGATTTTGTGTTCAGAAAGTCTATTTCATCTTTAGTTCTTACAATGAATCAAATAGAGCAAATAACAATGCCTTTCTGAGAATAAAATGTTATGAAGTGTGTCAACTGAAAGAAAAATATGGGTCCTCAACACTTTCCATGATAGTGCAAGTCTCCTGTGGCCTCATGGTAGCTGTAGTTCAAAGTCCCTCAGATTCTTCCCTTCCACTGTTTTCAGAGTCCCTTTACAGTCTGTCAAGGATTGGGCACACCCCAACACACCTTGATTTTCCCTGTGCTTCATTGATCTGCTCTCTGGAGTGATAGGTTTCTGCTGACTTTCTTCTTTCCATTCGTCTCACTGAAAATCTTGAAATTCATCTTTTCCCACAGAAAACTTTCTAGCAGGCGTATTTTTCATCTCCAAAGTTTGTACCAGCGTGCCCAAATATAAGTGGGAAGATACATCACTGTTATGAGGCAAGACAAGGAAGGAAGAGCAGGGAAATGAAGACCATGCCATTATAAGGCTAATAAAGAAGTCCCTGAAAAGTTTTAAAAACAGAAAACTGGTTTTGCTGCATCTATGCTTCAATGTTTTATCAGACATAACTGAATAAATTTCACTGAGACACTCTAGGGAACACTTTTGCCTCCAACATTTTTAAAATTTTCATACTAACTGTAGTTGACATACCCCTTTCAGAATAATTTTCAAGTTGTTGGGTTTTAATATTATGTTGTAATGTAATCATGACAAACCCTTCTCTTCTGACTCTCCAGATGACATGAACTTAGGCCAACTGAATGCTTTTAATGGGTTTATCCTTTTTTACAGATGTTTCCAGCCACCCATGTAACCCTTCTGTCCTACTGAAAAAATGCAAGTAATCTGTTTAGCAGGTGGATGAAGTGTCACCACAGCCCCTGTAGGAAATGGTAGTCACTGTCCACTTCCAGCTAAGCATATGCCGTGTGAGAAGGAAGTATTGTTCTGCTTATCCATCTATAGACTCTAGTCCCTGAAGTGAGATGACAATAAAAAATCTTTTGCAGAGAATTTCCACGAGTGATGCTATAAAACCATCGTGCTGAAAATATGATACTGTAACATAGACACTAATTACCTTATTCTTCGGTTTTCTTCATCCTCAGTGTCTTTCTATCCAACTTGAATCTCTGCTCAAGTCTAATCCAAAGCTGGTGTCAGACTGGCTTATTAGGTTTCAGTAAGTGTGAATCCCTTTTTATATCAGACAAGCCTAAATTGGAGCCTCGCTCGAGGAACTGTAATAGACAGGCTGACACTATTTGTTGTTCTTTTTTTTTTTTTTTCCCTTTTCAATCAACCAAACAACTGGTAATTTTATAGTTTGGTATCTCGCTATTCACATTAGATCAAAGTGAATACATGCAGATGCAAAATTCTGTATGCTCTAGTATATAATGAAAAAATAATAACCTAAACCCCAAATCAAGTCCCGCCCCCCTGCAAAAAAAAAAAAAAAAAAAAAAAAAAAAAAAAAAAAAACAAAACTACAAAAAAAATCCCCAAATCAACCTCACCCCTGAAACAGCTCCAGTGAGTAGCCCAATATAATGACAAGTGAAGGCAACATGCACTTGTGTGAACATAAGCTTTTCAGATGCCTGTCAATTTTAGGATCAATTTAGTTGTTTGAGGAGAAGAGTCTGTTTGAAGAACCCCATTTGATGCCTGTACCTCTTGTGCAGAATTGACTCTACTCCTTCACCCCACCCTACAGAGACAGATCACTGTCAATGATCACATAGCAAGTTGGGTGGCTTTGTCTCCTTCCTCTTTCCCAGAAGCTGTTCCAGATCATAGTGTTTGCTATTAAAAGGAAGTTGTTTTATTTTTTATTTTTTAATTGGGTTATTGTCCTCCCAGAACTTCAAGAAAGCAAAAAAGAACTGGTGAAAATGTCGCCACAGGCCCCCAGCCAGTTAATAATTAGCATTGACTCCATGATTCTCAGAAGGCTCCACTTCGGAACGGCGCTCGTCTATCGCTTAGGACTGACTGACCCATGTTCAGCTGCTGTTCACATGGAGCCCTGCTCCATTACCGACCCATGTTCAACTGCTGTTCACATGGAGCCCTGCTCCACTTCGGAACGGCGCTTACCTATCGCTTAGGACCGACTGACATGATAAAGGTGGACCCAATTGGTCCTTCAATCTAAACACCATCACCACTGGCCAATTAAGAAACCACCCTTTGGTAAACAAATCTCCATAACACATTCCACATGTTCACAACAACAAGTGCAGCAAGTGAAGATAAGAATTGTTTCTCATTCTTTTCTCTGATCTTCACACAGCCTTTCCCAGGACAATGCCTGGGAAAGTCTGTGCCTGCTCTCTGTGGCCAGAGAGCTGCTGTCACATGAAAATACTTTCTAAAAGTTCAGAACTACGTTTTGGTTCTACAAGCATCATCAGTAACTGCAATTTACTTTCTGAACTGAATCCTCCAGCCTTTAAACCGGTTTTAAAGCACACAAATATAGTACTTAATGAAAAAAAATAACATAGGCAATCCAGATTTCAGATGGAGAATGAGGTGTATACTGTTAGCAGCATAAGAGTGAACTAAGTCTTTTGAACTGCTTTTTAAACTCAGATGCAACTGAAGTCTAGGAAAACATCTGGAAAAGCATCTCTGACAGATTACAAGCAAATAATGCGGTTAAATTTTGTCTCAAAATAAGGAAAGTCTTCAGGTAACCAGAAGAAAAATTAGAGCCATGCAGTTGAGGCATTAGTTAGAAACTGAAACCAGATAATAAAAAGGTGATCCAGAAACAAAAGGTACGTAGTTCAGATTATAAAATAAATAAATATTTATGTATCCTGAAAGACTCATCTAGAAGAATGGTTGTTGCCAGCGATGGGCAAATATTACCTCAAAAACTCTAGGTTGGGAGTCCATTACTATGAAAAATCCCCATGACATTCTTGCCATGTGCCATTTACGGCAGAAAGAATTGCTCAAAACAAAGATAAATCTGTTCTGATTCTTTTGGTGTATGCTGAAGCCCAAAGAAACTCTGATCTAACTAGTGCTATGTTCCTAACAATACTTGTGGGCTCTCGGAAGCTGTGAATCACTGAAGCAGAGCAGGTTTGGGGATGCCTCTCCTTTTTTCAAGGGTAGCCTCCATTCAAAGGAATGAGAAGGCGACTCTGGCAAGTGCAGTGACACTTGGCTGTGCCTCCTATGGGTTCTTGATGGCCAGCAGGCTTAAGCCATCAATGATAATATGGTAAATTCACTCCTTGTCACATGGCATTTTCAGATAACTCTAAAGTCTGTTTTAAGGATAGAAGTCCTATAAAGAAATATTTTAAAAGTAAGAAGGGTAGAAGCTCTGAGGTATCTTTGACCCACTGTGATAAAGTGATCTCCAGTCCCTGTTTCACGCTTTGTTTGCCTTATACACCACAGCATTTATGGATAAAAAGACATCTAAGTACATTTTCTCTGCTCATTATCTTTTGATAGTCTGCCTAGTTGCTCCTAAAGTCTGAAATGGGCTGTAGGGACATAGTCCTGTTGCCATACTGTAGCACAACTGAGAGTTGCAAAACCACATCCTAGCAAAATATCCAGAGGCTCTGCTTTGCCTGCAGTGCTATGACTTGCAAGCCTCTTCCTGGAGAAGAAGGGAGCTTAACACCTTTCAGGATCCTGACAAATACAGCTACAAGAGGAATGCTAAATGTTTGCAAATCTTATTCTTTGGGCTCACTGTTAAACAACCGGCACCATACAAAGTGTTACAAATCTGTTGCAGACTCAGATATCCCTGGTGATTTTAAAATATTTTCTAAGGTTTCTCCGTGCTTCTCATCCTTGCTGGCTCAGGTTGAAAAGCCAGATGCCTGGCAGGAATGACCACAGTGGCAGGGAGAGCTCCTTCTCTCTGATCAGTTTGCTGCAGTTGACTTAAAAGGGTCTTGGATTTGTTTGCTCGTTTTTGAGAGTTTCCACTATGATCTTTCCAAGATGCTACCCGACTGAAAAATTTTATGCTGAACACAGATGTGCATGTTGTATTTTCAGCAGGAAATTAATTAATTAATATGGTTTATGTAAATTTAGAAGCTGTTTAGAAGGCTTTATTCTCAGCCCAGTATTCAATATTTTCCTAACATATTGTCAGAGAGTAATTATATTTCCAGATAGAAGTTTATACTCAACTGTAGCAAAATATTTCTTACCATTAATTCTGCCAGAAACAGGGAAAGATTAACTGTGCTATGCCTGGAATGGATTATTTAGCATTGCACAGGCAATTAGTATGAAAATGCTTGCATCCTCTGAAAAATGCATGGAGTAAAAAGGATTATAATTCCATTAAGTATAACACGATAAAACTAGTTTAAGAAAGGAAAAAAAAAAAAAAAAAAAAAGAAGGAAATAAGGCCTTTAACTAGTGTCTAATAAAAAATTAAAAGCATAAACAGATTTTTTTTTTTATTCTTAGAGACAAACAAAACATTTTTAAAAAGTCATCTTGGCCATCCTTCCGATGCTGTAGAATACATTTGATCTGGTCTATAGCTAACCTAGTAACATTGTTCAACACCTGTAACTGGCCTTTATTATAATAACTTGTATCAAATCAGTTGCATATTTTATGTCAGGAACAACCCAGAGTTATATATATATATATATATATATATATATATATATATATACATAAAACTGGTTATACAGGTTCAAAATCTCTCTCTCTCTCTCTCTCTCTCTAGATATATATATATATATATATATATAGATATATATAGATAGATATATCTATATATATATATCTCTCTATATACATATATAGAGATATATATATATATATATATATATATCTAGAGAGAGAGAGAGAGAGAGAGAGAGAGAGAGAGATAAAACTGGTTATACAGTAATATAGATATATAGATATATATATATATCTGGTTTTACAGGTTCAAAATCTCTGAATATTTTGTTTCCAGACCTGTGCTATTGTAAATGTTCTGGAGTCAAAGTTCACTGTAGTTCTACAATTCCTTTGGTATTCTTTATTGTGGAAACATCAAAATCCTGGCTGCTGTGCACTTCACACTGAGTTAATAGGAACTTTTCCTATTCAGAAGTAGAAATGAGAAAACAGGTATCAAAATCCAAATTGTTTATCTATTCTTCTACTGATACAAACCAAATAAATCAGATAATTTAAGGGTCTTTAAGAAGATACTTTGCCAATTCAAAGCACTGATTCTTTCTTTTGCTTTTAAAAGCCCATAAAAACAATTATGCTTGAGCCATATAGGCTCTGTGAAGCTGCACAACTCGTATGAAATGAAATACTTAACCCAGCTTCTCTTCCCAACTCACTGCATGAGAGTTAATTCCATGATAACTTCTCCCATACATCATAAAAGCAGTATAGCTAATCTCCAAACTGGCACATCAGTTAATGCTTACAACTGCCAGAAAATGAACTGTAGGTTTAATTCACACAGTAAAATGGAATAAACACATACCAGAGAACTGTGATATCCCAGTATACTTCTGACACTCCTATTATGATTTTTCTGCAAGTCCATTTGATACTTTTTATTTGTTTGTGCCTGTAATAATGATAAAACCCAACTGTTGAGGTTGGCTTATTCCAGTGCTCTGTGCTCCCTGGTGCTATTCCACTGTATCACCAGGCAAGAGCATCTAGTCCTTCGTCTGTGTAATGTATCATTTTGTTATGACTCATTTGTCTCTGCCTTTTCCTTGAAAGACAATGCCCTTTTAATCACACTCCCATGCAGCAAGCTTTCCAGTAAGAAGTTCTTAAAGCTTCAAAGAGCTAGTTAAGTTCTGCCATCCCAGAAGTATCTCTCAGCTTCAGTGACCTGATACTGGTTTCCATAAACTCTGTGGCAAAACTTGTTTTCTGTGGAAGAAAGACATTTTTATACCTTTAGGGTATATCCAGTGACATGATGGATTAGATGCCCACATCTGCAGCCATCCCCAGAAGAGCCAATAAATCTGTGAAACACGATGTGGCACAGGGCTAAAATAAAAGTCATAAGTGTTACAGCCATCTTTTTCTAGCACCACTGCCTTGCAGAAGAGGGACATAGTTCAGGTACAGCATCAAAAGGAGGCACACACCCATCAGGTGAGGGCTGGTCCCAGTTTTGGAGCCAGATTTTTGGGTACTAGCTCAGGGATCTCTGCAGTGTGTTCCATTTGTTTCCTCTGTGTATACCTTAATGCACAGGACACCAGAAATCTAACTGGTTTTCAGCTTTGGGGACTTTGACACTTATCCTGATGCTTGTGAGAGATTAAGGAGACTTGGTAAAGGATTCATTTCACCACCTTATTTTTTAAAGTAATGTGCTTTCTCCTGCAAAAATTAGCATTGGCATTAAAATACAAAATGTTTGAAAAAAGTTACATAAAAATTATTGTTACACTGTAAAACTATCCTCCTTGAATATCACCTTGATCAGATGGTTGTGCAGAACTAGGAAGGCTAAGAATGAATGAATCATCTTGTTCTTAGCTCTGCATTAATAATTTGATGCCTCCATATAGCACCTCACCTGCATATTAAAGATATGAAGGGGATTCCAGTTTCTGCAGCCCGCCTCAGGAGAGAGAAGTGGTACAGAAGCAGCAATTGAGAAGAGGAATTTACATGAAGAAAAGGAGGGGTTTGCTATCTCTAATTAGGGCTTGGAAAGGGTAAAACCTAATGTTTCAAATTTGATGATGAGCTAAAATCAAATGGAGAAGGAGTATTGTCAGTTACCTGGTTCAGTTCATATTAATTCTTAATATACTGATTTCCTTTCAGCTTTTCTTTCACCATCACTCTCCTTTACTTCTTTGGAAGAGAAAAATCACTCAGAGCCTCTCATTTCCACATTTCCCATGGGAAGACACCTCACACAAATATTCTCTCTAATTTTGATCCAAAACAAGATCCTACACACGGCAATCCTGGTTCCTCTGGCAGTCATTAGCAAGGCACATCCCTAACAATGATTAGGTTTATAGGACACATGGAAAAGTATCAGTGTAAAACCTATTCCTACTTCAAACAATTTCTTTTGCAAAACAAATGAATGAAATGTTGCTCTGATTGCAAATCGAGAAGTTTTGCTGAATTTGGCAAACATGAAGTATGTGAATAAGAGACTAAATTGTCTCTGGGAGGGATGGCACACAGGGCAGGTGCACGGAAATCACGATGTTTGAAGTCAGAATGCAAACTGCTTACAAAGGTGACCCTGTGCATGAGGGGCTCCATAACAGCTCTCCGGTGTCTGGGATGAGGTAAAAGTGAAAGTACTATCTGAAAATGACAGATCCATGAGAAATGTGATTAACAGCTCTGAAAGGTGACTGCAATGCCCATAAATGTTCTGGTTTTTTCCTGCCACAGTGCCTTCGCAGTGAGGTACTAATTTAATTTCTGAACACATTCAACAACTTCATATATAGAGAGATCAAAACATGTAATGGTTCAATTGCAAAGTTAAATTTGAATTTTTGTTATAAAACACTTATTAAAGCCAAAAGTAGCATTTCCTGCTTCCATCTTAATGAACTAGTGACAATTTTTCCACACCATTTAGGTTATAACCCTTCTTTTTTACAAGCAGTTATTCTAACTGATGGGGAGCAAAGAAGACTCCTGTTCATCCATATATTCTGGTGGAACTCCCTCTCTCATGCTTTAAATCTGTGCAAAAACCCTAAAGAGAAATTTTCACAAAAGTAAACTGAGTGTCTAACTCCTTCTTCATCACACGTACAATATGCACATAAAAACTTTCAACACCTGATGATACTTTGAGTGGACAGCAGACTTGAGGTTCCTTATTTGAGGACAGGTGAGTGTGCAAAATAATTTTTCTTTCTGTACAGCAAGTCAGAAGCACCACTTTTGCCACTCCCAACAACAAACAACAGACCATGAGACTGACATAGCTCTGAGCAGGGACTTATTCCTTTCAGGATTTAATTTTTCTGTTAGTTCCAGAGGAAAAATGACATAATGTTCTCTTGGGATTAAATCATGGTTCACTAAATTTAAAAATATGGAACTTCCCCCGACATGAATAGATCTAAGCTGCACAATATTTTAATACACTTCTAAACTCTTATATGAGTAGCTTCATTGAATTCAGCAGGATTATTTATTCCAGGAAGGACTCAGCTTGCACAGTAGGAGGTTACAAATTTAGTTCATCACTTTTAAGGCTGTAGATTGGAGAATGACACAGTAAATATGCTTTAGCCTGAAGTTCTGGTGATTAAAAAGATACGTATTTAAGAAATATTTGATTAAGAAATAATCAAAAGAAGTACTCTTAATTAGAAATCACTATGACTATCAATAAAGAAGTGTTATATAAATATAAATTTCTTTCATGGTATAAATATTATTTTTCTATTTAATTGAAAAAATCCAAGAATTTTTTATTGTATTTTGATTAGTAAAATACTAAATATGAAGGGCTAAATACTTTCTTGTCGAAAGCTTTTGAAACTCAGAGCACAAATGAATCTGGCCCTAATACCTAAAATACACTAGATTTGCTCAGCACAGAAAGAGGAGACCGAGGGTGACCTTCTTGCTGCCTGCAATATCCTCATTTGGGCAAGCAGAGAGGGAAGTGTCCACCTCTTCTCCGATGTCCAGTGATAGGACATGAGGGAACAGGTTAGAGGTGCTTCAGGAGAAGTTCAGGTGGAATATTGGGAAAAAGTTCTTCACTGAGAAGGGTGGTCAAGCACCTATCAGCGTTCAAAAAGTGTTTGAACAATGCTCACAGATACAAAGTTTAACTTTTTGGTTGCTCTGTACAGAAACAGCATTTGTGGGCTTGATGATCCTTGTGGGTGTCTTCCAAGTCAGTCTATTCTGTGATTCTGTGGCCCCAAATATCTATTATGGGTTACTGCAAACAGAAAGCAATACCATTTTATCTTAAGAAATATTATATTCTTGTATAATCCAAAATCTCTGCCTTTCTTACAATTTCATATCTCATGCCTTTGTACTCCTGGTTTATTTTTAGGTATAATTTTTGAAATTTAAATTTTAAAAGGGTTTTTAAAAACTGTCTTGTTCTCTCAAATTAGTTGACTCAAGTACATGAAAAAATTGTCACCAACATGTCTTCTATAGAAAAGTGCTTTCTTATAAGACCTTTTTAGGGTGGAAGACTCATATGTTTTTTTAGAAGGGCAGGAAATAGCAAAGACAAATATATTAAACAAAAAAACCACCAAATCCCAATGAACAGTAGGAGTGAAAGTTTAGACCTTTTTTTGCTTATTTCAAAAAGTAGGTGCTTGGAATAAAAATGTCTGATGTGGAAGGACAAGTGACTGCTTTGAAGCAGTATCCAGACATAGAAGCATAGCCATACAACGTGTTCTGGTCTGTAGTAATACTCAACAGAAGGATCAAAGAACTCATCACTGCTAATACTTTTCTGCATTTACTTTATGAAGTCAGTAACTTGTGTTATGAGTCCCCCACCTTAACTATAAGTCGTTTCAGACATGTGAAGCAAGGCAGATGAGTTGTGCAGAAGGAGAAGTGAATGTTCCAGGGAGGCCTGAGCAGGTCAAAGAGCTAAGGCACTCTAATCACTTTCTTTGATTACCAGATCCTCCAGAGCCTCATACACGAGAGAAGAGTTTCACACTATAAAATGTGAAACATCAAGCAGTGTTTGCAGTGAGTGAAACACCTGTGCTTTCAGAAGGACTCTCCAGGGTGACAGGATGTAAGGCAGAAATCTGTCACTTAGCTCAAATGGCGAGGAGGAGGGTGGCAGGGTGGGCTAAACCTGGATCACTAAATGGACACTAGAGACCACTAGAGAGGCATTTGACGCTGGCTGTACCCTGCAGGGCTGATTGCCGCAGCAAGCTCCTCGTTCTGGCTGAACATGGGAAAATTTTAAAGCCCGATTTTCTGGAACTGGTAACTGCCTTGGTGCTTTCAGAAGAAAAGATATCCCTCTTATCTGCAAAGGTAAAAGTAGAAATGACAGTTGAGATGCAGGCCAGGATGTAAGGGTTACTGCAAGACATCCTGTGCCTCTGACACTGGGTAGCTCTTCCACAAACTGGCACTCTCCACAAAATGTAGAATGTCCTATTCACCACATAATCCCTACTTAGGGATTATTAAGAGTTCTTCAAAATCAAAGCACCTTGAGATGAGATTTGAATAAGGAGAAGGCACTGCATTGCTGCAGAGGATGAAGGGACTGGTTTCAATTCAAGAACACATTGAAGAAGGTGTAAAGAGGAGCTGAATGAGGAGAGGAGCTATTTTGGAACACATACTGTGCATTTGCTAGCACTGTGCACTGAAAAACATATCAGATACCACTCTCCCTGATGTCTGCTTTCATATTCCATGGTGTTATGTCAACACCAGAGTTGATACCAGTCTCCTAAAAAAATAGACACACAATCAATTCTAGCAGCAGTGGTTAGACCAACTAAAATCAGAAATAGAACTCTCCATGAGGAGGCAGCAACACACATGCATATATATATTTAATGTCAATATCCATACACTAGATTAGAAACCCAAACCTAAAACTGTATATTCCTAGAATATGTACCATAAATGTAATATGTTGCTATTTGAAAGTTAAAAACTATGGCAGCAAATGCACAAGAAAAGGCAATTTTTATTGTTACATTCATGCATTGAGGTAGTAATGAATGTTCTTTGGATGATGCTTATTACTGCTCACAGTAATAACAAACTACCATTTAAATGCTAATAATTGCAGTGAAGATTGTCTGAAGGAACAGAATGTCCCAAGGGACATTCAGAGATTAAATTAGATCTGGACTGACAACAAATTACCATTGTTTCTTTGAAAAGAATCACCAAAACATTTAAGGATGAATATGCTGAATTCAATAAATAATTTATAGGTGATTTCATTAGATAATGAGAACTGATTATATACTAAGTTATCTGACAGTCTTAAAAAAGGGGAAATAGTGGCAAGTTCTAACAATAAAATACAATGCCAGCATTCATTTCCAATCCTAAAACCAGATTCAGGATCCTTACTGCTTAGGAAACACTGTATTGCATTACACTACAAAGTCTGATCTTGATTTTAAAGGCTAGATATATTAGAAAAATATTTTTGTGATTTCAAGTCCTTTGGATTAGTTTCTTTACTACACATTCCTAATTCACTGATCATTTATAACTGCTCTAAAATCCCCAACAATGCTTTGAATTATTGCCTTCTACCTGCTTTACTAAGTCACCTGGCTTAAAGCTGAATCTGAGATGGTTCCTTCCCAAGGTCCAATTCAAGGCACTGACTGTATCAGGGAAGCCAGAAATTCAGGCATCTAGTAAGGCTTTTGGGATCACTTTTATTCAAGAACATAAACCTCCTTGAAACTGGTCAGACTAAGGATGGCTGAACGTGTTGTGAAGACTTTCTCTCTTTGCCTCAGCCTACCTCAGGCTGGCTCTGTGCTCTACCTCGAGTAAGCAGTCATTCTCTCCTGCTCCTTGCCCAGACATCTAGAAAATTATAAACTTGATTTTGCCACAGCTTCTCTCAGTTTTTTTTTGGTTTTAGGGAGACACTTCCTTTCTTTACCATGCACAAGCTGTTCCATACTCTACTACTATCCCTCCTTTCACAGAAACATATCTTCAATCAGCAAAATTTCCACCAAACCCACTAATTCCTGACTACAGACAATTAGGTTCATAACAGAAACTCACAGAGTGTTCTGCATGGCAACAGCATCATACTGCATTATGCTGTACTTCAGTAACTTTTTGGTTGATTTTATTTCCCCACCTACTTCTGCAATTAACTTAACAGTACTGGCTGGATATAAAATCTTCTTAGATGCATAATAATTATTTTTTACCTGTGTTAAATCAGGCACACATCTCTTTCACCAACAGGTATAATATTAATAAGGAGAAATGTAACAACTCTTCAGATCTACTGCTCTGCTAAAATGTACACCTGCTCTTGCCCACAGAAGCTGTTACAGGAGAAAGGAAACTCCTGGGGACCTCTCTCCCAATGGAATATTCTGACCTGCATGCAAAAATTATCTACAAAATCTAAGCCTTCAGTAGAAAAATAGAAGTTCTTTGTTGAATAAATGATTTTGGGAGGTTTCTGGGATACTGGAGCTGAACAGTAGATAAAACATAGAGAATGAGATAGTAAAATAAAAAATAGTAATAAAGCTTAAAGAAATTAGAAACAATTATCTGAATAGAAAATAAGAAAGGAAGTGGAAAACTAGAAAGTTCCTAGTTGTTAAATTTTTGGATTTTCTAAGCAGTTTTTTCTCTAAGACTCAGACAATTAAAAGTTTTTAAAAGCTCTTTGGAAAATAAATAGTACTAAGCATCTATGCTGAGCAAGGCAAGAGAACTCCTATGCATAAATCTACAAATAAGGATATATGGGCAGCAACATCTGCCCATTATCTGGAATAGGATAAGACTCAAAACAAAAAACAGCAAAAGCAGCAGGAGATGTTAGCTATAAAAGCAATACAATCCTGATTTTTTTCCTGACTAAGGGAAAGACATCATTTTACTTCATTGGGTCTAGGATCTGGCACTAAGTCCTATTATACAGGCCAGATGTAAGGAATTTTTTCCCCTTAGGAGAAAGCAGGAGAAGCAGATGGCTGTTTCTAGCAAACACATTGCAAGCCATAGGAAGAGCCTGTCTGTATTTCCTGTGAGAATAAAATTTCACTAGAAATAAGAACATCCTTAAAACCAATGCATTCCTTTAATGGCTCAGAAAACAATAGCCTACTTATTATCTCATAATGCCTAAAGGTATTAAACATCTCATGCTGGATTTGTTCCTTTGCTTCTCAATTCTTCCTGTACTTAAGATGGTGGATGGTCTCAACTTTTGTACTGCTGTACCCTAATTTATTTTTAATATCTCAGTGTTATAGTGCTCATCCTGCAGGGCATGTTTAGCTGTTTATGGGTAAGGCCCATTTAATTCAATGGCCAATTGTGTGCACAGATAACTTGCTGAATCTAAGCCATTTGCTTCCCCCACTAAAAAGTAACAAAAGTTACCCCTCTCTCATTTGGGCCTGAATGCTCATGTGTAACTCAGCAAAATGGATGACATTTGGAAGTACAGTGCTTGTGCTGCTGCATTACCCTTTTCACCTTTTGCTAAACAGAGGTTGGAAAATCCATGTCTAACAAAATAATGTGCCTTGAATCTTGATGTCTTTTTTGTTTTCCTCCTCATCGCACGAACAGTTTGTGAATATTGTTTGCATTAAGGCAACACCGTACAGTGTTCATCAGTACCAAAACTGTATTGGAGAAAACTTTGTACTTGTTCCTTCTGCATTTGCTGTACAAACCCACTTCACCGGCAGTGCACAGGATGTGTGCTGACAGCAGAGTGGGGCTGAGAACAATCCCTTGTGATGCAGGGGTTCCTGGGGTAACCCACAGGCCTGTGCACACAAGTGCTGCCTGTGACTAGACTGCAAAAAGGATCTTGGCACTTTCAGGGAATGTATATTTTATCCAAGATTGTACTGCTGCTAAAATAATAGCAAAGGGGATACTGAGAATTGCCAGCCCTGGAAATCGTGATTTATTATAAAAAAAGTCCAAGGAATGTATTGCTTTTTGAAATTGTGCTGCTATATAATATCCTCTTGAAGCTGGGTAAAGTGAGATCTAATTTAAGGCATGTTCTGTAAGTGTTACAGCAAGAGTTACACAAGATAACAAGTTGCCATCATATTTTTCTTAAGACTTACAATATGGCTTAAAGAAAAAGGAAAAAAACCTAAACTCTTATATTCTTTTTCCCTGGGGCTTATAAAAAACAACCAACCCTGTAAATGCTCTTTTCATTGCCTTGAGTTTTATATCCTTTATTCCTAAACCAAAATGAAAAGGTTATGTTGTGCAAATAGGATTTCAGTGGCAGCATTAGGAAATTCTCCAGTTTCAAGTTATGCTAGGGGAGGTTTAGATTGGCTATTTAGAAATATTTCTTCACTGAAGGGGTTATCAAGCATTGCAACAGGCTGCTCAGGGAAGTGGCTGAGTCATCATCCCTGGAGATAGCTAAAAGAAGTGTAGATGTGGTGCTTAGGGACATGGTTTAGTGGTGGACTTGACAGTGCTGGGTTAGCAGCAGGACTCAATGATCTTAAGGGTCTTTTCCAATCAAAACAATTATATGATTCTACATATGGATTTACAGCAGAAAAGACAGCTCAAGGTCCATCTGCTGTGCCTGGGATTATTTAGACATAGCTCTATGTGTCTCTCCTTTTCTCCAGGAAATGATGCAAAGGACCATATGGGTTTGGTAACCCTCAGGCAGTGTTTCTCAAGATGTCAGACCAGAACTAGTTAATCCTTAAGTGGATAAAGATGATTCATTATCTTATCATGGTTAGGTCGCAGTGTAAAATCAGTCTGTAAAACCAGCTATGTTATGTTGCAGTCCATTCATTTAGCCTAATTTCAGAATCTAACTTTTTCCACGGTGCTATTAAATTTTCTTGACTGGTCGTCATCTTGAGAAAGGCTTTACTCCAACCATGGGATGATATTACTTTCTCACTTATTCAATCACACATGCTGATGGGCTCAGCAAGAAACTTATATATGACAGTAAGAAAGATTTGCACAGTCTGGCTCCTCCTCAGCATAACAAAACTCATGAAATCACCTCATCAAAGAGCCATGGGCTGCTGCCAATGAAGTGAATGGGAGGCTTGATGCTGGCATTATACAAGAATGTACATTATGCTTCTGAGAAGTTGAGGACTCTGCACAACACAAGGCCAAAGGTTACCACTTGTTCCATTCTTCATAAATAAAGCTACATCTCAGAGAGGACTCAGGAAGATACTAATTTGCTGTGTTCTGAGATAAGGTTGTTTCAAGGCTTCTTTCTAGTTCTATATTTTCTATATTTCATTTTTTTACCTTCCTGAAAAACAACACATTACCACATGAATTCCCCATACTTGGTCTCAGCCCTAGAATGATTGGCTTTTTCAGAGAAATAGACTAAAATCTCATCACCTATTTTGATTTATAGCAGAGTAAAATAGTTCCCAATTGCTTAAATAGTGATTTTTGTTTTTTTTGTTTTTTTTTTTTTTTCTATAAAAGATTACTTAGATACAACTGAAATTGGAAAGTAATCCCTTCTATATGACTGCTGTGAACTGAGAAATCTCCTAGCTACTGAAGGGTGGTGTAGGACAAGGAAAGGATAAAGTTATATGAGTCTATAGTTGCAACATTGAGTTTATGATCAATAGAAAATGGTGTGAATGACCTTCAAGGTGAGGCAGATTGTGCTGTGAGGAGTAGGATAAGGTAGAGAGAGCAGTGAGTGAAATGGCAGGGGGAAGGGAAAAAAGAAGTGAAATAGGAAATACTCAGAGAATCAGAGCAGCAGGCAAAAGAGAACTCAGCAGCTGCATTTTAAATGGATTAGAAGTCAAAGTTCACCTCTTGTGGTAAGAAAATGCAATCTGCTAGGAGGAGAGGCTGATTGGAGCCAATATTTTGTCCTGTAATTGCCCTGAGTATCAGGGACAGAAGCTTAGATTACCATTGAAGAAAGTAATCCACAGAATAGCTTCCCAAGATACTCATGCAGACAAAACCCTCCTTTTATATTCCTAAAAGGTACAGGAAAGGGAATTTAAAAAAAAAAAAAAAAGGTACAGGTTACCAGCTGAGATAGAAATCATGGAACTAAGTACATCCAATGTTTCATGGATATTGACAGAGGAATTTTGATACAAGGAAGAACAAATACATTTGGATTTTTTCCAAAGCAGGATTTTTCTTTCATTCTAGTAGAATCCAAGAAGCTCTGTAATCACAAGTCAAAAACTGGGCTGTACTGTGCAGTAAGGTATCCTATACTCCAAAGGCTCTTGTACATAGGGTGCCCTTCACCCTCCATAACCAATATCTTCTGGCACTTTTACCTCCCCTTGATCAAGAGATGGAGAAGCTCTTGCTTATGACACCCAGACATTAAATTCTCACATCCAGGAAATATACACTTACTTCCTCTTTTCAGAAGGGAAATTCTTCTTCAAAATAAGACAGCTAACTGCTCTTTCATATATATCTAAATTTCACATCATGCTCATCTACATATAGATTGATAGAATGTACATATATATGTTTGCAAATATCATCCAAATAGCAAACTATCTTGCTAGATGATTCACTTTATTTGTATTATCTCCTATTTTTCTAGTTATGCAGCTTTGCTGAATTATTATCAGCAATTATTAGAGTCAACAAGACTAAGAGCTGGGCTTTGGTCAGAGGGGTACAAGCCTTCATGGCTTTATGACAGCTCTTGACATTTTTACTAGATTGAGGTTGGGTCTTAGGGCTAAAATCACATAAGAATATTGTTTTGATTTAATTTTAAAGCAAAATTTGTTGCAATTTTTTAAGTTGATAAGAAAAGCTTAAACCTATGAAATCAGTAGGGTTTTAAAATTCTAAAATGGGAAGGCCAAGTAAATCCCTGCTATGTCCCCACTACTTACTGCTCCTAAAGTGTGGTCAGCATATGGAACAGTGCATACAAGTGTGTATATTTTAACTTAGCACCATTTTTGAGATTGGTTTGTGTTGACAAATCCTTGTGATTGACAATACTAACACTGAACCCTGCAACAAAAGTTGAATAGTTCAAATTTTATGTAGAAATGTGGAAAGGACATCTCAAAGATGAAAGTGGCACCTATTATGTCATGTGGGATTTTGCTTGTTCTTGTCAGTTTTGCTAAAGAACATGAAAGTGGAAAAATTTTGTCTTATGATCACTGCAAAACATTTTGTTCAATTTTTCCTTTGTTGGCTTTAAAAGGAGACTGAAAGTGCATCCTCTTACAATGATGCTTCAGATATAGATCTGCTGCTCTCTTGTCATATCTTAGTGATTTTGAACAAGCTATTCTTTCAGATATAGATTAGAGAAACAAGTAGCTGGTTGAAGAGGAAAAAAGGAAAAGCAAGACATCCTTTTAAGTTTTTGTGATGAGGACTCAGCACTGATGAAAGATTTCTACGGTTTAGATCATGCAACTGCTGGTGTTTGAACTTTCTGAGTTCTGAAAATCCTGTACTTGCTGTGTCAGGGAGCATTTGCCTCCCACTGACCCTCCCATACTGGGATTCAAATGTGGGTTACACCTTTCCTATTGAAACAAGAATGTACATTGCCTCTCTGAAAAGCTGATTTACTGCATGATTTGCATAGAGAAATTGTTCAAAGAAGCATAGCCGTATTGCACTAAATGGAGAAGACAAATTTGAACAAAAAATTTAGTATTACAGAAAATTATTTATTTATTTAATTTATAAAGAATTTATAATTAATTAATTAATTAAATTTATGGTGTTTTTTAAAAAAAAAGTCTTAGTTACCTTTTATATTATTATGCTTTAATGTCATTGCACTTATAATTTCTCCAAAGGAAAAACCCAAATTATCCCACAGACAAGGTCTCAAAATATTTCCTTCTAGGTCTCCTAGGACATCTCCCTCTAGAAGGAAATCAGTTTCTTCTGAAGAATCTTTTTTCATTTTATATTGCAAGACTACCAGACTCATTTTGAAAGCTCCCTTTAGCATCCAAAAAATCTGTAAATTGATTTCAGTTTTAGAAGCCCTTGAAGTTAATCCACTGCTAGTAGCTATCTATTCTATTCTATTCTATTCTATTCTATTCTATTCTATTCTATTCTATTCTATTCTATTCTATTCAGAAACAATAGGAGAGAAAGGCTCAATGAAGAATTAAATCAAACACAGTCAAATAAATCAAATAGAAAACTAGATACAATACTGGTTACCAGTTCTGAAAAATACCATGAGGTATATTAGCTCTTGTTTTTGGCTGCTTGGTCAGCTGCAATCTTTCCTCAGCTCTCTGACTGCAATTTCATTGTTTAGCCATTTAAGAGAGGTCAGAATATCATTGCTTGATTCAGTGCTCTGCTTGTGCCCTGGGATACCCCCACTGATCTCTAGCTACTGCTACAGAAAGATATGGGTAACCAGTGGGTTGGTTTTAGGGTTTTTGTTGGGTTTTTTTCTCTTAATCAAACATGCTAGTCCTATCCAGGCATCTTTTTGGTACCTTATGGTGCCTGAACACAAGATGCCTCTGCTGAGGTAACTGAACTGAGGCCTAAGTATCAGACAACAATTCTTTTTCTTCCAAGCTCAGCATCCTAAGAATACTGCTCCAACAGCACACGAGGCTGTTCCCATGTGGTTGACATCTTACATTATAACCAGCTCATATGATTTGATGATTGTCGAACTCTCAAAAAACAGCAGAAATTAAAGCTTTACTTTTACCTGGAAAGTAGTAACTATTCCTGGAAATCTCTATCAAAAGTACAATTCAGCCTTACAGCTGCACCAACTTGTTAAAGCAAACAGAGGGAGAAGTTGCTTTCCCTCCATTAACTGTCCTTTACAGCCTCATTGCTCAGCTTTAATATGATTGGATCCCATGCAGAGAATGAATCCAGAAGGATTAGATGAAGGAGAGCCACTTTTATGAGCTGTAACTCCATCAAATGCTTATCTGTAGTGAATTACTCTACATCTCTTAAAAATAAATGCAAATATCCAAATGCTATAGCTGGTCCTTTTTATGTTCTCCTTTCTAAATTATTTCCATCTGTTTTAATTCAGTGTAATATTATTGACCTGGTGGAATTTATCCCATTACATATCAGTATGACTAAGGGTGGAAGTAGGACCAGGTTATTATCTTAAACTTACGGGTTTTTCAACAAAAAATGTCTTATGATGCCTAAAATACTTGCCCATAAAGCCAACTGTGGTCTGGGCTGCATCCAAAACAGCATGGCCAGCAAATTGAGGGAGGTGATTCTGCCCCTCTACTCTGGTCTTGTGAAACCCCATCTGGAGAACTGCATCCACCTCTGGGGTCCCAGCACAGGAACACATGGATCTGTTGGAATTAATCCAGAGGAGAGCCATGAAGAGCATTAGAGGAATGGATCACATCTACTATGAGGAAAGACTGAAAGAATTGGGATTGTTCAGCCTGTAGAAGAGAAAGTTACTGGGAGACATTATCACAGCCATTCAGTACTTGAAAGGGGCCTGTAAGAAGCATGGGGACAAACTTTATGGCAGGGTCTGTTGCGATGAAACAAGAGCTGATGGTTTTAAGATAAAGGAGGGTTAATTTTTGGTTTTTTTTTAAATGAGGGTGGTAAAACACTGGAACAGGTTGTACAGAGAGGTGGTAGACTGCCCTTTCTTGGTAATACTCAATGTAGGTTGAAAGGGGCTCTGAGCAACCTGGTCTTGTGGAAGATGTCCCTGCCCTTCGCAGGGAATTTATACTAGATGACTTTAAAAGGTCCCTTTCAACTCAAACTATTCTATGACACTATACACAAGAGATGCTCAACAGTTCCTCATATTTCAGCAACTAAAGAGTCAGCCTTGGTAGCTGGGAGGAAAAATCCCAAAAGCTTAAAAAGCACAGCAAGGACAGATAAGGATTTTCACAACAACACTGACAAAGTTACAGAAGCCAGGAACCAAGGGACACAACATCCCAAATGTTTTAATATAGTCCATTAGAAAGAGTCCTTGTGCATTCCTTCCTCAGAAGCAGTTTGCAGGGCTGAGTCTCACAAATAACAATAGCACATACTCACATTAACAGCTTTATTTCACAGTGGTTTTTACTGTGTCACCTCCTATTCTTCTGCCCCTCCTCATCTACAAAGTCTGTCAGAGAATGTGTTTATCTGTCCCCTCCTTTCCTAGGGTCAGCCTGGTGCTATTTTTCCCTTTAAACTTCAGAAGAAGCAGGGAAAGTTACTGAGATCTGTGTATGGTTTGTTGTGTGGAGCCTCACCTGGACACTGGGTGACGCAATAGGCAGGCAGTTTTTCCCGTTCCTTATCAGCCCTGAAGATTTTGATCGACTATGCTTCTGATGTGGAGGGTCAGAATATGGTGATATAAAGACGGATTAATACCAGAACATCCAACATCATATGAAACAAGCAGATTGCTTCAGGTCAGTATCCTGTCTCCAACAGTGACCCTACATAAACAGCCAAAGCAGAGAAAGGTCAATGATGTGTAATACTTCTCCTGAGTATTCTTCCAGCCATCAGCTATGCTCAGGTCAGTGATTTCCTGATCCTTGTAAGATTTGTCTAGCTTATGACCCTCAAAGTGTGTTTCTCTCTCAAGTTCTTGTCCACTCTCCTCTTGAAACCCTGTATCACCCATCTTGTAATAAAAGTTTATTTGGGAAGAAATTGCACCACTCTATTACTTGTTGCAGTAAGAACCAAATTGAACAGAACATTTCCATGCTTTTCCTATGGTTTGAAAGGGTATAACACTGTTGAGGTGAAAATAACAATGCTGTTTCTCACATTGGTAGAGATTCTTAAGGTGTCCATCTAGTCATGAAAGAGGAAAGCGAGAGGGGAAGAATATGGAAGAATAAGTGATAATAGGAAGAAGAAAATAAAAGATGGGAAGAGAGTTTTCTGAGCTGAACATTTTAGTCAGAAAGATAAAGAATAGTACAAATGTCTGGACTGTCTTTTGGGTTTAATACGGTAGAGTAAGAGCAAACAAGAATTTTCATTAAAGTCATCAAAGAAAGGCATTGATATGCATGCCTCCTATTAACTCTAATGGGAACTAGACATGCAAATCTTCTTAGAGAACTCCCACTGAGTTGAGTTTTGTGCATAACTCCTGCAAGAAATAGTAGGTTAATAGGCCCACAGGTATAAAACAATTGCATGCCTGTGGAGTTTTTCTTGAAAATAACTCTAATAACTACTGTGTTTTTTGGTAGAATCATGGCAAGATAGCTGTGTTGAATTCCCCCTGTGCTGTTATGTAGAAGGTGGTGTTTACAACTGGTAAAGCACACAGCAGAGGATTTAGTCACAGCTGGTCATTGATGAAATTACGTCTTACACTGGCTGCTGAATGTCACTCAGATTGCTCAATAATTTGATGCACTTGGTGCTTTTTCCTCAAAATCAAGTACATATACAGGCATTAATATGTATTTATGAAAAAAAAATATATTAATTATAATGCCTAAGCCTTATTTGATACTTGTAAAAAATCATTGAGACTGGATATGTGTCACTACAGTGTCCTTCTTCAAATAATGCATCTTAATATTTGGAAAGTAATGGTCCACATCCTCATTGGTGTGAAGCCAAAGATCACCAGGAGTCTGTGCCACTTCCTCAGCCACTACCTATTAGCACCAGAAACTCTTTTTTGGGTTCCTCATTGAGATTCCACTCTCTCTGTAGGCCATGGAGCGCATTCCTTAAGCTTCTGATGATTATATCTTAAATAGCAAGAGTGCTTCAAACTCCTATTCCCCCTTCAACTTGAAAAGATGAATTGAAGTACTAGCTGGTAATTATGTAGTCTCCAACACTTTTTGGAAGTAGGAAACTGCTTTTACACTCAATTTAGAGAAAACAAATTCTCAGGGGTTAATAATCTTGTACAGTACTGCTCAGGATATTTAGTCATGGAGCCTTGTAGACACCATGTGAGTTGATCTACCCATCTCTCTGTCTATGTTCATGGTTTTATTTTGATCTTCTGCTTGTTATTTAACTATGCAGGGGTTTTGCCTGTCACAAGTGACCAGCTCACCAATGAGTCTTGCATTTTCCTGGTCACCTTACAGATTTGGTGCTTCTTAGGAAGTCACTGTTTCATGTGAAGTAAGAAGGCCCCAGAATTAAGTGATTACAGCTGAATCCACAAAGACAAACTTCAAGCAACAAAAAAAAAAAAAAAAAAAAAAAACTAATAAGCTGGATTCTGCCTTCGTTTATATTCCTGTGTCTGTGTGTTTTGTCTACTGTGTATTATCAAGAAAACTAAATGATGACCCTCTCACTGTAATTTTCACAAAACTAGATACGGAAGAGAAAACAATGAAGGGAATTCAGGAAATTTAGGCTGAATACCACTTCAATTTTCTAACAGTGAGCAGTGTTGGATCTTTTGCAGAGAAGATTTCTCTCCAATTTAGAGCAATTTTACAGAAAGAAAAACAGGAAAGCAAAAGAGCAAGGGTGTGAGCTTTCTTTTGCTGGATGGGAACCATGCTGGCTGTTCAGTATAACATCTAGTACCTTCCTAATCTATTCTGCTTCTGCAGCCACGAGATTGCTGCAGAAGCAATCTGAACTTGATAATGGAACGTCACAACTGAGAATAAACATAAATCTGTTGACTTTTTTCTCCAAGAGTATAAGTCAGCCAAGACCTTCACACTATAGCAACTGGCTTGGAACAGAAGGTGATAAACTACACAGTATCCCCAGGAAATCTGGCTGCAATCTGCTAGGCGTGTGGTGTCACAGTGCATGGGTCTTTCAGGCTTTGGGACACACTCTCCTTGTTGTCCCTGAACTGCTTGCTCTGATCAAAGCTTAGCAGGAGTGAAGTGCCAGGCTGAAAACTCTGCTGCCTTTATTTGCAATCAGCTTTAATGCAAAATAACATCATTTTGACTCATAATTCCCAAAGCTGTTGAGGCTTCTATGCCTTCTAGTGTGCTTGCAGTTAACAGCACCACAATTTACAGCTTTTCTTTGAGTACCTCCACACTCCCATCCACTGTTGGAAGATGGTTAATGAAAGTCATTTCGGCAGAAGATAAGAACCACTTTTTTTTACAGGGGCTTTAAATTGTAATGGTATATTAAACCACAACTATGGATTGGAAGGGAAAAAAAACCCACAACGACATGATTAGGCATTGAAACACTCAGTAAAACTGTTACTTATAATGAGTAAGAAGATGAAAATGTACAAATAAAAGCACAGCATGTTTTCTTTGAGAGTCCTTATTAATGAGAGGAACTGTGGGGCTTCAGTATTAAACAGCCGATGAAGAACAGCCATCTACATCCGAACAAATCGATCCTAGCAAGATTAGCAGAGTTGGGGGACAGATTTCAAGCCTCTCATTACTTTATATGGAGACAGATCTCAGACTGGACTGCCTCCTTCAACAATGTTATCCTTGAGTAGCATCTGAGAGGCAATTTCTGTGCACACTGGGTTTTCATGGAGGCCAAGGGTGCTGAAGGGAAATGGGCACTTTGATCCTGCTGATCTGTGATGCAGCAGAAGCATCCATCTTCCATCAATTTTTAAATAACCCCAGGTTTTTCTTTCCTTGGGAGGATCAAGTATGAATGCATTTGTTGGTTGACATACCACTGGGATCCATACTGAGATTCTATAAATAGTTGGAAATACTTGAATAGTACCTTTAAATTATATTTAGAGATTTTCTTTTTACAACATTGTTATGTATCAGAATCAGGAATTTTCCAGCAGAAGTGGGAATAGCTTTTCATGGAAACCTGCCAATCTCCTGACACATCTCTAGAAAAAGATGAGTGAAGCAAGAAAATTAAGAGATGTTTCAGTGGTGATAGGGTTTTCTGGTTTTTTTAAGGTGTATATATAGAATGAAAATTGTGGAAAAGACAGACCAAAATAAGACAATGGCAGTTAAGTTTTCAACTCTAAAACCTTAAAATTTTTATAGTCACCCACATGTCTCCTTTTGAACTAAGAACCATAATATTAATCTTTGCAGGGGATTTACATAGATGATTTATGGGAAGCTGAGTAGGCCCCTGATGCAAAAATATATGTATGTTTCCTGGTCTGTGTAAGAGGACCCAGTAATTCTTTCCTATTTAATCAGCAAATTCACTTAAAACGTGCTGAATGCTTTTGGATTCATAACTAACAGACAATATACCAGTTTCATCAAACCCAAAATGAAATGTACATTTTATAAAGCCAAATAGAGCAATGAAATATGTGATTATTTAATAGAAAATGGTGATTTTAGAGCCTCAATTCTGTTCATCTGTCACTGAATTTTATTTGTAACATACTGTCCAAAGTCATTGTTTTCTAAGTACACTCTGTATGTAGAAAGCCATTTAATGTATGCAACTTTGCCCATAGAGTTTCTCTAACCTAAGTGCACAATAATATATGCAGAGCCAAAAAACAGGAAATGTAAAACACTGTAAACACTTTGGAACCATTGCACTGCCCCTTAGGAGACTGCAGGAGTGTCTTAACTGGCCAAAATAACAGGGAAGAGAATAGGCAAGAAAACCTCATAGTCAAGTTTCCTGGGATCTCTACAGAGATATTTTCTTACACTATGGTTTACACCCATAATTGCAATACACAATAGGAGTAAAAAATGGGCACCCTGGTCTTAGGACCAAGTATTCAAGAGGATTTGCATTTTACAATCAGCTTCAATCCAAAAATTTCAAGGTTCCGTTTTCACCTTTCCTCTTTTACATCCTCAATTTGCGCTATTTGAACTAACTATATCCTATCTCTCTGGTCAGGCTAATAAATTTGACAAACTGAGCTTATATTTCAAGAATCTTCCTAAAGTGGTGGTTTTTTGTTTTCGTTTTTTTTTTTTCTTCTAAAGCCCTCTCTTACCAGTCTCTGGCTGCAGAAGACACAGGACTACTTTTCTGACACATATGAGCCAATACATATGTACATACATGTGCATGGTACACCCTACATATGCTAGGGTGTTGTGATTGGAACCTATTTCAGTCAAAAGAATTCTAAATGTGAGCCAAAGCTATCCTGCCACCTATGCTCTTAATAGCCCTGCAAGGGGAAAAATAGGGAAAAAAAAGATGAAGAGATGAGGCAAAATCAATATAAGCAAATTTAAAGAATTTAAAGCAAAGGAGTAAAAGCACTAGGGATTTAGGAAAAGAACAAACCCTTAAGACATGCCAAGATTAAAAAACTAATAGGAGAAGCAAAGGAGGAAATGTCAGCTCTGCAAGATCAAGGGTCATCCCACTGCAAGGAGCTCTGCAGACTGACCCTTCCCCACGTGACAAGTGCCTGACCTGCCAAGACTCTGTACATGACTGATTGAGTGATAAATATATTAATGCTCAGCATAACAGCATGTTCCCCTTAGATCATTACTGGGAGCATTAGCAAAAGTTAGGTATTTGCCATGTTATCATGGTGGACTCTCAAGCGGATCATCTTGCCTCCAAATTCCCAAGCCTCGCCCAAAGTGCCCACACAAAAGTCACTCACAGACATGAGGGTTACAGTGTGACAGAAGGAAGTAATCCCCTCTCCTTAAATGTTTAGTCAACTACATTCCATACTCATGTTTCTCTTTCCACAGTCTACCATGAAAACAGGGATACTGGGATGACTTAGAAAAAAAATAATGGTAAGGTATCTCATTTGAGAGAATTGTTACCCTATTTCTTCTCCCAAAGAGATATCTGGAAATCTCCTTATAAAGAGATAGAGAAATTGGCTCATTAAAAAGGGGAATTATCAGCATGAGTTCACTACAGTATGTCAGAAAAATACGAGTACTGTCATAAGAATATGAGAGTGAATTTGTGAGGACATCAGGACAGAAGCCAGTCTGAAGTAATATAATCTATAATCCATAAAATCTTTTGAAAGCATTATTTATGCAAAGTTAAGCAGAACAGGCCTAGTTTCTGAACTAAACGTCAGAATAATAATCTGTATATAAAGCTGACTGCTGGACTGAAAGGCAATTGTAAATAGTGGTAAATCTCATTTTTAATGGGGAGATATGATCTCCACCAAAAGGAAGCAGTAGGCCTGGTTTTACTCAACAGTTTTATTATATTAACTGTCTGAATAGAGGAACAGGTTTATATGCTGCTTCTATGCAAAAGGAACATCATCAATCTTATTCAATTATATAAATACTAACACTTTCCTGTAATTGTACCATAAACCACAAAATTACCTGCTAAAGGTTAAAAGCATTAGACAGGTTGGCAAGATCCTTCTCCTTGCTTTTCAGACTAGTGTGGTAAGTTTTACCCTTTCAAAAAGAGACCTGTCTGCATCTGTGGCTGCCTAGAACCTTCAGGATTTGTGCTTCTGAGCTCCTGAAACTTGTGACATGCTAAGGAACATATGAGGAATAGGGTCTAAGCTTAAATCTTTTAAAATTAAAGTGAATTCTTGAAAGTTCTTTTTGTTTCCAAATTCTTATATGCATAAATGTTTGCTCCCTGATAATTGTTAGGTTGCAAATAAATCTTTCAGGTTATAAAGGATATTATTAAAGAGAGACAGACAATGCACTGTGTTACATCACTGATGTTTCAAGAAATGCCATAACACAGAGATGTCTCTGTGAGCTTGTTGTTTGCTCACAGGGGCTCTTCTGAATAGAATTGTAAGTCGTTTTTTTACCCATGGGAACGTCTCCTTTAACCATGCAAAGTCCACGTGCTCTGTGTCACTGGAGATGGACCACTCTTCCCATGAGCTCAGGATGCTGCTCTGAGCAAGTTTGACAATTTCCATTCTGCTATTTTTCTTTCTAGAGAGGAAAGATCCATGGAGGTCATACAGCTGAGAATAGCTTTGAAGAAGGGAAAGAGGATAGAAAATGCTTCACTTTCCTCTTCTCCCCTTTCTGCAGGCGCTCTTACATTGGCTCATCTTTGAAGGAAGTTGCAGTGAGAAGAGGTGAGAGAGGAATATTTAGGCAACAGGGCCATGGCAACAAGAAAAGAAAACCAAAAATTGTTACACTCAGGCAATTCCAGGATTAGTAAAGGTTGTTGGCAAGTCCAAATGGGTGCAGAGAAATCAGTAAAATACTTGGTTAAATTAATTACTTATTCTGAGTCCATTAGTTCAAAAATGAAGAAGTTAATCAGAATTTCTTTTTCAGAAGGGTGCTAATCTTGGGTAGCATTAGAGCAACAAACAGGATACCAACAAACAGAAAAAAATAATTTTAGAAATGGATATAGTGGATGTTTTATTGTACTATTTTTACAGATCTAGATGCTATACAACTGACAGCTTAAATTATCTCTACTCTCAAAAGCTGACAGAAATTGTGTGCAAGGGAAGAATAGCCAAAATTGAGATGGTTCACTTTGATGTAAACTCAGTGGTCTCAGTAAAGTTTTAAGTGAAGAGTTGTCCATGGCCTGGAAAATTACAGTCCCCAGGAAAATATTGGCCATCACATGGGGGCACCCAAGGCCAATTTGGAGTTGAAGACTCCAGTTCTCTCTGATGACAGATGTAAATCATTCAAGTTTTTAATAGGAATAGGATGCTCTGTGAGAATGAAAAACGTAATTGGTGAGGAAGGATGGAACAATGTAGGGTACTTGTTGTCTAGGTAATCAAGGACATAGTTCTGCCAGCTGAGCCACTGAAAGTGAAGTGACAACACAATCTTTCACTAATTTAAAGTCTGATTCCATTGTGGAACAATTAATTTCTCAGTTCACAAACATGTACTGCCTAGGTTATGGAGGACTAGCTGAAAAGTCTGAACATTTGTAAAGTATTGCAAAAGGCAAAAATGCAGCTTTAGGGCATCCTGTACCACATCAGAAATGCTTTTTAGCTATAACTCTGATCTGTCAAGAATTGAAGTTGCCTACTCACATTTCTTTAAGAAACTGCTCTGGTAGGTTAATTTTGCACCAACAAGCTCTATGACAGATCAAGTGTCACCTGTTGTCCTCACCTGATTAATTTTATTCAAATTAGGCATCGTCTGTCCTTCCACAGCCAGCATAAAACTGGCATAAAGCTTAAAGCCCACATAAGCTCTTGCTAATTTGGCAGCAATGTGGCAGAAATTCAACACTGAATCTGGATCAAAAATTGTACTGCTGAGCGATCCATTCTTGCACATACCTGGCATTAACAATTAGAGACACGTGGCTTAAGAAGTCCAGCAGTGTGTGAACTAGATAAAGTCAAAAGAAAAAGAGATGTAAGCAGTGTCATACCCAAAAAGCGGCAGTACTGCAAAACAGGATGGGATGACAGTTATGGGATCACGCAGAAGCTGATGGGAAGAGGCATATGGCACATGCTGTCAATCCGCAACATCATAGAGGGATGTCTCCTTGTGCAGAGCACTATGCAAACCAACAGTGGTTTGGACAGAGAAAATGGTGCTGCCCAAGAAACCACCTGAGAATTTACATAGAGGGTTGAATAGAGTTTGATAAACAATTCCCACAAACTCTTAGCTCCACATAGGCACCACTGGAGATCCAAGGTAAGGACCTCTCCTTTCAAATAAAAACAGGCTTCTCTTGGGCAAAACAACTGGAAAAGTGATGGATTATGCAGCAGTTTGTCTCCTGCATACAGGGCTGCTGAGACATGTGTGATAAAAAGACTTACTGTGCTCATTTTGCAAACCCTGAGAGCTTCACTGATCTGCACACATCACACAGGGATGTTCTTGGCTGCAAGGGACTTACCAAAGCCCTGATAAAATGAGTACATTAAGGCACAAAAAGATGTATTCCTCTTTATGAGGACCTGAGCACTGATACCTAATATTTATCCTCACAGCACTCCTGGGATATAGCACCTGAGGCAGAGATGGGTAGAAGTTATATGTTCAAAGGTACTTCAGAAACTACCTAGCTCTTCAGGCTGCTCTTTTTTGAGGTCCTAGACCTATAATTTAGATGCCACAGTCAGTCTAAAAATTTTCTTTTGGCAACTAGAGCTTCAGGTTAGATTACACAGTCTCAAATCTTCCCTCCAGCTACTTCTCTAAGACTTGTGATACTTTAGAAACTGTCCAAGTTTTACAAGTTGACACATACAAAACTGACAAGATACTGAAGACAAAACATAGCTAATCACGAGCTGGTTGAGCTGTTTGGAGCTCTAGAACAGAACCTGGAAGATATCAAGGAAGATTTCAAGATGATGGTTTTCTCCATCTCAGAGATTTTTAAAGGTATGTGTGTTCCTTTTTTGCAGACTGGGACTTCAGAGATGCATGAAAAGGAGGCTGAAGGGATTTATGGTGAAATCGTTTACATTTCAGTTTCAAACTTGTATGTTGTCTCTTCCAACCCTATCTATTCTGTGATTCTGTGATCACTGACCTAAGAAACATAGAATTATTTGTTTTGGAAAGGACCTTTAAATATCACCTAGTCCAAGAAGTCAGATTGAACTTAATATTTCCAACTATTTATTTGAAGAGTCTTGAAGAGAAGAAGTAAAAGGCAACATGGTAATGTAGGAACTCTCAGACTGAAGAGTTAAAAGTGTGTGCTAAATCAAGTAGAGCTGAATTCTGAAGATGTCTCATATGAACTTCATTTAAGCACTGAGCTTCAGGCAAATTAGCCTGTGTTGAGTCTTGTGTTGCCATGAACAAATAGCTTACTTTCTAAAATACAGCTCCATACTTTTCTGAAGAACCTTATTAGAGGTAATAGCCTTGGCATCAGCTGCATTGGCCTGCCTATGAGATCAGTGTGATGCTGTTCAGAAATGCTACTTCAAGTGTCCAAAGCTAGAGAGCCTCACTGAGAGAGTCTTGCATCCAGGATGCCAAGCTCTGTTTCACTGCAGGGTAATGCGGTGCCCATTTGATCTGAGGGCACTAACAGTAATTCCTCCTTGTGTTCAGCAGTGTGCACACACTATTTGCAGTATAAATATGCCACCATGGCTGGATAAATTACACAGTGTCAGAAAAGAACATTAAGCTTCTTTAGTTCCAGGCTTTGCCACTCTCTCTGCTGCACTACTGTCGAGCATGAGCAGAGGGGATGAACAGGCTTCAAATCCAAACCTTCACGCATCTCCTTGGAGCCATGTGGGGAGAACTCAGAGATGAATATTGAAGCATGGCACGATTGCAAGGGCAAGAGAAGTCACAAAAAGGAAAGGTCCTTTCAGTAGCCCCATTCCTCTCCTGCTGCAGTACCCAGATCCCAGCAGCAACTAAAGCCTGAACATGGCAGTGCAAAAAGAGCACGTTTCTATAGAGGAAATAGTCAAATAAAGCAATGTCCTGACAGCTCATAAACCCAGTGCTCATGTATTTTACTGAATTGAAATAATTTTTATAGGCAGGGATGGTTATTCCTTGACACTTGTTCATATGTAAAGCTCTCAGCTTCTGTTCTTTCTGATTTACTGTGCATGCATGACCTTCTCCCTAAACTTGACAGTAAATATTCTGTTTATTTTCTCGAATGAAAGTGAAGGACCAAGCCCAAGGCTGCAAAGTCAGTATAAGAGTATCAAATTTATTCAGAGAGCATGCACAAGGATGTAGTAGATAAAAACAGTGCTTCGGGGTGAGGGCATATGAAACACAGCAGAGAGGGAAGGTTTTTTTGTTGCTATTTGATATTCAGTCAATTTTCCAGCTAGAACCCAGCTAGTCACTATCCCAGTCTTGCTCAGATGCTGTTCACATATGCAATCACTGGCAATCCCAACCCTAAGAGTTCCCATTAAAATACAGACAGATGCTTAAGCCTTTACCAACCTGCTAACCTACTGGTAAAATAAACCCAGAAGTGTGTAATATGATACCTTATGATTTTCAGCCACCTTTACCTTCATTTCCTAAGACTTTGGCAAACAGGATGACACGGGAGCAACGCTATCCTGCACTATTTGGGATGGAGAAATGAGGTGAGGCTGAGTTGCTGTGAAAGGCAGCTGAATTTCCATGGAACCAATACATCTCTCCCGGCCGAGCTGCACTAGGTGGCACTGGTGGTATTCACAAACGTTTTCATCTGCCTTTCGATTTTCAAAAAGAATCCATTGGTACCTTTAGACTTTCAGCAAGCAAGAATGCGGTGGAAAACAACTCAAGTATTTCTCTCACTGGTTTGTGAGCTAAAGATTTTTAAAGAAACCCCTTTTTCTATATTAATTGAGGCTGAAGAAGGACTGAATGACACTTTGCACTGCATCTTTAGCTTGTTAACCTCACTTTCAAGGTGTTTACAGATTACAAGCTATCTGATGGAAATACTATATTGCACATAATGGTGCGTTTATAATAATTGATAACACTGCTGTATTACTTGTGAGAAGTGCCAAAGGGCTTGATTCTGTGATGTCAAGCTATCAGTGCCCATTGATGGCATCAATACCCTTACCTTAAACTGTAGTTAGACTTATTTGAAAGTGCTAACACTATGTTGGGGTTAGCAGCATCACAAATTATCCTTCTCTGAACCGACCTTAGAAATTCCCTAAAGGTTGCTTGTCAGTATGTTTACTGGCTTACAAATTTAAGGAAACAAACACAGAATGAAGTAGCAATAAAAAGAAAAGGAAATGGTTTTGGAGATTATGCATTAAAGCAAATTGAGGCATAGCTTAAAAACTGTGCAAGACAAATCCTTTGGGTGTGACCAGGGAAATCAAAACATCAGCAAGGAACTGCCATCGAGTAAGCAAGCTTTTTAATGGAGGTCAGAACTCAACCACCTTGGTTTTATATTAACTTCTTGCTCTGAGTTTTGGGGGAGAAAACCCAAAGCACAAACAAAGCTAATTTGAAGAAAGAAAAGAGTTTACTTATCTAAAGAACATAAAGTAATTGAGCCTTTTTCCGTACAAATGTAGAAAAGTTGCTCTTTCCAGTCAAAGCACTTGCACAGCAGTACCACTTTCATCCTGTGAAATCTTTCTTGGCAATGGTAATTTGAGCACAGAGTTTATCTCTGCATGACTTAAAACTACCTATCCCTGTGGTGTTCTGCTTCTACCCTGTAGAAACCACAGAGACGTAGCACAGTCCTTGCTCCCGCTGCTGAGATCCTGGTGCTAGCAATTCCTAACCTCATTTTTGAGGGATGTGCTGGTAGAAGAGGCGCTGGGCAGGAAAACAACTTGAAGCACCTTTTGTAAATCCCTACTGGAATATTTAATTTCTTCTATCATGAAAACTGAATGAAAGGGACAGTTTAGTGACACATCAAAAGGCCCACCTCTGCCTTCTCCTGATGTGATCAGGCTGGAAGGTTCCCTGGAATACTGGCTTTCTAAGCATGCAGGTGTGCAGTTGAACTTCTCATCCAAACTTTAAGTTTTCTTTCTTCTTTTGCACATTTCTGCAAAATCCCAAACTACCCAGTGCTTAGGGAATTCAGACACTCTTAGGGAATTCATTTACAGAAAATATAAAAAAATCTGACTTGGAGACTCTAATCTTCCAAAATCTATTCTGAGTCAAAATAAACAGAAAATGGACACAAAACAGATTTATACTTACTTCCCTAGCATATCTGAAAACCAAGATTCTTCATGTGAAAGATCATCTAGTATCATGTCTTTCCAAGCTCTCTGTCTGCCAACAGTCAAAAACTCTGAAAATAAAGCTAGCCAGTTTGAAAATTTTACTCTTTGTAATTTCTAGGTTCACTATCACCTCTTTTCAAGTCTTTTCCCTTGCCTGTCTTCAAGTTTCTGTGTTCTGCTTAACAGGAGAGTGTATAGAAAATGGAACCACATTTTTATTGGAGGCATGTAGTGAAAAGAACATATTGGGACATGTGAAGCTCTAGTTTTTCATCATAAGGGAGTTCAAACATCAGGACAGGTGCCTAGAGAAGTTTGGGAAGCTCAAAATTTGGAGATACTCAAAACTCAATTGGTCACGGTATTGAACAAAGATCCTGTTCTAGCTGAGCCCAGTTTCAGCTGAAGGCTGGATTAAATGACCTCCAGAGGTCTTTAAGAGTCAAAATTTTTCCATGATTCTAAATTTGTGTCACATTTGTAAATATAAACTATATCATATGGTGCAGAAGTATTTTGAATTGATGACTCTTCTGTATCTGTGCGTAGACACATTTTTCTGCCACATTCTGTTGTACTTAGCTAAGGATTATTTAGGAGATCAGTAAAAAAATTGGCTGACTTGATCTATTCTCTTCCTACTTCTTTCAGTAATAGCTAAAAAAATTATATCCATGCTACCTAAGGATATGCTCAGTTATAGGACCTGAATTGATCAATACTTGAACTTTGAAAACTGCTGGGAAACTGCCTCAGGGTTAGATGCAGAACTTAGGCTTTTCCTTCAGCAACAAGCCTGCAGTGCCAGAGACCAGTTCTTGATACTGGAGGAAGGACACCAAGAATAGTGCCTATGTCTATCTTGTTACCAGAGAACACCTCAAAGCTTCTTGAGTGCAAATGGTTTAATATTGGTGCCCTGACCAAAGTTAAGCACAGTTGCTATTGCAGGTACTTCCCATCCTACCCTTTCCTTCTGTTGGGTTTCAGCCAGCCAGAGCCTTCTTCCCCAGAGTGGAAAGATCTTAGATTTTCTCTTTAGACCTTGTGTCTGAACAGAAAAAACCCCAAACCAAATCAAACCAAACAGCCAATCAGGAAATCCCTCTTCATGGTTCTTTTACAGGTGGCAGTCCCATGCAAGTCCTCTGACAGAGGCAAGGGATCTGAAGGAGTGTAAACTCATGGCTGCAACTCAGCTGTTAACCATTACCACGTCACCTTCTCTTGTCCCTTGTTTCTTTGACTGTTGGGGAAGCAGTGCAGTGTACATCTTGTGCAGTGCCCTGAAGTGACTCAGGGGAGCTGTGCTGGTCCTGAAGCTGCTTATAACAACCTAGAAGGCCTGAAAAGGTCCAAGAACAGTGATGCTTCAACCTTTTAATGAAAACCAAAGAAGCACTGCAGTACAGGTGAGAAGCGTTATTCTTCAGAAAAGTGATGCAAAAATTCTTCTCCCTTTAGCCCTGCTCTTTCAAACACTTCTTTGTCTAGCATTGTGATTTCTTTTGCTTTGTCTTACCTGAGATGACAGCCCAGCCCTAGAAATTGAAATTGGTTTCCTGAAGAACATGCTTCAACTGAGTTATTATGATTATAGTTCATGGAAATTCACTGATTACTGCAAATGAGGAAAATACAGTAAGCTCCCACCGAAGGTATACAGTAGCTATAAACAGGCCAGCACAAGCAAATAAATGCACCCTGAGATAAGCGTTTTGAAAGCAATAGAGCAAGGAAGATATGAGAGGGACTAATCATTCACAGACAACAAACTATTTCATTTGGTCCGTAATGAGGCATTTGAGGATGTTTTGAAGTTTCAGATTGTCACTGAGTGAACTATTCTCCTATTAATCTGTTAGAAAACTGGTAAACAGCCACAAAAGGAGCAGCACATGCCTATGGTATTAGAGGGAAAATTGCCTACAGATTATAGTAAAACTGTTTTCCAAAGGCTGGAAGAACACCCGAGAATACTACCTGTGCTGATAACACTATCTCTGCAAAGGAGAAAATGTTAACAATTATCTACAACACTAAGAATGGCCACATTTTTCAGAGTGCCTCTATAAAAGCAGCCAGGGACCGTGTTTATGAGGTACAAAGCAGTCAGGTAGAGAATTACCAAAAGAAAAAACCCAAAGTATTAATTTTGCTGAGGAATGTTTGGGAAAGGGAAAGAAATTGAGGATTTATTTTTTCTCTTTTATTCTGAACCTCAGCCCTCCTACATACCCTTCTTCATGTCCAGGCACTTTTAGGGGGGGGTTTCAGGAAGGAGGTAGATTGTCTGCTGTTATGTGAGTCAGTATGTCACACTACATCAGACAGGCTGTATTATCCACAAGGCATTTTGATGAGTCTGTATTTTGTTCTCTTTTCCTTGCACCATATTGCAGAAGGTCTCTGCCACCAAAAAAGCTGGGGGGGGGGCAGGGAAGGCTTCTCCTGAAAAACACTTTAAAATATTGTCTCTGTCACACCAAGACTCACACAATTGTTACAGACACACTGCATAGGGATTGCTCAAGGCCCAAGTAAAGAAACTGGATTGTTGAAAGGGAACCCTTTCTGGATACATTACACTCAGGAGCAGGGAAACAGCAGGTTATTTTTCCACAAAAAATAATTGATGCCTGTGGACTTTGTGCAGCCATCACTTTGACACTATTTAGCCAAAATATATATTGGTTCATACCTTGTGCCTGAAGTATTTCAAAACAAGACAGAATAAATTTTTGATGGCAAAAAAAGATGTTAGAGTTAATATAGATTATATCTTAAGATTGGAACAAACAACAGACAAACACAGAGAGATGGCAAAAACCTGATGTGCAGTTTAAAAGCCTCTGGATAGAAACACAAATAAAAAGAAATAAACCAGTTGTCATGGTTTGACACTGGCGCGATGCCAGCGCCTCCATGAAAATGTACCTTTTTAAATAATTGCTGTGAGATGTGATCAGGAACAGAGCAGAGCAAGCCCAAACTTAGTAACAAAGGAAAGAACTTTATTAAACTACTACTACTATAAAAACTACAAACACTAAATCCTGGATGAAGGCTTTCCAAAACACCCCTCCTCCTCCCACCTAATTTCTAAACAAACTCAACAGTGAGACACCACCCAGGATCCTGATCAAGTTTCTACCCTTCAGATATTCAAATACTCAATCTTTCAAGGGAGACAGGAGTCTCTCCTGTGCCACAGACTCCCCAGGAAACACAATTGCCACCCTTGTGTTTCCATGTCACACATGGCAACCGCCTGGAGAAAATCTGCCATGGTGACACTCTCCTTTCCATGTCACATTGCTCTCACCACCGTGCATGGACAGACTGCTCATAGGGCTCCTTTAAGGATGCTTTGCCATGGACCAAAAGAGACAACAGTTCAGTTTCTCATTTTGGGACTACAGTTCCCCCCCATTTTCCCCTGGGGCTGAGGGTCCAAGAACAGAGGTCCTCTTCTCTTCTTCTTCTTCCTTGAAGATAGAGGGCTTCTCCACACCTTCTCCAACTCTCCTCTGTTCTCTCTACTCCTCTGCTGGTAATCACTGAAACAGGTCTCCTGGCACACCAACGCACCACCCTAAGTGCAGCTTCTGTTAGGAGAATTTGGTTCAGTCTATGGCTAACAAGAGAAGTCCAGCCACAAGCCACTCCATCATCTCCTTCCAACTCGAGAATTTCTTCTTCCATCATCTCGGATCCCAGACTGTCTCTCTTCTACTTCAAATCAAAGAGGAGTAATATTTTACAAAGCCTTCATTTCTCAGGAAAGGGTTAAAAGCTCAGACTCCCTGGATGGCTGATATCTCTGCCCAGCAGCCAATTCCCAAGGCCAAGGCTGGGCGCCTTCCCCCCCCACCTCCTTCTCCGCGCCGGCAAAGTTACAGGTGCCGTCCGGACTCTCTGTCTCTTCCCTCTGCGGGGGGGAATGACAAAGACATCTCCGCTTCTCTCCACCCTTCCGTCCACAGGAGCTGGCTCGGTTCCAGTCTTTCTACCCCTCGGCTCACCTTGACCAGGCCTCATGGCTCCCCCTCCCCCACCCAGCCCCACGGCTGGGCGGGGGAGGTCTGCACAGCACCTTGACCGGAACCAAAGAGAGCGAGCTCTTGGGAGTTCTTGCTTTTAACCCCCTGTGTTCTCAGAGGCGTATCCCTATCTTCAGTGGTCACTTCAGGTGCCAATATCTAAACTTGACCACTGATTGGTTTGACTCAACTTCCTGAAAAAATCACTTCCATGTCAAACCACAACACCAGTTTTCCTCTAAGTGATTGAAGAAAGAATGCAGATAGAACCCCATGACTTACAGGTCAGTATATCTCCATCTGCACAGGAAGGAAGTCTACAAAGATGTATGGGAATTGTAAATAGGGTGGGTGGGAGAGTCTATATCCGTACTAGCTGCTGAAACTGCTAATACAGAAAAAAAAATAATGTCAATGTGAAGGAGTAGAAAAATACCAAACAGTGGATACAGGCATACTCAAAAGAGCGAGAGAACATTGAAGAAATGTCTTTAAGTGAGCTATCAGGCCCTACTTTTACTTTAAGGTATATTAGTCATCGCAGGCAAGTCAAATGCATTCAGGACCTTATCTGTAAGTGATAAGAATGAGTAGAAAAAGAGTTTCCATTTGCATCTGTAGGCATGAAAATTCTTAAACACTTCGATATATAAGAGAAGTATAGATAACACAGATCACAAAGTTTTAGTGACATTTGTAAAAAAAAAAAAGTAGACACATGTTTCTAATATATGTGAACTACTTTTTTCAGGTGCTGTTCAATGGTTTCCACACTTGGGAAACATGCAATGATACCCAATATTTTGTTTTTCGCTTTCAAATAGAGTCAAGATTCAGCCAAAAAAGTAGTCTGATAATGTGTCAGAAAATATCTAAAAAGACATCCAAAGTTTGATTATATTCCTTTGCTTGTTCAAAAAACCAAAACAAACTGCAAAATATTTTGGATTCTGGATGATAGCATGCTCTTTCAGGTACAACGAAAGGCAACTGAAGCAATGGAGGAGTCAGAGGATCTGCTTTATGAGGGAAGTCTGAAAAGACAGAAACTCTTCAATCTGAATTAAAAATTAAAAATGACAACAGGGTGAATAAGATTAAAGCTGATTAAATAATTCAGGTGGTGGATCCTGCAATACTAGGAATAGGGAATAATCAGGCAATACTGAGATTGGCTTAAAACATGTGAAAATACTACCTTGTCTGGCAGGGAATGCTTGCTGTCAAACCCGAGGAAGCAGGTTCAGAGAAGGCTTAGACATACAATAGACCTGAGATCCAGAAACAGATGCATAAAAGGGCCTAGGCAGGGATGCACCCTCTAACACTCAGTACAGTCCTGAAGGCTGGAGCAATGCCGAGGCCAGGGACTGACTCCACGAGGTGCCCGCTCTCCTGACCTTCCCCAAAATTACCACTGTATTGCCACTGTTAGAGGTAGAGTCCAGGGCAGGATGGACCATAGGTCTGTCTGAGTGGGGCATCTCCTGTGGTGCTGAACTGGTTGCAATTAGGAAAATGCAATTAGGAAAACAACCAACAACCAACACCCTTTATGTTTCTGTCTCTTTTTCTTCTCTTATTCTTTCCTTTGCTGTTTGTATCAGCTCTTATATTAAAGAGTTATCACTATAAACTCTCACAATGATTTCTTATCGTAATTACCATATTCTTTGTAGTTATGAATACATATCAGGTCCACTTCTTCTTGTTCCCATTCTCCCCTACGTGTATCCCATCATTCAAAACCACATCCTCTCACATGGCAAAAGAAGTGGTATGAAGGAATGCTAAATCAGAATCGCTCCCCATTTTTGGTTTTTTTTTTCTCTTTACCTAGAGACTTTCACTTCCAGAGAGATATTAGAGTGCAACTTCTCTCATTCCAGAAGTGCAGCCAGCTCAAAGGCAGACTGCTGCAAGTGTTTAATTGCTCCCAACAGCACTAATCAGTAGGTAAGGACAGGAGGATAAGAAGGATACTTATGGAATAAAATGAACAAACCTATTTCATCCATAAGGATACTTATGGATGAGTATCCATATCCATAAGGATACTTATGGAATAAAATGAACAAACCTATTTCAAAGATCTTGTATTTCTTCAAAATAGTCATGGGGAAGATGAAGAAAAGACAGACATATGTAAAATGCAAGCATTGGAGAAGGCAATCAGAAACGGTACTGGATGTGTGATAGGACTACAGAGGGGAAAGGTGAATGAATTTTTTGTCAGCCAACTTCTCTGAAAACAAGGAAACTTGGGGCTCTGGAGCCCTTTAACCTGTGCTACATGTGGTAACCGTTTGGTTTAAGGAAGATTTTCTTCATAATTTAACAATTAATCCTTGATAAGACCCTGGCAAGGCAGATGGCTTTTTAAGTTGTGGTATAGAAAAAGCTGTTCTTCAGTAAGAGCAACAATGCATGAAGCTATTACACATTTCCCAATCCACCCTATGTCACTTTTAGCAGGACTGCTTTTCTGTGTAATTCTTGTTTTTATCTTGTGATTCTTTCTCTCTCTCTTTTTTTCCTCCAGCAAACTATTTTTTTCAGTAAGACAAAATCAGAATAAGAGTTTCAAAACTCTTCAGTTCTCAAGGCAAGGAATTAGAGAATGTGTGTTCCTGGGAAAATCAGAAAAAAAAAAAAAGACTGGTTTGTGGATTCTGTGGAAAAAAAATCAGTACAAACTGGTGTTTAAAAGGCACAAATGCTTTTTTCCTTAATGCAGACATATGTTATAAATACAAATAACTAAGATACCAATCCCTCCTCTGGCCCAAGCCAGATGTACCTATGATGTACAAAAAGGAGGTTCCCTGTTCCTTATCTTTCTTCTTTAGCTGTTATGGCCATCTGTACATCTTACTTGCCAATAAGAAGTGAAGCCAGTAGAACTTCACAGCTTCCTGCTTTGAAGATGTCAGTAAAGCAATTCAGGGAGATTTCAATTAAAAAAATAATTGAAAAAATAATCACATTTGGATACTACAAGTCAGAAATGCAAAGCTTTTCATTTTGTTAGAAGGACTGCTATTTTATAGTGCTTTAATGTTTATTGTTATATTTCTGTGAGAAATTCCAGAGGCCTGGACTTATATTAAAAAACATGTCAGTCATTGTGCTCAGCATCACTGACATGAAGTCCAATAGCTGTTATTTGTATTTACTTTCTTTGATCAGGATGTAAAAAGAATTATTAGTGCCTGATAGGCAGAACAATTATACATGGAGGCAGTTCATGTTACATGAGCCGTGGTAGAGTTTAGGATTCCTGAAGCATTCCCTATATGGACTTTCCTGATTTGCAGACAGAAGGTTCAAATAAAATAGAACCATTTAATGAATTTTAGAAGAAATAAAAGCATACTGTCTTCTGATTATTGATCAAGGAGAGTTTCTAATTAGTCCAGTGGATAAGGCAAGCTGTCCCAAAATTCATACTAAGCAAATTAACTCTTTAAACTGGAAAATACAGCAAGCCCTGTTGAGGAGCTGGGCTAATCTTGGCACTTTGCTGTGCTAACTCAGCTGTGATGCTCCTGCATCCAGCCATCAATCTCTGCCCTGCTTCATTGCACAGATACCAGCTTGCTCAGGCTGTGCTCAAGATCCCTTCATCGTGCTCTATTACAAAGCTGGAAAGATGCCTCCCATCACTCCCATATAATAAGAAGTCATGCTGTGCCACTGGCTTTGTCAGAAGCTGAGAAGAAAGCCAGCTTCTGCATCATTTCCAGACCTTTTAGAGTCCTGATAACCAGTCCACTGGGAGTTTCAACAACCTTGGCAGCTTTTGGACCAGTATGGATGAGTTGCTACTGAACAGGTTTGTCTTGCTTAAATCTCTGAAGGACCAGAGAGCAGCATACAAGATTTGTGCTCTGTGTCTCTTTAGTAAGAGAGACATACGTGCCTCTATATCTGTCTGTAACCCTCTCCAGGGGTTACAAGGAAGTCAGAAGAATACAGATGGATACATGCAAGCTCATGTGTTACTCAGGTCTGACCTGTTCTCCTTGTCAGAGTGACAGAAATTAAATAGTAAGTGGCACAGAATCCACTGGCAGCTGGTCACCTCCCAGCTTTTCCCTTCCATCCACAGACACATCAGAGCACTCAAACATGTGAACAGCAATTTCCTCCTTTAAGAAGTGTGTAAGACATTGATTTGTTTCCATGCTGGTACAATCCCTAGGATCCCGCCTAAGGTTAGTCTGCATAGATTCTTTTAATATCTTTATTTATACTTTCTCCATGTTCTCTGTCCTTTACACATTCCTGTTTCTGTCTGGCCCTGTGCAAGGCATGAACACATGCACTGAGCAAGGTGAAGCAAGGGCCAGAGTAGGGCAGGGACAATCAGAGCTGCACTTCCTGCCCCAGCAAGGTATGAGACCTGCAGATAGAACCTGTCAGACTCTGAAAGGTTGCCGCCACAACAGAAGTATTTTCTTTAAAGAAAAGGCATGAAAAATATTTTACACTTTCAGTTAAAACCAGGTCAAGTGAAATGCATGGGAGAGTGCTGCTTGGAATCTGTATTTCTCTGGATTTATATTTTCTGACCCCCAGCTTGATTTGATCAGTCTTCAGATTCACCATTCAGATTACAGAAATGCTTAGTCAGGACTGCACCAGAAGCAGAAGATTTGAGGGGATTATGTAATACAATTTATATTATACAATAATACCATTGTATAATGTCATTATTATTCAATGCATTTAGAGAAGTTTGGAAAACTGACAGCCTTTAGGTTTCTCTTCTACTTGCTGTTGAACAGAAAGTGGTATCAAGAATGTAATTTTATTTGCAGCTTTCCTTCTCTTGCAAAGACAAAACTTCAGAAATGCAAGGTTCATTACTGAGTTTCCTTAGCAAAATTAGAAAACATGATTTCTATAAATTAACTTATATCACCCATAAACATTAATGGGAATTCACTTCTAGTATTATTCAGCTGCTCTATCTGTTTAGCCCTTGCTAGGATAATTTCTATTCTTGGTCATGCAGGAGTTTTCACCACTGGCATACAGGTATTTTCATAACTTTTGGCATTTGGAGGTTATGTTTGTCCTGAGGCTTTGGACATTTTCTATAGTTTCTGTGAGTGACTGCTGAAATTGTGTGTTTGAGTAATTTCTTTGTAGAGAAGCAAAGTTATAATCCCTTTAAAAAGCTCCTTGCTTGTGATGCTTATACTCATTTGGGCTGACAGACTATTAAAGAAGAAATGTTACTGATCTCAGAATAATTTTTTTTTCCAGTTAACTGTGCACTTCACTTTACCTTTTCCTCTCCAGCAGTGACTGCACCCCAAAACAGTAGTATGTCACCTTTATGTAGTTCATATGAGAACAGTTCTTTGTAAAGAAAGCAATGCAAGGGGAAAGATAAAGAATTAATCCCAGATCAATCACACTAATTTTGAAGGGGTTTGATATATGAGCCACAAACATTTCTGTCTGATGGGCTCCATGCTGGCCCAGTTCCTCGTGTCAGAGCAAGCTGCAAACTTGCTGTGCTGGCTGCACCTTGAAGCTCCCAGAGCAAGCATGGGACAGCTGCAGGCTGCATGCACAAATCTTTCCTGTGCCAGTGGGCACAAGACTTCTGCAGACAGCTTATACTGCACCCAGGGAAACCAGGAACAGCATATCAACACCAAATTCCTCTCACATTATTTCTTTCCTCTCTAGGAATGATATTTATGAAGGGTTTATTACTTTCCTCCTGTTTCTCCTCTGCATACTCTATGGTCTGCACAACACATCTCTAGTCAACGACTTGCTTTGTTTTTTGAGCAGGCTTTTGCTTAGTGACTTCTGCAATTATTTTCAGTTAAGTTGAGATAGTACCTGCTAGTCTAAAAGATACAATTGTGAAAAAAAATCTCAGCTGTTAGACTGTGGAATAGTCTCCTGGGGCTGTGGTGGAAATTACTTTGCTTGCAACTGATAGTACCGCTGAAACAAAACACTCAAAATTATAAAGTAAAGAGGAACTGAGGTTTTTGTCCATGACTAAATTGGGATTTAGCAGACGTGGGAGGTCAGAGAAGGCATTTTTGATTTTTTTTTCCCTCCTGCCTATCACTATGTGTAAAAAAGGAAGGAAAAATTTTATTTATTAAAAAATTAAAAGGTTAATTAAAAATCAAAAGAAAATCACTTATTTTAAGGATGACATTTTTCCATGGTTTAGTTGAAACTACTGTTCACTACATTTCTGCAACATGTTCAAAGCCACCATATACTACCTTTGTTATGGATTAAGCCTTATTTGCTTTAAGGAAGCATCTTCTTTGAAGTGGATATTCTCCAAACTTTAAGTAACATGACTTGCTTCACTTTTCTGTAATTTCCCAAAATTGTTTTAAAGCACACATTCTTTTTCTTTGCTGGTAAGCCATTAGCTCCTTGTCTGACTTACTTAATACTTGACAGTGTTTTCTCATCCACAAACTACATTAGATTTAAGCTTGCACTAGCAAAGCCCATACTGCAAGTTAATGCAACCCCATGGGACATGCCATAACATCTGTCCATCCAAATCTACTCTGAGAATGCTGTGTCCTTCTACCTCTTCATATAAATCACAATGAAACAAGAATTATGGAATATACCTATAAACTCAAACAGTCCTGTAAATGTGAAGGAAGGGACTTTTATGCTTCTTTAAATGTGGAAGTAATGTTAGATGTCCACAGTACATCAGGAAAAGACAGGCTTTAACAGTCTTATTCATTTGCCCAGGTAAAATGTGATTAATCATATATACATAATTTGAAGGTAAAGCCAGAGTAAAATTCTATTTAAATGGAAGTGGATACTTATGAGAGTTATTGTATTCCTCTACCTCTCATTTACACTGTTATATAAGAGAAAAATCAAAGTTGAGTCTTGGGAGGACCAAATCCTTCCATGTAATTTCTTTTTCCATTGCAAATACATGACAGCCCACTGAACACTGCCACAGCTGCAGTGTCTGGCATTTACCTGTGGAAAAAATGGAAGTGTTAGATGAAGAACATAAATCCAAGCTTAGATCCATAGATACAGAGCTCATGTCTGTAACACGGCAAACTAACCCAAGATTTTTCAAATACAGATGACAATGGCTACCTGAATAAAAAGATTTACATTTGATTTTATAGCTGATTTCAGACTGCACTTGTCTTTAATCTTAGGTGGAAGGGTATTGGAGCCTCTGGGAAATAAAGTAAATAAATATGAGAGAGAGCAGATATTTAAGTGCTTAGCGCTGGGCCTGTAAATATGATGGCAGTGGAACAGCTGGGATACCCAGATTTGTTCTTTTAAGAGTTGGCTGAAAAAGAGATCTCTTTGCTCTTCCCATTGATTCAATTTCAAGAACATAACATTGCATGAATTTATTTCTGGGATAATCAGTGAATATCTGTCATGAATATCTGTAATGAACTTTCATATCCTTGAGATGAATTTAAGGAGGCCTGGATCAGTCCCAACAATGCAACAGTCATTTTTTAATAACTTATCCCCTGTACATGTGGAACTGACAAACCTGCACAAGTGGTAGGTGAAATTCCCCATCTAAGGATAATTTTAAGGTTTTTAATCACTCTTTTTAAGCCTGAGCTTCTCATTTGGTTTGATTTCAAGCTCCCTACTTTATCTGGTCTTCCTGTGGGCTTTTGCTTTTTATTTTCATTTGGTTTCAATGGATGTTATTTACTGCTATTTCACTCTGCTTTGGAGAGGATTTATCATTGAGATGTATTTTCATTTTAGTGTACAAATACATTAAATCCAGGCATGAAGCCTGACCAAAACAGCTGGAAAGTGACATTGAAATTAAGGCTATAGTGCTGCTTCTGTAATCTGTTGAGCAGTTTATATAAATGCAGTTTAAATAAAATGAGTCTGCAAACAGAAAAGCTTAACGGATATTAAATCTTGGCTTTATAAATGATGATCAAGCTAGCAGGAACCACCCCATAGTGTGTAATCTTTCTCTTTCGTGTAACAAGGTTACCTCACAAGCTTTCTAGAGTAAATTTAATTAAAGCCAGTGGAGAGAAAATGCAAAACGGGAATGGTAATAGATTTTACTTCAGAAATCAAGAGTATTTACATATCTTTCTATCTGTCTATTTATCTGTGGGATAGAGGTATGTCTCCCTAGTCTTAGTGGGAGAAAGCTTAATTTCTTTTTTCTTTTTCCCTAAGATATTTACACTCACACATGCAATCATGGTGTGCAGAGAGAAGAAGGTGGGGATGAGTGAACTCTTCCCTTTTCCTGGGAGAGAAAGGCTCACTGCATAACAAGGGTTTTTGAAAGGATAGAATATGCTACACGTTGGCAATGAGTTTGTCAGTGTTCCTAACATTGCTATACAGCTGTAATCCATGCATTTAATAAAATATTGATATCTATTTCCACAGTTCTATTGTGCAGCAAAAATCTTAATGGGATCTAAATTAAACACTTCTGCAATGAGTTGGAGACTGCATGTCATTTCTTGCCCTGGTGGAAAAGCTTTGTGCCATCCCATCTGTTGTTCCAAATGCCAGACTTTAGAAATACCACTATATGGGAGGGCTGTTGTAGAGAAGTACTTGCTGATTTATTTGAGATTCTGTTTAGCCTGGTAAAACATCCCTGTATCTGTTTGTATCACTGAGCTGCTGCTGAGCCACAGGCCCAAGTCTAATCTCAGATTGATGAAATGCATCCAACATGACATTTGACTCAAACTGCTCATAAATAATAATAATAATACTTTACATTTATATAACCCTTTTCATCAAGAGCTCTCCCAAAAGGCCTTTTTGACCTCCAATTTATCTATTGTGACTCTCAGTGAATTAGAGACAAGCATAATACTCTCTACTCCACTACCACACAAATGTGGCAATAGCTGTGAGACAAATTACATTTGTCATGAGAATCCAGTCATCATAGCTATGTGATGCTCAATGATCCATCCCAGCAGAGATCACCTGTAACATTATCAGTGTCTCAGTGGTTCAGACAGCTGTCAACTGTTTAAAAAGCTCCCTGCTCAATAAGTATTGCCCCCTTTCTTCCAATTCTAGCATCTCTAACCCTCAATTAACTACACAGACCTTAGCTTGACAATGTTTACTCCAGAAAGAAAAGTTACTTGTAAGTGCAGGAATTTACAATTCACCATTTACCAAAACCAGAAGTTTCATGAATTCTAAAAAAAGTAGGTTCCTGGAACTATTCTGAATTTAAGGTGTTTGTGCATCAATCCTAACCAAAAAAATATGGAAACATTCAAATATACCACCATGACACTGTCACATTAAAAAGGTAGTGTAGGTCACATCAAAACAGGGCTTTGTTCTGCTTGTAGTCAGGATTTTTTTCCACTTTGCCTTACGAGAATATATTTTCAAAGACATCCAAGGCATCAAACAATGCAGATAGGGATTTTCAGATTCATGTGCTGTGTCTATTGCAACTTGAAGCTTAAATCCCATGAATAAAATTGCCTTGGATAAATTGTAGAGGCTGGCTTTAGCAATCTGCCAAAGCACAGCACCTATCCACATATCTAAAAAACTCACTGTGAGACATTTTCTCCCTGCTCCTGCTGAGACAGAGGTACAGCTCCTATTGCCTTCAAAAGAAACAGAATTTAGCCAGTGGGGCACTTTTACTTCTGTGTAAAACTTCCTTTTTTGATCAATAGAGAGTGCAATGCTTTTTAAAATAATTTTCAGTTACTTACGTTACTTCAAAATATCTTTATGTTTCAAAGACTATGCCAAAGACAGCTGATGACAAAGGTTACATTAACACATGGCAATGGAAAGAGAACAAACCAACCTGGAACTTGAAACTCTTAGCAAGATACAAGAGATCCAAACATAAATTCCTGTTCTCACCTTGCACTGGGAGCTCTAGGATCTAAGCCATTTTGGTGTGATTTTTTTCTCATTTGGTTTTATATTAAAATTTTAAAGATGCTTCTTGTTAATCCATTTTAGTTCTATTCCCAAAATAATTCCCATAAATCCATTATATATCAGCTTGTTTCTGCAAAAAGGCTAATGTGATCAGCAATTATCAAAAGTAAACAGGATGCTGATTTTATCATACATTACACATTGAATCAATAGTGCGAGAAAAAGACCACTGAACCAGTGATTTTTTCTATATATTGTAGCCTGTCTATATATATATTCTTCTGTTCTTTTTAGCTTTTCTCACCTGCTAATACCCTTGTCCCCAAATCCAAAACATTTCCCATTTCTTTTTTGTGTCTGCATGTCACCACTGGAAAACTCAGATATGTATTTGCTATACAGTGACAGCAGTTTTCAAATCTGTATTTTGACTAAAGCCCCAGGTAGAATTAAAAATCTTACAGTGTTCCAGCTCTAACAGCAGATAAACCATAAACTTACAGTGAAGCTAAATGCATTCTATCCACCATCTTTGCAATCTGGCATTTGATTACCCTTTGGCTTGGGTTTGGTAAGTCAAGGTTTGATCTTGTAACCTAAGTGTGAGCTACTCATTTTTACCTTCCTTACTTGTGAAGTAATAACAGAAAAATGTGACTGAGAGCAGTCCTTAGGAGAAGGACTTGGGTGTGCTGGTGGATGAAAAGCTCAGCAATGACGCAACAATGTGCACTCACAGCCAAGAAAGCCAAACAGATCCTGGCCTGCATCCAAAGCAGGGGACAGCAAGGCAAGGGAGGGGATTCTTCCCCTCTGCTCTGCTCTCGAGACCCCACCTGGAGAAATGCATCCAGCTGTGGGGTCCCAGCATAAGAAAGTCATGGGCCTGTTGGAGCAGGTGTAGAGGAGATGATCACAACAATGACCAGAGGGCTGGAGCAGCTCTTCTATGAAGGCAGGCTGAGAGAGTTGGGGTTGTTCAGGCTGGAGAAGAGAAGACTCTGAGGAGATCTTCCAATACCTGAAGTGAACCTAAAAGAGCTGGAGTGGGACTTTTTACAAGGGCATGGAATGACAGAGCAAGACAGAGTGGCTTTAAACTGAAAGAGCGTAAGTTTATATTAGATATTAGAAAGATATTCTTTTTTGTGAGACATTGTAACGAGCTGTCCAGAGAAGCTGTGGATGCCCCATCCCTGGAAGTGTCTGAGTCTGGTCTAGTGGAATGTGTCCCTGCCCATGGTAGGTGAACTGTAAACTAGATGGTCTTTAAGGTTCTTTCCAACATAAACAATTCTATGATTCTATGAAAAATAAAGCACTTTCTAATAAAAAAGTGTTCAGACCTCTGTTCAAGCCAGAAGGAATTTTGATAGTTCTGATATTATGGACTGTAGACTAAGGTAGCAGAATTATGTTGATTTTCTTACAGTGGATTGAAATAAAGAGAAATGTAAGCAGATTGATCTGCCCTAGCAGTGAACCATTGGATGCAATACTTTGCTTCAGTGAGTATCCAAATGATTTTCAGGTAGTTTGGTGCATAGGTAATTTATGTGCTTCCTTCTCTGCCTGCTATTTAGAAGCTGTTTCTCAAGAAGAGTGTGTTCTCTGAACTGCTCACCTTTGCATGCACTATTTCATTCTTAACTCTTCTAATATTCTTAAGATTAACTTAGTGAAGTGAATTCAATATACTTTTTTGTGGCACTCAGAGACTCTGCATGTGGCTGGGGTCAAACCCAAAAGCTGCAAAGGAGCTCCTGGATGACTGCTTGCTCGACGACTGCATGTATCATGGCACAGAGGCTGTCCCAGCCATGAGATCTTTGCCATCACTAAGCAGAAGAAACAGTGTCCCTGCAAAGGCAATGCTGACAAGTACCTTGTATTTTGACCAAATAGAAAGATTCTTCTTTAGGCACCTCAAATACAAAAACTGGCTCTTAGATAAAGCACATTTCTTTTAATATTTTGGAGTATAAAACAGAAGTCTGAAGCACAAATAACCATCTCAGACAAGCTATATCTGAAGACTCTGTGCTAAAACATGCAGCTCGAATACCCCATTTTCCTGACCCCACAAACAGATAGAAAAGCAGCCCTGATTTCTACAAAGGTTCTTAATTTTTGTAGTCTTCACTGAGACATCTAAAAACCTGTCAATACATTTAACAGTTCTCCCCTTGCCTTGGTGAGGATGTCTAGGATAGAGAAGCAATACTGTTATTATTGATAGATACAAAATCTTTAGAGGAGGCAGCTGGAAAAACAGAGACTCTACATCCACAGGAGGACCTTAGTACCCAGAAATCATAATGTTGAACTAAATAACCAGGATCTCTATATAAAAATGTCTCAAACAATTCAGAAAAGTGCAAAATACATGTGCTTCAATGTCTACAACAATACAAGGTTAAAAAAAAAAACCAAAAACAAACAAACAAAATTAACCCCACCCTCAAATAGTTAAACAAGCCAAATGTATTTAAAAATGTAATTATTATAAGCAATTTCCAGGTATCACCAGCACATCTATCTGGGTTAAGCTACAAATATACACAAACTTATATCTTTGGAGATTCTCAAATCTTTTAGAATCATTCAAATGGCTAAATAAGAGCTGACACAAGTAGATTTACAGAAGAGCATAAATCTTGGCAAAACACTGCATAGTAGTTCAATTATTCTGCTTCAGGGAAATCTAATTTAATTGCTGGAATGCAATCACTTCCAGTAAGGTTTGATATGAGCATCATTTATTGCCGGTAAATGTATCTTCACCAGATGTTCTTTCTACAACAGCTAAATAAAATCCATAGTTACCCACTTCAAATAGCAAACTATTTGTTGCTACTATAATTTGTAAGCCATCTAGCCAGAGGTCAGTAACTTATTTTATCAAGAAAAATAACGATTATAGCTTCTTTTAAAGAAACCCCATCACTAGTATTTATTATTGCAGAGTTCATTTTCTGTATGCACACTTTCTCCTAGCTCAGTACTTCATTAGTGTGTGGCCCACTTCCTACAGACTACTCTGCTGTGCCATTTCCTGGAGGATGAAATGAAGTCCAGCATCTCATCTCGTGGATATTTGAATGACCTTTTCCAAAATTTGACATTTAAGGATATTGGGAAATTGCTGTAGTGAGTCGACTCCAGCTGAACACCAGGCCCCCACCAAAGCCTCTCTGTCACTCCCCTCTGCAACTGGACAGGACAGAGAAGATGTAACAAAGGGTTCATGGCTTGAGATAAGGACCAGGAGAGATCAAGCACCAAATACCATCACTGGTGAAACAGATTTAAATTAGAAATATTAATTGAATTTATTACTAACAAAATCAGAGCAGGATAATGACAAGCAAAAACAGACCTTAAAAATACTTTCCCTCCACACCTCCCTCATTCCCAGCTCTAGCTCCTGCCCCCAGCAGCACAGGGAGACAGGGAATGGGGGTTATGGTCAGTCATCACATGTTTCTGCTGATGTTCAGGGAGAGGAGTCCTTCCCCTCCTCCAGGGGGTCCCTCTCACAGGCAACAGCTCTCCATGAACTGCTGCCAAGTGGGTCACTCTTCCATGGAGTACAATCCTCCAGGCACAGCCTGCTCCAGCTTGGGTTCCTCACAGGGCACAGGTCCTACCAGGAAACCTGCTCCGGTGTGGGTTCCTCTCTTCAGAAGCCTGCAGGTCTCTGCCAAGACCCTGCTCGAGCCTGGGTCTCCCATGGGCTCACAGCCCTCTCTCAGGCATCCACCTGCTCTGGCCTGGGTCTCCTTCCCGGGCTGCAGGTGGGTCTCTGCGTCCCCGTAGATCCCCGCGGGCTGCAGGGCACAGCTGCCTCACCATGGGCTGCACAGGGGGCTGCAGGGGAATCCCAGCTCCAGTGCCTGGAGCACCTCCTGCCCTCCTTCTGCACTGACCTTGGGGTCTGTTGTTCCTCTCACATATCCTCATTCTGCTCTTCCCTGGTCACAATTTCTTCTGTGCAATAACTTTTTCTTCTTCCTCTCAAATCTGTTCTCACAGAGGCGTTCCCAAAATTTCTAATTGGCCCAGCCCTGGCCAATGGCACCTCTGTCTCAGAGCCATCAGGGATTGGCTCTGTTGGACACGGAGGAAGCTTCTGGCAGCTTGTCACAGGAGCCACCCCAGTAGCCCTCCTGCTACCAAAACCCGTCCATGCAAACTCAATACACTCTAACATTTTAAGAGTTCTATAAATGCAGCTGAACACAATTTTTCATTGTTCTCATTGTGCAAAGACAACCTTGAAGACAGACAATGTATGGCTCCTGAAGTCTCCTAACTCTGCAGGTTTGAGAGATGAGATAAAAGTTTAACTCATGCAGACCCCCTCCCAGCCACATCCATGGCTGATGCCAAATGAGGCAGGTAGGACAGCCATTCTTATGCACCTGCATGTTTTAATATTCTCTGTTATTTAAGCAAATAAGTATTTAGAGGTTCTGGCTTGCAGCATGGTGACATTTGGAATGTACAAGGCAAGGAACGCAATACAGTCCCAATACTGGAGTTATTTCTACTCTATAATTGATTGACAAATTCTAGCACAAGTAATTTGTATTTATGAAATTGCATAATAGACCCAAGTGTTTTTTTTTATATGTTAAGCCTATCTAGCGCAATCACACTGTAGTGAATGTATCTATTGTTAGCATTAGCACTGAGAATTTAAAACTGGAATAAATTTTTGGTACCTAGGGAAATTTATGTATGCAAATTTAAGAAGAAAAATCCCCAACCCATCAGTATTGAAATTTTCTTGTTTTCTATGTTAAAACCTCCTTAAAATAATTAATCTTTTGTAGGGTCACAGTTTAGCAGATGTGCTATTTTGAAAACAGACCTTGAAGCTTTGTTAGCCTGTAAAATTTGCACATAGATGAGAACAAACAATATATGAGATAAGGTAATAAAGTATGTACTCTTCAACTAATTGTAGACATAATGCCTAAAGATCTTGTGAAATAACTTCTGTTATGCCAGGTATTAATATAAATTAGCTCAGCTGTAAGCATGGTCTCTTCTTAAAAGCTGAATAGATTTGCCATGACATTACTTTAAAAACCTTTGGAGATACTCTGTGGGTAATGATGAATATTGAATGAATTTCCATAACATTAAACTACATGGAAACATTTGACTCCTAGTTGAATTCCTTGTTTTGTCTCCACCAAATTTCATACATAACTCATGTATCTTCAGCTGAAATACCAGAGCACACACCATAACCATCCTTTTCCTAAATAGTCACTGGCTTATCAGAAGAGAGGACTGGACTCTGCAAGTAAAATTTTCCGAAATTTCAATTTACAAAATTTCCAAAAATAAACCCAAGTCAATCTGTGTGAATATGACGCCTGTTCTTTCTCCAAGGATTCATAAAAGCCTATTACCTCAAAACAAGAATGTGCTGCTGGGAGCAGAAGCAAGGAAGTCTAGAACTGGTAGATTTCTACATCTCCAATTCCAATGCACAGTGATAATTGTTAGAAAGTCGACATCTTTCAGTATTTTCTACAAAACTATTCTCTTCACAGTTTAAGAAAAACCTGGGCTATTTTGCACAGGACTATGTAGAAGCACCTGACACTCTTGACTACAATACAGTCTTCTTGTACATGGCAGAAAATTTCATTTGTCTTCCAGAGGGTTTTCTGATCACAGTCATCAACCACATTTGATCTGACAGCAGACAAAATCTCTCTTCAGAACAAAATATTTTACCTATAGACAGCTACACCTGAGCCATGGATACCTGAGCTCACTTAGGGTCTCTAGAGGTGTGGAGAGTTGCATGCAGAGAACCCTGGTAAGCATGATAGTGCTATAAAAATACAGGAGGATAAAGGGTGATTCCAACCCTGTGCTTCTGTGTCTCACAATAATCTTAGTCCAGTTCCTATTTCCCTGTACAGAAGGAACCTATGAAGCATCCAGAAACTAAGGAGGTGTGGGAAAGCAGGGCACATACAGGGTTCAAGGCCGTGAATCCCACCTATGAGAAATCCCACAAAACAAGACTGGAACTGGAAATAATAAATTGGCTTCTCAAAAAGGGTGCTGGCTGCTGGCTGCTGTTGCCTGTAATTCTCCAAGCTGATGGAGAGATTTATGAGCTCCAGTGAGACCCACAACCTGCACAAGCTAACTTATCTCTGGCTGCAATTTAACCCAACTTTAAGAGCTCCCAGGCTCTCAATAATAGTTTGATCTGAACTGGAGCTTCTCAAGGGCTTTATTCTATCCAGCGTTATAAAAGTTTTCTCTTTAGGGATATTTCTAGCACAAATCCTCCTTTTGTTTATCATGTCTGAACCTGTAGCAGCAGAAATAACAAATATGGATCAAGGAAGCTCTGGAAAAGCATCTCTCAAGTTGTTTGGGGTTTTTCATCACCAGACTAAAGCTAAGATAGGTTGCTGGCAACAATTTCTCTTTCAGGAAATCTATTACCTTAGCCTGTGTTAACAGGAATAGTTAGATTAGCAGGGAGCATTAATCAATCCCCATTAGTTCTACATATGCTATTTCCTGAAAGCAATACATAACTTTTGGATAAGATTTTGCCAACACAGTTAGCATAGAGTACAGTGAAAAATACAGGTACAAAAAGAGTAAAGATTTTGTCTCACTGCAAAATGAGCTTTACCTCAGCTACTTTGACTGGATATCGGTTAACAAGAATATCCTTTACCCAAGGACATGTCTGGATTTGTGTCTTTTATAATGGACTTGAGATAATTGCCTACTTAGTAGTTTTTATACCTTTTAAATCCTAATTATTTTTGCAGCACTGATAGCTAAAATACCCAGGGTTCAATATAAATTGCCACCAAAGCCCATGGAGGGGCCAGAGTGAGCACGATTTGGCAAACTTCTCCTCTACCGATCTTCTCAAGATAGGTCATTGGAATTTTACCTGACTGCCTAAGTCAATCAAAGGCTCTTTAGACCGGTCTTTTACCAGAAGGCATCCAAAATAAGTTACACAAATTTTCTGCTTGGTGCTAGATCTAACCTGAAAGCAAAAACTGTTTCCAATTTCTGATTGCTGAAAATAGCTACAATTAAAAGATAAACAATAGAGGAGTAAGAGTAGGATTAGTTTTGCTTGATTACTTTTTTGGTTTTATTTAAACAAAAGGACAAAATAGTCACACAAATAATCCAGCAAAACTGAGAATGTCTATGCATATAATGATGCTTGAAAATTGTTTCCTTAGTGCATTTTTAGAGGAGTGATTCAGAATATCAACTCATTTGAGATTACTACATATTGTTTTCTTTTTTCATTGCTAAAACCCAAGTCTTTACAAGTGATGGTTTCTTTAATGTTTGTAGATACAAACCTATTAAGAATGATCTTTAAACTAATATGTTAACCACGTTGTCCTTTTACCTTCTGGCATTCAGTTATGCTCTCAACATATCAGGAAAACCTCTTGCAGCACAGAACTTGTTCCAGCAAGTACTGGAAACCATCTTTGACAAAATGAGTTTTTACCATTATTCCCATCAATGCTAAACAAGCAAACACTGTCTGGGGTCAACAGGTTGACCTGTAAACCTGAGGATCTTGGCTTCAGTGTACAAACTACCCACTATCTGCAAAATAGGAGAAAGTATTTAAAGGGGCTGAGGAGAAGGGAAAGAGCACTTTAGAAGAAGAAATATTCCTACCTGTTGTATTATGGTTTTCTATCTTTGTAACAGTTCTGTAATGGTTTGCCCCTTCATCCCCCATTTTCCCCCAGTGGTTCCACCCTGAGCTCTCCCGCCCTTCCTCCAATGCCACCCCTCCCTGGTGCCTTGTCCATCACGCAGCTCCTAATCCCACCCTCCCAAATTTTTCCACCATGGGCATCGAGTGAGTGGACAAAGGCCACGGGTCCCTCCCTTAAACTTCCCCCACTGGTTTGTGTTTCCGTCTGTCCCTCTGCCTTCCACTCCCCCAAACTCCCCCATTGGGCAGTGGGCGTCCCTCCCCCTTGTCTCCACCCTGGTACTTAAGGTGATTACAAAAGCCATGTGACTCACTTTCAGCTGCAGGGACATGGAACTCAGAGCTCCTCGGAGCTTACAATAAACCTGAGACTTTTCCCTGGCCGTGAGTCAACTCCCTCATTACCTTTTCGGATGCTGCCTCTCCTCCATACAAGGCAGACAGCGAAGCACTCTGTCTTAGCCACTCCCCAAATCTGCCACGAGACACAGGGGAGTGTCCCTCGCTGCTGACCATGCCTCTGCCAGGCAGATGAAGCCAGGGGGCTTCAGAGAGAGCACAGCGGCCCCTACCCATCAAATGAAGGAAATAATTTAAAAGAAGAGAAAATACAGGTACTGGATGATGATTTAAAATTAACTCTAATTTTTATCTGAGTGAATGTAAGTGTGCCAAGCCATGTACACCACAGTCTACAAAAAGAACAGTTAATTATTCAATCTTGCATGAGTGCAAGTGCAACCTTGACCTTCTGAAGTTTTTCTACAGGATTTATCTTTTCAGGCAGCATAATCTTTATTATTGCTGAAGGGTTTAATATTTTTCACATTGCTTTGATAACCAGTGGAGCATAAAAACACAGGTATTCCATGAAGCTCTTTGCATAATCACTTTCCAAACAGAATAACTCTTAAGTTATTTGGAAAGTTTTGGTTTTTAATTTAAGAGATCACAAAATTCCAAATATATGTTGGCCCACACACAAAAAAAATAAAAACCCAGCTAAGACTAGTGTTTGCTTTTAGCCTAGTTTTATCAAACTCAGTTGTGAGTATGTGTGTATTTTTATCTGCCTCTCTCATCCAACTAAGTAACTCTTAAGCCAATTTCAGCAATATTAAAGAGAGAGTAAAGGTCTTTGAAGTAAGTCTCAATATTCTGGATGTCAAATTTTCTACAAAATCACTGGAAACAGCTATCTAGGTAGCGATGAAAGGCCATGCTTTGCCTGAACTGAGTTACAGTGTGACCTCAATTCATACTAAGCCTTCATACTAAGGGTATTTACAAAGGCTAGAGAATTGCTGAATGTCTCAACATGAGAAAAGTTCCTGTCTGCTGTCATATTTTTATTAAATGTGACACAAGAATGCTACCACAGGACTTCAGACAACTGAGAACTAGACCTTAGTGCTGCCACTGGCCAAGAAAACACTATTCCAGTTCTTTTCAGAAGTGTTAGACACCTGTATGTGTGATAAAATCTCCCCAGAGAAGAACCCTTTCTCTGCCATAGAAAACCATTGTCTTATCACAATACAAGCACTGTTTTGTCCCTGAACCCAAAGTTTAAGAACTTGATTAGGATGTCACATCTCACACAAGGAGGCTGAAAACCATGTAGATAATTGATATTCATGTTCATGTTCATGCATTGCACTTTCAGCTGCTTGGCTCTTATTACAACTCTAAATGAGCTAAAATGAACATAACAGCTGCCGCTGTGCTCTCTCTGAAGCCCCCTGGCTTCGTCTGCCTGGCAGAGGCACGGTCAGCAGCGAGGGACACTCCCCTGTGTCTCGTGGCAGATTCGGGGAGTGGCTAAGACAGAGTGCTTCGCTGTCTGCCTTGTATGGAGGAGAGGCAGCATCCGAAAAGGTAATGAGGGAGTTGACTCATGGCCAGGGAAAAGTTTCAGGTTTATTGTAAGCTCCGAGGAGCTCTGAGTTCCATGTCCCTGCAGCTGAAAGTGAGTCACATGGCTTTTGTAATCACCTTAAGTACCAGGGCGGAGACAAGGGGGAGGGACGCCCACTGCCCAATGGGGGAGTTTGGGGGAGTGGAAGGCAGAGGGACAGACGGAAACACAAACCAGTGGGGGAAGTTTAAGGGAGGGACCCGTGGCCTTTGTCCACTCACTCGATGCCCATGGTGGAAAAATTTGGGAGGGTGGGATTAGGAGCTGCGTGATGGACAAGGCACCAGGGAGGGGTGGCATTGGAGGAAGGGCGGGAGAGCTCAGGGTGGAACCACTGGGGGAAAATGGGGGATGAAGGGGCAAACCATTACAGAACTGTTACAAAGATAGAAAAACACAATACAACAAACAGCTTTTCTTATTTTTCTTTATTCTCTCTATTTTTTTTATTATAAAGACAGCTAAGGTAGACTTTAAGCCCAGCACAGATTACAGCTGCTCAAACTCATACCCAGCTACCAGTAGCACCAGCTGCAATACAGACATATAACCCTCCTTCTGCCAGGAATGCCCTCTACACCAAGGAATAGAGGAAAACATGAATTTGACTTTTTGACTTTAAGAATATTGACTTTAAGAAACCCAGATAATTCAAAGTCTTTAGGCTATTTCTTCTTACAGAAACAGAAGACAAAACTGCCTTGATTTTTTAAGAAGTGCAGGTTTTGAATTTTTTTTTCTGTACTTCCTAATCTTCCTGGCTAGTTAAGTAAAATGCAGCACAAAATAAAGCTTGTAAAAAGACAGGAGACATATGATGTTCTCAGAGAGGGGAGTTGCTGCAGAGCTGCTTGCAGAGGATATTGGATGTTTGAAAAGAGAGAAGGATTTTAGTAACTACTGTTTTTATCTTTATTTCTGATTATACTTGCACATTTTTGGAACTTGCTCTGCCTTCTCCTATGCAGTTCAGGTGATGACATGAGTAAGGAAGCTATGCAGAACTAAATCAGTCATTTGTTTTGTAGCATTCCATGGGATATAAAGGTCCCCTTCCTTTTGTCAGAATATGAGAACTACTAGTTGAATGAACTGTCTCAACAATGTTTCCATTCTTTTTTATTTTATCAGTCATCTTCAAATCCCCTGGTATATACTGTTTCGTTTTAAAGTCTCCTGGAATATATTGTTTCATTTAATTCCTTATCAATGATCTGGGTGAGGAGATTGAGTGCAGTCTCAGTCAATTTGCAGCCAACAACAAATTGGGTAGGATTTTTGATCTGTTTGAGGGTAGGAAGTCTCCCCAAAGGGATTTGGACAGGCTGGATCAACGAGCTGAGGTATGAGATTCACAAAGTCTCAGTGCCAGGTCCTCCACTTGGGTCACTTCACCCCCACCTAGTTCTTCAGGCTTTGGAAAGAATGGAAAGCAGGCCAATGGAAAAGGACCTGGGAGTGCTGGTTGACAGTTTCTGAACAGGAGCCAGCGTGTGCCCAGGTGGGCAAGAAGGCCAGTGACATCCTGGCCTGTATCAGAAAAAATGTGGCTAGCAAGACTAGGGAAAAGTGTGATAGGCCACATCTTGACTCCTGTGTTCAGTTCTGGACCCCTCTCTACAAGAAAGACATTGAGGTGCTGGAGCATGTCCAGAGAAGGGCAGTGGAGCTCTGGAAGGTCTGGAACACAAGCCCTGTGAGGAGTGGCTGAGGGAGCTGGGGGTGTTTAGCCTGGAGGTTGAGTGGCAGCCTTTACCACTCTCTACAACTCCTTGAAAGGAGGATGTAGCTAGGGTGGGGGTTGGTCTCTTTGCTCAGGTAGGAAGGAATAGGACAAGGGGAAAAACATGCCTCGACTTGTGCCACAAGGTTTAGAATGGATACTGGAAAAAGTCAAGCATTCAAACAGGCTGTCCATGAAAGTGGCTGAATCACCATCCCCAGAGATAATTCCACAGATGGGTTGTCATGGTTCTTTGGGGCATGGTTTAGTGGTGAGCTTGGCAGTGCTGGCTTAACAGTTGGACTTGATGCTCTTAAGGGTCTTTTCCAACAAAAATGCTTTTAAGTGTACCAGTCAAATAGCCAGCTCAAATGACATTTCTATACAGGCCTGTAACACAAGACCACCTTGAGTTTTTATCAAAGTACAAAATTGTAAAATTGATCCTGCACCCTACTACACTCCTTTGATGTGCACTCCATCCCTAGTTTCCCCCTATAGTCTTAGCAAAAGAATCTATAAGGCAACTACAGGTCTAACTCCAGCTGTGCCCTGTGTAACAGAAGTAGTAATCCCATTATGAGACTGCAATCACTGGCAGCCCTGAGTGTCATTTGTGACTTTCATGACACTAAAGGAGGTAAAAAAATCTGAAGGAAGAATACTCCATAATATTCAAAAGTACATGGTCTGCCCTACTGTCCTCACTTTGCCTTCCTAGCCTGAGGTCATTATGCATAAGCAACCATATATTTTACCTAGCACTGAACAAGGCTGTTAGCATTATTAGTCTCTGGACATCTTACCTGTGCTGGTTGCGGACAAACCTTTTGCTGCTTGTACTTTCTCATCACTCTTATGCTGCCAGTGTTTAATATAATGTTCAGTGAGAGCCAGAGATACCAGTCAGCAGTGCTCAACGGCACTGAGCATAATGAGTGATTAACTCAGCACAGATCTTTTGGTAATGGAAGCTGTGTAAAAACTTAGGTAATTTGCTTGTGGAAAGATGTTAACTTTGCAGTATGTGATTAAAGCACTTGCTTGCACTCAACAACAAAGAACCTATGCCCACAAGTAACATCAGAGAAGTAATTAAAAGAAAGAAAACAACTGATTCGATTTGGTCAAAATGGAGCTTTTAGGACATTACTGCAGTAAAAATCAGGAAGCCAAACAATCAATAGCTCTAGTAAAATATTTTTGAAAACTTTTGTCTTTCTGAGTAAGACAGTTTTAATCCCTTCTTACTGGACATCACTCTTGGGAAATTTAATTAGTTCTGGACAGCTTCCTGATGTTTGCACAAAGTTTAACCATGCTGGCTTCAACAAGAATTTCTATCAGTGCTCCTTGTTTGGCCTGCTTTTTTTCTTTAATGTAGACTTACAGCTTATAGCCTTCTCCCTATTGCAATTCTTTTTCCTTACTGAAAAATTTTCCTCCAAGGCCAATTCCTTTCGAGCATCTAGTTTTCCCTTCAGGTCTGTGGGAGGAGCAAGAGTAAAAAGCACAGACTCAGTTTACTAAAGAAGGAGTAACTTAGTATTCCATTCCCACCTCAAATTCCTTGTGCTTCCCTTGAGATCTATTGGTCACATGGACAGGACGAGGAAAAAGGAAAGATTAAAGGTAACATTTGGAAGCTGGCAATTAAAAAGAAATTTATCATGCACTACAAAGTAATGTTAATGCTACCTACCACTTTTAAAAACTTGCCAACAAACTGAAAGAACAATAATAAGTAATGGGATTAGTTCTAAATGCTTATATTCTGCACACTGGGAGAGAAGGATTATATCACACTAGATTAAAAAAAAAATAACAGAGAATTCAGCAGTCAGATTTGTTAATTCTGAAAGGTACTATAGCAAAGTGGGAAAGTAAAAAATCTAGTTGAGGGTTGACATTTTGACCTCTATTTAAAAAATGGCCATGATACCTCACATCAACTTGCAAACCTATTTGGAGCAAAGTGAAAGACATAGTCCAAGTTCACTATGGAGCTCACCATGATTTGGGAGGAGGCCAGAAGAAGGTTCTTCGGGAACGTGTAAGTCTTGAGTACACATCCATCCTAAAACAAGTCAGGTGAACAATAACATTATCATTTTTTTCACATCTTTAATATACTTCCTAATTAAAGACTCTAAGAATCTAACAGGCTAAATTAGAACACTGCAATTTAATTTTTGTAAAAAAAGCTTTCATTTAAATAATTACCTAGGAAAAACAGAAGTCTCAACTCAAGGATAAGGCTGGTTGTAACACAATCTCCCCTATTCTTTGCCAAGCTGTTGAAGTTTTACCCCCATAGACAAAGGCAGAAGAGCCATCATCTCACTCCACATCCCTTTGGACATTACTAGAGCAAGTTTAGTCTGGGACAGAAGTGTAGGAACAGGTTACCTGACTGCAGAGGTACACAGAGAAAGAAAGAATCAACAGAGCTTCTGGCTTTTCAGATAAAAGGACCATAACCAGAGAGGCAACTTATGAAGGCTTATCTGTATTTCTAATTTGGAACCCATGGCTTTAATTCAGTTGTTGAGGTTGGGGAAACTGTGAGTTCAGGACATAAAATTCTCTACATCTGTGCCCTGCTTCTGGTTTGGCAAACTGATTAGTAGGCTTGAAAGACAGCTAAGGCTATCACAGCTGCAGAATAAAAAATAAAGTAAGCTAGTTAGGAGTTTTTATCTTCCAAAAAGGCAGAACAAATAATAGAGCTTTTCCACACAACAGAAGGTCTTTCACAGTGAAATATTGTCAGCTCACTTCTGTGGCAGCATGAACACAAACTGCAGGGTGTGGAACGAGTTGCAGTAAGCTGGTGAAAAAGGCAATTAGTGGGAGCGGAAAACTCCAGGCTATTTCCCTTCTTCCCACACATTATTTTAGGAAAGCACCACTGCATGACACATAACTCCCCTTGTTATCTACTTTAATCTATACTCAAGGAACATTAAGCAGGTAAGGCAGGGTTATGATGCTCACCCAGCAGAAACTAAGTAAAGATGAACAGGGAAGATCCATTCATTGTCTCTTCCAAAAAAGAACCAGAGGATGTCAAAGAAAACTAGCAGGTGTCAAGTTCAAAACATGTATTGTTTGTCATATAATGTCCAGGGAATCTTCCTGGTACAGAATGTTACTGATAAAAAGAAAGATAAAAGATTACCTGTGTTCAAAAAGTAATTTTGAAAAAAAAAAAAGTTGGAAAATAAGAAGATCCCCCATTTTTTTCACATTAATGACACTTGGAAAACTCAGCTCTTTTAGAGCTGAACTAAGAATTTCTAAATTATTATCTTAGCCAGAAAACACAGAAAAAAATATTGCAGAAATAACGTTGGCAAACCTGCAGAAAAAATATTAGATGCATGTAAAATGAGTAGATGTTAGTTTTGTTGCCTAATACATGAAATACAGTATTGCATTGTGCCTTGTCTTTTGTGTTGTTTCAACTTTGTGATTGAATTGCTGAGACTTTACACGTAGTCATATATTTAGCAATATATTCACTAACTCTCAGCTAATATTTACTATATTTACTATAGTAAACTAATATACTATAGTATAGTATTATTTATACTATATATATATTTATTTATTATATATATAATATATACATATATTTATTTATATATATTAGTTTACTATAGTAAACTAATTTACTATATTTAGCAAATATAGTTAATTGGGTGAAGAGGTCAGCACGTAGACAGCAAAAGGAGTCAATCATATATCTAAGGATAAATGCTCAATTATATATAAAACAACATGCAGTGAGATATTTTCATCTGGCTGAACTACAGTTAACTACTCTGCTAATCCCATCAAATTCCATTTTATGTACTTCACTGCAAAACACTTGGCCTCGGACACAGTCTAAAAATCTGTTGGAGAAACAGTGTCTCTCAAAGGCCAGGCTTACATGCCATCTGTGCTTTTCTTCTCTAAAGACATTTGCCACAACTATGTGGATGGGCTGGCTACAGAAAACTACCTAGAATCTGCTTATGTTCTATTTTCATTTTATGGTTGATGCTGTGTTTGTGTTCAGTCAAGATACAGTGAAGGAGTTTGCCTAATTTCCTGCAGAAGCAACCACAGTGTTACACCCTGGCGGAGTGTGTGCCTTGGCATGCTACACCAAAATTAGAGAACAATGAAGAGGGTTTAAAGATGATCTGTTCCTTCAGTTTTTTTACAGGGCAGAGCAGAGAAGAAGGAAGACTGGGATTAGAATTTTTGGAATTTCACTCCTCCTTTTTTTATCTTTTCAGGCAATTCTAAAGCCAAACATACCAACCCAGATTTGTCAATACTCTACAGAGGAGAGTTAATAGGGAAAACAGAGGAAAATGTTCTTGGTATTTACAGAGACAGCAGAATACCTTTGCATATTTCAGTCAAAAGCCCTACATTTAATCAAGACACATAATCTACAAGAATTTTTTATCCTATTGCTTAGAGAATTTCTTGGGTATTTTTCCACAGAAAATGAGTGCTGTGCTCTGTTTCTTCTGCATCTTGTTCTCTTTTTTCCCCTCAGTAATAATCTTAGCCAGCTCCTTTCTTTGCTTTTCCATTGGACCATGAGCAGTGAACAGTTTGGCTTTCAGATGTATTTTGGATTCTGCTGAATGCTTCCTTCTTCACTGGGAAAGCATCCTAAACCTCTTCTTAAAATTTTGTCACCTTTTCTTCTGAGGTGAAGCACCACTGTGTAAGATGGAGAACATGGTATATTTTAAAATCAGTAAAAAATACTTTTGTGCCTGATACTATTACAACCTGTATTTCTGCAGCATGTTATTTCCTGATACATTTACTTTACTCACACTCTTAATGGCAACAAGATCAAAACTACAAACTTGAATGTCATCCACTTGTCTTACCTGGGCTCTTCTTTCCTTGCAGCTATCACTGTCTCTGACAAAACACTGGCTTGTTGTCATGGTTTGACACTGGTGCGATGCCAGCGCCCCCATGAAAATATACTTTTTTAAATAATTGCTGTGAGATGTGATCAGGAACAGAGCAGAGCAGGCTCATCTTGGTAACAAAGAAAGAACTTTATTAAACTACTACTACTAGAAAAAACTACAAACACTAAATCCTGGATGAAGACTTTCCAAAACACCCCTCCTCCTCCCACCTAATTTCTAAACAAACCTAACAGTGAGACACCACCCAGGATCTTAATCAAGTTGCCACCCTTCAGATATTCAAATACTCAATCTTTCAAGGGAGACAGGAGTCTCTCCTGTGCCACAGACCCCCCCCAGGAAACACAATTGCCACCCTTGTGTTTCCATGTCACACATGGCGACCGCCCGGAGAAAATCTGCCATGGTGACACTCTCCTTTCCATGTCACAGTGCTCTCACCACTGGGCATGGACAGACTGCTCATAGGGCTCCTTTAAGGATGCTTTGCCATGGACCAAAAGAGACAACAGTTCAGTTTCTCATTTTGGGACTACAGTCCCCCCCATTTTCTCCTGGGGCTGAGGGTCCAAGAACAGAGGTCTTTTTCTCCTCTTCTTCTTCCTTGAAGATAGAGGGCTTCTCCACACCTTCTCTTTACTCCTCTGCTGGTGATCACTGAAACAGGTCTCCTGGCACACCAACGCACCACCCTAAGTGCAGCTTCTGTTAGGAGAATTTGGTTCAGTCTATGGCTAACAAGAGAAGTCCAGCCACAAGCCACTCCATCATCTCCTTCTAACTCGAGAATTTCTTCTTCTATCATCTCGGATCCCAGACTGTCTCTCTTCTACTTCAAATCAAGGAGGAGCAATATTTTACAAAGCCTTCATTTTTCAGGAAAGGGTTAAAAGCTCAGACTCCTTGGACGGCTGATATTTCTGCCCAGCAGCCGACTTCCAAGGCCAAGGCTGGGCGCCTTCCCCCCCCCCCCCCCCCCGCTTCTCTTCCGCGCCGGCAAAGTTACAGGTACCGTCCGGACTCTCTATCTCTTCCCTCTGTGGGGGGGATGACAAAGACATCTCCGCTTCTCTCCACCCTTCCGTCTACAGGAGCTGGCTCGGTTCCAGTCCCTCTACCCCTCGGCTCACCTCGACCAGGCCGCATGGCTTCCCCTCCCCCACCCAGCCCCATGGCTGGGCAGGGGAGGTCCGCACAGCACCTTGACCGGAACCAAAGAGAGCGAGCTCTTGGGAGTTCTTGCTTTTAACCCCCTGTGTTCTCAGAGGCGTATCCCTATCTTCAGTGGTCACTTCAGGTGCCAATATCCAAACTTGACCACTGATTGGTTTGACCCAACTTCCTGAAAAAAGAAAAAAATCACTTCCATGTCAAACCACGACACTTGTACACCTGTGTACAGCTTAAAACTAATAAATGTTCCGTTTACTTTCTGGGTAAGAGCTCATTTATCTTCCACTGAAGTCTTACCCATTGCTTTTGTGAAGGTTTGCCTTTCATAAATGGTGCTAGTGATGTCCTCTTACCCAAGTTGTTCATGGTTAGCCAGTGTTTGCAAATTTGTGGAAGGTAACACAGCAGAATGTTTGGATGCTTTCCAGAGTGTGTTGCTTTTTGTTCCTTGTCCCAGTCCAGACAGCTCTGCATGTTGTTTTTGTGAAGTCAAGACTTTAAGTTTTACTTCCCTTTTCCCCCAGATCTCCTTTCTGGGCTTTTGCAGTGATCCCAATGTCAGAACATTGTTCTCCTCTCAGTTCTGCACTTGTGATTGCCTTTCCCTATCTAAACCCCATGCTTTCTTGAAGGTTAATTCTGGTTTCCTGAAGTCTCTCTTTTAACATTTTCCCTTAAAGACAATCATAGGAACTGATCAGGATCTCATGCGATCCTTTGCAAATTGACAAATTGCCTCTTTAGCCTCAGAAGAGAAACACACTTTTCTGTAGGATCCTTTTCTTTGTCTACTCAGTTTAAAATCTATCTCTCATATGGGTCACCCTTACCTCGAGTGCAGAACTCCTTAAATTTCTGTGATGTGGAATACCAGTTATTCATCTCTGTCTGAGTTAACTGTAAGTTATTAAAAATATGAGTTATCTATTGTCATAAGGATGAGGCTATATTCTGTTTGTTTTCCTTGTCACTGGCTCCCACAACTTTTAGTACTATTTGAGCACATTTCCATCACCATCCACATTTCCAAGTGTTTCAGAGAGGCAGATTGCTAACAGTAGTTCCTTAGTTCAGTACTATCAGTGCTCAACAATCACTGAGAGCCGAGTAATTTATCAGAGCGCCATTTATTTCATGGTGCATGCTCCGACCTCTTAATTACACACATCTTTACTACATGCAACTGCACTACATACTGCCTCTTTGCCACCAAAACATCTTATAGGTATGATTATTATAGACATGGGAAAAACAAGGCAGTCCATGGAAGATTTGTGAGGAGAAAGAGGATTCATAAGGGACTACTTGAGAGAGAAAACATGAAAACAAAGTTAGGTCCAGAAGGGAGCAATAACCTGAAAAAGAAGAGGAAAAAGTGTAAACAAGAGGCTCACTTAGTTTTGCTTCACAGCCCCCAATGTACCATGGACCATTCAAGAAAAATGTCGCAGAAAAGTCTAGGTATTTATCCTGCAACATGCACCAGTCTTAAGAGAAAAGAGGATATTTTTCCCTTTAAAACCCAAGAAGCAGTATGAAGAAGTTCTTCATGTATCCTGAACCAGCATGAATTGCAGCTGATAAACATTTGACCTAATGATGTGAAATAAAAGTAATACTCTCTGTTACAGTGCTTATACCTGCCAAAAATTAAGTCACTTGACTTATGTTCCCTATACTAGGTAATACCAGTGCATTATTAAAAGAAAATTATTGAGACCATTAAAAATATGAGGATTTTAATCCTCCTTAATAGGGACCCACATGATAATACGGACAGAGATTGCACTTAACTTTTGGTCTGGCTTTTAGATGCTATTTCTTGCTTTACCTCCTGTGTGTCTGATGGAGCATTGCCAGCTTTCCCAGATTTGTACAGCCAAGTGATTTGAACCCCTGGGGTAGGAACAATTCAGCTTCCTGACAATGTCAAGCATTTTTCTTTTCCTTGGTAGCCCCCATATGATGATTAATTTTACGTTCCCTGCTATTTCTCCAATAAACACAGCAATTAATTACATATATTTTAGTCTTAGGACCAAGTTTACTCTCTCTCTTCCCAGAATCACTCTGCATTCATTAATCTGTGTAATTTCCCTGCTCAGTTTGGCACCTGTATTTAACAAACAATAAGCACAGGATGAGATGACCTTAAAACATGATTGAACTCAGCATGCAGCCCATAAGAAATATGGGTGTGTGTGTGTACTGAGGGATTTCAAAAGCCTTGAAGTAGTTTGTTTAGATGCGGGCAGCATAAAGTCCTTGTTTTGAAAATACTTTCTTCATTTCTATTATCAATTCCAAGGAGCTCTTTGGTCTTCCACTTTTCAGTTGGAATCCTATTCATATTCACATTAATTTGTTTAAAGTTGACATAAAATGAAGGCAAAAGCTTGAACAGAATTCATATTCCCTTTATCTATGCACCAAAAATAAGAGGGATGAAGTTGAACAAACTATTTCCTTTTGGATCAAAATAATTTCTATTTTATTTCTCTTCAGCTGCCCTTTTCAGCTCCAGGGGTTTTGAGCACTGCAGCACCAAATCACTGCCTCTCTTATTAATCCAGCATTACCTGAGTGTGGCCCTACCTGGGTGCTTCCCAGTTTCCTTTGCCAGCCTGCCAGGGTGGGTCTGGTCCTGGGGAGTCCATTTTCCTTTCCCAGGACAGCTGCAGAGTTCCTCTTGGACAAGATTTGTTGTGGTGAAGAGGAACAAGAGGGAAGGAACAGGCTCCATTTTTTTCCCAGCAAAACAAAAGTAGAGCTGCTAGTAGCTGCTCTCTTGAGCCTCCATTTGTCTGCCCATGTAAATGCCTCAAATTCTGAGAGAACAGAGATGAACCCTCTGCTCCCTTCTTTCAGGAGGCCTTCATCAGGCTTGCCCTCTCCAGGACACAGAGAGAGGGGAGATTGCATGGGGTGATACAAGCTGGGACATGGCTGAGACTTCTGGCCAGGGACCAGTCAGCTCACAAAGTGAAACTTTTAGCGCTGCACTTACAGAAGACAAAACGAGGATTTTTACTTGCCAGTGGTGCTTCACTTGTCCAGCTGCTCTGTGGACCAGCACAATCAGTCCCCTAACAGAGATATCATATAAAGGTCAAGCAAAATTTCAGTGCAAGACTTGGGGGATACATTAAAGTGGTTGCTGATGGCAGAGTTTACTGAAGGGTGAACTGTCATGGGTACAGATTTCACGATACATGCTAAAAAAGCAACTTGTTAAATGCACCTTTTGTCCAGAAAGGGAAATCCCACAACCTGAATTTAGAGATGACCTACACCCAAAGAGTTATGCTGCAAAACTGCTCAAATTCTTCTGCACCAAGAATGTACCCATTTTCCAAACTGATTAATTGAGACAACAGCCAGTTCCTTTGGATCAGCCAATTCAGGTTTTCACCAACCGGCGCTACTTAGCCATGCTCTCAATTTTTTAAAACTAGCATGTGGAAAAGCATATTAAAAACTAAGTACTCCCAAAGTCACCATTATTGCCCAAAATATGTTTTGTTTAGGAAATTTAATCAGGCTTTGTTCACAGCACATGGGAAAAAATCTGCTCTTTCTGCAATGCTGAGAGCTACTTTGTGTGTAAAATACAAAGAAGGAAGAATTGCACATCAAATTTCAACTAGATAAGGCATATCTTGTGAAGAGAAAACATGACAGAATTTGGTGAATTACTGGATTTTAACATTAGTACTTTTATGGAAAATGGCACCTGGGACTTTCATAACCATGAAGATTCAATGCTCATTTGAGAAATCACACCTCTCACAGCATGCTTGTTCCCTGACATTTATGCTGGTAGCTGTCTCTCAGCAGCCCCCTCATTACAAATCTCTAATGCCACTTCTTGTGTCATTTAATTTTCCTGTGAATATCTTCTACTCACTGCCTTGCCACACTGTTTTGCTCACAGTTTCTGATGAAACCACAGCCAAGATAATATCAAACATAGCATAAAATGGAGAGGGGGAAAGCATTTAGTCCTTCAAAATTAAATGAAATTTGCTGACCCACAAAGAAGGACATTTTGATAAAGTATTTCCTCAGAAAAAAATATGTTTCCTCAAGTGAGTTGAGCTGTCATACATAGACAAATAAAAATCTTGACACTGTATCTTGGGATACAAAATACTGTAATTCCCATTTCAGGATACAGGGCTTGAAAATATTCTGTAGATAAATACCAATCCCTGATAATGCTTGACCCTTGGAGAGGTCATTAACTGGCAGTCTCTGAATGAAACCAGGAGGCTGTAAGCAGTTTTTGGCACAGTTGATAGAAAGGACAAGTTTCAGCTGTTGGTTACTTTTTCCCCCCCTTTCCCCAACTGATACTGTAATTGCAAGGAAATTTTTTTGAAAATGTGGGACTAATCAAAAGAGGGAAACCATGAGGAGAATGGAAATGAGGAGGAACAATTTAGCAGCAGAAAATAGAAATCTCAAAGGGAATGCAAACAGGTGGACTTCAGGGAAAAAAAAATTAAATTATATTTTCGGAGTATTACTGATGCCTGATGAGAAAAGTGTTAATTAGCAGACAAGGGAAAAAATTTTGCAAAACTGCTTTGGCTGAAGAATAGAAAACTTCAACAGAAGCAACTGAGAGATAAACAGACCGCATTCCTTGTGAAAGGTGAAACAGCAAAGCCTCTGGAGATGTCAGGCACTGAGAAGCACTTACTGTAGAGCTGAGACCAACAAACTGTCAGCCCAGGCAGCGCGGGTTCTCTGCATGAAAAACCAGCTTCTGTAAGAGCTGTCTGAGGGATAACGAGAACAGGGCTGCTGCTGTAACAAACTCAGCATGTTGTTTGCATTTTCTGGTAAAATCCATTAGCAAACTTTCAAAGTCAGAAGCAAAGACCTCTCCATCCTCCCTAACTGTACACGCCTGGTGTATCAGTAGATCAGTTTTGCTGGCAAGATGATGCACCAGACAAATCTGTTCACTGAGTAAGGGTGTTTCCATCCCAAAACACATTGGTGATAATTCATGGATCGTGTGGGTATTTGTGCTGGGGGCAACTGGGGCATAGGACCAACAAGGGAGACGGATGCCAGAGAACAACTCCTTGCAAGCCATTGTGTCCCTTTAGCCGCAAATAACTTTATGCGTGAAACCCCTACAACATTCACGTTTACCTGCCCTGCAGGAGGGGACAACCTTGAAGGAAAAAAAGAACATATTGAAAACCAACACAATGCACGGCCCCCGGAACCTGCTGCTGTTCCACAGAGAAATTCCCGAGGCAGGGCGCACAGGTTGTTGCCAGCGTCCAGGGCAGCAATCATTAAGAGCCTTGAGCAGCAGCACCGGGGGAGGTTCGGGAGGATTCCGGCTCCCGGCTCCCGGCTCCCGTCTCCCCTCCCCCGGCCGCGGGCGAGAGCGGCCGGCGGGGGGCGCTCCGAGTCCACCGCCCTTCGCAGTGCTCCGAGCCCGCGGCACACAGGGAACCGGGGCGGAGGAAGGTCAGCAGCATCCCCCTCCTCCTCCTCCAGATTCTTGCAGGTCTGCTGTTCTTCCAACGGAAATAATAGGCTCCCCGATGAAACTGGCCACAGGACCTAAACCTAGGGAATAATGCAGGAGGGAAACTAGAAAATACAGCATCTAAATATTGCAGGGCTTTTTTTTTTTTTTTTTTTTGTTTTTCTGTTTCAAATACAAAAGCAATAGCACAATATAATTTCATTAACAACTGGACATCAGAGGCGTCCCGGCTTGTTTCCAAGTGCTTCTTGGCTGCAGAAATGAAACATTTACAGAATTTATTAGCCTTCTATTTAGTCTTGAATTCTGCAACAAACCCTTATTCTTTCCACCCTCTATCCAAAACCTGCCAAGAAATCCTTGTGTAAACATCCAGTGATGCCCCAGAAACAAGTCCTTTTATTTTCTGTGAGCTAAAATTTTTTGCACAATGTGAGAGGTTGAATATACTGCTTGCCAGGTGTCGTAGACAATTTCCTGTTGTGCCTCTATAAACACCACACTGATTCTATTAAAGAGACTGCATCGCTTACAGTTTAACACCTTTCTTTTTCCTTTGTTAAACAGTATTTCCTGCTGCACAGTAATTTGGGTTCTCTCACAGACCTCATCACTCAATACTTAATCACTCAATATGGCATGAGCACACCATGTTTTCTCCATCTTCTCCTTGAAGAAGTCTTACCCTCCCTGCCTCCTGTACTGCCACTCACAACTCACAAAACTGACTCTACCTCAGGCTCCTTCCATGCAACAAAGCCTGCATGTGCATCACTGCTCCTTTTCCTGCTGCTGGCCCCTCTCCTGCTGCCTGACCTTTCCAGACAGGCACAGCTGGTCACCCTGATTTATTATTCCCTCACTAGCTGTGCTTGCTCGGGCATGTGGGTCCCACTACAGAGGGGAGGCTGTGACACCAAACTTCAGCTGGAAAGGTGACATTTAGCAGAGGCCACACGCCTCAAAGCATGGCACACCCTTCTGTTACCACCTGCTGTTGCATCCCTGCCTGGGCTCCTGGTTTGGTGATGCTTTCCTTCATGAAACCAGGCACAGCATTCTCATTTCTCTGAGACACCATTAGACACTTCCTTGTTTAAACTAATAGAGTGACTAGTTTGTGAATGACTAAGGGGCTACAAACTCTGCTTAATTATCTCAGAAATCCTTTTTTGCTTCCTCAGGCATGAACTTTGAATGGTTTCATTGAATGGAAGGAGATACTTAAGGCTACTGAATGTCTGTTTGAATGCCTCATTGAACTGGAGATGTGAACCTGCTCCTGTTGAGCAGGTGTACCACATCAGAGATGTGCTAATGGGCACTTTTGGTAGCAGCCACAGAAAAATGCTGAGGCTGACCTGGCCTGGATGTACTTTAGGGCTCCAACTGCAGCATTTTCACATGACAAATGAAGATACTCATTTAAAAAGCATCCATTTAGGGGTCAGAGACCAGTTTTCTGAGTAATTCTAAGACAATCTTTCAATTGTCTGTTCAATATCTTTTCCCACCTCTGGAGAACAGAAAACCAAACTGCAAACAAACTAAAAAAGGTCCGAGAGACAAGATCTTCAAATAAATATTTGATTAATTGGGTGGGTTTAATGTAGAGAAGAGAAAACTAAAAGAAAAGTTCCAACTGTGTACCTTCCTTGACAGGTTTAATTGTTCTTAAAAAAATTCCCAAGCAGCAACTCAAACCACCTCTCAGACAGGATTCAGACATGATGTTCATCATGCAGAGGACACCCTGATCCTCTGCCTTATTCCCAAACTCCTTTCATCTTATGTACATGTTAATACACAGAAACTTTAGAAACACTAATTTTCTCCTTGTTGACACTGTTACCATACTATTCTATCTGCTCTCTCAGTTTTAAGCCTGTGTTCAGCTTGCTTCAAAGAGGAAGAAAATAACCTATTCTCCATATCCCTGGTGAATCAAAAAGAACCAAGTAAATTGCAGTAATGCAGAGGTAGGATAGGCAGTCTGAAAACCTTACTAATACTTATGGGTAGTAAAACAAGAGAATAGTTCACCCAAGCAAACTATGGAGTCTCCCTCCTCTGACATGTTTCAAAGCAGTCTACAAAACAATCTGTCAGAACTGAGAGCTCCTGCACATTGCCTTAGGCTTGGGATGATGCCTAGGAAAATCACAAGTACCTTGTGTGCTGTGTCTGCTGAAAGGCAAGGCAAGGAAGAAAACATCTTTGGCAAAATGAAAGGGAAGTACTGTGTAAATGTGCTATGGTCACACTAAAGAGAAGAATTCAATTTACAGCACTGTCATTCTACTTATCAGAAATACTTAATTTGCTTAAGCATACAATATCTAGCATATTAATTCCTTAAATTTATAAATTAACTTGTTGAAATGCTATTGCTTTCACATCTGTGTCTGAAACTGATTTCCACCATGACAGATATGACTAGAGCTCTGTAGTAACTTTTCTTTTACCTTTGTTTGATTTTTTATAATGCATTTTTAAAGAAAAGGAATATTTTATGCAATAATGAATTAAAGTATAAGGAGGAAAAAATTGATTGTAAATCAGGACATCATGTCTCTTTTTAACCATAAGAGATAAAAAGAAGTTGAGTGAGACTGTAGCAAACATCAAAAAATGAAAGCATGCAATAAAAATGAAAAAATATCAATGAAACCTAAAATACATTTTTTTTTTAAATCTGTACAGCACAGGTAATAATTTCAGTAATGATGTGACCTTTTGCTGCCTTCTAATAAACACAAAATTCTGGATTAAGGTGTGATAGAATAATATGGAGGATATAAAGGAGAAGCAGCATTTTACACCAAATAATGGTGAGTGCGTCTCTACTGAGAAGCAGAGAATTATTGACCCTCTGTTTTGCTGCACTATGTGAAATTCAAACCAACCAGATGATCCCATCTGAACCTGGAACTAGTTTTTTCTATATGACTATCTGTGCAAGTATCCCAATACGCCTCCAAAGTGCCTGAAGATAAAATACAAGTAATGGGAAGAGACTCTAAATTGCTTGGACTGTGAGTGAGCCAACTCTTCTTCAAAACTTATTTCCTGGAGAGATTCCAGACTTATTTTCAATTAAAACAAGAATGAAACAACTTTTGCTGTACTTGCTCTTCAGACTTTCCTCTTCTTCCTCAAACTGCAGCTCTCGGGCATGTGACTTCATTTAAAAAAATGAAACACTTTTGGGCTATCTGCATTTTTCTGCATAGCAAGCAGCCTTATGTAATCCTGTTCTGCTGATCTCTCTCCTGCTGCAAGGCTTGTCTGCAGAGCCATTGCATTAGGATGAAATGGCAAGAGGCCTTTTGGAATACTCTCTCCCCTAGCACCGTCATAAATCAGCCTGACTCCTATACTTTTGGGCACTGCATCCATTGTTGTGTCTGACATAAGGCCACTCCCCCTTCCCCCCCAGGCCTTAAAGCACATGTCCTGATCTTGCCTTCTCAGCAGAGGATTTGTTGGAGGGATGATAAATTCCAAAATACGAAATCCTTCAGAAATCAGTGTCATGCAGTGTTGGTGATGTGTCAGCCCATAGCACGTCATTGTAAACTTTACCACAATTAATCACGAAGTTAATCCAGGACTGGTAGAAGGGCAGTGGCTGCATTGTTGGAAGGACAGCTAAATGAGAACATATGTGCTACTGAGAAACAGCTACAGCTACGTCCTAACTACATTGTGAAACAAGGCTGATACAGCCTCAAAACTATTCATTTCCTGTCTTGGTGATAAACTTCAGTACCCTGCTTAAGAGTTCTGAGGCTAGAATGAATTTCTCCATGCCTTCTCGATACCCTCTTACTAGTTTTCTAAATGAATCTTTTCTGGTTTGTTTAAGCTAAAACTGAGAATATATATGTATATATGTATATATATATATAAATGCTATTGCATTATGCTGTAACACAGTGTATGTCCATCCTTGCTACAGCATTTCCTTGGATATTCTTCAACAATGCCTGTGATCTAAGCACGTGGCCATTTAATTTGCAGCAGCAAAGCCATAAAAAAGCAGGGCAATTGCTTCTGTTCCTTCGTTAACCTAACTTTGAGACAGGCACATTAAAGGCCTTTCACCTGAAATTCGTTCTGACAATTTAAGACTGGCCAGTGTTTGGTTCCATTTGGGAAGGATATTAATTCTTCAGAGGTTGAGACTCTGCTCTTGTGTGAGAGTTTGAACTGGAGTCATGTTTTTGCCAAAAAGGCATATACTTCCTTGCTGCTGTTTCTGATACATTTGTTCACTGACTTCCACCAGGGCACCACTTTTCATCATACACTCTACCTCATACAAGTATTGAAAAGCAGTGTTTTATTCTGTGAATAACAAACTGTTTGCAGACTTGAACTATGTCTATAACACTTGGATGGAAAGCAGCACCAGCTTGAAACATCAGCAGTGATGTATTATGCCATCTTGACTGTGGTCCTATTCCTGTTAGTATTGTATGGATAAAAAAATAAATAAAGAAAAGTAATATTTTTTTCTGTCAGTGTAAGGAGCTGATTTTAAGCAATAGCCTGTGGAACAACAGGCAAAACAAAGAAAGCCAGAGCTCCTGCCACAGAATGATGGGCAGCTTTCCCACCAGAAATAGCTTCATTCTGGAACTGTTGAGAGGATTTTTAGGACTGCCCCAGCCAGGGCTCGAGGACGGCCAGCAGTGTGGTGGGCTGTACACTAGATACACTAAATGGCTCTATGCCAAAGCCCTCTCAGGTTCTGGGGACAGTGAGGTTGCTTTCTGTCACTGTGTACCCTCTAAGACAAAACTCTTTCTATGCACCTCCACCCCTTCACTTCCAGCGGTTTGAAATTGCAACCAACAGACCAATATTTAAACACTTGGCTGCCCAACCATTCTTTATCCCCACTAGGACACTTCAAAGGGCAGCAGGAAATATTTCCTTGCTGATTGCTTACTCCTGATTACTCAGGAGGTAAAACGCTCTTTAGGAGAGGATTGGAAACAGATCTCCCTTCACATGGGAATATTTAGGATGTACCTGCACCAAAAATACAAAATACAGACTTCTGATCCAGCCTGTGTACCTGGAACAGTTAAGTTTTTCCCTGTGTCTTAGCCCATTCCAAATGGCATTTGCTATTTTTTGATAGCAAATTGCATGGCTACATCTACAATAGAAGATATTTAAGTACCACAATAATTTACACAGGAATATGGCCATTTCTCCTTGATGTGGAACCTTTCAGTTGAATCTGGAGGCCTTCCTGAAGATTCACTGCATCTCCAGTACAAAAACATGGGCTTCATAAAAGAAATTTTGAAAAAGAGTTGGTATTTTGTAAGAAGTCATGTTAGATAATAATAAAGATAATTTCTGAGCATGAAATCTATTACTCTTCCTCAGGAGAATTATTGTGGATTGATAGCCTTATAATTAGGCAGAATTTATTTTGCAACTATAATACCACATTATCAACCACACAAAAGGAGAAGCAACACTGTATTTTTAAGTTCACTCTTACCATCTCTATTTCTGACTTTTTTGTGTGCCTATCACCACCATCACTTATGGGCAAAGCACTAATGGTATTAACAAAATTATCTGGCAGAAGGATGATTTTTTTGCTGGTATATATTACATAGGCTTTTTCCTCAGAACAGGTTTTTGGACACACTTTCTAGCATCTGTGATCTTTTAGGTAATCATAGGATGGAAGTGCTTATCTGAGAGATGAGGTTTCCTTCTTTGTACTCTTAGGCAGATGAAATGAGTAATACCTTAATCCTTTGGCTACTTCATTTGTAACTGCTTGGTAATTGTAAAAGGGTACATTCCTGCTAAAGGATTAATTTAGTTCCTGCATGAGAATTCTCAGCACATACCACATACACAGCAGCCCTTCTCAAAAGATGGTGACTCAGTTTCATCTAACACATTAGGAATGTGCACCTTCCTCGCTTCTGATTAATTTCTGAGAACTGAGTACAAGCAAATATGATTTCCACAGCCCTTGCTCATTCTAATAGTGTCTCTCCTGAAACTGCAGGTGAAGGACCACCATTTTCAGACCACTCACTGCCTATAATACCGAAGATGAATAAAATTGCAGGTTTGCAAAAAATGCCAGAGATCAATAAAATTATATGTTTACTTTAAAATAGACCATCATTGCAGTTTTCCAGCCAAACCTATCTGTGAAATCAGGTGAAAAATAGCTGGTTTCCCAACACATATTTTCATTGGCTTTTTTTTTTCTGACCACTCAAAAATCTCTGAAGATATATATAAAAGAGTAGAAGAGTGTACAAATTGCTGACCCCTCTTCATATTAGTCTGAAGGGAAGAGATACAAATAAATATCAGAAAAAGACACAAGAAGTTACCATTTTTCAAGATGCCTGAGGCTAACAAATTCTGGAAAGATGCAAGGTTATGTTACCAGGCAGAGTATTGAACCAATTAGAAAATAACTCACCAAAATTTAATGGATGCCTTGTTCAAATCTGCACTGAAATTCAAATATATAGTGGAAAAATCACATATTGCCATTCATTGTGCAATGTTCTATGCTTACAAAATCCTCCAGAGCTGGCATATCTGAGCTATAAGTAACATATTCCTCCAGCTCTCGAATGTACAACATCAGGAGCTAAGGACAGACAAATGTAGCAGAATTCTACTGAAAGCTGAAATAATTCTGTAAACTAAGTTTTTATCTGAGTTTCAGGTTGTGACACTCTAGTTTCTGTTTGTGCATCTACTAGTGCTTGACTGGCTCCTTGGAACTTTATGACAGTGTATGTATTTATGAATAACATTTTGATGCGTTTTTTAACTCAGTACCATCATGTCGCATTCAGTTACAAATGATAGTATAATAATTTACATTTTTATGATGCCAGCTAGTATTACAATTTCCATAAATCCTTGATTTCCGATACCAAGCTAATACACTCAAGAAATGCCTAAAATATATTTACTTATCTTAAACCTCTGATAGTTAGATACTTGAATTTGCTGTTGAATCATCATATTTTATTTGCATGTGCTGCATCAAAGGTTAATAATACTTTTTCATTTGAGTAGATGTATTGGAGATTGTTGGCAATAATTCAGAAGTAACTGATGTGTCTGCTTGCAAATTCACAGATTTCCTATAGATCTTGTCTATTATGTGACACATTCTTCTGCCTGTGATCATTTGTATGCAGTGACATTTGTGATTTAATTTTACAAATCAAACTAAAAGCATCAATACAGTTCAGTTTCTTTGGCATGATAAGTGGACAATATATTATTGAATGTTAGGGTCCATTCCCATTCCCCTTCAGCTGAGTTCTCAGCAATGCAATCTATCTTTATATAATGCAAAACAAATTATTGATATCAATTGCCTCCATCTGTTGTACAATGAGATGCTGAAAAGGCAAACAGACTCATGGGTGTTGCAGAGAGTGAAGCTCTTGGGACACGGGTCTGGAGCTCAGCTTTTTCCTGTTCTGTTTAAATGACTTCTATTGTGTCTCAGATAACTGACTGTAAAATAGTAGCTCTGTTTTTCTCATATATAAAGGCAGAGATAGGGACCACTCATCATGCTGGTTATACACACTGTCCAACACAGCAGGTCTCAATCTTATTTGGAGCCTCCAAGCATGACTGGATATCAATACAGTGAAAGGCAAAAGAGAATTCTGTATTGATTCACTTATTAAAACATTTCAAATGCTTGTAACAAGAAGGCTCTTAACAGGGACTAGAAGTGTTATCCCAGACTCTGAAGTTCTTCCATATATTATTTTTTTGCTATGATATTTGCATCCTGCTTCCTGTTTGATGACAGTCTAGCCTGAAGAATTTCCTCTCCACAGCCCTGTTTTCAAAACACAAGACTGCCCCATACGCGTGCTGTCCATTGTGTGATGTGATACTGAATTCTGGGATCATCTTAAGAAGAGGAGCAGTAAAGAAATTTCTCCTTGAGGAGAATAGTGTAGGTTGGTTTGGTTTTTTTCATTTGGGATTTTGTGTTTTGTTTTGTTAGTTTTGTTTGATTTTACCTGAGATAATTTCCTTTTTTTCTCATGTTAGGGCTTGTTTAGGGTTAGAAATGTGAGGGACAAAATTCATAAATTTATTTTTTAGGCTAAATTTACAAGTGAAATGGATAAAGTTGTCACTGAGAATGCAAATTTAATTCAAAGCCATAGAGGAATTTTTAGTATATTAGGGTAATCTAGGAGATGAGTACAAACTTTACACATTTCTGGACATTTTCTCACCTCTGAATTTTTAAGAGTATATTTTGCTACATTTCCCTTGATGAATACAGTTTCTTTTGATTTCACTCAGTCTGCATTCCATATGGTGACACTAAATGATGCATCCTGTCCTCAGCAGCTGCAAAGTTGATGGGTGTGAAAGGAACTTGCCACCTTCAGTCCTTGCTCCTCACTGTGCCAAAAAGAGACCCACACCTACTAGTTTTCAGCAGAGGTGGCATGAGATGGACTATCTGATAACAGGTCTGGTCAGAGGCATTCTGGGTGTGAAGATTTCTGGTCAGAAGATGCTAAATAATATCTCAAGGGAAAATTTAATTTTTTTTGCAGTAACACCAAAGAAATGCTGGTATCCTGAATGTGACAATGTTTTTCTTCAAATAGCTAGCTCAAATATGGAGTCACTTTCCTCACTGGGAGACTCTTTGTGTTGGTACATATATCTTGAATCACTAAAATCCCTCAGCCTGTAATTAATTAGCTCAAGTAGCTTTGATGTTTACAGAGAGAGAAGCAGTGGAGATTGCCTGCAAGGCTCAACACTCTCAGTAGCTTACAGGCCTCTTCTGGCAGGCAGGGGTTTAATAGCTCTACACACTGCAAAACAGCTCAACCAGGATTGTATTTCAATTATTGCTCGCCTGCTGTGGAAGGTGGAAATTCTCTGAATGTGAGTGTTTGGGCATCTGATCAACTTTTGTAAATGTGAGGATGAGGTGGGGGAGATTGGACATGGAGAACTTGCTACTTGTCGGAGAGGGCTTGAGTCAGAACTTCCTGTGCTCATGGGACTGCTTCCACTTTGGTGTGTGAATAGGTCTATTGCAGACAACAAACAGTAGCTGCTGAGATGAAAAGAAAACTATTGATTGAAGGCAGAGTGAGAGCAGATGGAGAGCTCCTTACTGAACAGAAAGAATTAAAATAGAAAAAAAAAGAAGTAGGGGCAAAGAGAGGAAAAAAAATTGGCAGAGCAGTATATCACAAATGTACCACAGAAAAGAGATTCTGGGTACTCCAAGGTTAGGAATGTCTGACTCTGCACTTCAGATCAGTTTTACTCAAACCATGTGTGCAGTTCGGTGTGTGTTTTACATGTGTTCAATTACAGGGGTTATCTGTTCTCCACAGGGGTTATCCAATCCTTTAGTTTAATTCTTCACTTAGTCATTTACTGATACAGAGCAAATGCCAAATACTTTAAAAGAAATGGTAACAGTAGGGTTCAGCCCATATAATTCCTATTGTGCACTAGGATTGTTTTTTTATAGTTGTTGCTGTGTAAATGTTTCAAATTGGCTTGTGGCCCAGAGACAAGAGAAACACAAAACATTTTCTCTGGTATCTTTATCATGTTTATTTTCCTCCCTTATTTAAATTGGGATGTTCTTTTTGCCCTAAGGTTACAAAGTAGCAGATGCTTTCCAAGCTCTCCAAAACTATAGTAAAAATCATGCAACTTTTTAAAATAGAAAAATGCTATAAAAGCTAAATATTTCTAGGGTTTACATAAGAAATCATAGTCTAAATCAGATAACTCAGAAATAACAGAATCACAAAACACTTAAAGCTTAAAAAGATACCCTTGAAATACATGGTAAGGAGATGTGATTTATCAAGTAAATTTGAGAAAACCAATCTGTTTCTCAATATTCCACAAAATTAAGAAAATGCTAAGTTTGTTTATCTAGTAAATAACTTGGTAAAAATATTCACTTAGCTCTTGCTATTGTACCCAGTATCTGTTCAACTCAAGCTTTGATTCTAGATATATTCCTCTTAATTATACTTTTTAGTTACATCTCCAGATGCTCAGTGACTGCATGCTTTTCCCAGTGGCTACATCAGATGCCAACAACCAAGAGAATATTTTTCCTACAATGCTCAATGCCCTAAGGTTTGAACCTGTATCATTAAAAATGATGGGAATTTTACCAATGATTCCAAGTGGTGCAAAAGTACATCTACCATTGAAATCTGCATAGATGTTCCACCCATAGTCAAAATATTCAATAACTTCACACATCTTTTGGTGAAGTTTCCTGTAAATAGTTCTCTAAATTACAGCTTCTGGGGCTTTGTTGAACCAAACTGAAAGGAAAAACATTTAACAGAAGCAGGACAGCTAGAAAAATGCACAAACCACAGCAATGTTTTTTGGCTGTGTTGCATTATGCACATAAATTTGCAGACATACATATACCAGTTAATCAATCACCTCCAGTCAAGAATGTCAGGGTATCATAAATGATACTGTACCATCAGCCTGTGTTCAGGCAATTTCTTTTCACTCTATTATAACTTTTCATCTTGAGCCAATATTAAATTCCATTTGTCACAATAGGTGTCAGTAGCTATACCATTTTCAGTAGCATCTTCTAGATAAAACACCCCAATGTCTCTCTGCAGCACCATTAGCAGTATTGACTGCTCTATTTTCTCTCAAGAGAAAGCTCCTCACAGATACCTTATTGTGGAAAAGGCATCCTCAGCAGAGACAAACATAATTTGAGTGATGTTTGAAGAAGAGATTAAGTACTTAGTAAGAGTTATGAACAAGGCTCAATGCCATTTTCATTTAGGGACTTGGATCATTAAAGGGACGTGCTTTTTCTTGTCAGTGATGTTTTATTGTCATTTAAGTGGGCTCCTGCCGTGCGAAGGGATGGAAAGGGATGGAAAGTTATTAATACTTTGGCTAAAAACCCCTTCAACAATTTGTCATTCAACTCTTAACAGAACCACTGACAGAAGCAGTGAGGTGATTAGAAGATGTAGGGAGAGGACAGCTGACTTTCTGTCATTTATCTTGCCTCCTTTTGAGAAGCCATGCTGGGACACAGGGTATGTAGTTTGTGCCCAAGGGATTGTCTCAGACAATTTAGAGATAATGAAGGAATGCTCTTTTTCTTCTACTGCAAATGTAAGAAACATTAGCAAGTGCCAAGGAGTACAGCCTGGCTGTTAGAGCAGAAGACAAGGGGCAGCTGCTCTTTGCTTTACAACTGCTTGTATTATTATCTCAGCTGAGTCATTTATAGAAGGTAGGAGTGGAATGGTGGGCAGAGGTGGAGATCGGAACATCTATTTGTTCTTAATTAAGTATCCTCTTATTCTCCCTCCTAGTCTGCCAGTAACATTAAGGGAAAATAATGGCATTTGATATCTCACTGGAGAATTACCTGAACATTTTTGCTCTTGGAAGTCACTGCATACTGCTATTATGGATCTTTTTGGGTAAATTACTCAGCTCCTGAGTAGAGTATGTGACAGAAAATGACTTTCTAGTACCTTCCACTATGCTGATTTTAGTCATGGAAAGGTTCTGTTGCACTGAAAGAACATTTGTATTGCTGCAATCAGGGAGAGAAAATACATATGATTTACCCTGACCTCAATGTCCAGGCAGCTCACAAGCAGGGCTTGCTTTCTAACTCTGGGAGTAAAACTTCCTTAACAGAAAAAACCAAAACTGATCTAAAAATGATAGTGACAGAAACTCGGATGGCAAGGGGAAACTAAAGATGGGTTTTTTAGCTATTATGAAGTTACTATTCCTGTCTTGCACTGCCGAAACATGGAGCTTTGGGACCACATCTCTTCCAGTTTTTGATCAATTTGTAGCCAAATAACTCACTCATGTTGTTATGGGATTTTCACATTCGGATAAAACCAAGAAGCTTAGGCAAATAGAATATTCAGTTTAAGTGCTGCAAATGGCTTGCATACCTTCAAAATCGTATAGTATTACATCTTCATAAAAACAGATTAATCTCTCTTTTTTTAATAAATTATACAACTACCATCCTCTCAAGTGAGGCTAATCTCTGATTTAAGGGAATGCTTCTTCCCTTACAATCAGGTGTATTTCACAAATATTCCACAAAAAGTGGAAGTAACAAAAATGTTACATGGGAGCAGAGGGGAGCAGACCATCCATACCCATCTGGGTGAGTCCTAAAAAGAAGAACAGTGGAAGAACTATCTTTGAAGTTCTTTTGTTAATGATCTTGACCACTAAGTTCTATTCATCAAACAGCTGCATGCTACAATCAGATAGAATGCAACAAGCATTCTCCATAGATATTATGCTAACATTAATTTTCTAAAGTATATAAATTTAGATGTGAATATTGAATGAGTCCCACTTTGCAGCTGACATTAAAAACAGAGTTCTGCCAGAGTTTTCTTACCCTTCCCTGCCACTGTTTCCAACTTTTGAGTTATATTTCTCCTGACTTCATGGAAAATTGACTGTATTGGGTGCAAGAAAAATTGCAAAACTATTCTCAAAGAATACACAGAGATCATTTTTACTCTATCCATATGATGACCCACGTCCTTTTTGAAGACTGATGTTTAATGACTGCAGCATGATTATAGGAGTGATCTCCAGCAGCTAGAGATGACATTTTTTTGTGACACAAGTTTGATATTTGCTTTATGGACATATTTGCTTTCAGTGAGACAAATCTTCAGATCAGGCAAAACTGTATCAACTCACAAACTAACCTCGGACAAAACTCCCTTGCTGTGCTTCACAGCTGTAGAATTGCAGCACTGTGCAATTAAGGATATGTGTTCCTGAGGCTTGGAGAACTTTGTCTATGCTTAGATCTGAGCACCACATTTTAAGCACTTGTCCACCATCTCTGCCAATGTGATTTTGCATGTGAAATGACCTTAGAGACACCTGCAAAGCTTGTTGTCTCAGCAGTTAGTTTATAGGCCTTAGCTGAGCCTAAAAATTCCTCATTAGCCCCAGCTTCACCTTCTGCCTCCCAAAAATAAATAGTAAGTAATGAAAGGCAAGAAAGACATCCCATGTGTGCTCCTCCTGTGTTTGCTCTGGGTTTCCCTCCAGGTCCCCTCCTTCCTGTCTTCTCTTATCCTCTCCTCATGTTTTCTGAAACTACATGACTAGAAAGGTCAAATGTTATCGACTTCCTCAGTTTTTTGGAGGCTGTTTAAAAAGTTCCTTTCCAAATCTCTGTAAAAATTCAGCCCCTTTCACATTCTTTTCTCTTATTTCTCATGAAACCCAGACGACACTCAGGAAAGGAAGAAAGTACACTGACTGAATTTAAAAGTGTGCTGCTAATATTTCTTGCTCTGTGGAAAGGCAGTCTCCCTCAGCACACTGGAAAATGTCCAAACTAATAACTGTAATTAATAGCTAGAGTAATCACATCCCATGCAGCGGCAGCATGTGACCCCTCATCAGCATGAATATATTTTCCTTCTGGCACCTACCAAGAGAAAGAAATATTATCGTGCTGGCACAGGAAGCTCAGAGAGATCAAGCCACTGGATTTCAGGCCCTGAGGACAACCACAGCAGCCCTAGGATCTGCTGCTGGCCTTGTGACATGCTAGATTATGGCACCCCATGGCAGCCAAAGCCAAAGCCCTCTTTACCCAGCTTTCAGCTTACTGGGCAATACACCAGGTCAAGGAGTTGTGGTTTTAAACTGAAGGAAAGTCAATTTAGATTAGATACAAAAAGCTTTTCTGCAGTGAAGGTGGTAAAACATTGGAACAGGTTGCCCAGAGAGGTGGTAGATATCTCATCCTTGGAGACATTCTGGACGAGGCTCTGAGCACCCTGGTCTAGTCGAAAATGTCCCTGCTCATTGCAGGGGGGTTGGACTAGGAGGCCCTTAAATGTCCCTTTCAGCTCAAACCATGGTCTCCCTCACCTACCCTTCTTGCAAGGGCAACACATGACACTTCAGGCTCTGTGTGCTTCCATAATTCAGAGTAATTGGGACCATATCCACATGCAGTCCTTCCTCAGGGCATCTCCTGCCCCCAGGGATAGGAACTATGGTACAACCGCTGATCTTAGACCAAGGACATGGATAACAAGAACCCAAAGATAGTGAAGATTAAAAGAAAAGTATTTTTCTCCCTAAGAAGCAGACACTTTCTTGGTTCCTGGCCAAACAGAGCGCATTTTATGCACCAGTGCCATAGCACAAGGGCAGTTGTGGAAAATAGCCTCAGGGAGGGTCCCTGAAGAACAGGAGAAATTCAACAACAAAGCAAACTTTATTTATAGCAGTTACGAAGGCTCTGAAATTATGCTTTATCCTTCTTACACATTTCACTTAATAGAAAAACAGTTGGTTCAGACAAAGTTCAGCCTTATAAATAAGGACACACATGGTTCAGTTGTGTAAACCTAAGCAATCCAAGCTTGATACTGCTCCCAGTTAAGTGACTTGAGGGGTGAGAAACCAAACAAACAAAGGATCCAACTCAGAATGCAGAGCAGTAGCTGCTGCCCAGTCCTGTACTCAGTACTCTCATCGTGCAAAACAAAATGCAGCTACATGGGATGTCATGAAATAAGACATCCTTTTGACCTGCTTTTTGTGAACTAGAATACATAAGCTTTATACTTGAAAAAAAGAATGGTGGTGTCATCTAGGTAGCTTGTTGACCTTTATACATGATCTGTTTATGACATGTCTGTACTTTCCCATCCTCCCTTGACTTTCCTTCTTCTACCACTGTGAAATGTTTTTGTTCATTTCTTTATTCACTTTCATCCAGTACTTTCCCATCCTCCCTTGACTTTCCTTCTTCTACCACTGTGAAATGTTTTTGTTCATTTCTTTATTCACTTTCATCTATTTGTGGTATGTATTTTCTTTTCAGAAGTAAGTACACTGAAAAATAAAACTAAGAAAAAAATGTATCTACAATCATCTTATGCAAAAGGTAGACTTCTTCAAGGCTTTGCTTCCATACAGACTTCTAGTTTTGTCTGAAGGTCCCTTTCCCACTTATTCATGCCAGTAATCTATAAAGAAATATTCATGGCCTGATTTCTATTTTTAAAACCATGCATATTCTGGTCTGTCTAATGCTAAAGATTAAATAGAGTGGGGACAGATCTAAATTGTTGATGTAATCTGTTGATCCACATCATGACAAATCACCTTGTAGATATTGGACTATGAGCTGATATACATGTGTGCATGTGGAGTGTGGCAAGAATTTGTAATATTTTAATGAAGTTCATGATGGATTTACTACAAGTTTTGCATCTTTAGTTCCACAGGGCAATTTTTTTTTTCCTAATGTTTTATGTATTTTCCTGTATGAAGTGTTTCCTATTTCTGGATGTGAGCTCAAGGTCATCAAATCCCCAGAGATAGCAATGCAGCAAAAAGCAAACATAAAGCCCTTTGCCATTCTTAAACCCACTTCTTTCTAGGTACAGGAAACACAAGTTTAACTGTTCACACTCAACCTATTTTAGGACAACAAGAATTGTCTGTGTGCTGCTTCTGACTATATATTGTGGAAAGACATTCAAGTACTGGGAATAGATTTCTGGGAAGTTGCAGAAATCTATAAAGAAAGCTACAACTTTGCTGTATCCTGATAGAAAAAAATAACCCTTTCTGATACAGAGGCTTAAGATAATGTCTGCATTTCCAGTCTGGGATGTTCCCAGCTCTTTTGTATTGCATCCACACAAAACTAAACTGCTAGGGCTTTCTTGAGGCAGGGTGGTATCCTCTAAGAAAAGGGGTATTACAGTCTATGGCAACTTCAAATCTGCCATCTGTAAGTCTCTTTATTTTACCAGAGTTATAAAATCTGCTCCTCTGGGATGTATTGTAACCCTTCATTAGTGTCAAAAGAAAAGGGGTTAATATTCTTTCCTTCAAACTTAGCATTGACTCAGTTGAAAGAGTAATCTCTGAACAGAAATGGTGCTCGCAGTCTCTATCACATGGGGAAAATTTCAAATTAATAAAAACATATGAAACGAGAGGTTTTAAGAAAATCTATAACCAGAGGAACATCTCTAATAACATGTTTTGGCTCTTAAGTTATCTCTGGAGAGCTGGTTTAGACCAAGAGCTTTGGAAATACAGGGAAACTATTTCCCACAGGAAAAAGTAATGAAGAAAAATACAGTTTCTATTCCATTCTTTAGCTTGCAGAGTAAAAAGTTTCAGATAAACAGAGTTTTTCACATCCCCAAGGAAAAACGTCACAGATGCAGGCACGATGAGGTTTGTACTTTACTTGCAAAAGCAAAAATTTTAAACTTGGTAACCTTCTGAGCAACAGGCTTATGCAGTCATATGCTGGAGTGCATTAACATGCAAAAAGCATTGAAGAAAATATAAGCCTGTTTCCTCTGCTGATGTATATAAAAGTGTAAAACGGTGCCATGCACAATCTTCACAAGATACATGCCCTGTTTCTCAAAGCTTAGCCAAGAACACAGATCAAGCATAGCCTCAGAATGATAAATAGTGGCAAAAGGTGAATATAATTTTATTCCTTACAAATGAAAACCAGTGATTTATTGCGTTATGCTTTTTATATGGAGCTAAGACATCTCCTATCAATCATTCAGAATAAAACAATCACTTTGGAGTGGCTGGAAACAGACATACCTGCTGGAAATGTTGGCAAAGTTTCCTACATGAGAAGTTAGAAATTCAGAAGCACTAAAAGCCCTGAGCCTGTACAACAGAATGACTGGTAATAAAGCCACCAGACAAACATTTGGCACCCAGAGGTCAAAATTTTTGCCCAGTGTAGCAGAGGAGCTACACTGATTAGGTCCTCAGATACTCATTAAAGTACATTTTTTAAAAATACAAAAACTTGTCTTTTTGTGTTTATTTAATTTCCAACACGATGTGAGAAAATTTAAAAAATTGTAGAAACAATATGTATCAAAATGACTTACTAAATTAGCTTCAGGTTTATTAGCTCATAAATATGTTTGAAAAAATACATCAAATGAACCTAAATCACATTTTAATACCTGAATTTTAATGTAGTTTGAAAAATTTGCTGACTTCTTCACTTCCAGCTTTCAATCCCTTAACTAGGTCCTGTTGATACACCTCTGTGATGCAAACAGAGGTGTAGAGCTGTGAAAAGCTGAGCTTTTTTTTAACCAAATACAAGGCCAATATTATATACTTGAAGTGTATAGAAGAGCTAAAGCAAGAAAAGCTAATCTGATGAGATGCTGAGCTGAGCTTGGGAAGGAAGCTGCACTGAGGGATGCTCTTACTTAATGAAAAATTCAAGGTATTCCAAGGCAGCTTACTCTTTACTGAAGGAGAGATAAATAATTACTTTCTTGACAGCAGTCCTACAAGCTCTGATTCCTCTAAAACTGCTCCACTTCAAGACAGCTTTCAGGAGAAGAAAAACCAGAGCTTAGAAAGCATTTAAGTCACCTTCCTGCCAGGGACCCACAACTCCATCAGCTTCCATGCTAGCCAAGGATGAGGCTTCCTTGGGAGTATACAATAAGATGCATTACCCATACCTTCCCTTCTGCCTCATAAAATGCAATAGGCTAGCCATAAATCGATATGCTTTATCCAAATGTGTGCATAGCTTTGAAATGTAAACTACATTTCATTTTGGGGGTGGGGGTAAGAGAAGCATCAAATATATTAGCTTGCCAACTGTAAATTAAAACAAAAGAAAAAAAAACATCATTTGCCCCCCATTCACCTTCCCCAGAACTGTGAGATTTAGTACACCAAGATTTTAACATCTCTGTTAGAAAAACGAGAAAGATACAGCAGAACATATGGCACAAAGGTTTTAAACGGCAGAATTTGAAAATGGTTTGCAAGATGCTCCATAAATATCCCAACCCCAAACACAAGCTGTTTTGCAGCAGACTCTTGATGGAAGTTTATGCACACAGTAAAATGCTACTTTTCTTAGCTCACAAGTGGCCTGTTCTGATGACATTGAATGGCGTGATGCAGAGTTAACCTGCCTGCAGGAGGAGCTTGGAATCAGGCAGGCGCTGGCTTGGTCAGGCAGTGTCATTGTTGTTGTTTCTACTGGAAATAGTGGACACTATTCAGTGACAAGGACTCTCATTGAATCTATCAGACCTAAGGATAAGTTCTCAGGAAGAACAAAATCAATACATTTTACAATCTATATTTCTCCAGCATTCAAAGATGTACTGTTGTCCATACAATTCTGGACCTATTTCAGCAGAAGCCACGATACATATTTTCAAATGAAGATGAAAATCAACCTCCAAGGCTTCTACTTAGGGTAGCAAATTATTTGTGTGTAGCTACACTTAAGTTGACATCAGTTAACTGGTGTTTCCTACTAGGTATTTTAATAATATATTCACAAACACTTAACAACAACAAGAAGAAGATAGGAATTAATGTAAAACCTAGGACTATCCAAGCTCTTAGTGCTGATTGCCACTGAGAAGATTTGTTGACATATGAAGTACTGCAGAATGCTAACAAGAAAGACAAGTTAGAGTCCTTTGGGGCACACTGTAAATTTTCAAGTGAGTTGCCACAAATGTACCTACTGTTCACACGAAAGAGATTTTCAATAAATTTTCAACTATTCATCCAAACCCAATCCACTTTCTTTGAATGAATTGAAAATGCAAGTGTGTGGCTGAAAGCTTCACAAACCGAAATCTCATCACAAAACCAGATTTTTCAGTCAAGCCAGGGATGTGATTCAAGAAAACATTTCCTCACTGAGTTCCCTCATTTGAATCTGCTTTTGGGGGGTACTCAACACACAGCTCATAAAATTCAGCACTGTAGGTAACATACTGTTTTATTGTGAATGCTTTGTTTCACCCGCAAGGCATCTCTTAAATGCTAGTCTTTGAGGGACTCATTTGCTTTCATCTACACAAGCCTCCAGCTGGTAGCCGTGCAGTAAATCCATAACCTTCCTATTTCATCATTCTTACTGCAAATCCTTTTGTGCATTGAAGAGATACTGGCAGAAAAAAAGAGGTGGACAAAGGTGTCTTGACAAGGACTCAAGACAACCAAGGCTGTGAGGTGCCTCTGAACTGCTTCTCTTCAATGTCTTGTAAAGCATGGGTTCTTCTTCCTTGGGAAAAATAATACAATACACTGCGATCATCTCTTTTAAGCTGCTGATATAACCCAGGTCTAAAATATATAACATAGATTCTTACTTATTTTAAAAGAAAGGATGCCAGTGCCTTTACAGACTACTATTCTGCTTAAAAGCAATGGGCCATATTTACTGTTATTCACTTGCATATTGTAAAGGTAGTTGGAAGCCCTAGAGAAAAGAAACCATTTGCGGAGACTGGGAGGAAAATGAACCAATGTAGATGGCAGAACAGGTAAAATGGAAGAGGGGAAATGGAGGGCAATTGTAGACAAAGATGCAGTCAAAAATTACTTTCAAAAAACCAAATGCTTATGCATAAGTACTCATACTGCAGAGTGCTGTCTCTGCCAACAAACATAATTCCTTACAGGAAGTGTGGGTGCTGCAGGATAAATGTAGAGCCCACCAGGTCCTCCTTGCATAATCAGAATAATCCATCTTCTTATAGAGGGTTCAACTGGTAGGTTGCATCAGGGCTGTGGACCAATGTGGAGGTAGACAACCATGGAGGTACACTGTCCTGGGTTTCAGATTCCAATCCCTCTCTGTACAAAATCTTTCCACAAGCCACCTGAGATCAATCTTGAGATCAGGTGGATACTTTACATCCTATCCATTCCTATTGAAAGACTGTTTAAGGACTTGCCACTCTGAGGGTTAGATAACTCCTCTTCACTTTTAACCTTAATGCAATTACACTTGATTTATACATGCTTCTTCTCCCCCTCTCATGTAGTGCTGTATTTACTTAGGGTAATCAATCTCCTCTCATCCTTCATTAGATTAGCCAAGTCAATAGTTAGAGATTTCCATTCTCCATATTATGCAGGTAGCTTCTACTTGGTCAAGGTTTATTTAATCTTACCCGGCCATGCAGAGCCCTGCACACAATATTCTAGATGAGGCCTTAGCCGAGTCTCACACAATTGAATAAATTATTCCTCTCTGTTGACAGTATTTTGAAATTGCCCCTGCTTTTACTCTTTATTCCGCTCCTTCATGCTTGTGGCACATAGTCATCCTGTGATTGAGCAGGCCTGTTTCTCCCTCATCATGCTGGTTTGAACTCAGCTGATGACAATCCTATTGACAGCTGAGGGTTTTGCTCTGAATCTAAATGTGTCTAACCTTACACACTAGCCTGGACTAAGTATTCATCTTCATCCTATTTCTTTTCTTGTCCTCAAGGTCATCTAATTCTCAGAGTATAACACTCCAGTCCTACATTTCATCTGTGGCCCCTCCTTGGGCTGTGTCATCACTGCAGTCTATTTGCTCCTTCCTCATTTTGTGACAGGTTTATTGGTAAAAATGCTAAGTAGCTTTGGTTTAGAAACCTATCTTTAAAAAATACTACTAATAGCATCCTTCCAGCTTAAATGTTTCCCTTAATAAACTGTGTCATCTCCCTACTGGAACAGATATTTAGCAGTGTACAGTTCTTATAACAATCCACATCTCCCTCACCAGAATACTTAATTTCATGTTCTGTAATCTGTCAAATGCTCTTCTATGGGTTAAGCAATACTCTGAGTTCCCTTTGCCTAAAATGCAGGCACATTACTGGAAAGAAAAAAAAGGAACATAAACATATGCTATTAGGCTGTGCTTGTCCTTTAATGTATTTAGGTTGCATTTGATACTGTTTTCCTTTATATGTATATACTCTATTATTCTTCCCTTCAAAATGAGCCAATACAAAGCCAATATATACAAATGCACTTAGTTAGACAGGTCTGCAACTTTTTTGATTGCTTTTTCCTTTTATGTCAATGCCTAAATATTGGCAATACCTTTGCTGTTCTCTGTTTATAGAAGCCCACTATGACTTCATTCTGCAGTAGAAGATCCTTGTGCTGGACATCCATTTTTCATATGTCAGCGCCTTCTAAGGTGAAAAGCCCCTGTGATCTGGAGTGAGCTGAGACCACAAAATTTGGTCTCAGGAAATTTCCATTTCCTTCTTTCCATTAGCCATCTTCTCTATCATTCATTCTCTTTTCCCCAAATTCAACTACAAAAAAAAAAAAAAAAAAAAAAGAAAAATATTTAACATGGGAAGTTATATCCTCTTTAATTCTATCCCCATCCTCATTTCACAGTGCTTCAATTTTTTTTCTTGTTCTTTTTATTTTCATGGTTGAAAAATCTTTCCAAATTTGCTTAAATTTCCTGTCTCAGCTTGACTTTTGGCAGTTATCATTTTACCCCTGCTCTTTCTGACCTCTCAAATGCAGCTTTAGCACTAGTTCTGACATATGTTCTCACTATGCTCTTACATATGGGTGATTCCTCTCTTCATCTAAATTCCTTACTTAATAAACACTAAAACAGATTGAATTCTAAAACTGCAGAGAAGTCATGAATATTTTCATAAATAAACCCACCACATTCAGATCATAATTATTTATGAAATGGTGGTATTTGATAGTGATAAACATATGCTGATTAATAAATAAGAATGGCACTCTTTCTTAAAAGATCAAGAAATACAAATATTTTGAATGAGAAATTATATAAACCTTTTTCTTCTCTGAAAATCAAAACTCTATTTTCCGAAGTATGGTTACAATACCTTAAAGGAAAAAAAAAAAACAACAACACACAGCTGCATCTAATAAAGATTTTCAATCATTTCACAGTCAGTTTAAAAAAGTAAAGCTTCCAAATTTGAAGACAGGAAATTGAGCATATCTGAACTACTTACAAAATAGATAGTTGAATTAAACCCTTAAATGACAAAATGGGTGAGGAAAGAGTACAAATAAAATTTTAAAAATATATTAGTGAGCATGCTGAGTAGATTAGGTTAAGTATTAATATGGTAACCTATGACATTTTCTATTATGCTTTCTTCAGGAAGTGGTACAGTGTCTGGTCTATGAAGACCTACTTTTTCTCATTGTCACCATCTATGCTTCAAAAACAGGGGAATGAACCATGACCAACCTTATTCTTTTTTTCCTCTGAATGGCAACTGTACCTTCAGGTTGCTTTCCAGTAAGTCAGTGGCAGTCGTTCCTGTGCGAGGCAGAGGCTCGTGGATTACAGTTACTGATGGATTGGAACCAAGGCTACAAATCACATAATCTCTGCCTCAGACCTGCAGCCTGATTTCTCCCTGAGCAATGTGATTCAACAGTTAGATGGAAGCTGGAAAATAGATGTTGGCAAGAGGCTGTGTTTGTCATGAAACATGGTAAAACGGACTGGTACAACAACAGTTTAGGGGATTAATTTGAAACAGAAGCTACTCCCTTCAATGAGGGAATGATTTAGCATTAAACAAACAGTTGCCTTAGTAACTAACATATTGCCCTTTCCCTCCTTTCACTTTGAACATAACCATCTCTGAACTCAGCTTTTCATCACCTTTTTTGTTTCCTTAACTGGTCTTCTTCAAGTATCAGACAGCCAAATAGCTTGCAGTGAAATGTAAGTCTATTTCCTTTTTATGAACTGCCCTGAAATGAAAAACATATTCCAGGATCTTCTCAGTTTACCAGGCTTTGAGTACTAAAGAACAATATTTTATATATAAGCTGACAAGTCTATTTCTGATAGAAACAGGAATACTGGTTGCCATGTATTCATCAGGCCTACATGTCTTCAGCAATCTTTCTGAATATCACTTCTTAAGAAATGTGTCATCGAGAATGAAAAAAATGGATGTTTCTCTTGATGTTTACCTGTTCCTATGTAGAAGGTCAAACATACTGCCAATGAGAACCAAACAACTTTAAAAAGAAGGAAGAATGGACTCACTGTACAGGTTTAAAGTCTGTGTCATCTAACTTCTGTGGCAGAGTTTGTTGCACATTTGAGGAAAATAGAGGGATTAATCTCCTAACTATTAAATCTGTACGTAAATTTTAGATGGAGTTAGAACAATGATGTTTACTCAGAGTCAGAAAGGGTTCCTGTATATCCAGTTTAGATATAACCAGAGAGAATAAACTTGCAAGTATCTCCAGAGTTAGTCCAGCTTCTTCTGGAGATGGCATAATAAAATTAAAATCTATAAAGTAACCATTACATAAATAATGTATCTATTTAGTTATAAGTTCTAGGAGGAAATAATTAGAATATCCATACTTTTCCAAAACTGCTCCATCTTCTGTAGGATGGATAGAATTTAGTTGTAGTCTATATGTTTTCTCAGGTCTTGGAAAAACAAAAAATGTGAATATCATTGTTCTGAGCACCCAAAAATCCCAGCAGACATTTTTTGCCTTGACTTTCGTGAAGAAAGCTAAGAGCAGCTAAGTATTGAGCTTCTCTCCACATGGGATGCTGTCACTGTGATGATCATGGGACTCCAGAGTCAGGTTATGCCACACTAGAAATCCAGAACCGGCAAAACTGTTCCTGGTATCCAGCCTGTGGTCCTTGCTCCCATTTCCTCTGGCAATGACTCTGTCTTTTTCTGAATAAGATTTAAGCCTGAATTTGCCGGCAGTTATGCACTGAGGAATTCCATGAGATCTGTCTATTCTGTCCCAATTACAAACTTACGCATTTATACAGAAAGCAGGTGCACTTTTTCTTGGATCTATTAGGCTTTTCTGCAGCCTTGGCACATGCACCATCCCTAATACAAAGAGATAGTGTGAAATCTCAAAACAAACCCTACTATTTCCATGATTTTAACTGCTATTACTATAGTCAGTGAAATATGCAGTGACATGGAGCAAAAAGATAGAAAGCTAAAAGAAAAAACTCACAATTTGAGAAAATAAACTCTCCCCATGCCTAGATACAGGGGATAGTTGATGCCTTGGATTGGAGGAGAAGGAGGGCAAGGTCAGGTGTCTGAGTGACAAGTAGGGCACTGAAGTTACACTCCAATGATCTTTTCCATGTGGAAAATCCAGTGCTGTTAAATTGATGTTCTATGGACAGAAATTGATTCATTAAATTTTTCTGATGTTTCAGTAAGACTATACTCATCAATCTTTTAAACCATTTATAACACCAGAGATATACAGTCAAATTTATCATGTTCTGGCATAGAAGATGCCCGTGTACGAGTTGTGGCCTTTAAGAGGAGAAATTACCATTAAAAAATTGCTCCATCTAAAACTGCCAGTATTTTTACTATAACCAGCGGTAATGGAAAAGCAGATCAAGTAGATCTGTGTCAGATACTGTAGAAGGAACATAAGAGATTAAAAATTAGCCTGCATCTGATTTTCTTACCTTTTTTTTTCCCCACTGTAGTCTCAATGGGTTTGATGTACTTTAATGTTAGACCCTTATTTGGGAAAAAGAATACAAACAGGAAATAAATCACATTATTTGTCACAAGTCTGACATGATGGTAAAATGACACTGAACATTACACAGTCGTGCTGGAGAGGTTAAGACTCACTCGATTATTTAAGCAGAGAGCTTGTAAAAGGACTCCACTACTGAAAAATGCCTTTTTACTTCTTACGTGAATTGAGATTAATTATAATGGCCAGCTGACAGAATATTAGAATGAGTTGAAAAAAAATATCAGATTCATTTCTTATGTGTTGAAGCTATTAGCTTAAAATAGTCTGTAATTGATTTTGGTCTGATGGTGAAAGCAGGGCTGCCATTTTTTAAAATGGATTGTGTAAATTTGGCCAGACAGTGTTAAGATGAGACCAAACTCTGAGAGGGTCAATCAAGGTAAGTTTCTCTGCTAGACAGTTACTCAGCCGTTTTGGACAGCTTCATGCATAGAATTCCATCCCTCAATTATCTAAAATCTATTACATTTAAAACTGTGATCATGAGAAACAAAATCAGAAGGGTTGAAGCCTGACATAAAATCAGTACTGGAAAAGAAGACTGCTCCAATACCAGTAAATGGGCTTGGAAGCTTTCAACTAATGTGTCTTGCAGAGAAGGATATGTAACAGTTCCACACACCATGAAAATTAATTTTTCCTATGTGGCTGGTGGGTAAAGTTTCATATTATGAATCAGTAGCATTTTACCCATCTGTTTGTACTTAATGATAACGTGAAATCTTGGATTTCATGTGAGCTGACTGAAATTAAGGGAGTATAGCTTTAACTAAACCCACAGGATCAGGATTTGTTAACAAGAAGAGGTTGTGAGGCGATTTTTTCATTAAGGATTTTGATATTTTGTTACCTCACTGCTTCCAGGACAGGAATGAAGATCAAGGGTTTCAAAATTCTCAAAGGAAAATGTTAAATGACTGAAATATTCAGAGTCAATTGATTTCTATATTATTATACTGTAGCATGTTCCAGAAATAAAATACAAATTCCAGAGTAATTTCTGGGGAAAATCTAAACAGAGATTCTGTTATGAGAACACTGCATTACAGTGATGTGTACCCAACACAACAAATTTATTCATTTTCATTAGAAGTTGGATTTTTGATGAAATTGTGTCCCAGTGGCTTTTTTGAGCCAACCTCTGTTATGTCATATTTACAGAGAGACAACAAATGAAGATTGAGTCATTTTTGAGTGTTGAAATGACAGTGATTTTGACAGAAATTCAAGCACTGGAAGAGATATTTGGAATAGCTATTGATATATGATTAACAAATAACTAGAATTAACAGCTGAGCTAATATGAATGCATATTCAGATGTATTTATTTTTACACATTCATAGGATGTATTTGTGCAAGAGACAAAACAACAGCAAATGAAAGGGTATTGATATAAACAGACCGTAAGCGAAGTAAGAGACACTGCAGAGTAACCCTCCCCATCATGAGGAGGAGGAGGAGGAGGTTAAGAAGAAACAACTTTTATTCCCTGTAACTCATAATGATTAAAGCTCTTTTCTCTAAAGCAGGCAATGCTGGCTGCCCTCACACAGACTCCTGGAATGAGAACAGCTGCTGTAAATAAGACGGAGTAAGATTTTTAGACCCTCAGGGAGGCATGTGCTAGGAAGCAGCAGTATTATACAGGGTGTATATTAAAAATGAAGAAGCTCTGGTAGGGTGGAGTTCTGCCAACAAGCAAGAGCAAGAAAGAGATTACTGGCAGTGGGGTGGGGCAGGAACCCAGGTTATCAACAGAAATGGGAATGAGATATTAGAATCCTGGAGAACTGGCTGGAGTTTCTCCAGACCTAACTCTGCATGCTCCACTGTCCTTACAGCTGTAGATGCTGGGGCAGTAAATATGCCAGCTGGAAAGGCAGAAAGAATTGGAGTCAAATAGAGATATTGATTTAAAGGAGGTTTTATAGCCATTTTCTTGGATAGCTGCTGTTCAGCTACCTTCCTGTGCCCTTTGAGAAAGCTTGCAGAGTCCATCCCTGAGACAGAAAACTGTGCTTGTCCTTTGGTTTGATGAAAAAAGTCCAGCACCATCCTTAGCCTGTAATGTTTAGGAGGCCAACAGCTGTACACTTCCACAGCTCTTTAAAAGGATGAATCTTTCCAGTGTGCTGCTATTGGTTATTTTAATTCATCAAATATAAGTACAGCTTTCAGGGAGCTCCTGTAAAGCTTGCATACCAAATAATGTCAAGTGTAAACTACTGATATAACCACCACAACTCTCTTATTCGCGCAATCTCTGCTTTGAAAAATCTAAGGAGATAATAAAGTAAGGCTTCACAAGACTCATCCTTTAACCAATGCTCCATGTCTTTATTTCATCTTATCTCTTTCCAATTTAAAAATGAAGTTCAGATGTTCTGTCTAAGCAAAAGGAGGTTAGAATTCCTAATTACCAGTAGGGATACACAATCTAAAATAAGACCTGTAGCTCTGATATGGTCTGCAAGGTGAATGCAGGTAACTTAACAATAAAATGGAAAGAGGGATAAAGACGTTTAAGGAGAAAAAAGGAACAAAAACCAGTAGCAGCATAACTTTATATTCAGTTACAAATCAGGGTAATATAAGAAGCAATTATTTTCACTACACTCAAAATCCTCATGTTGAAGATTACTTCAGTACAGGCTACAAAGTATTTAATAGAGAAAGACTTGAAAGCACAAAGGGTATAAAAGCTTTTGTATGATTTGAAGAGACATGACAAACATGATCATCAGGATTATTTTCACAAAAACCTAATTTTTTAAGCATATATGATGCCAAGTAAAAGCCTCTAATATCTTCCACCTTTCTTAGAAAATCTGGCTGATGTTCATGCCCTCTGTATATTCATTAATCCAGAGCTTTAGGACAGGAGGCAAAGGATATTTTAGCCATCTTCAAAGCTACAAGTCTGTTTAGTTTTAATGGATGGTAGAGTTAGAGCTCAGACCTGCTCAAACATGATAAACAGAACAACCAAAATACTGAACATAGTAAAAAATTGTGCCTCTATTTACTGAAGACTACTGACTGTTTTTATTATTTTGTAAATTAGGCTTCTTAAACATATAATTCTGGACAAAAATAAATTTTCTTAGTAGCAACTATAGACATCACATCACGTATACCAATATTTAAATGCAAGCTCTTTGATTCGCAGCAAGAGTCTTTCTACAGCTTGAATTAAGCTTCAGAATGTAACTCTACCCCACCTACATAGCCTTGAGAGAGCAAACTGAAAGATATTATGCCAGATATAACAGAGCCACCCTGTCGAGGGGCAGTCATGAATTCTATCTCCTGGTATCAAAACCAAGATAAAAGCTAGAGGTCAGACAAGATGGGCCAGGCTCGGTCCCACCAGGAGAAATGTGCTGCCATTCAGTACAGTTGGATTTCCCTGTGCCACCAGCTGGCTCCTCAGACATGAATTCCTACTGTTTTCTTGAGAGCTTGGGCTTGCTCTATCAGGTGGCCAGAGAAAGTGCTCCAGCCCTTTGTGGGCCTGGCAAGAATTAAGGAGGCTTATAAATAATAGGTACCTCGAGGTATAACAGGTTGCCTAACAGACCTCCCTGCTGTCACATGGGACCAAATACACCTGTGCCAGTCCTGAAAGTTATTGCTCCAACAGGACAACCCATACTGGACATTGAGCACAGACATCCAGTGCAGGGACAAACAACCTCCCTGTGGCCACATTCCTGTCAGAAATCCTACTCTGGCAGCTTTTCCTGTTGTAGAGCAAAATTAGTCTGCAGCTGGCTTCTGTGGATGAGCACTACTGATGAACTGATTGTTATGCTGTTAATTCATAACATTCAGCATATCCAAGATATTTTAAAATTTGTGAGGATGCATTTTATTTTGTTTCCAGCCTTTCCTCTGGTACCATGAGGGTTGGAAACTGCTTGCAATTTCTAACAGCAAGCAGAATGAAATTTAGGATATTTGCAAGAGTACCTGCTCACAGGATTCCCTCTCCTGCATTTTGCCTTTTACAAGTAGTATATTACATCAGTACAAGACAAGACAAAACCAAATCAGACATAATTTCAATTATATGCCAGCAGTATGCTAAACAAAAGCAAAGAACATTGCTGCTGTTTCAATAAGAAATTAATGAAGGGCCTCTGTTATTTTTATGAAAACTAGGCACCAGAAAAACAATCATCAGAGTTGTTTTCCTTCTTTAAAACAAATCAAATATGCTATTATTTCCTGACTATCCTGCCAGCTTCTTGGGCAGGGAAAAGAATCCTCTCCCACAGAAATGAGGCAGCATCTCATATTGTGAGACAAGGACTAGTGAATGAATCACTGATTGTGAACCAGCTTGTGTATATAATCACTTCTGGTGGTCTACTGGTCTGCCTATACAGCTTTGGATGATGAACTTTCTACTCAGCTCCATTCAGGTGCTAGTCTCTCCTGTACAAGCTAAAAGCCAGTCACTGCTGAGATTAAAACAGTCCTGTGGATTTTGAACTGAAACTTATACAACAGAGAGAGCAAAACAAGTCCTCATACTGAGGCAGCCACTCCTTGCATGATCAGGTTAAAACCTAGGTGTGGTTTAACAACCTGTGTGTGCCTTTCCTGCCAGCAGCAGGAAACATGGCTAATGCAAAAGGAAAACATGGAAAATGGCAGGTTCTGGAAAATCCTCCATCTGCCTTTTCAAATGGTTCCAGCTTCTCATTCATATTATACGTAATTCTGAGCTGTGCTCCAAAAACATTGTTTAAACAAATTGTCTTAGGGAGTAGACATCCACTTTCCCAACCTCTGTTTGATGCCCCACAGAGAAAATAGTGCAATGCTACTGCCAGTTCAGAAGATGCAATGTATTAAAGGAAATAATGCACGCTTTTAATCTCCCAAACCAATATTTCTATTTCAATATTTAAATGCAAGCCCTTTGATGCTCATCCCATTTTTCTGCAACTATTTAAAATTTTAATATAAACTGCAGAAAATGCCCTGTATGTGTGTCTTGCTTTCCTGTGATCTCACCAGGCCCCTCTCATTATAATCACAGAAAAAGCAGTTTAACTACACAGAGGAATCTATATTAATATGCAGCAGCAAAATGGCAAAGCACAGAATTCTATTTATCCAGGGGTGTTTGCTTGGAAGAAGGAGCTAAGTTTGATAATGAACTCCTGAGCCTGGTTCTTTACAGGGTGCACCACATGCCAGCCTCAATGTATGACTAAAACTGTTGTAACTGAAAAATTCAGTCAATTTGCCCTCTGTACCAGGGATGACTAAAAATATCATTGCATGAAAAATACAGTGCTGATGCAGTCACAGCTGGAAAACTGTGCCCTGTGATGAGCAGACTGGTGGGTACTCAGGAGAAAGGGAAAAGATCATTAAAGAGATGGCACAATTGTCTTAGACTGGGAAAGCTAAGTGGCACTTGGTTAGGCTAGCATGGAACAGGGACAAGTTTATTGAAAGCCCTCACTTGAACTCTCCACTGTAAAAGGCCTTTGCTGGGAGGGTGTCTCAGGGGAGCAATGCTCCAGAGGTAGTTCCAGTCATAGTAGGTCTGGATCTTATTTCACAGACACCAGCAGATTCACCAGCAACAGTGTAAACTGATTTCTTCAGTAGTACTGTGAGAAAGAAAACATACCTGAGGAAAATGTTGAGGGTCTGAAATTTAATGATATCTTTAAATTATCCAGGTCCAATTGATGAAATCTGGAAGAGCTCACTCAAACATCCGAGACATTGTTTGCCAGTGTGACAGAAACAATTACAGAAAAAATGAAATTCACTTTCATGGCTCTTCCAATGCCCAAGTGTAAATAGTATTGGAGTTACTCAAAAATGTTCATGCTTCTGAAAAGGCTGCTATTTGCTGTTTTGCACAGAAGGGAATAGGGCAGATGTCATCCAGTACAAGTTCTGTAGCCAAATACTGGAGTTATTTCAGAAAAAAAGGGGAACAATTTACAAGTAACTGACAGAAGTTCAACACCAACTACCTTGTGGTAACAAGTACAAAGGAGAAGAGATCAATTCTACATAATGGAAGTAGAGAGGATAATTTATGACAGTGATTAGGTCTGAGAACAAATGCAATACACCTCAACTCCAAACAAGGAGCAGCCCTACCCAAGATATCTTCAGGAAGGTTTCACTGACTGCTGGACTGTGAAGGGAGCAAAGAGGTGCCAAGCTTATGCTCCAGTCAGTCTCCAGAAGACCCAGCCTGGCTTTGACCACATAATTAAAAAAAAAAAAAAAAGCCAAAACCATGGGTTCAGCTGGACATCCATCTGAGCATCACACTGTTTCTGAGGTGTAGCCACAGGGTTGGCAATACTGGAATTTAATAATTACCTTTTTCTTTCAGCATCTAGTCAAAAGCATAAATGTCTACAGCAATTCAGGAATAAACTTTCTCTTAACAAGGCAGTATTTATCCCTTCACTACCATCATTAAAAACAAAGTACATAGCACACGGAGCACAAAGCAGGCATAGTTGCCAAAACAGAAAAAAAAAATCATTGTGGAGATGGGGCTTTAACCTTGGGTTTTGCACAACCCCTATCTGTCAGGCCACGTGATCTGATGCTAGTGGCATGTCTGCTACATAAATCAATATATATACCATTCTGTCAGGGCCAGCTGTCATTGTGGGGCAGGTACACTGGGACAGCAGGACGCACAAAAGGATTTGAGGCAGGGCTCGTGGCACTGTGCAAGATATTGGCTGCTACCCTCCCTTCAAAATCTGAGACACAATGACTTTTCAAATGTTACATGGTGGCAAGACAGCACTTGTGTTTAAGGACTATCTCTCTGATCACATTTGGATTTATTTCCCCTCCTTCTATTTCTGCCTTTAGACATCTACAAGTTCTCTCACCTGATAGTTTTGCCAAGTGCAATAAATGAGGCTTCCTTGCCTTTTTTGTGTGCCACTCAGCTCTGACTAGTAGATATTGTTTCCCCTCCTTTCCCCAGCTTCACATCCCTCTTTCTTAGTTATGGTGCCTTTATACACAATGTCCTATTTGTAAGTTTTCATCTTCAGTGTCTCACCAGAAGACAAAGAAATTTCTCGCTTAATTTCTTTTTTTAGAGTTCTTTCCCATTTTTCACTACAAGATCTTCACCTTTATCACTGTTGCAATTCCTGTTTGCTTGCCACTGGACAGATTCCTGCATTCAGTCAGTTAACACTGACTGACATCTGCAGAGCAGATAGTCTTTATTTTTGAAGTATGTGTATATTATGCATAACTCATTCCACATAATTATACAGAGTGCTATCATTTCTGGAAATGACTGCTTTTCATGTTCTGTGTAGAAGTAATACATTATAACAGGTTTCACTGGCTGCAGAAACAGCACTGTATATTATGTACTGGTAAACTTACAAGAAATCCTTCTCAAGTGATTTCTCATTTAAGTTACTGAGAAACAAGATTTGCAGGAGAGGCTTGTTTCAGCACAGTGCCCATTGATCTTGCTCCATTAGGAATGGAGGATTTTGCACTGTCTAGATGTCTCATCTCCTTTTTCCTATATTTCTTAACCTGCCCCCTCCACTTGTCTGTCCAGTTGCTTTGACCATTCAGTCACCTATATCTCTTAGTCTTATATACCATTTTCCATGTTCCTTTTATAAGGGGAAAACCTCTACAGCATGATCCATAAGAACATTCCCTAGTTTTTTTCTGGTAAAAAAAAGTCTCCAGGAAGAATTATCTTAGAAATTAGTCAGCTGGTAAGCTACTGTTTTCCATTGATGTTTTAAAACAATAAATAGAATAATTAAAATGAGCTGTGACTTATGTCCTCCACAGGCAGGCTGCCTGGCTAAGAAGGTTCAGCAGAAAGGTGTCGGGGCATCCTCATCTTGTGGGCTCAGAGGGGACTGGGAGGCCGTGCACATGAATACCCAGCTGGGCACAGGCACGGCAGGAGCCGTGTGGCTGCAGGCATGCTCGTGCCATGCTGACAAGTCCCCAGGCCTTCTCATGTCACTGGGGCAGCTCACAGCTCCGAGCCTCTGGCTGGTTCCACACCTGGCTCTCAGCTTGGACACCCTCTGCTAACAGCCTTGCCTTTCTCTTCCAGAGCAAAGTACTAGGATGCCTCACTTCCGCAACAGTAAGGCTACTGTCCAGAGAGGATGATGCTGACAATGTGAAATTGTGACAGCTCCATTCCCTCTCACTGCTAAAATTGTTTTGATCCTGCATCTATCTGGGGCTCTTAATGACACTGCACTTGTATTACAATAACCCTGCCAGGCATTTTGCAGTGTCAAACAAGCAAGAAGTCCAGAAGCATTACTAAACAAATTCCACAAAACATGGAAATCCTTCCTTTCACCAAATTTCTTCTGACTGACCCCAGCTTTGCACCAGGTAACCCAAAGATTAGTTCACAGAGCCATCCAAATGATTTTTATCATCAATCTCTAGTCTGATTTGGGACTACAACTGCTGTAAATCCTCCAACCTAACTCAGCAGTAAGAGCATATTGTCACCCATTGCTTCTATTCTCTTGCAGCCTTGACCTGCAAATACGATGATATTATATTTTCCTCTAATGCCAGCACCATCCCTAAAGTGCCCATGACTCCTCACTCTCTATGCCTGCAGCCCAGGCATATTTACAAACAAATCAAGTACAAAAGTGCTTTGTTTTGAAAGCTGTGCTAGTCCTGCAAACTGTAGTTTTTCAAGTGAGCACACCATAGAGTTCAGCCGCCATCAGAATCAAGAGTCATAATGCCTCAGCAAAAAAAAACACAACATCACTGCTATTACAGCTTGATGCAGCACCTTATTCAGCCAAGCAATCACATGGAAAAGTGTGAAAAAGTCTTTGCTGAAGACAACTCATTTGACATCCATGTCTTAATGAAACAAATTCACCAAACTGCAGTCAAATGCTTCCTCAATCTTTCTACTCTCCTCAGCAATTCCACAATTTATTACCTATGACAATTCACCCTAACCTGCCCTTAAACTGGAACTCTGAGAGTAGACACCATAGAATGCCATATGGGAAGGAATCCACAAGGTGATATAAATACCACATTTCATATACATTTTTACTTGAGCAAGAATTGGCCTTTCATCTCTCCATAAGTTTCTCTAGATCTGACCAACTTAAGGAAATGCATATTAAAGAACCCTCACACAACATTCTTCAGAGGAGGCAGGAAAGTGTCAAAAGAAAGACTAACACATTTGCCTAGAACACTATTTTGGGAATGATATATTGATATATTTGGATAGCAACTAATATCACACTCCATATAACTTCATCCTTACTAATCACAGGAAATAAACAGATATTCTGCAGTATTTGTACTGGTATAAAATAAACCATTTTTCATGTAGTACTCGTGGATCTGATAGGAGAAGGAGTGTGAAGACAAAAATCTCCAAAAACTGACTTGTACCTGAAACCACCAGTAGGAACTATTAGAGTTACTCAACAAGCTTCTTGGTTAAACAAGACTTCCCTTTCAAAGTATTTTTTAAGCATTGCTTTCTTCCTTCTTACTCGGCACAGATACCACAGACCCTTAAAAAGCAGCAGAAGCAAATTAGAAATCTTTCAAGGGTTTTTTTTCTTTTCTTTAGAAAAGGTCTCACCCCAACCAGCTGTGTCCTCATTCACAGAACAGCTCCTTTGCTACCATTTCTCTCCAGAGACCCACACCGACTCAAGCCAAAGGGCAGATCCTCCTGCTACCTCCTCCTCCCCCACCACAGAGAAAGCTAATCGACCTTTTCAGCCTTGTTTCCCTTTCAGCTCCATTGCCTTACCAGAATGTATTGGCTATTAGCCCATTTCCTGTTAGCCACAGCTTTATCTAGTGAACCTGCTCTATTTGAATGCTTCAGGCATCCATTTACTGTGAGACCTTGGGGCATCCCTTCAGTCCAGACTCCAACTGCTACATGTTACCTCTGAGTTAGTAGCAGCTGAAATGTGCAATTTGTACTTCTAAACTACATCAGCATGAAGTGCAGTACTAAATTGTAGCCCTAAATGAATATGGTGTCCAGTCACAGGTTTTGGGGCTAAATATCAGAGATTATGTCATTTGATCACCTCTTTTGAAGTGCTGCATCTCTGCTAGATGTTATCAGACAATATGTCCACTCAAAGCATGAACGACTGAAAACTCATCACTTTTTACATGGGAATCTCCACTCAGTGTGAGGAAGCTTGGTTGGTCCAAAGGTTATGGTGCTGGCTACCAGGGTGTTAGGAAGCACTCTAAGAAACCCTGGGTAAGTCAGTGGTCTGCACAGGTCTGATATCCCTGCCTCTAAATGGGGTAAGATGCCTGCCTCATAGCTGGGACATGAATTGGAGCTGGGTTCATTCTCCTCAATTTACTAATCAAAAAGTGCAAGAAAGAGCAGCTTAGCTGTGATCTATAAATATCCTCATCTTTACACTGGGTGCTCAGAAAGAATAGGAATTTTCATATTAAAAAATTCATATGCACCCAGTACCAGAGGGGAGAAATGAATTCATGTTCTGTGTTTACACAATGCTTAACACACCCACCAAAACCTAAATGCAAATAAATTAAATGGATGAATGAAAATTAATACTCTAGAGAAATATACAAAACTTAAATAACAGATAGTTTCAGGACACAGGAGACCACTGAGGACCTTTCCCTAATGACCTCCTTTCCAGAGATTATAATTCTGTTAATTTTTTTTATAAAAAAAGAAAGAAACAGAGAGAAGAAATCAAATCTAAATATAGCTGAACTCTTTGCAAGTCACACATATTTGGCTATTTCCTCCAATAAGAAGTATCCCAAGTTTCCTTTTAAATGGGTCAGGAATGTGTTGGCTGCGCCTGAAAGTTTCAGTGACTATGAAAGCTTTAAAATCTGTTGTTAATCCTTAAAGAGAACTCATGCAAAGTTAATTCGTACTCTTGAATTGTCATGTCTAAATTATTATTTAGTATTAAATTTTTTAAGTGAATGATTTTCAAGAACTGCTGCAACTTTGGAGGAGTATTAGACTAAATTCATTTGAAACCTTGTTGGGAACAAATAATCTGATTTCTGATTATGAACAAAGTAATTTTTTTTTCCTGTCAGCAGTTTTGTATTTTGCTGTTATCTCCAGTTAGGCACAGATAAATACCCACCCATGGTGTTCCATGAAATTAAGGAAGGGAAGTTAACACAAGTATGTCTGACAAACTGAAATGCAATAGCTCAGTGTACAAAAAAGTAAGTAGAAAATTAAGCCATCTTTCTAAGTCTGAATAAGTGGAATTTAATGAAATTTACAGGAAGCCAAGAAAACAATGTTTTCCAACAGTCAATGCAAAACCATAACAAAGCCAGTTTCAGATGAACACAACATTCCTTTTGGGCTCTACCAATAATCTGTTTTTCATATGAACATTATCAAAGGCTGAATAAGTGAGGGCAAATACCTTTATCACTAAATCAAAGAAGAAACAGACTTCTAGGATCTATTATATTAAATGCAGGAGAATGTGCTGAAAAGATTCTAACAAATATCTCTACTTTTCCTGAATGCTCAATTTATTTAAAGCTACAGTATTTTTAAAAAAATCTCAGTAGTTTTTTTACACTTGTCACACATGAAGTTCTTCATTTTATGCAATAAAATATTTATTCAAGAAGCCCTTTCAGTGAGATATTAAACACAGTTGCTGTTGTCATTCTGCTAAACTTGAATTTCAGAGATAATTGAAATCTGAAATGGTTCCTTAAATAAATAGTGTTTATATAAATATATGGATGCAATTACTGAGATAAGTAGAAATGCAAGAAATTTATGTACATAATGAATCTCCTGAAGGAAAGATTATTTTCTTCTCTCTCTCCCCAGCTTCACAGCACTGAAATGCACAGTTCTTTCTGTAAAAGAAACTCTCCCTAGTTCAAGTTTTAAGAGAATCTGAAGGTCTAGGCAGAAAGCTAAAAATTGTAAAGTTATTTCCCTAGTTGTTCCACCATAGCTAGCAGTTTGACAGGCAGTCACTCATCTACAGCTGCTCCTGACTAGAACCATGTAGTCCACCCTCCCTTAATATAATGGGCTTGAAATCAATAGACCCACAAGTTACCTAGAAAACAGGTAAAAAGAATTTGCCTAGAGATAACTCTCTAGTAAGAATTCTTGAAGGGATAGTATGAGCTTTCCCTTAAGTACTGCACTGAAGTCTGTGAAGGAGCACACCATATTTTGTAAAGGGATTTAAGTAACACTGCTAACAGTGCCCAAAAGGATTAGCTTTTCTCTGAGACCTAGGGATTAAAAAAATTAAGGCATGATTTCAAGTTCACAGCTTGTTGTTTGTTATCTCCTGTGCATTCTCTGTATCAGCTCATTTCCACTTGAGTAGTACAATCAGAATATCCCTCTGTTATTTTGACAAAATACACAGGGCAGGTACAGGAGAGGCTGTTGCTGTCAGGGCAAATTACTAAGCAGCTCATCTCATCAGTGACACTGAACTTGCCTACAAGGCAATGCTGCTCCTCGCCCATGGCATTACTGTAGGTGCCTCAGGTACTGCTGGTTGGGTGCCAGATCATTTTCCCTTGACATTCCTTGTCTCATCATCAGATAAAGGATCCTCCTTCTTTGAATAAGCCTTTAATGAATTCTGCTGCCTCAGGTTGACTCCACCTTCCTTCATTTGTGCTAGAAGTGACTGTGAGTTGCATGCAGGCAATTCCTCGTGCTTAGTGCAGAAGGTCAGCCCTTGGCCCGTGGTTTGCTTAAGAAATTGGTAGTACAGAGAGACAGCTGGCATTGCTTTTCTGCACAGTAGCTGAATTACACTTGGGCACAAGCCATTTTCTTCCTTTGCAAAAGCTTATTTGAGGGCTTTAAGTGAATATTTCCAGTTTGCATGCCCAGAGGTTGTAATAGCTATGCTCTTCATTATTATGGAAAATGAACTTTCTCTGTTGGAGAACCATGCTCTTTACTAAGGTCAGAACCCACCTGGATGGCAAAACATACTAAAAAATAATGTCATAAGCACTCATGAGAGAGCAGCAATAGCAATGCAGAAGGTGCTCTTTTATCCTAGGTGGTAACGTGTTATTTTGGAAGTCATCATTACCTCACTTTCATTGTGTATAATGATTAATGGTAATTGCTTTTGTACTTCAGTATTTTTCAGAAACCACTTTGGCGTCCAATTAATACATTAGTACCTCATTGCTGTAAACATCCTCCTCACAACTTGGCCTATAACAGAGAATTAGATTACAAAACAGTCAAGATGGATATTTTTTCCTTGTTTTGATTTTTCTGGGAGATAAGTTTTTTGTTCTGATGTGAAGGAGAAAATTGTTCAAGAGCTTCCACTTTAACCTAGCCATGAGTGGCATTCTAAGTCTTTATAATCCATCTACAATTCCAATTCTCTGTTAGATTGGTTTAGTGTTGGGACCATGATCAAAGAATACATTTTCTTCTTCCTTCCTTGGCTTTCCCAATAATGTAAAATGCCAGCTTGTGGGATGGAAAAATAACAAAGATGCCTTTTCTGGTTTTCACAGGAACCATTTTGTCCCTAGACACTACATCATCTCACTGTGCTCAAAATATCCTTTATGTGATGACTCACATTAGAAAATCTTGTTTTTAGAATCATCAGTTGGAGGGGCTTATGACTGTCACCCTTGCTCTCTTTTGCTTCCTCAATTCTCCTTTATTTTTAAATACTCTCTTATCCCCACAGAAAACTCAGTGTAAGGATAGGGAATTACAGCAATAGATTGCCTAGGGAGATGTTGGGGTTTCCCTCATTAGGGTTCTTTAAAAATAGATTAGACAATATCTGTCAGAAATAATTTATCTATTGCTTATCCTGCCTTAAGGCCAAAGGACACACTATCACGTTGTTATGACTGTCAATAGGATTTCTGTACCTACACCACCTAAGGATTTATGAAAAGAGCAATCTCATATTTCTTCAGGTCAAAGAATTATGTTTGTGGTCTCTAAGACATCACAGCAGTTCCCATTGCCATGCTACAGATAACACTAAAATCTTGGATAAAACAGTAAAGCAATTGTTTTTTAAGAATTAACTTTGATAGCAACAACTGCATAAGGTTGAAATGCTCCTCTGCCCAAAGGAAGTGTTCAAAGCTAATGAACTATCTTAGTCTTATTTAAGACTATCTCAGACCTTATTTAAGGCTCTGCTAAAGGGCTAAAATGGGATTATATGGGTCTCAAGGTCTTCCTCTGATGATGTGATTTCCTTCTGTGTTAGCAGCCCACCAAGCCATATGCCTCCTTCAAAAGACTGCCGTGGGACTGATGGCAAATAACTGGTGTGGTGATCAGGTGAAAGGTAAGAATTTAATATAAAACACGCTGGAGAATAATTACTACTCTATAATGTCAGCTTGATCCTATAGCATAGACACAATTTACGTCAAATTAAATTCTAATCTTTCCATAGCAACCATATTATCAGAACCAGTTCTTGCTATTAAAAAATATTGACCCCATGGTCAATACAAACAAAACCAGTCTTAAATCCAGGAGTGAAAAGCTGAGTTTCCATCTTCAAATTCCCTACTTGCTTCAAATCAAGACATTAACAGAGGGATGTGACTCAGTGAAGCTGTTGGCTCATTGCACAGGAAATTATTTTTGCTGCTGCTTTACCAAGAAAAAGTCACACTGTAAAATTTGATGCAAGGCAAGTAAATAGACCTTGGTTTAGATAGCAAAATTCCCTACCTGAAATTTCTACTGAAGGCAGCAATAGACTCAGGCATTAGTGCTACACGCACACATGCACTTTTACAGAAGAGACCTCCAGTTTGGGCCTCCAAGAACTATGTAAAAGGTCAATTTTCCACAACCTTGTGGAAAGCTTCTGTGTAACTCTCGGTGCAGATGGAAAAACATCCCAATACAGCAAAGAAACAAGACCCCAACAATGGCATTTTCAATCATAATGACTGAAGGTATTCACAGACTGAGATCTTGAAATTCTCAATATTATGTGAGGCTTGTAGTAATAATTTATGCATTTACTTGTTATTAGTCTGATAATATTAATTTGCTGAAACAGAGACTCAGACACAAGTGATTTGCTATAATGATATGTTCAAAACTTGTGTCTGGACTTTCAGTGGAGACTGAAGATTGAAATCGGAGATTTGTACTGCTTTATCCAATATGCACCTAAATGATAGCCAATTTGTTCTGTACTTACCCATGTTTCCTAATCTTCAATTTTCACTTATTTCTTTTCTCTTGTCATTACTTTTCATGTGAATAAATTCAGAAGGCCTCCCTTTGATTCTGCCTCAGGACACAAAAAGCAACACACTGATATTTTTCAATGACAGAGAACTCTTCTTGTCATGAACTCAAGGCAATTGTAGAGTTAAATTTAGGACCATATTAATTCCCCAGTACTTATTCCCCAGTACTTCCAGTCATCCATGCATTTTCAATACCTGCTTTCATTTTTTTTTCAGATCCAAAGCTAGATAGAGTGTATGGAATCCAATGTATCATGTTTGAAAGGTTGAAGGGCAGCTGGGATTTATTCCACAACAGCTAATTGGGATCTCTGCTTTTGGACTTTACCTGCATCCTTCTGCCAATATAATTCTTTATGCCATACTGGTAAAGTCATCAGAACGTCAGGAGAGAATAATTTGCTTCCCCCAGATTAAAGCAGTGAACATATCAATTTAATCCAGAGTTTTGGGAGACAGTCTATTAATAATCAACAAGGAAAAAGAGTTATGAACTAATAAGAGTTTTCTAATTGCTAAGCAAAAGATAGGGGAGAAAAATGACTATTCCAGTTTGGCAGGTTTGCAAATAACTCCTGAGAACAAACAAAATGTTTCTGCTGCTCTTATTATTGCTTCACTTCAACACATTAACCTTGCATTGTAAACATGAATAATTCAGCTGAACCTTAGAAATGTGACTCTGAATCCATACAACTACCAGGAAATCCTCTCCCTGTGCTTTATGTCAGTAACCACGTTGCTCTGGTGCTTTATCAGGTAAATATCTGTGGTATCAGAGCCTTGAACCAAACAGGTTTTTAGTGCTGTCTACCCTGGAGCTGATGGCATCTTGCATTAGCATGGCTGGTTGGGAAATGCAAGCTGCCAGGTCTGGTGGCTCACAGGAATTCCTCTGACTGTTCCTCACTGCTGTTTTGTAGGAATAACAAATGGCCTACAATACAGGAATACTCAGTATTGTAACAGGTTGATCTGTGTAGTAGGGAAATGATTCTCAGCATTTTGGAAGTTTCAATAAGATTCTTTTCTTTTCACTCTGTACTGCTAAGATTACACTTCCTTTCCTTATTAATATTGCTCACAGAAATCCTTCCCTCCCTCAGCCTCACTGCACTCTTTCACCCCACTGACAGATACACTAGCAGAGTAGAAACCACCCTCTCTGCATAATAATAGGCTAATCCCTGAGAGATCCTCTTTCTCCTTGCACTCACAGCATAGTCTTCACAACAGCCTGAGTAGCCTTTGATGAGAAAAAGAAATACAGACAGGCCTTCGATTGTTTTCTGAGCCATTGTGCATTCCAAATTATTTATTGACAGATATTTTCATAACCGAGTGTCCCATATTACTTAGCTTATTCAACCGTAAATTTCAGTGACTTTTTTTCCCTTGAAGGTCTTCCTTGATGTAGTAGAAGATGGGGACTTTTAGAATTAGGAGCCGGCCTGGCGCTCATAAAAGTTACAGATAAATAGAGGTGGTGTGAAGCAGCCTGGCACTGTACAAAAGCACCAGCCTGCTCTGCTTCTGTATCTTGATTATGCTGTATGACACATATGCTGTCCTAGCCGTGCTTTTCCCTTGAGGCAAGCCTGCTAATGTGCTAATTTATATGGTGCATAACAGCGGATTTGGAACAGAGGCCTAAGAGACTCCTTTTCACCTGGTGCCTTATTAGGGATTTGAGCCCACTTTGCTAGAGATGAAAAGCCAGTGGGTATAACGAATTTGTGTCATTTGGTTCTCAATAGGTAGTCAGTGAATAATGGTCTTGCAATGACTTTGTTCAGGTCATTTCCTTTAACAGATGTTCCTTTGTGAAGCTCCTATCCCATAACAGTTTTTGTGTGTTTTCTTTGTGCATTAACTGTACACATTGAGGAGCTATTTATTCCTTTGTTTGATTAAATAAAATCAAATTAATTACATGTTAATAATAAGAAGGCAACAAGTAAATATTTTGCATTTCTACAATATTTCCATGGATTTCACATTCTCCTACTTTCAGAAGCAAACTGTCTTCAGAAGAGAGAGCTCTTACTTCTTTTGTTAATGATAAGAGAGACAAACAAAGGTTTGGCAGCAATTCTGAAAACTCTTAAACCTCTCCACAATCATAGACTCACAGAACAGCTGAAGCTGGCAGGCACCTAAAGAGATTGTCTCGTCTAACTCTCCCTCTGAAAGAAGTGTAAGCTGGAAAATGTCATTCAAGACCATTTCCAGTTGCGTTTTTAATATCTCCAAGAATGGAGACTCCACAAACTCTCTGGAGAATTTGTTCCAGTGTACTAATACTAATGGGAAAGCCTTTTTCTAATGTTTAAGTGAAATTTCTTGTATTTCTGTTTGTGACCATTGTTTTTTGTCCTTTCACTGTGCACCACTGAGAAGAGTTTGGCTCTGATTTCTTTTTTTCCCCTCCCAACAGGGATTTAAGCACATTGATTAAGATAAACACAAGGTTAAATAATATCAACTTTAAAGGTTCTCCTCACATAAAAGGTACTCCAGTCCCTAAATCATCTTAGAGGACCTTCAGTGAACTCACCTCCAGTATCTCTCTTGTACCGGGGAACCCAGAAACAGACACAGCAGCGCAGATGGGGTCTCACCAAGGCTGGGTAAAGGGAAAACATCACCTCCTTCAACCTGCTTGTGACACTCTTCCTAATGCAGACCACACTGCTGGCTCACATTCACCTTGGTGCTCACCAGGCCCTCCAGGTCTTTTTCTGCAAAGCGTATTAAGTACATCTCCAGCACACAGACACACACACAGACACACCGACACAGACACAGACATAGACACACACACACACACACACACACACACACACACGCACGTGATTATTACACTGACACATGGGGTTATTACTCCCAAGGTGCAAAACTGCACATCCTTTGGATGAACTCTGAGGTTCTTCTCTGCCCATTTCCCCAGCTTGTCAGGGTCCATCTGAATGGGAGACAACTATCTCATGTACCACCCCCTCCTCCTGGTTTTGTATCATCAGCAGACTTATTGAGCTTACACTCTGCCCCATTATCCAGGTGGTTAATGAAGTCATTGAGAAGCACTGGTCCCTGGGGCACAGCACTAGTGATTGGTCTCTGGCTGTACTTCAATCCAGTGATCACAACACTTTGAACCTCATATTTCAACTAGTTTTAGGAAGGATGGTCAGACATCACTCCCCACTTCATATATCTGACAACTCCAAACACCTCTTTGTTCTTTTTATGTTTGGAAATGATTTCCAGAACTATTTGCTACCTATTTTAAACTTTCAGGGACAGACATGTGGCTAAACCCTCATTCTTGTAATTCATGAAGACGCAAGGGATATCTGCATTCTTCAAACTTCAGGAATATCACCAAATTGCCACAACTTTTCAAAGACTTTTTAAAGAGTGAGTGTGGCCTCACAATGACATTGGACCACACTATCAGCACTCAGGGCATATTTTCTCAGCTCCTATGGGCTTATGTATGTCCAAGTTTTTTAAATGTTCCCTAACCTGATCCTCCTTTAACAGGAGTAGTCTTCCTTGCTCCCGAGCTCCTCAATGGTTTCAACAAATTGGGACTCCTGAAGGCAAGACAAACAAAATATTGAGCACCTCAGTCTTTTCATATTCTTTCCCATTTAACACTGGGACCATGTTTTCTCTAGTTTTTATTTCACTGCTGATCTACTGATAGAAGTCTTTCTTGTTGCCCTTTCTTTCCTTCATCAGATTAAATTCCAGATGGACTCTAACATTCCTTATCCAAGTCCTGCATATTTGGATGCTGTCTCTGTATTGTTTTCAAGGCCTCTTGTCCCTGCTTATACCTTACACACTCTGTAACACTGCATATCATCAAATCTTAAGGAATGGTAATAAGAACTAAAGGTATTGAGACAACTTCATTGGGCAGTTTCCCTAGCCACTTGGGATGGGATTTACTCCACCCAGTTTTAATGACCAGAAAGACACATCCAGTCTTAATAATCATCCCCTGATTAAACTTCAAGTGATGAATAATCTCCTGGAGGTGATGTCTCTCCTGACTGAGTACAGAAGCCCTGACTATTTATATATAGTTTAGACTATGTGTCGAATTTTCAGGTGACTAAAACAAATTCCATGCCTCAAACTCTACCATCCCTTATTGAGCAGTCAGTAAAACATTAAGTATGTGCATATTTATTTTTAAATGTGCATGCACTAACATGTACAGGAGCTGGAAAACCAAATTCCAAGGTCCTTAATTCTATATACTTAGAAAAAGTAATGCAACCACAGTATACTGCTGTACTAGAGATGGAGTCATATACAGAGTTCTTATGTTTCTTCTTAAACAGAAAAACATGACATTTCATAAAACTGCAACCATCCACTGTACAGGAGTCATTTTTGCTTAGTAGTGTTGAAGAATACAGAATATCGAAGCTAGTGAAAACGACAATGCCAGACAGGCTTGCTGTCAATGTATTATATGGACTTAGATATTTCAAACTTCTTGGAAATAAGGTTGCTATATCTGCAGCTTTCACCTGGCTTAAAATTTAAATTCTTGGAACATAAAAAGCTGAGTGCTGTTTGCCCTTCATTTCCAACCTACTTTCCTAGGTCAAGAAAATCTTTTATAGAAGTGCAGCTACACAGTTACACAAGAATGTTGTAGGCAAAACTGGTTTAACTCTGGGAACAGGTGTAAGAGTCTTCAGCAAAGGCATTATTGGAATAGGCAGAATTTTCTGGCAGCTCCATGGCTTTGAGAATCTGTGTCACAGTGACTTCAGAAGGTCATGTGCTGAATCAGATGCAGAACTCACACTATCCTATTGGAGTTTCAGCATTCACACCCCTCTGCTCGGTACCTCTGGTACAAATAAATACTTTGCTTGTATCAGAAGGCCAGGAAACCACTTTTCATAGGGCTGCAGAAGTAACATTTAAACATTTTCAGATTTAGTTATGTAAAAGTCAGCAAGAGACTGGGAAAAAGCCCCATCACTGGATAGTACACAGGACTGGAAGAGCTCAACATTTTGAGTCCAATCTTATACTGATGAAGGTTTGCTTAACTGCTCCTCAAGGGATAAGACATTTTTTATTGTTAAAATAAATTGTCATGTTTCTTTTTTTGATATAAAATTTGAATAACATGTAGTTGAAATAAAAATTGTATCAGTAGTGATTAAGTTATAATGAAACTACAGTGAATAAAACATTTTAGTTATTCAGAATTCAAATGTGTCTGTCAGGATGTGAAAGGTAAGATGCTTTCAAAAGCCCTAGGCTTAGCATGAGCACAAGTGATCAGCATAGAAAATTAAGTATTTTCATTAGCTATTGATTTTTGTTCTCTAAGGGCTATTAATGCTGTACATTTGGACAGTACAGGATGATGCCTATAGTTTAAACAACCCAAAAGCTTTCCTGAATAATTTCAATTTATCCAATTTGCTCTCTCTTGGTTTGAGCCCCAGCTATAACAACAGGCTTCAAAGCCCACTGTTAAGTGCTAACATAAAGCAGCTTGAAGCTTGAGATTGTGTCTTCAGATATTTTAAATGTGTGAACTTGAAAAAGATCTTAATGGAGCTGGGATTTTGCATTTGCCACATTCTCCTGTCTGGGAAGGCAGATAACACAGAAGTACAGCTCGTGCACCAGGCAGGGGCATAGCCGATTTTAGAGGAAATTATAATAAATGATGACTTTAGCTTATCATTCCCCACAGGCTGTTGTGCTTAGCTGCTGCTGTTCAGGTCTCAAGGTCCCTGAAAGCATGACACTGCCATGGTGACAGCCCATCATCTTGGTGGCAGTCCTTCATTGTGGTGCAAGTGCTCGGCAGCAGCAGAACCTCACGCCTGCTGCAGTGATGCTTCTCTTGAGCTGAACTCAGGGCCCCAGAGCAGGAGCTGCAGCTCAGTGCTGCTCTCAGCACCCCATCAGGCAGGCCTGGGCTGAGCAGGGGATGGCAGCTGCCCTGGGGCAGAGCTGTGAGGTCAGCTCAGTGAGCCAACCCTGCCAGCAGGCCCTGCCACCCTCATTTCAGGCTGTGGTGATCAGTGGCCAGTAAGGAATGCTGGGATCCAGCTTAGGTTCTAAAGTAGGGTGACCATCCTCTGTCGTCATAGAGGGTCAGGACCGGGTAATAAGTGACACAGACTCTCAAGGCATTCACAGAAGGCTAATTCCCTTTATTAAGAAATCCATTGCTTTTTATACTCAAGTTCGCTAGAAGTGGACTTGATTGGTCCTTTAATTAAAACACCATCACCATTGGCTTTAATTAAGAAATCACCCTTTTGGTAGACATATCTTCATAACATGTTTCACATGTTCACAACACCAGGTGTAGCAAGTGAAGATAAGAATTGTTTATAATTATTTTCTCTGTACTTCTCACAGCCTTTCCCAGAGCAATGCCTGGGAAAGTTGTCTCTTTCTCCCTGTGACCAGAGAGCTGCTGCCACAATCCTCCCCAGCCTTCTGTGCAATGAGAGGAGAGAGGCAGGCTCCTGTGGGAGAGCTGGGGTAGGAGCATAACTGAGTACCCGAGGAGAAGCCTTTCCCTCCTCACTCACATCACAGTGCTAACACAGACTGCATTGCTGACACAGCACCTTGGTTTGGTGAGCACAGTTAAGCTCACACCCCATTCAAGACCTTGGGCAGGAGTGCAGAGCAATTCATTCACCCACTCAAGTTTCAGAAAAGCATTTGGAAACTTCTGTTTTCCTATATTCTAGCAAAAAAGAAGAGTTGAATTTTTCAGGGATTTTGTACAAAAGGATGTAGAACTGAGGCACTTTTATCCAAAGTGACATTTGGATAAAATGCCAGGCAGACATGTAACCCTGAGAGCTGCTTTTCCGCATCTCTAACTGGTGTTAATGCTCAAATCCACATTTGTGTTTTACAGACACTGTTTCATGAAATTACTCCTTTTACATAGGAGCACGGAGTGAAAGGTGGAGCACTTCAATACCCCTACATTTCTGTACACTGCATATCTCCAACTGGCTTTCAAATTAGTGGTAGTTTTGGATCTGATCTGGAGGTTTTGCTGTTCCCAGGGGAGGCAGAAGAGCTTGACCTACAACTGGGCATTTTATGCCCACAACTTGGCCTCTGAAAAGTAGAGACTTCAAAGCTGAGCTCCTCCCATCTCCTTTTATAAACTCTCTCTTTTCAATTCCCACTCAGTGAGCTCACCACTTTCTGAAAAGTAAGATGTGATAAATATCCTGAAGCACAAAAGTTGAATTTTTTAATATCAGGCTGTCCAGATACTTGAAAGCAAATCCTATATATACTATTATTTAGTATATATCCTATATATACACTAAAATACATTAATTCTGGTGCTAGGTAACACCTTTTATTGATCCCAGAGCATCTACCCATCACTATGCCTATGCTTATAGCAGGTCAAGGACGCCATTTAATAGGTCAGACAGATCATGTGTATTGATATATGCTCTCTGTAACAGTAAAAAAATATGTAGGCTCACAAGTTTATACCCAAAAAGGGAAGGACATCAAAGATGACAGCTAAAAGGAGTAAGATAAAAATGTCATTCATGTACATGCTACCTACTATTTTACACTGTCCTGCTCACTGCTTGTCATTTCTGCCTTTTTTATTTCACACCATGAAAATTATGGCTCCTTACACTAGATTTCTAATGAATTAAACAGGGATCCAGATTATAAGCAATACCCAATACACATTGCTGCTGAAGTTGACCTCCACAGTCCTGGCACTCACTTAATACATTACCCCTAGTCTAACTTAAATCTGCTCTAAATTAAGCTGGCTGGGGGAGTTTGCAAAAAAAGTAATTCCCTACAGTAGACAAAATCAAAACATTGCTGCTGGCCAAACCACCCACATACCCTTTTTTCAAAGAAATTGTTTGCCCTGATGCCTTCTCTGAGAGACCAAGAAACAGTTTACTTAAATTTCCTGTGTTTCCTTTGGGAGCACCATGGTGTCTTATGTTGTACATAAGCACCTTCTACACTAGGATATAATTCACCCCATGCATTCTCCCCACTTCTCTCGTCCATGCTGCAGGTCAATCATGGTGCTGAGACACAGCTTTGGCAGATGCCATTGCACCTCTGAGCTCTGCAAGTTGAGGTCTCATAATTCACAGAGTGACTAGGTTGGAAGAGACCTTAAAAATCATTGAGTCCAACCCATGCCCTAACACCTCAACTAAACCATGGCACTGAATGCTACAGCCAGTATTTTCTTAAACACATCCAGGGATGGTGACTCCACCACCTCCCCAGGTGATGTAAGGTCCCTTCCTTACACTTGCCCATAGCTACATTTCCGTCTGTGCTGACATCTGCAAATGAAGAAAAGGAAAGCTTTTCATTCTTGAGTTTTGCTGCATATCTGCCTTAAAGTGATCTAAAGGAGTGGACATCATATCCTTTATAAGAATTAAAACAAAATAAAGTTACATTCTTCTACTTGTTACTTTTTTCTTTTTTTTCGCCCTGTTTGATAATGCAGGAGTATCAGTATTTATCTTCTTTATGCTTCCACAGTTCCTCCATCATTGCATTAAAGGTCAGGATGGAAATCACTTTCTCTAAGGTATGTCTTCCTAGAGAGGTGAATTAAAAAGAATGATGGGCCAGATACTACACTGCCTTCTGTTTTTCACAGTCATTTGCAGACTTGAATCCATTCACAACTCACACAGGGATTTACAGCTCCTCAGACATCCTCCAGCATGGACCACCAGGCTGTATAAATATATGGGGCAGGACAGAGGAGACAACTGCTAAAGCAATGCCTAAATACTTAAGGATCACCTGTAGCTGCCTGACTGACACAAAGACATTGTCAGGAAGCCTGATCACTGAAACAAGTCAGAGGAAGAGAGCATATGAGCTCAGCAGGGAATTTCAACTTTTGGGATTCTTAGCTCTTGTAAATTCATTTCACTGAAGAAAGGGACTGTGACTTTAAACTGTTCTGCCACAAAGACACAACCTACTTCTTCTAAATCTGCCCCTAAGTTTATTAGGTAGAGCAAGAAAACACTACCAGCTCCGAATCCCTGTGTCATTTGATACCAGTACTAGCATATCATGAAAGTTTAAATGGACATACAAGTTTAAATTGGGAATGGAGAATCAAAATAAAATCAATTTTGCCGCTCATGTTAATTCAGTTTCACTTGCATGCTTTCTCTGTCATTTTTCCACTTCCCCAGTCATCCATAAATTTTCAGGTGAAACAAGACCTGAATTTTAAATGCAAGGTTCATACAGTAAAAAACTCAAAAAACCAAAACAATAAACCACTACTTTAAAGAAGGAATATAAAGGAGGCATGGGCCTGGGCTGGACAACTTTTTCCACAAAGTGTCTTTGATAGAAAAGTTGTTTTTCACCTAACTTAAATATTTACACAGTCAAGAGCCTGAAAGTCAAAATATTTTTCTTTAAAAATTATTTCTGATATATCAACCATATTGTAATTGTTAGATCATATCCTCATTTTTCTGAATTACCTGTGCACTCTAATCCTCATCATTACTGGTGTGAAAATCACCCTGGAAGCTGTAGACTGGCCAGGAAATCTAGTTTAGAGAAGGCAAAGAAGAGGAAATACCCAGGAATACAGGACCCAAGGTGTTCTGACATCTTTTTCAAATAGTGATGAAAAAACCCACAGACAAACCACAAAGGTCTAGAACGTGAGTGTTCCCTTTCTCCTGTGGGTTTCTGTTTCTCCCACTGCCTCAGAGAAGTGTTCCTCAGTAGTGCTCTGTAGAAAGCTCTTTAGAAATCCTATTGATTTAGCAGGAGCTACAATAAGTAATGGCACATTTTTCCATCTCCATGGATGAGGAATGAAGAACAGTAAAAGTGGGGATGTGATTCCATTCTCAGTGTTGTTCTCACTGACTCATCACTTTACACCTGCCAGAAAGCTCAGGGAGTTTTTCAAAGGGGTAATGCAAGGATTGGTTAATTTTATAAACTGCTTTATGACCACTATTACCTAGATACTACAGAAACTGCACATAAAAGAACTCAACTTTGAATGAGAGGTGAGGTAAAAGGATAAAATAAGAGTGCTACAGGAGGAAAAGTTATTAATAGAATTAATCTGATAACCACCTCTGTCGCCACACACATATTCATATTTATTGGGGTTCCCAATATTCCGACAGAGACCTGCCCGGGCTTGCCTTGCTGCTGAGTCCAATGGCGGCAGCTGGGATGTTTCCTCCCCAGTGACACCCTTGGGTTACTCAGAGGCTGCGAGCGATATTCCTCAGTGGAGAGGCTTCAGGCGATGGTGAAGAAAGGAGGCACTTCTGCTAGAGCTTGATCCAGAGTCTTTATTTCAGCTACAGAGTTGTGGACCTGGTGGCAGCTCCAACAGAAGGGACGGCCACGTGGCTGGATTGTCCTTTTAACCCGGGGGTAAGGGGAGGGGCAGGGACAGGTAGCCACCAACCAGGTGAGGGGGAGGGGTGCCAGGGGAGAAGGGGCACTTAGGTCTACCAATAGCCACAGGGGGCAGGGGGTATCTTTCAAATCTGCCAATCACTCGACCCCCTGGACCCCCTGTCTCACAGCCAGGGCTCATGGGGGTTGGGGCGGGGGGAGAGGGTTACCTTTGGGAGGGAGGAGACACACCACAACATCTCCCCCTTTGTTTTGTTTTAAAATGAAGAGGACTGGGTTTGGGGGGCGGAAGGCTCACCGAACCATGGCTGGTAAGTAGGGTCCTCTTCCTCAGGAGCATCAGTGTTAACTGAGCCTTCTGGGTTCTCCATTGGGCCTCTGGGGGCTTCTAGGTGGTAGACTTCAGGCGGGGAAGATGAGCTTGGAATCAACTTATAAAACATGCGCTTGATTAACCCAAAAGCTATGCTAACAACTACAATAACAATAACTAGAATAGATAGTACAGAAAACACAGTTTTCAGTATACATCCCAACCAGCCCGAGAGTCCCCAGCCCTTGAACAGTCCACTCAGCCAGTCGTCTGTTTCTCTCTTGATGTCATTCACCATGGTTTTCATCTTGTTGATTGTGGTATGGACATTCTCTGCTTTTGATGACAAGTTGAGGTAGCAAAGTCCTTCAAACTCTTCACAGCGATGGTTGTGCAGGAGGAGCAGATAGTCTATGGCTGCTCTGTTTTGAAGGGTGGCTTTCCTGGTAATTTCCTCGTCTGATAGGAGGCCACTCAGGGCAGTAGAAGTGAGGTTTGCCTGTTTTGCAACCCAACATTCCAATCGGCCTAATTCTCCCATGCTTTTTGCTGCCGAGATCCACGGCAGAAGGACTGTAATTGCGGTGGCCTTAAACCTGGACCAGTGAACAATTTCTGAATTACAGTCTGGGTCTAATTGTCTTAGGTCTCTTTTTTGGATAGCCAATTTATGGGTATTGGTTTTTATTTGCCAATGCATTAGATTGGTTCGGTTTGGGGTGAACAGGCTCAGCTTGCCAAAGGTGCACGGACCTCCGAGCAGACGAGGGGGGAGACCTGCCCATGCTCTGTCTCCACATATTAAAAACACACCTTTTGGGAGTTCACGGGGCTTATAATCGTCACTTGATGTGTGCATGACTAGGACTGAGTTTTCACACCAATTTTTGTCTGTGTAGTGTGGGTTGCTAGGGTGGGGGTAGGTGTTTAGTTCAGCTTCATAGTATGGTACCCGGGGATTAAATTTAAAGTGAATGCAAAATGTTGCATTCATGGAGCCCAAGAGATGGAATTCTTGTGGCTCCTTCTTCGGCACTGCTAACTGTCTTGCCCACCCCTGCCAGAACAGTAGAGGATTGTCAGCAGGGTAGCGACCAGGAGGAGGTGCGATTGAGTTAACTTCATTTAAAGTGTGCCACATTTCATTTGGGAACTCCGTGGATTTAAAGGGAACTCCTACCAGGCAAGTTGACAGGGGGTCAGAGGCTGTTGCTGTGGAGAGACAGATGTGATCTTGTCCAAGGGCTTTGGTCAAGGTGGTCCATACGTTTGATTTGGGCTGAGGGACTATCCAAGAGATCGCTGGTGGGGTGATCACGAGCAAGACGAGGAGCAGACTCGGTCTCATGGTGCCTCGACACTGCACACCAACAGCGGGATCTAAACTGGTAAAAGGCAACTTAAGACAGAAAAAATTATTACAAACTGTTCCTGATAGGAAGCGTAGATGGAATTTCTTCCAGGGACCACGCACGGCGTTTCCTTCTCCAGGCAGCGTTAGCCACCTGGGGCACTTCTGCAGAATCCCCTGAGACTTTGGGGACATAGGGCCTTACCCATTTAGATGGAACCCACTTTAAACCAGAGGGGGTGGACACGCAGGCATATCCACGTCCCCATGTCACTAATTTGTAAGGTCCCACTGTATGCCAAGTCTCAGGGTCCTTTACTAGAACTGGAGGCTTTTCTTTCACTGACATCTGACTGTTCCCCCCAGAGTGGCGTAAAATTGGTGGATTCAGGTTGTCAAAGGAACAGTTCAGAAAATTAATGGTGAAAAGCGCTCTGGACAACCGGATGTGGGGTGGTTCGATTTTTAGCACCTGATTTTGCTGGTCCAGGACTCTTTTGATATCACGGTGAGTCCTTTCTACCACAGCTTGACCTGTAGGGGAGTAGGGGATGCCTTTTTTGTGCTCTACTCCCCATTGTTGCAGGAAACTCCCGAATTCCTTGGATTTGTAAGTGGGCCCGTTATCAGTTTTCAGCTCTTTGGGGATGCCCATGAAGGAGAAAGCCTGTAGGAGGTGCTTTATTGCATCAGAGGATGATTCTCCTGTGTGGGCAGAGGCATAGACTGCTCCAGAAAAGGTATCTACACTGACATGAACATGTTTCTGCTGTCCAAAGGATGGTATGTGTGTTACATCGGTTTGCCACAGCTCACAACTGTTCAATCCCCTCGGGTTTGCTCCTGCACTTAACGTAGGGAGTGCATGTTGCTGGCAATGGGGGCAGGTGGCTACAATTGCTCTGGCCTGTTCTCGAGTGATGTGAAACTGACGAACCAGGCCAGGTGCATTTTGATGGAAGAGCTGGTGGCTGAGTTTTGCCTGCTCAAAAACATTTGGGAGAGGGGCCATCTCTGCAGGCGCAGCAAGGGCATCTGCCCTCCTGTTGCCTTCAGCAAGAAAACCTGGCAAATTGGTGTGTGACCTGATGTGCATTACATAAAATGGTTGCTCTCGGTGGGAGACTAACTTTACAAGTTTTGAGAGCAACTCGAAAAGTGCGATGTTAGGCACTTCTCGCAGTACTGCTTGATCTGCCCTGGATACTACTCCTGCCACGTAGGCAGAGTCTGTAATCAAATTGAATGGTTCTGAGAACCTTTCAAAGGCCCTGACAACTGCAGCCAATTCAGCAACTTGAGGTGAACCTTCCACCTCAGCAATGTCTGACTCCCACTCTTGAGTTTTGGGATTCATCCAAGTCACAACAGACTTATGGAACTTTCCAGACGTGTCTGTAAAGACGGTTAGAGCCTTCTTTAAAGGTCTCCTACTTTGAACACTTCCCAGTTTTAGACTGAATTGTGCCTGTTCCTCAAAAAGTTTGTGGGCAGGGCGATGGATAGAAATTTGTCCTGAGTAGGAATCCAGGGCAAACTGCAGCACTTCATTTTCCCGAAGGAAACCTTCGAACATCGGTTTAGTAATGGGGCCTGATTTTATCTCAATTGGAATGTGAATGCACCCAAAGTCACATCCTGCCAGCTCCCTGATCCGGGTCCTAGCTTTCCGGATCAGTTCCGCTACCAGCTCCGGGGGCTGTGTCATTCTTTTGGACCTTTGGTGACTGAGGAAAATCCACTCTATGATTAAGAGAGGGTCCCTCCGGTCTTGGCCCTTTTTAGGTGTTTCTCCTGCCTTTGGTGTTTGTTTCTGCTCCCACTGGAAGATGATCCCATGGAGATGTGGCAACTTACCTAGGATGATAAATTGGAATGGCAGCTCAGGCTGACATCGGTGGGCCTTTCTTGTGGACATTATTGTCTGAACCTTTTCTAGAGCTTTCTGTGCCTCTGGGGTAAGAGCCCGAGGAGACCCTGAGTCCTTTTCCCCTTCTAATAAATCGAAAATGGGGCCGAGGTCATTGTTAGTCAGACCTAGCCAGGGCCTTACCCAATTCAAAGACCCACACAATTTTTGGACATCTGCATATGTCTCGATCTTTGTTTTGATTTCTAATTTTTGAAGAACAATGGTCCTCTTTCCAATTTCCAAGCCCAAATACTTCCAAGGTGGCATCCTTTGAATTTTCTTTTCCTGGAGCTCGAACCCTGCAACAACCAATGCATTGATCGTTAGGTCAAGCGCGTGGGTGAGTAGATCATCATTGGGGGCACACACAAGGATATCATCCATGTAATGATAGATGATGGCCTTTTCTGCGGCTGCACGCACTGGGGACAGAAAGGAGGCAACATACCACTGACAGATCGTTGGCGACACCTTTAGTCCTTGAGGAAGAACTTTCCAGTGGTACCTTTTCTGTGGGTCTCCTTTGTTGGTGGAGGGGACAGTGAATGCAAAACACGGGGCATCGTCAGGGTGCAGGGGAATTTGGAAAAAACAATCTTTTATATCAATGACAGCCAAATTCCAATTTTGGGGGAGCATCGCCGGGGATGGCATACCAGATTGGAGAGAGCCCATATCTTCAATGACATTATTAATTTCTCGGAGGTCATGGAGGAGCCGCCACCTCCTTTTGTCAGCCTTTTGGATGACAAACACTGGAGAGTTCCACGGAGACTCGGTCTCCACAATGTGGCCCTTTTTCAGCTGCTCTTCCACTAGTTCATTCAGCGCCTTAAGTTTTTGTTTACTGAGCGGCCACTGTCCTACCCAGACTGGTGTATCTGTCTTCCATTTAATTTTTCGGATAGGGCGCTCCTCAGTGACCGCTGCCCAAAAATCCTGTGGAGAGTCTGGAATGTCAATTGTGACTCCCCACTGGGCCATCAGGTCTCTTCCCAATAAGGGTTCTGGATAGTCTAAAACAAACGGACGTATATTTGCCAATTGTCCGTTTGGCCCCTCAATTTGGACGATGCTCTTGGATTGTCTCGCCAATTGCAAGCCCTCTATACCTTGAACGTGACCAGCCACGTTTTGCAAAGCCCAGTGTGACGGCCAATCCTGTGCTGGGTTCACCGTGCAATCTGCGCCCGTGTCTAAGAGCATTTCAATGCGTTTAGACTCCCCACCCCCTCTGACATTACACCAGATTTTGGGTTTGTCCCTCCCGACAGCCTGGACCCAAGCAACTGTGGGCCCTTGTTTCCCAGTGCTTTCAGGTAGACTTGGCACTGGGATAGCTTGTGCTATGATTTGTCCTTTGGGGAGAAACAGGGGTGGGTGGAAACAGTGCAGCCAGAGAACAAATTGCCCAGGATCTGATGTTATCATCCCTGGAGCAATTTCGATGTCTTGTGGTGTGTGTTTGGTGTCCCCAACGATGATGACTTGGCACTGGGATAGCTTGTGCTATGATTTGTCCTTTGGGGAGAAACAGGGGTGGGTGGAAACAGTGCAGCCAGAGAACAAATTGCCCAGGATCTGATGTTATCATCCCTGGAGCAATTTCGATGTCTTGTGGTGTGTGTTTGGTGTCCCCAACGATGATGTACTGACAGCGAATTTCGTGCCAGGTACCCTGCTGTTGTGGGTTCACGGAGACAAAATGCCAGTCAGTGTCTTTCAGGTGGAGCGGTTCCGTCAGCTGCAACCTGAAAGGCTCATTTACAGAAGTTGTGGTTAGAATGGGTTTGCCTAAGTCATAGCAAAGGTTGTTTGCTGTCACGTTTGGTGGTGGACCAGCAGAAGTGGTCTTTGAAGCACCTGCTTCGCTTAGAGAAATTGAGACGTCACCGCGCGCTTGGTGTTTCCCACCTCCCTCATTCCCTTGGCCTGCTCTTTTTGTGTCTGCACGCCTGGCAGGCCAGCGCTCCCCCCTCAGTTTTTTTGTTGTTGTTGACCCTCTGGGAGAGCTTGTAGTTCTCTTTCCCTGCTATTTACAAATTCATCAAACTGTCTTTTCAGGGGACACTGGTGAGCCCAGTGCCCAAGGTTCCTACAAAGCATGCATGGCTTTGTGGGGTCCACCATTGCTGGTCTTCGCTGCTGCCCAGTGTGTCGCTGTGCTGATGGAACGGGTGCAGGGCTGGCAACAGCGACTCTCTGTGGTGGTCTTGGCAGCGGCTTTGGTCTGGTGTCCTCAGCAACACTCATCAGAGGCACTTTCCTGCTACAGACTAGAAGCATATCGTTTAGAGTAGGAGGCGGGTCTAGAGGTAAGCTTAAAATTGCAGTTCGACATTGTTCATTAGCATTTGCCAATGCCATTTCCTCCAAAACTTCTTCCCTCGCATTCTCTTTCCTAACTTGGACTTCAATCGCTCTGGTCAATCTTTCTACAAATTTTGAGAAAGGCTCTGATGGTAGCTGTTTGATCTTACTATAAGGCTCTAGAGGCCCATCAAGTTGAAGAGTAAAGAAGGCCTTTTCAGCTGCTTCTTTGACTCTCTCAAGGACTTCTACAGGGATTGTTGCAGCTTGGACTGGGGCCAAAGACCATTGACCCTCACCAGAGAGATGCTCAATGGTAATTGGGAGACCATTGACATCTTTTGCCGTTTTAGGATCAACATGCAAGGCTGGGAGAGCCTCTTTCAGCAATTGTTTCCATGTAATTTCCCATAATTTGAATTCTGTAGTGGTCATGAGACATGCAAAAAGCTGTTTTAAGTCATACGGGACCACTACAGCTCTGCTTAATTCAGCATTTAAAAGGCCACGGAAGTATGGGCTGTGTGAGCCGTATTGGTTATGAATTTTGCAAATTTCTTTTATTATTGGTAGGGCAAAATTTCTCCAATTAGCAGTTGTGGCTCCTCCCGCTTGCCCTGCTTGCTGATATGTAACAGGAGCAAGTGAGAAAAGGGGACCCTGTATTGGGTCTGCGGTTCCCTGTTCCCTATGGTTTGAATTGCAAGCATTGGGATCACCTGTAGGGGTACAGGGACAAGCAATGGGCGTGTTCCCACCGTGGGAACCCAGGGAGGGGGCGGGGAGACCGTGGGAACGGGGGGCGGGGACACTGTGGGAACAGTGGGCGGGGACACCTGGTGACATCACGTCAGTAGACGCCCCCTGGGGAGGGTATGGGGGCGGCGCCGAGGGAGTGACAGAAAGGGTGGGGGGAGGGAAGGTATCACGAGGATTAGCAGGGGTGATGGGTAAGAAAGGATTTTTGGGATGCCAAGGGGGATCATGGGAAGGAGAAGACCAGGTGGGAGATATTGCCATGTGGCATCCGCCATTTTGTGGGCTCTCTGGTGACTGGGAGCCATATTTGAAATCACTGCTCTCTGAAAAACCAACACGTGCTCGGGGTTTCTGAGCTGGGGAGACAAGGGTTGGGGGAGAATTCCACTCGGTCTGGCCAGAACCTCGTGGACAGGGGGTCTCGGACATTTTAAAGTGCTCAGGGAGACCAGCTGCCTGGGCGTGAGCAGATTCTGTTCCCTTTAAAATACGAAGTTTTGGGGTACAGGGTTGGGAATTGGGGTGAGGGGGAATAGGGAGAGCAGAGGCACAATCGTTGCTGTTTGGCTTTTCCTTCACTTCCCTTTGTTTGGGCAAAGCAGATCGAATTTGCAAACTCCAGAACACAAATTTAGCAGTAGAAGTATTTCCAGATTTCCCAATTTTTACCAATTCGCGTCCAACAGTGTCCCAGAACTGGGTGCTGCGGACATCCTCGGGTGAGACTTGTGGGAAGTGGAGAAAAAGCCATCTTATAAACTGCTTCAATTTTCCCTTAGAAAACGACACATTTCCACCAGCTAAAATTCCTAAAATCTCATAATAAACTCCTTTTTGTGTAGTACTAAATTTGGACCCCATCTTAGATGTTACAAGCACTACACAAACCCCACTGACCTAAAACAAAGCCAAAATCGCAACCGAATTCCAAAAACCGCAGTCAGGAAGCGAACACCCACGTGGCTTTCAGCCCTGCACAAAGCAGCAGCTTCTGCGAGCTTTAAACTGCCGCCGGCAGCTCCTGCTGACTCCCGCGCGCCACGTGGCTGAGCCGCGCCGCCCGCGCGCACCGAGGAAGCGAAAGCCGCGGTCACCCCGCCGCCCGCGCCCCCCCGCCGCCCCCGGGAGCCGCCGCGGCCCGCGCCGACGCTGCCGCGGTCGCGCTGCCGGGTGCCGCTGCCGCGCGGACCCCCCACACTCCCCCCCCACAGAAACTCGCGCCGAGAGAGGCACGGGCGGAGCCCGCCGCTCCTCCCGGCCGCGTCAGCAGAGCTTCCCGCGGCTTTTAAAAACGGCAAAGCCGCGCCGTACAAAGCTGAGCCACACGTGCTGCTGTTCCCGATTCTGCGGGGCTCCGTAGCCTAAACCTGCCCTAATAAGGGCGAAAAAGACGGGATCCCTCCGCAGGGATTTCCCTTTGAGTTTCCCACCCCCCCGTGGAGTGGAAATACTCACCCAGATCGGTGCGAAGGCTCCTTGGTCTGTCGGGGTTTTCTCTTCACCTGAACAGGACCTCCCCGGGGCTGGAGAAGCTACCCTGTCCTCCTCTGAGAAGTTGGCTCACCAGAAAGGAGCTTTTCTTCTCCGAGGTGCAAAACGCTTTTAAAACGCTTTGTAACAATTCATTGCATAATTCAAATGACCCCTACACTACAAACAGCTAACATGTTTATGCTGGCAGAACTGTCAGTGCATTTTTGTTATAGGAAGCTTGGAGGTCTGCTACAAATAATCTCCAAAGAGTAAGTCTAATTTGCAGCTAAAGTTGGCATATTTCCTGCTATCTGAAATTAGATCAGAGAGTTAGGCTGAGATGAAAAAGCCCTATTAACTCCCTAGGCTTCCAGTTCCTGCTTATTGGTGGAAATTAATGTTTTGAACTTTATCAACCATTATCTAAAGAAGTCTGGAGTCAGTGGTAACAGAGTGATTCAAGAGAGACTTTACTGCCAGCTTCTATTGAAGTACCATAGGTGTGGCAGGAGGTCTCGGAAGAGATCTACTGGGATTACCATGGGAAACTACTGTGGTGTAGGGGCATGGTAATAAGATTCCCGCCGTTCCCTATGTCCATCATTTGGTGTACCCTCCCCAGTTAATGTCAGTTAAACAATGGTACCATCCCAGGTTCTGGAAAGTTCTTTGTTCTAAGTTCTGTTATTGGTTCCCTCCTTGTAACCACTCCTTCCCTTATCTCCCATTGGTTCGTACTATCCCTATCCCTCCCACAAGATCTTACCCCATTGGAGGTATGTACCCCGACCCCACCTCCTCTCTCTCGGATATAACCCCTATCCCCTCCTTGGGGGGGTGGCTCTGAAGGCTCTGGTCACCCAGACCTGGGAGTTCAGGCACTCAGGGTAGCTCCCCTCTCAAGAGGTTGTCTTCCTTTGCTCCTTTTACCTTTTCCTGCCTTTTCCTGCCTCGAATAAACCTCTGAGAACTGCAGCGCTCCGTGTGACGACCCATCTATTTGGTGGATTCGAGCTTTAGTCATCTGGGGCTCCTGCAGACCAGCGACCGGCGGGTTTCCCTGCGGGACCTAGGTCTGGGACGCCTCACATAGGCACTCTACATAAATATCCACATGAAAACTTTATTTAATGGTTACATGAAGCTGAACAATAGTCAGGAAGGATGGTCGAGTGGCCAGCATGCCAGGCTGGCAATTATAAGGAGTCGGAGACATTCCTTGCTCCAAGGTACTATTTAATAATTTCTGCATGACCTAGAAAAATTCTCTTTGGGGGAGGATGAAAGTGGGGGAGGCTAACCAAAGGTTGACTACAGTTAAGCAAATCTTTGTTTTTCCTACAGCTTGTGGAAACAGAGAGGCTCCTTCAGACAAAGCAACCCAGCTTTTGGTGTTCAGTGACTGGAGTTAGCCTTTGATACAATCCATTTGTCATCTGTAAAACAGAAATAGCACTGCTCCACCTCATGGGAACATTAGACAGATGGATAGTTTCCTCTGCTTCCTAGAGACCTCAACCCGCCCTGGACAGGCACATCAAAAGCAAACACCATAACTCTCCCCACATGGCTCTGCAGCTTCCCTGGGGCCTTTGGTGCTGAGTCTGGGCTTTGCATTTCAGTTTGCTTTCCACATAACTTCAGCAACTCTAAGGTTTGCCACAGCTACATGTTCCTCTCCTCCTGCACAGCTTGGAAAATATGAAAATGTATAAGCTCCTTTTAAACATCAGGATATGGAAGGGACAGGTAGAAAGACAGCAGAAAGGAAGGCACAAGAAATCATCCTCTTGGGAAGTACATTTGAACCTCAGTTCTTAGAACCTCTAAACAAGGAAGATATTTGTCAAGTTGTATTTTGTTCTGCCAAACACATGGGAAAGGAAGCAATTTTTACATCCTAAGACTAAGCACCGAAACACAATGTAATTCTAGAGTTAATATGTAGACAAAGGAGGAAATGTCATTAGGTCAGTCTACTTTTGTTCAGACAGAACCATAGAGAATTTAGGCTATCTCTTAGTTCTGGTAATTAGCCCGAGCAGATAAATCAATGTCTTAAGCTCTTAATAGCTACAGAAAACAATACTAAAGTTTGGCTTATGTTTCAAAAGAACGTGGTGGTTTAAAGCAATCCATTATTCCACACAGTATGTGGAAATTTTCTGCAAAATCCAACAAAAAATTACAACTTAAAATCTGCAGTGAAACTGAATCTTCACAGACAGAATTCTGAGGGTACCTTCACCCCCTCCTCCACACCACAAAATTCACCAGCTAAACCCCTGCATTTACAAATTGAGATTACCCTTCTCCATCTTTGCTTTCTAGTACAAGTGGTTGTTTACACTCTGTAATTTTCCTCTTGAAGAGGACAGACAGGATCTAAAAACACTTTAAGGGAAACAGGAAGAATCTACCTTCTTAGGCCTGTGTTCACAGCAAAGCCAACATAACTGAACTGGTGTCTCAGGAATGGATCCCATCCAAACAAAGGGCCATTTGCTTAAAGCCTGATAATGGTTAAAAGCCAAGCTGGTGGCAGCCGAGAAGCCAGGGGTCAAAATTCAACTGAGTGTAATTTATTCTCCTGGCTACACAAACACCCTGCTGGAGGGAATGCAAAACCCAGTTGCATACAACCAGAATTGCAGTACTATCCCAAAGGTTCATTCCCAGGAAATTTAAGCAATTTCAGAAAATTTCTCTCAGTCCCTTCCAACAAGCAGCAGTGTATCACAGCAGGGGAAGCAGCAGGTGCATCTCTGATGTCTCGTGATTGAATAGATATGTACAGGGTGAACAAGGTAACACGGCTGAGTTGCAAGGCAGAAGTCGGCAGAAGCAGGCTCACTTCTTTCACCATAACATTATATAACTAAAGCAGAGCTAGTTTACAGAGAAATGAGTAACTAACAGAGAAATGGCAACTAACTGCCATTGGAATTTTACTTGCAGACTGCAGTACTTTGGAGAAAAGAGTTTATACAGTTGCTATGAATTTCTCATGTCTCTGTGGGTGCTATCTATACCCTGTATTTTTGGGGAACTAAATAATCCATTGGGTAGGAAGACCTAGACACTGGCAGGGTTGCCCAGAAATGTGAGATCAAGCAATCAAAAATCCCTCCCCTGGTCTGTTGAAGGAAGAAATGGGCCTTCAGGCAACAGAATGTGCTTGTCTTTGGACATGCACTGCAAAAACACACTAAAGGTGAGGGCTTAAATACTCAGGCTGAGATAGTGTCAGTTAAAGCAGCAGTTCTCTCCACTCAATCAAAGAGTGATGGGGACTGTTTACCAAAGGAGAAGTCTTCAGGAAAAAGGAGTCAATTTCTTGCCAGAGGGCAACATGGAGAGGCTTGGTCTCCTCTGCAAATTTAAACTAAACCTGGGGACAAGTCTAGAGTCATTGGATGCTTAATATAGATTTGTAATATTTTGCATTTTAAGCCTGTGGGTGCTTATTTTGCTAAACCTCTTCCTTTAGTGTATGGTTCTGTTGTCCCCAAAGTGTATGATGAGGTGAAATCCACCAGCAAACTGTGGACAGTTTGGGAGACCCAAGAAACAATCTCAAGTTGAACAGAAGGCCTGCAAGTTTCAATACCATGGGGATGTGTAATAAGGACACACAGAACTATTAAAAAGATATGTCTTCACATAGACACAGGAAATTAATGCCTACAGAATAATGGACTTTGAACTAATCACAACAGCCTGTAGAACATTAAAGAAAAACTATGAGACCTGTTTTTAACACAGATGATATATGCTTTTACTAAAGGGCATGTTACTATTCTGAGCTAGTTTTCCAGCTGCAGTTAATAAGCTCTAGGTTCAGCTCCATTTGTGAGACTACAAAAGAACTCTTTATGATATTCCCACCCTAGAAATTGCCTCACTTTGGTCTATTCCCCACAACTACAGTAGCCCCAAGGGAATCTTCAGTTTACTGGACATTTTTGTTATTTGACCTCTAAGATTTAGTAGAGTGACAAAGAGGAGATGTCACATCTTTAAGAAGTTAGCCCAGCATTTCCAGAACCAGGGTAAATGAATCAGGCCAGCCTGTACTCTCTGTGCTGGGAAGGCTGCTCCACCAAAAGGTCTTGGAATAGTCCAAGACCTTTTCCTTTGCTGAGCATCTCCTAGTGTCCTTGACAAAAAGCATGTCTAGCACCTCTAGCACAGTGGAAAATTCCCAAGAGCATGTGGGCACTGCATGCTCAATGTCCTGCCCATATGTGCCCAGGCTGTGCAAGTGGAGCCTCCAGAGGAGCTCATGCACACTTGGGCACCTGCTTGCTTGGGTGTGCTCCAGTCCTTGCACTCAACTGTGCCATTGAAAGGAGCCTTGCGACCTCAGAGCTACCCTAAAAACCATTATAGCCACAGCAGGCATGTCTGTTTCTAAACTTCCCATGAGGAGTCTGCTGGATTCTCTAACATGAAATGCACAACAGCAACCAGCTCCAGAGTGAGTGAGTGGCAAAGAGCCCCTTTGGCAAACAGGCGTTGTTTCTTCTCCATTCACACATACCACCGTTCCATTGGTATATTCAGTAAATAACATGTTTATTCTGTCTTATAAATGGTTAACTCTTCCCCAGCTGCTCTAGAGAGCATAGCTGTGTGTAGTGCTGCTATTGTTTTTTATGTATACATTGTTATTTATTTATGATGGGAGCATTAGGAAATACACCTTGTGTGTGAAGCAGAAGAAACTGAATCTCATGGTGTTTTTAAAAAAATGCTCCCTGCCTCTGGCAGCTGCACCAAGTATTCCTGAACCTGACTCTTCCATGAAGCTTATCTGAAAAGAGATAGCACAGGTCTGGATCTAAAATTGTCATGGAACATACATAACAAAATTTTAGAGTAGAGTGAAAGCACAAGTTAAGGAATTTTGTTGAAAATGCAACAAAACAGTTCAATAGATTTCATGTCCAGAAGATATCTCTGCATGTTAGCATCTTAAATCCCACTGTAGTATTTGAATTGGTTGTGTATGTTGCTTCCAGCATGCAGGCTGTTATCTGCACCTTTCTGAGTCTCCTGCTACTGAAGAGGGAGCACAGTGCATACATGAACCTAGTTTACCATCCTTCACCGATTACTACAGTAATTACACAACTCTCTTATAGTGCTGTGCTGGCACATTATTCTGTGCAATATAAAAAATAGCCTAAGTCCAAGTTATTATAGACTGCATTGAATAAAGATTCAGAATACCTGAGACAAATTGAAGGAATAATGTGTAAGGATTGCAGAATATTGAAATTATTCTCTAAAGCAATCAAGACTTTGGACTCAAGGGGAAGAATAGATAGGGGAGCCTTTTTATAGAAGGTGGTAATGGGAAATCACACATTAATTTACAGAAAGCTGTCAATTTTTTTCTGTACAAAGATTTGGTGGCCAGGTTCTGGAGAGTACTAAGGAGTCACTAGAGACCAAGAAATAGCAGAGCTAGAGATATGATATCGCTAGCACCAGTGTTTGTACAAAAAGCTTCATAGTCGTGGATTGATGTAAGTGACACAATTGGATGATTTTCAAAATTTAATTTTTAAAAATGAAGAGAGTATTGCTTTTCATAAAAGCACTTTTCCCATGTCTCATTGCAGTGCTACAGATGAATAGAAATAAGGTACCTCATCTCCTGCTGGATCTTAGTTTTTTGCAAAAGACTTGTAATAATCATCTCTCTGCCTGTAACACAGGTAAACTTAAATTTCTCAGTTATTTATTTAAATCACGTAGGCATCTGAAGAAAGGCATTGCCAAAAGAGGTTTCCATTTCTGTGTGCTAAATATTTTGACTATTCTTAAGCTGAACAGCAAATCCAAGGTCAAGATCAGCACTCACAAATTCCACAGAACAGCACAAGCAGAAATTATGAACCATACCTTGTTGGAACTGCTGGAGGTCAGGTCTGAGTGAGGCATTTGCATTTGGCAAGAGATGTTTATCACTGACTTTGGAAAGGTTTGTTTCAGCAGAATTTTCCATGCTGTTTTCATGATGGAATGGTTCCATTAACACCCTCATTCAGTATCACTTTATTTCACCCATTCTTTACTAAGGTCTTTATATCCCTGGATGATCCCAAAGTTTTGTTTATACGTAGCCAATCTCATTAAGGCCTACATTTAATGAGATTCTGCATAAAACTAATGCCTCATACTGACAATGGCCATGAACAAATAAAGTGCAAGGGAAAAGATTGATGTTTTCTTTATGGTTTAATGCCACCAAGACTAGTGCAGCAGGTGGATTTATGGGTACACCCATACACATGTATCATAAGAAAGCACAACAGTGATGTTTCCAGTGTTAATGTAAAGCTTGTGGAATGCACTTAACAGACTGGTTTGGCCAGATGTTGAAACAAGTTCACCAGCTTCTTTGCCTCAGTGATAATGCACTTCTGATAAAAACCAGCACAAACATAGAGTAAGGCTTACACAAGTTCACCTAAGGTATGCTCTCCAGTTGACTTAACTCCTCCTTGAAAGATAAATTGTGTACATTAATCTCACCCCAAAATAGTAACATAGGATTCTAAGTTTAGTACTGTAATGGCTGTCAGACCACCCCAGAGTCAATGAAGATTAGGAGCTGTTTGTCAGTACATTTGAGAGAAAACTGTGAGCAAAGAGAATGCTAATAAATTTCTGTGGGCGCCTAAGAACCCTAACTCAGCTATAACCATTGTCTCTGGTTCAAGGATCCACTGTTGCAATCAAATATCTTTTCTGTTTGGTAGTCCAAATGTTAGAAGAGTAAATATTAAGAGCTGTTAGGGACTCTGTCCAACTGTATGGATGCTTCTATGGGGAGAAATCCTACTTTTGTGGGATTGCCTACTTTTGCTTCTGCTCCATGGCACAAATGTCATATAAGACAAACAAAAAAAAGGTCCAAGAACTGGACTGAATTTTTCTGACTGCCAAAGTACTTGTAACACACTGCAACATCTGTACTTCTCCTGGATCAAACCTCACCAATATTACAGAATCTGCTTCTGGAATTGGCTGAAAAGCACAGCTGATGTAGCCAGACCAGAACTCCAGATCACGCTCCCAGATTGTCATGTTGGCTCAGCTTTTTGACAGCAGTGCAGGAAACTGGTGATTATTTTTGTCATTAAGAAAAATGCAGATGGTATATAGCTGGAGCACTGCTACGAAGTTCTAGGCTATGGCCCTTCTAACCTGGCAGCCAGAAACCACCATATCCCCACAGCACTCAAAAATAATTTGTTGTTTATATAATCACAAGTCACATTCTGTCCCTTAAAATTTTTTATTCAAGGACTCCACAGCTGATACAGCTAGGAAAATGCTAATTTTAGTGTAGAAAGTAAACAGAAGTCTGATTCAGCTCTCCTCAATACTGGATGCAGAACAGGATTTTGCCATCAGAAAGATGAAAGGATACAACAAACACTGGACTAACCTCCACTGGGAAATGGTGGGTAAGGAACAGGTCTGATCAGAGAGCCAGGCTGAGCATGCATCTTGGAATGTGTTGCTGGCAGTTTTTTATGTAGAGGAGAATGAAAAAGTTTTTTTCATGGTGGATTGACACTGGCCAGGAGCCAAGCAACCACACAGCCTCTAACTCACCCCACCATGTTCATTGGGATGGGGGACAAAATAGGAAGAACAAAAGCCAGTAAACTCATAGGTCAAGTTAAAGACAGTAAAATAGCTGAAGGAAAGAAGAAATTAAGCAGCAATTGAAAGGCAATAACTCACCAACTCCCACAAGCAGACTGATGGCCCAGCCAGTCCCTGAGCAATGGCCACCTTGGAAGAGAAAGCCTTCATCTCCTTCTTGCTCTACCCCAGCTTCTATTGCTGAACATGTTATATGGTCAAGGATATATGTTTGGTCAATTCAGGTTGGCTGTCCTGCTGTATCCCTTCCCAACCATCAGCCTACTCCTGGGTGGAGCAGGAGAACACAAGCTGTGACACTGTGCAAACATTGGTTAGCTGTAGCCAAAACACTGGTGGGTTATCAACACTGTTTTAGCCACAAATTCTAAATGGAAAAAGTTAAGTCTTGCCCAACTAGACCCAAGACATCAACTTAGGCAAAACCAATTCCCCAGGACTCCTCTTAACTTTTAGCTTGAATAAAATAAAGGAAGAAAATCAATGTCTTCCTTGGTAAAACAGTGACTAAAGTTGTTTTCCAAACAAATGGGCAATTTGGGAAGCATATTACCACACAATTCATCAGACTGGCATAGTATATTGAAATGCTAATCCATCATTTCCTGATTGCATTAAGATATGCAGGAATTTGGGATCAGGCAGGAATATGCTGTATACAATAATTGAGGATGTTTGGAACTGTACCCTCAACAAAATATCACTCACTCTAACTGGGACACAATCAAGGACTATTGGTGTATTCCTAACCAACGTAATTTTTATACATGGCTGTGTAAGATACAATATCTAGAATGCAGGAGGCCTGGTTTGGCATCCAGGCCTCTGGACCATGTCTGTTTTGGGACAAAGCAGTGTTGCTTGCCAGTCAGTGCTGTATCATAGCTAGTCCTACATCAAATTACACAGGATTATATAATGAAAATTGGTCTTCAGGTCTTTACACTAGTAGCCACTTATTAACCAAATAATTTGAAACGCCAATGTAAAACCTGCTAAAATCAAGGAGCTATGCTTGTGGGATTAAAGCTCTTCAGACCAGGAATCATCTAAAGGGAATAAGGGTGCTGCATAAAATAATGGTCAAGGGTAAACAATAGTCGAGGGTATGTGTGGGAGAGATAATTAAATAATGGGCTCCTGTTTCATCCGGCAGGATAATTAAAAGCAAAGTCAAGGAGCTCTGGTTCTGTAGATTGCTCAAGGGTGCAAGATCACAGCCATAGGTGGACGGTGAAAGATACAAAATTCCCACAAGAAGGGATACAATTTCTGGTTGATACATATCTTAAAGTCATCAGAGTATGAAGAAGCTGAACACAGACAACATAAAATGGAACTTCACAGACAAATCACTGCTAGACAACAAACCGAGGAATTTTTGATAGGGAAGATCTGACCACAAAAACATTTATTTTCTAGTGCAGCCAACTCAGGGCAGAACAAAGGCATTACAACTGCCTCAAAAGAAAATATTGAGGTCCTTCCTACATTGCTTGGTGAGAAGTCGGGTACCCATTTTTCTAACTTCAGATCTGTTACAGTTTTACAGAATAATCCTATCCAAATCATTGCATAGCAAAATTGAAGTGACAGAGCCGGCCCAGATCATCATGGGGAATTTTGCAATCTGCAAACCATTTGAAACATACAAAAACCTTAAGTACTCCATGGCATTCATCCCCAGCATGAATGATCTTCATGGTGGCAATTTTTGCCCTTCTCTTGAGGGCAAAAAGGAAGGAGGGTATCAACATAGCTGCTCTTGACACAACATTTTATAATGCATTCCCTTGTTCTTCTTGATTCCGGGGTAAGATTCGCTGAAGCACCTGGGGACTGAGGTATGCCCAGAATCATCTGGAGAACATTTAAATCTTCTCTGTGCATGAGACATAAAAGGCATCATAAGAGAAGGGCTGGTGCCATAGATCCTGGGTGGATCCAGTCTTTTACACTGGGAAAACTACAGCACCAGTTGTTTTTCTTGAAGTGGTGATGACATTGCTTGGAGAAGGAGGAGGAGGCTGGTTCAGTGCTCAGTCTATGGGCTTGCAAGCATGTTCTTTTCCCTTATCCTTGTCCCAGGAATGCAGGCTCCAAGGAGGAAATAGAGAATGCCTAGAGGAAATAGAGAAAAACTTTCACTCCCCTTGTATGCAATATTAAAAATGGAGCGTTAATTTTGTTGGTCATAAACTTAACAGTATTATAAAGATTAAGATTAAGAAAACCATTTTTGGTTGAAAGAAAGCAACAATGACTTCCTCAGTTCCTTATTCAAAGTCAGTGTTGAAGGCAAAACCTTGGAAATGTAAGCAGGGCATCTCACCAGCTCAATTGAATAAAAGATCAGAAGAGGAAAAAGTGTGTGAAGTAATTCTCCACCAGAACTCAATCTGCATTCAAACTCAATTTACAGATGAATGAATGATGGAAACTGGCTTAGGGCAAGCAAGCTCCAATCACCATAATTATTATTATATGAGAAAATACCATAACAGCACTCAAAATACTCACTAAAAATAGCACCTTGGGCCCAATTCTTTCTTTAAGTAGTTTAGTGTTTATACAATTTCAATTTGTAAAAGATGCATTGAATTTCATGACCACCTACAAAGAAAATAGTGTTTTATTTGAAGGACATGCTTGCATTTTAAGATCCAGGAATTACAATGCTGACCCAGCACAAGACAATCGATTTGCTCTTGAAAATGTATTTAAACAAAGGAAAGTATTTCTTTGTCTACTCTCTATCCTGTTATTAGATTTAAAAATGCTATGCTTAGTCTCTAGCAAAAGCATAATCATATGCATGCATACTTTAATTATAATTTATTTATTATTTTGGATCTGAAAGGTTCCAGAAACATGTATGGGCGTGTCTAAAGCTGGAGAGGTTAAAACGTGACACATAATGCAGGTGACTGGTGCAAAATATTTAATGCAAGGGAAGTTTTGGTGATAGCAAAATCAGGTCAGCCATAACTGGTAACAGACATGGCAGAACAGAATGGGTTCCAAATTTGAGACAGCATTTATCAGGAAAAACTGAACTTCTGGTTCCTGGGATTGTAACATGGGACAAGCCAACTACTGAAATTGCCAGAATAATTTGCAGTGTTGTTATTAAGTACAGACCAAAACTTTTTTTTTCCTTGCAAATCTAGAACATGTACCACTTAGTTCTTAGTGAAAATTCCACACATGGAGTTTGCTATATTGCTGCATCTGATCTAACTGGCACCTGGCTAAATATTCAGAACACATTTGCCTTCGCAGATCAATGGTAGAACTGATGTAATGAAACAGTCCAACTTACAGATGCAGGCATACTGAAAAACTCATTTAACGGACATACCTCTCCCCCAGACTGCACAACATATTCGGTGTTTATGATGAGCACTGCTCAGACAGCATTCCTGAGTGGTCCCAGTAATTCTCATCGTGTGCTCATAGCTGCCACAGAGCCATCTGCTTCCTGACCAAATGATTCCCAGGCCACAGGCAGCCCCCCATGCCCTGATTCAAGCATATAAATATTCACACCAGCATTCACAGATATGTTGGCAGGAGTATCTATAACACTTCCCTTCCTTGGAACTAAAGTTTTTTAGGAAATAAATCTGTTGTGGTAAGAGAAAAGGGGTCAGGCATTCTGTAAAACAATTTATGTAAGTGTATACTTGAAAACCTTCCCTTTTTAAAGATGATACTCACCCACCTTTAATCACAGTCATTCCACTTAGAATAGGGAAAAAATAATCACAGTAAAACCTTCTTCTTATCACATACCTCTCTATCACATCTGTCACTCCCAGGGCTTTTCCACCTAATAACTCTCAAACCATGCCATCCTCAAGGAAATCATAAAACCTAAACAAACAGAACTAATCTATTGAAATTTTAAAAGGTTGTAATGTCATAACAGGCCTGTACAGATCTAATACCACAGTGATGTAAAAAGCTGAGTTCATCCAAGGCCCTCAAGCTTGTTTATTTGTAATAGTTGTCCATTGCATTTCACATCCCTTTGGTTCTTCCTTTATTTGTGCGTCAAATGCCTTTGATGAAAGAAGCAATTAAATATTTCCAAAGTTACTTATGGTTAGTAATATGGTTTTATTAAAGTAAATTATGCAATAACAAAGCTCAACTGTCAGATTACCCCCACCCCACTTTTCTCTCTCTCTTTTTTCCTCTAAGTGAAAAGCAAAACAGGGAGAGGACCTAGTTTCAGCTTTGCCCTTGAAAATCAGGTGCACAGTGTGCTTTGAATTCAGTTTGCACTCACAGCACACATGCACACAGCTGTCATCCCACTTCCATAGCAAAAGCAGACTAAGCTCAGAACAGCAAATGCCCATGACCTTGAGAATTATCAGTACTCATACAACACTTAGTGTCTAAGTACATGCAGGAAGTTAAACCATTAGAGTCTGTTCCTCACAGTTATTGTTGTATCTCCTGGAAGACCCAAGAAAAACTATTTTTAAAATTTTATAGTTTCAGTGTCAAAATGTACTTGCACAAAACTCTTAATTAATGGCTCTACTCTCTTGCAGGTACTTGATACTTTTTTGGTTTTCTTTTACTGAGAAAAAAACTTGGAAATGACAGGAAAAGATTTGGAAATTATATTATTTATGATACCTGCATAAAACCGTAATGAGATTTACAATGCAGAGTATGGTGGTTCATATATACACTAAAACAAATTGAAGTTTCAGCTCCCAGGCAGGTCTGTACTCAGTAATAAATTGCTAAGGAAAGGAACTAGTAGTTGATGTAGAGGAAATTCAAGGAAGCCCTTTTCAAATTTTCACGCTTCCCTTTCAGAACCATTTTTATATGCTTAGGGCCAAAGAATATTTAAAAAATCTCAACAAGTAAAATCACTCTTGCCTTCAAGAAGACAGTGAATGGAAAGGAAGGTACACATCCATATGAAGCACAGGGGTGTGTCCAACCAAAGTTCAGGATAGGTCTTTGTTCTCTCTAAACTTCAGCTTCTCCTGGCTTCTTTGTGTTTATTAATGACACCACATCTAGCTGTTAATAAGGCAGAGAATATCCTTGAATGTATCGTTCAAACTATCTGTACATCCATTCATGGTAGTTCAGCCTACCAAAAGGGAACTCAAAAAGCTAAAATTTAAAACTCCAAACCTTTTGTGGTGTACAGCAGGGTTACAGCAAGGTGTAATTCCTTCTGTTTGGAGACAGAACTCGACTTTCATAAGCCTGGGAAACCTATAAAACAGAAGTGTTCCAAATAGATGTTACAGAAAAATGCTCAAAGACAGTGCAGAAAAGAGACAAAGAAGGGGCAGATGGTTGTGAAGGGCAATTCAGTCCCTCTGTATACAGAGGTGTTATTTGCTAGCAATAGCTTTATTAATGTCACTATCAATCTCTCATTCAAAATAACAGGGTATTTTTTGCCACAATTTCCCACTCTGCTGAGATGTATTAGGGGAAGCTGTATCAGTGACTGGCATGCTAAATTTGGCTGTCACACTGACATGCTTGGCACAGGATGAAATATCTGTGCTAGAAGCTGAAGAAGCTGCAAATGGAGCTGTGTTCACATCACCAAAAGATGAAGCACACTAGAGCTGAGAGCAAGGCACCAAATCAAGTTGAACCTGCTCTGCTGGGCTTGCTCACTTAGTCCCAGAAGCAGTGCTGGTCAGGGCCAGCAGCAGAGGTGTAAAAAAGCACTGGTAGCTTTATGGGGAAGCATGTCACTGGGAGCACATGAAGAAAGGTGTGTGGGAGGGAAAGGACCAGGGGAGATAAGAAGGCAGCCGGAGCCATTTCAGACAGCAGAAGTGGGACACTGGCTTGAAGAGTGTAAGCATGGACAGAGACGAAAGTTGAGGCAGTCACAACTGTGGGTGTTGCTCTGGGGGATTTGGGAAACTGCAGTCAATTCATTTATCCCACAAGCTGCTATTGCTGTCAGAGCCAACACCAAGGGTAGCGACGGTGGACAGTTTGGGCAGTAGTTTTCCAGTAAGGACACAGCCCACAGCTCTATGATATGATATGATATCATATCATATCATATCATATCATATCATATCAATCATCTATCATCTATCGTATCATATGATGAAGCATTTCACTGACACCAAGACAGTTCAAAGAGCACATACTCTGCAACCAGGATTCCCAGCTGTGTTTTTCAGCAAACTGCCCCACAAGCAAGACTCACTCACAATTAGTTATGGTGGTAGCCAGCATTGCATTGCACCTAGTGAGACACGTACAGAACTGAATGTGACATCCCACCATAATGACAGATCAAACCAGGGCACTCCAGAAGACAAAGTGTTCCAATACGAGGGGCTTAAAGAGGCACTAAAGAATTTATGGAGACTGAAATGCAACTTCAGGGAAGGTGATAAAATTATCAGCCTCAACAAGAGCAAACGCAGAGCCAAATGGCAGGATCATATAATCCTGTGCTACTGACAGACAGCCTTGTTGGGAGTCTCAATACATTTGTCTTCTTAATTGAACTGAGCTGACCTGATTTGATGACATTAGTTGTGCCAAACCAAAAACTATCAAAAAAAGAAAATTTTTAAACTTTTTTAAGTGATTGAGATTTTTTTTAATTAAGAATTATTGGTAATTGAAATTAATGAGTAGAAGCTGGTTGAAGTTTTTAATCAGAACTTTCTTTTCTATTTTTTGGTATTGATATACATTTTTAAAAGATGTTTAGTTTCCTTTAAATATTTTTAAATTTTCACACACACATAATAATAAAAAAAGAAAGGATTTTAGGGAGGAAAAAAAAGTGCTCTTTCCTTTACAAACCCCCAGCTGTATTTTCAGTGAAAGGCCAAAAATACTTTCTGGATTAAATACAATATTTCTGCCCTTCCTTCCTCACCAGCCCGTACTGCCTTACTTCAAGTTGCCCTGCTACTAGAAGGACTAAGAGTCTGATTGGTTGGCTTGACCTTAAGGAGAGCTGAAAGCACTTAGTTCTCTGTGGAAATAAGTCAATGCCTCACACTGTAAGTCCTTAAGAAGTGGAGTGGAGCTATGCCTTTATTCCAGCTTCCTACCTGCAGGGAGGAGGATGCATGGCCAGCAGCACTGGGCTACTGCTGTTCATTTTCTGCATGAGGAGCAGTAGCATTACAGAGTCTCTGGCTGAAACTGGGCAACTGGGCAAGAGTGTTTTTTTTCTGATGTAAGACTGATCTGGTAGGACTCAGCCACCAACCAAATCAATCCCCTGCCAGGTTCCTTGGCTCAGTGCTGGCAAATGCACCCCATGCTTTTGTCACGCGTAAATGTTCCCCTGCAACTCAGCAGAATCAGGTTCCGTTCCTCCCCTACAGAAGGCTTCCTTGGAGACCCTGAGGAAGTCACATAAGGACAGACTTTTACATATATTTACATTTTTTCAATTTTAATGCTTTTCTATATGATACCAGCTGTGCTTGGACAGATCATTGCACTAAGAAAGATAGTGCTTACACCAGCAATGCAAGGAAGGGCAAAATGTGTGACCAAGACAAATGCATACAAGTTGTGAGGTGTTCAAATAATACACAACACGGGCCATAGAAACCACAGCAGGTTCTGCTCTGTAATTCAGGCCCTTGCTATAGAGCATCTACAGTATTTTCATTTAAAAAAAAATCTCTTAAGTATGTAAACGTCCTTACCTACTTCCTATGGGTTTGCACCTTCTGTTTAGGGTTCCTTCTCCTCCACTGCAATAACGTGAGCCTCACACATAATACCTGCCAGGAAAAAAATGCCATATGCTGTGGGTTATCTGTAAATACAGGAATGCATATTGGCAGGGCAGTGTGTTTGTGCTAAATGATTAGTTAGCTTATGCAATTGCCAAATTTTCGTCTCATTTCCCACAGTCTGGGAATCATTTGGACAGATTTCCTCTTTGCTGATGCCAGTTTATAAGGACTTAATTATCTTTAAGACAATTTCAAATTTGCCTGAAATGGGGAGAGATGGCTCTAAACCACAAAACTCTGAGCCTGAATTATCTAACAAGAGGCACTAGATAGCACCCATTGGTATGTCTGATATACAAATGCACTGTGTTACATTTTAAGAGCTATGCAGACCAGAAAAGAGGAAAGGAAAGCCACCGGCACATCCCAACACATCTAAGTCCATGAAAGTGCTAGCTTCTGGCTGTCAAAATGTCTCAAGAAAATTTTCTGCTTCAACAGGAAATGTCACAGCACATCCAGAATACCTACAAGAATAGAACCGTGTGTTTGCATAGAAACCCAAGACATTATTGGAGATGAACTGAGCCTCCCTTTTCAGTCTCAATGTCACGGGTGCTTCTAAACAACTTAAATGTTAATTTAAGGAGAAGATATATACATTGGGACTGCTCAGACTCTCCTGTCTCACATTACATGAAATGCACAGCAATAGTGTGGGAGAGGAGGCACAGAAGAGCATTGAGGAAAACTGTTTAGTCCTTCCATGGTCCGTTCAGTATTTTCTGGAAGTTACTGAGAGCCTGAACCTAGCCTTGGCCCTGACAGCAAATAGAAGGCATCAAGGGAGTTGACATACAAAAAGGAGAATTACTGGGTAGTACAGCAGTAGCAGGTATTCAGAAAGCATATGGAATACAAGGATGCTCTTCTCTCATTAAGAAAATCACATGTTTGAAAGAAGCCTAAGGAGGACACAATTTTGAGTTGGCACAGGCAATCTCTCTCAAAAGGAGGATTGCTTCAGCTCTCACAGAAGCACAGAGCTTGGCATTAAATGAATGCTTCCATTCTCCTCTACTGTTTTTGGAGCTCGGATGTCCTCTCTTGGAGGGCAAACCCCTGAAGCTTCCTCAGTGCTCACCTGGAACCTTGAGCTTATACAGCCCTTCTGCACAGCAACACCATCCATTTAATTCAGCTGTAGCAGGTAAGGCTCCCACTGGGGCCAAGGCCATTCAGTGCATTGCAGGAGGCAGTCAGGAGCTTCCCCAGCACAGCTTCCATTCCAGGCTGACAATAAAAATCCAACTGCTCGGGCACAGCTGCAGCAGCAGGGTGCCTTTTACTGAGCTTGCCTCTGATATGCCAAGACCTGCTGAGCCTGTGGAAATCAGGTTTACAATAGCAACTGCAGCCATTAGCTTCCTCTTTTGTGACTCCCAGCATGTTTGCAAACTTCGCTTTAAATGACCAGACTATAGGCTGGGAGAGATGAGACTTGGCAAAAAAGCACATACACAAAATGTGACAAACCCCAATGGCAAGGTTGTGCTAATAGCTTGTTATTTAGTGTTATATGTAACAGGTATAATTCGCGCCATTTTTTTGCATGATATATATAAAATATTAAATAATTGTTAGGATGGACCCTTTGGCATTAGAAGCCCCCCATCTCAGGCAAAACTGAGTGTGTGTTGAAACCTGATTTACAAGCAAGGGGATGTGGCTCACCAGGAGATGGGCCTTATCTGAAGTGATATGGAGATACCCAGGCGCTGATCACCATCAGGAACATCCCCCCCGGGCCGATACATGTGAATACTCTGTTCCTGTAAATTTCATCAAGAGTTTCCACTACACCAGACTTTGAATTTCTCTACCTTGTCACCGAGAAGGAAATCTCATCAACTTATGGGACTTTGAATGAAACAAAAGACTGAATGCCGAAATCCTGGCCTCAGGCAAAATTTTCCCTATAAAAATCACTTGTACCAGGATGGTAGTGTGGGGGCATAGAGTGAAACCTCTGCTGAGGCTGATCTCTGTGTCTTGCACCCAGCGCCAATCCCGGGCTCGGCACTGTCCTTTTCCGTGTGGCTGGCTAAGTTAGATCTCTATTGCTAAAATAAATTTTTTTAATTTTTTTTTTATTTGGCTGGATCATTTTTCATTTATAACATTTAGTGATTTAAAAACACTGCTAAGAAAATACAGGCAGCCTAAACCTCTAGCAGCCCTTTGACAGAGACGATAGACACACAAAAAAAAAGCCGCTTTCACAACATTCCACAGGGCAGCTAAATGCACATGGGAAACAAAACAAACTCTAAGAAAACAAGTACCTTTCTGCCATTAAAAATAGGCCTCTCTTGCTCATGTGTGATGCACGGGAAAGGGGTAAAGCACTCTTCTCACAGAGGAAAAAGACTGAAGTGTGCTTGAAAAGTTCTGCTCTAAATTGGAATTCTAAAAGCGGCTCTTGAAAGAAGCTGTTCTTTATACCCTCCCCTATGCCTCAAAGCAGAGCCTACTACTTTCAGCCCAAGTCTTGAGCAGGATATCAGGAAGCACAGCAGAAAAAATGAAACTGAATACATGTATCTAAAAGTCTTGTTCAACATTTGAAAACTGAACAGGTTTACCTTACCAAGGTCAGGTAATGTTAACTGTTATGATTGCAATTTTGTTATTTTCTAGTGTGGACACAGATTTAGTGCTCCAAAGGCATGTATCAGACCTCTCTTCATACAGAAATAGAGTCTGTGTGGAGGATGCAAAGCCTGTTGAGGCAGTTAATGTCCAGCCTGGCATATTATTTTAGGCACCAAGTTGTTTTTATGTGGCCCTAACTGCATGCAGAGCTGGGGCAGATGTGGGAACAGTTTGGCAATGTCCACGTGGAAAGGCACCTGAGAACAGGTGGAGCGCAGTGCAGGCATGCTGTGCTGTTCTGTGTGGAGCCAGCTCAGGCTCAGAGCTGGTCCTGGCTGACTCCATGCAGCTCTTCAAACAAGTCTCTCCAGCATGCACAGGGTGGATTACCACATGTGCAGTCCCATCTCTGCATCACTGTCCTGTTCAAGGACAAAAGCTGCCTCTAGGTATTACTGCCTGTAAACCCTTACAGATGGGAGCACACTGAGTAGTACAAAGACACCAGAGCAGGTTTGCATCAGTCCCTTCAGTGCTTCATTCAGAAACAAGAGTACCAAAGATTCCATGATCCAGGATGTTCTTGCTCCCCATTGCTGCATATGATGACAACCATGCAGGAGACATGAAGATGCCATTAATCCATACATATCCATGCTAACAGCACAGCTGTTGAAGAGACACAAGCAATGCTGTCAGAGGAGCTGAGTTAATTTACATCATCCTAGGTTCATTATCCAAGGGAATACACTGGAGAGGGGTTGCAGAGATAATTGCAGTTACAACCAATCTGTTCCCACTGAGCCAAAGTACAATTTCTGATTTGGCAGGGCCAATAAACAACTGACCCACTTACACTCCTGTTTAAAAGAGTTTGGCTTTGTAAGCAAGGGAGAGGGACAGACCAGCATATACCACACTTCACTTTATGGCTGCTAATTGTCTTGGATGACTGTTTATTTATACAAATAATTTACTTGTGTATCCCACCAGGAAGACACCTGAGCCCCACATCATCTGCTAACTCTGGCTTTAATGATCCACATCCAGCACATGGGTATCACCACTGCCATCCTGCTCCCCCAGACCTCCAATAAGGCCCTCGCCCATCTGTGCAGGAGAGATTAAATGATCAAGGACTAACAATGGCAACCTATTAGTCTGAAAACAGTTCTTGTGGGATCTGACAGGCCACCTCAGGGCAAACACTCTGCAGATGAGGCCTCGCTAGAGAGACTTACAGTCCCTGGCTGCTAATGCAGGAGTCTGAATTTATTTGAAGTTAAACTGTTGGTCCAGTCAACTTAGATTCTTCTTTTAATCCTTGAAAAGTAAAATGTCGAGGGTTACATTTGTGAATGAGTCTATCATTCAGCTGATTTCAGTGGGCAACAAACCTATTTTGATTCATGAAGCTAATAGATGTTTTACTGAGGCTTTAGAGCTCATTCCTGTAAACTTAACCACAATTATGCATCTTTTGTAAGGGATGAACCTAACCCTCAGTAAAAACCTCAAATTTGAAAGCTTTAGAAACTTCCAAATTAGGCTAAATCTAACCTTGTAAAAGATGTGTATTTAGACCAGGTACTTTTTAATGCACCACAAGTAACAGATGTTTTTGACTGATGTGTTTCTATCTTCTCTTAGTACCAGGACAGGCATCATGAGCTTTGAATACAAAAGTAGAGATTTTATTTCCATCAGGAGTATGACAGCTGCTTCATACTCATTGCCTAACATATAGTTTCAAAGAAAAACTATGAAAATTGAAATACTTAAAGTTTTTAAAAATGTAGTTTGACTCCATCTGAAAAGCATATATTTGTTTCCATTGCACGTCCCAAAAATTTGTGTCACACAGCCCAGTACTCCAGGAACGGCACTTTAAATTTCATAACACTTTTTCATCTATTAGTGAGAGGTTTGTGCCACACTATATTATCGCATACTCTAAATACTACATCATTCTCTAAGGCCTGTTTCTTCAGCTATGCCTGTTGGTACCCTTTCCTCACACATTTTGTCCCATTAAGGCCTAAGGTTTTAATTTAATGGATAAAAGTTTCCAAGAGATGAACCTAGATAACTACAGTGATGACTACTCACACATAGAGAGCTCAGAGTATTTATAAAATAGTCCAAGCTGAACATAATGACAGTCAAATGTTTATCACTGCTGCAACAGAAGAGTACACTGCTAGAGCGAATTCTCCCTTTTCTACAGCTAAACAATTTTGGACTCCAGCACAGAGAGTGAAGAAATATTTACCAGCAGAACATGCGTACAACCTGTGTATGCAGCAGAGCTGCAAGCACACTACATGCAAAGATACTAAATGTCAACATTTCAGCCTCAAGCTGAAAGCTGGTCTTCATAACCAAATATATTGGTAACCTTTCTGCCAGATATATTTGGCAGAAAGCTCTGTGTTCAAATATAGGCTCCTCTGGAGCCTCAAGAATGGCTCGTCTAAATATTAACTAATGTCAGGAATGCAGAAAAATGTAAACAGCTTCCTTAGCCACTTTAGGCAGCTACTGCTTTCCCTTTGGAAACAGTAAGTGTGGATGTAGAAGAAAAAATATAGTAAAATATCATGAAGGCAGAGGAAAGAAGTACTACCTGATGGTGGAAAACTAAAAAAAAAAAAAAACAGTATCTTCATTTTTATGTGTCAATACCAATGAAAACCAAATACCTGCTTTTCAAGTATTCCTGACTGTATTCCGTAGCTTTGTTTTCCTCCTAAGTCTTTGGTTGCTTGACAGATGCAAACACCTTTTTATTTTCTAGTGTTGCCCCTTCCCTGTATCCCGGATTTGTTAACCACCTCACAGTTTGTTGGCAAACACTAATAACATTCATTCAAGTCACATCTATGCCCACCGCCTCCGAAAAGCTCTTTTCCTGCATTTCTGGAATATTTTATTGCATCAAGACATTTTTGCCACATACCCTATCAGTCAGAAGATAGGAATAAATTCTCTCTGTAGTAGGTGAGAGGATGTGTTTTAAATTCTTGTTTTAAATTCTTTCATCTCTTCCTACCTTGCTACTCTCAAGAATGTTGCCTTCACATAGTTTCAGTAAACTTTTCTAAATTTGCTTCTGGACCTCTCATGATCTTTAACACCAGTAGAGCCAGGTTTTAATTATCCTGATCAAAAACTTCTTGTAGCACTGATAAAGAAGAGGGGTGAATCAGATTCATATCAAACATCAATTCTATTGTGGTCAACAGGGAGGTTCATTAGCATTCACAATCCTGGTGTACAAGTCACACCACAGTTAATAATCAATGGCTTACCCTTGGTGCTTTACAAGACAAAATTGAGATAACCTGATGCAACATCTTCACTCACAATGCTCTCTGGGCAATTGCATTCCCTCTGATATCACACAACAAAATTACTATTAGTCACAGCTTATTCACCCATATGTCTGAAATGTATGGGAGGTGCCATTTCAGCTAAAAATCACTCAAGCTCTCTTCCCTCTGCCTCACCAACAGGTGGGGGAAGACAGCTCCTTATAGGTGGGGTCCAGAACACAGGCATACTTGTGGGCATGACTGGAAAACCCAGTACCAGTTTAGCAGAGAGAATGTGAAATAGCAATGCATCTTTCCCCTTAGAGTGTGTATCAATAAACACTGCTTCAGGCTCTCTGTGGAGGTATCTGACTTCACTGTGTGTGAGACAAGGCATCAATACTCAATTTACATCAAGGAGGTAGAAGCTTGGAAAATTTTCTGGTGGAGTAAGAAGTCCTCTACTTCCCCAGTGTGTGACCTACTGGTGTTGGCAGTACCTGCAGAAGAAAATTTAAGAAATATATTTGAAAAGCAGATCCTTAACCTAGAGACACATTCATAGAGTGAAGAGCTGAGATTTCAGTGCTTAAACTGACTGTCCCAAAGACATTACAGTCAGAGATCCCTCTAGACTTGGAATAAAATGGGGCCTTTTCAGCTAGTGACAGACAAGGTTGTACAGATGTGTGTGCTACATATGTGCTTCTGCCCTGAGCCCTCTACACAGTTTAGAACAAGAATAAGACCTCTTTCAATACTGATAATTATATCAACTCATTCTATAAGCTAAAAAGGTCCTGAGCCCTGGGAAGCTGAAGTAATAATACATTATACTGAGCATTAATATCCCAAGAAAATAAAAAAGTTCAGAAATGTGGTTATCTTTTTGTTTCCTGTTTTCAACAAAGAACAATAGGCTATTTCTCACTTGGCAGTCAGGAGTCTGAGTTTTCCCTCCCTCTGGGAGTACTTAGTCATAGAGGAAAACCCAGTCCATCAAATTATTTGATGATTCAGGCAGACCTCCATATATTTTTCTTCACTTAAACGTTTTGACAGATGATCAGATTAATTTCGTTTTATATCTTCTTCCCCCCGCCCCCCACACAGTCCCAACAAGGCTCTAAAACCAATGTTAAGGCAAAAATTCATGACAATTCACAAATCCCACTTCTCACTCTTTGGTAAATAACTCCTATGTGAGTGCTTTTTCTTTCCTAGACAGTCCTCATCTTTTACAGCTTTTGCATCCAACAAGGATCTAGTAGGTCACCTAACTATATATCTGCATTGTACAGCCTCTATGAGTTTTTCATCCCTCCAATACATAAAATATACTAGTCTCCACTTTTTCTTAAAAGTGCCTAGTGACCCAGCACATGTGTTTTATTTGTGGTTTTAATAAAAAGGTTTCCTCAGAATAAGGGATATTCAGAAGATGCTACAGAGGAGGGAGCTAAAAATATACAGCCAAAATAAAGGGAATGAATTTCACCAGGAATTTAAAACACGCGAGGGGAAAAATAAAAAGTCCATAGTTCAGCAGAGCTTCCTTTACCAGCCACTAGTATGGAACTTCTGGAGGCTATAGAGCACTGTGCTCTAGGACATAAGGAAAGAGAAGGTTGGTGTGCCAAGCTCAGGTGACCAGCAACTACCCAGGGTACCAGGAAACCAGATCTCTTTCAGCCTGCCATGAACTTTCTTTCCAGCCCCACAGCCATTCAGTTTGTATGTTACAGCACAGACTTTTTTTTTTTTTTTTTTTTTTTTTTTTTTTGTAAAGCAAGTAAAGCAGTATTTTCTTGAAATGCTTTGGGTAGGAAATGTTAGATAAGTCATGTCTATAGGCCATACAACTAATCTGTCTTCCCTATTAGATTGTACTCTTTGGAGTGCAAAGTCACTGGTCTACATAAACACTGTAGACCTACATGTACATTGGGGCAGCTCTTATTGGTGATGTGCAGGAAGGAGTGGTTTTGCTCTGTGTACTCTGCAAATACAGCAGTCATCAGATCTATAGAGACAGTTTGAGAAAAGGTCAGGGCTCAAACTTCCTCTAGGAGTTTCTACTGTTTCCAGAGGTTCTCATAAATTTATCTTGATTTGTTGGGTGAAATGTTACGTAAACCAGAAGAATCTCAGGGTCATGTTTTTTTGATGAATTCAAAGAGAAAATGTTCTTTTATTTCCAGAAGACAGAACACAGTCATCTGTCCCATTAACTATTCCCCCCTGAATTCACTTAGTATCAAGATTTTTTCACTCCCCAAATCCACTTCATTCTTATCTGTTTGTTCCTCAAGCACAGCCCTCCACAGGAGCAGCATAATGGATTCCTGGTTAGTGTGGGAGATGCAATCTCATTTTTGCCCATGATGGTACTAATGAAGCTCACCAGAGTGATTAATTTATCTTCTTGATATATTTGCTCATGTCAACTCCAGGAAAGATTCTGTCAGTCAGGTTAAGGTTAACACTAGAGTATCAACTCTTCAAAGCTTTAACTAGATCAGATATGATATAGACATGACATGGGCATGATTTTCACCTATCTGACTCAAGGAAAGTGAAAATTGGGTGTGGGAGGCTTACTTTTTTCCCCTGTGCTTGTATCTCTGTTCAGTCTTTCTCACATACTTTCAGATAATCTGGGGTTATGCTGTGACAACTGAGAATGCATGTGTTTCTCAGATCCTCTTAAATTGCCAATGAGAAAATTTTTTGTCCCAGCACACCCCTTGATCTCATTCAACATTAGAATGGTTGAAGAGTAACATAAATGATTTACAGTGCTTTGTAGGTGCTTTATTTTAACTGAGACCAAGACTGTCTTCTGCACCAAATCCCAGGGTCCCACACAGCCTCCCCAGCTGAATCTTGCATGAGCATCTGCCATCGCTCCTCACACTACTTTTGCTAGACAGGTAATGAATTAATCACATTAAATGTACAGGTTAACTCAGTCTTTTTGTAGCACCTTCACCCTCACAAAGTTTGTTTCTTTCTGGGAGATGTCAGTAGAGACAAAATTTTGGAATGGATTTGTTAGTTTGAGTTAGAAAGAAAACAAAGATCTCAAATTCAGAAAGACGCTAAGAGAACCTTGCAAACCACATTTTATAGACACATTTCATCAACCATGAAGGAATAAGACATGATTTTCTTTGCCAAAGATAGCACATTACAAAACAAGAAGAGAAGACTACAAAGATCCTCTTTTGGATCACTTTGACACTGTCCTTACCACAACAAACAGTGAAAAATACAGATGTATCTGCAATTACTGAGAAATTCAACAAGAACTAACTTAGTAAAACTAGAATTTTAATCCCAGTAACACATTTTGAAACTGTCTTCCCCATCATCTCATTGATACCTTGTTGATACAAATGGTCAAACTTTATGTAAGTCTCAAAACAAGTCAGTACCACATCACCATCTTCTGGGTCACCAGCACCATGCCCAGCATGGTGTAAAATAACTATCCTTTCTATATTAAGACAGAACTAGAGTTTGTTTAGTGGCTGGTGAAGGCTGCTAAGACTTCTGATTATGCTGCCCTAGAGAGCACAGAAGGTTTTATGGGAAGTAGAGGCTGATTCTATTTCAGTTTTCTGCAGAACAAGACACCACAGCTGCACTGTCATTATGTAGGGTAGGGTCCCAGCTCTAAATAACACTTTGAGTTAAATCACGATTTTTTTTTTATGTTTGTTTTTTTAATCAGTTTGATCTAGTATCAGCAATTTCAAGGAAAGAAAAAACCTGGTTTAAAATGTTTTTCTATTTTGGAAATTGTGAGGTAAAAGCATTTCTATAAACATGCAAAAGAGGGATTACATCTTCCTGACTCAGGAACTGTGGCCACTGAAACATGCACTGTAAAAATCAAAATATCTGCAGTACTTAGAACTGGAACAGAACTTTCAGGTTTGAATTTCAGCTAAGCTCTCAACTGAAAACCAAAATAGCTGTTGATAAAATTTAAAATTGTTAAGACAAATGTTTAACTAGCAATAAGGTTGGGTTTGTTTGTTTGTTTGTTTGTTTAAAGGGATTTTTTTTTTCAATGTGGTACTTTAAAATGCAGTCAGCACAATACAAATGGGATGAAAATCCACTTTGTGTCCAGGAATTTGGTGAGGGTTTTCTGTCTAACAGAAATCTTAGCTGAAGTCTCCTTGTCAGTTAATTATTTCCAGGTAACTGTTTTCAGATCTAAGCTATCCCAAATGTCACACCAGAGCTGTCAATTCTCATCAGAATATTATAAATAAAGGACCAAATGGCAAAAATAGAAGGTGAGATCAGCATAAGTTACTGCTTCAAATGACTCAGGGAACACTTGACCTTGAGACTAATTCCCTATCTCTGTCACATGGACCCTTAATTTCTCCCCTCCCGAGCAGAGGTAAGTGCGTGGTTCGTTCCTGGCGTTTGGGGAACTGGCGCTGCCCTTTGCACGAGCTCGCAGGAGCCCCTGAGCACTGAGTACTGCTGAGCAGCCGCGGGACAACTGGCAGGGCCGGAGCTATGGCTCCATCGCTTCTTGCCGGGTGCCTCCCAAAACCGCTGCTCCTTGCCTTAATCCTGACACTGCAGCCTAGACATTTGGCGTGCCTGGGCGCAGACAGCCCTGGGCTGCGCCCTCAGGTGTTTGCGGACGGTACCGGGAGTCTGAGAGGCGATAACAGCCGGAGGTCCTCGCAGGGCAGGAGCCTGAGCGGGGCAGGGCTGCCGTGGTTGTTGACAGCCAGCCCACATCGTGTCCTGCGTGGGCAAAGCTCCAGAGGCCGCAGAGAGAGGTCGTGGAGTCAAATGCGGGATGCCCTTAGCTTACTACTGACACGAGTAAGGGCTGCCCAAACCTGTCTCTTCATTCAAAAGTTATTGTCTCAACCCTTTGTAAAGATACGACAACTTCAAAAATATTTAAAATAAATAAATAAATAAATGAAGTGGACAGATGGTGAGACCTCATCAAACCAGGGATTAGGTTCACTGGTGTTTTCAGAGGGAAATTCACTATTAATAACTTTGCCCAACCTGAACAATTGTAGGCAAAGACTGGCTATTTTAATTACCTTATTGATTATTTCCCTAAACTGTCATTCTGAAATCTCAAAATGAAACACAACAAATTGGAGAAAAAAATGTGGTTTGTTCTTCACAAACATAGCTGTATGAACAATGACTCCCTGAATATCGCAGCTCTAACGAGCATGGCTAGGTGCACATCTGTGTGTCTATTCACAAGTTTTCAATAATCCGCGAGCTTCCACACATGTGTGTTATACGAAAATACTAAGTACAATGAAGAGCTGATACTGTGGGTTTGTGAAACTTCTAGAATAGCATACAAGCAGACTTGATATGCAGCTCAAGTAATGCAGTCCCTGACCCAAGAAAGCACTCCAACACATGCTGTATGTTGTCTGTGAATATTGTTAATGAAAGCAAAAGAGAAAACTTGGTGTTAGGAGTGTTTTGCTATATTAAAGCCTAAAGGAAGAGAGGAACTGCACAAAAGACTTTTTATGACAAGAGGGAGAATTCTCAGCAGTACTGTCAAAAACAAAAAATGACTGGACATCTTCTACACTGGTTACTAGGATATCTAACTTCCATTTACCCATGCCACATAAACTGCAAATTCCCAGGAGGGAAAAAAAAAAAAAAAAAAAAGCTTAAAACCCAAAACAGTTAAGGAAAAATAGGGAAGCTATTTTCCTTTATTTTCCTTTAAGTCATGATGAATACTCTATAACTTCAAGACAAAAACTTATTTTTGCAATATATCACTACAATTTTGGATTACAATTATAGATGCCTGGAAAACTATGTTTGTAAAGGAAATACCTTCACCAGTTTTAGGAAGCATTATAATAGGGAAGGGCTTACCAAAAAACCAAAAAGGGATTAGGATCGGATTTTCCTAAAGCAAAGGATCTTGTATATTACCTTGGTACTGTATGGGCATCTTGGGAAAAATAAAACTTTGTCCGAAGTCACACAGAGGTAGGTTCATGCAAAATCCATGAGTGAAGGTAAGTTGCTGGAACACTGAGCAGCTAAGCCAGGGAGAGGAGGTCACAGGGATGTAGCAAAAGAGCGTGATTTTAGTGCATCTCAGAGCAGCAAAATTGTTCTGGTCCCCTGAAATGCAATATCCCATCTTCAAAGATGAGAAGATCTGCACTGTCCCTCCCTCTCCGAGACAGAGGTAGATGTCAGCAGTCAAGCAAAACAACATATCAACATGGCTATTCAAAAATGAAGAAGGAGGTGTGAAAAAAGCTCACTCTTCATATACATCAGCTTCACTGTTACTCTGCCACCTGGGTCACCATGTATGAATTGAGAGCATGGCTACAACACCGATTATACCCAAGGAAATGATTCTGCAAACAGTGGCCTTGTGTCAACAGTTTTTAGATTTTCTGTGCTGCATCACAAAGGCTTGGTGTGCAAATAATGGTGTGGAAAGTAGCAAATATATTTTGACCAATTTGATGATTAACCCCTGGTAAAAAAAGTTGCTTATCCTAAATAGAATCTTGCCAGAAACGCTTTTGCCTTTTCCTGTCAAAGTTTCATTCACTGGACTGCTAAAATTTGCAGGTTTTGTGTAACTTTGCATAGATACATTCAGTATTTTATTTCTCTGCTCTGATCCCGTGAAATATAGTTGCGTCCTATCATTTCACTCCCAGGTAAAAGCCCCAGGATGCTGTCAGAGTACCTCAGAGACATAAGTCTTTGACCTGGATGGGAGCAGTAGACAGTGTAGTGGCAGTTCACCTTAATAGCATGTTGTCTGGGGAAAAAAAATCAGCATTATCAAGAATAAAGAAAACTTCTATTTGAATTTGGAAGAATGAAACCTGTATTTTCTTAAGCTAGTTTGGGAGGTTTTTCTCATCTCATTTCCATAGGCTAGCAGTAAGATTACTTTCATGGGGAGGATTTATTCAATTTTGCACCAGACTGTATTATTGTTTCCAGTTGGTCATTTTCAGAATATAAAGGAACTTTGGCAGTGAGTGGTTTCCAGTAGCTCGAGACGTGTGTTTGTACAATCTGTACATTTCTGACGTATATTTCACCCAGATGAGGGGAGTATCCTGCACATAGCAGTACCCATCCCTCATGAAAAACCCAACCACAGAGCATCTCAACTCATGCACTTGGGACTCACAGCCTCAGATACCAGTCTCAGAATAATCATACTGAAAATGATAACTTTCTCAGCATCAAAGATTACTTCTTGAGGCTTCTCAGTTCCTTCCTCTCAGACAATTTTCCTTCCTTCATACTCATGTCTTCTTTCTCACCTACCTCTCCCTTCCTCTTTTTTCAACTCTCCTAGCTAATTTATTCTTTCACATCTTTCTGTTCTTCTTCTCTTCCATTTTACTTAATCCTTCAGTAAAGAGAAAGGAACCAGTCCATTTCATTTGTGTATATGTCCCCAAAGAGACACTTGTCTGGGACTTGATTAAGGGATATCTCTCTTAAAATTTATACTGGCACATAAAAAGAGCAAAGAGGTTACAAACTTACAAGGAAAGATTAAATCTTTTTTGAAGGTCTTTCTCAGAGACTCATCATCACTTTTTTAACAGGTAGGACACCGATTAATCAAAAGCAACTTAGTTCCTGTGATTTTAGGAAAAAAACAAAATACCTTAGTGCAATTATTCTTGGGAGCAAAAGTGATCAATTTGAGTAAAGGTGGATAAACATAATGGGTTGGGCTTTGTTTTGTATGTATAATTTTGTACATAAAACTGGTTCTCTAATCTCAGAACAGTTCTCTTACTGTCCATCTTTTCCATGGGTTGTGTGAACTATTCTGTATTTTGAGAACTTTTTCACATCAGGTTTTCTTGAAGAAGGAAATCAGACATACTTTACTGCTTAGCTATCCTGTTGAGTCCAAACAAACAGTCTCATTAGGTGACATCACCTTTACGAAACTTTATTTGCACCTACACAATACTCCTTCAGCAGCACTTGCACACAGTGAAATGAAACATAAAAAAAAAAAACCAAAAAATGTTGCCAGTTGGATTGAGTCATCTGTACTTGTGAACGTCTCATGAACTATAATGCAACTCTAAGCTGAAATGAGGCATGTTAACCTGCACAAGTGTAAAACTGCACAAGCACTTAAATCTCTTTGTATAGATACGTCCTTGCCCTCCCAAAACCAATTACATGACTGCAGTCATATTAGGACTACATCATACAAAAACTGAACGAGTGATGAAACATCAGTGTTCCACTTACACAGACAAATTATAAGAGAAGGCAGATCAGGTCATGTTTTTGCAGTGAGTTACCTAGGTACCACTCCACAGATGCAATATTTAAACTAAGATAAGTATACCACATTGGTTCCTCACATCACAGCTGCTGGATGTTGGCATCTCCATCTTTGCTGCCTGGGAGCTATCTGCTTGTTAATATCAAAATACTTATGTGCACAAGAAGAGGTGCATATGCTCACCAAAAAATGAGGTGGGGAGTTTATTTTTCTCTTGCCATTGACTTAGTGGAAGGTGTCTGTAGAAGGCTCTTAAGATGCCTCTCCCACTGCTGCAGCCACTGCCTTTTAGGCAAACTCTACTTTTATAGAACTTAAAGAACATATTCTTAGCAAAATGAAGTCTAAATGAGACTTCATATTCCTTCAGCTTTGAAATACAGTACAAACATGAAAGGATATGTTCCAACATAAGAATACAAACATTTCAATTCCTGCTCTTATACTGGCTTCTTACACAAGAATAAAAACTAACATCAAAATCCCTAAATGTGGTAACTTTACTTACTTTAAATAAATAACTTAATTAAAATAAATTTAAATTCAGGCAGTTTTCTTGAATTCTGTAGTGGGTTGGGTTTTTTCACACAAGATGATATGTGCTAACTTTAGTGTCCTAGAACACTATTAAAGAAAAATAACACATATATGAGAAATCAGTGGTTTCTTCATTGGCGAAATGTCAGAGTGCTGAAAAAGTAACTTTCTCAATTGGGGGTGGGGGGCGGGGGGAGAGAAAAGTGTTTTCAGAAGATTTTTTTCATCTTTTTCTCTTCTGTATTTTGTTTTGCACACAGGAGATTGTAATACTTTCATGACAGCTCTCAGCCCAGTATTTTCTGTCATTGCCTGACAGGACACCAAGATGCTCTTTCTACATCACTGGCTGGTGAAGAAAAACACATCAATGATAGAAATTCACAACTAAAATTTCAGTATTGGGCTATCTCAAGTTTTTCCCAACTCTCCAATCTTCACTTACCTAGCATGTCAGTTACTGTCAGTTTGCAGGATGTTTATACAGCTCTCATTTCTGGAACATCTGGGGGCCCAGATGTACAGAGAGAGTTTAACTTCAAAGATGGACATAGGGTGTTTGTGGTTGGATTTTTTTGCAATGTTATAAATATCTAAAGTTTATATTTATGCCTTTAGACATTTCAGTGTGTTCCTATTCCTAAATATTTTATTGATTAGCTACTTGAATACATAGCTATTGATCTTAAATTACTCTTAATCAGTCTAACCTCAACTTAAAGACATCCTTCACATACCACACTCTTTCTGTCACTGACTTTGTAAGTACTTAGCCAGTATTTGTTAAGACTTGTATTTAAAGTTGGTACAAGTTTCTGCAGTTTCTGAAGCCATTCTGAGTATGGCTTGCTGTTTCTCAAAATGCTTCTGAATGTATGTTTACACTGCAAGCCAGCCAAATTTGAAGTTGTTCTCCAGGTCAAACTTGTTCACTCTGTTGTTTATGCATGAACATACACCAGGGTACAGACTGAGTACAAGCAGTCTCAGGAACTCCTTGAGGTGGATGGAGCCTGAAAACTGACAGCCGGGTCATATCGGTTGACCTTTTTGTTCCTGGTGATGTGGGTAAATCATCCCAGGACCAAGCAGGCTCATCCTATTCTATCCTAAGCTCTTCCCAAGCACAGTCTTAACATTCCGTGTCCAAGCTACGGCAGAGCTGAAATGAGAGCCAGAAATGCGGAATCACACAGGCCACAGAAGTTACCATGATTAACGTCCTCTAAGTATGCTCTTAATCTCCCAACTCATTTAAAACTAAACAACTTAAAAGGAACAATAAATCAAGGCAAAATTCCTTCAATGTTCTCATCAGAGTTTTAAAGTTATAAGAATAATATTCAGACAGAAGAGATCATACTTAGGAGGAGTTCTACAGAGAAAATTACATCGCTAAAACTAAATCCATGGCACGTTCTCCTTTTAGACAAGCTGCCTTAACTCTTCTGCACACATACACATTGAACAGAGAGCAGAACTTGCCCATTCCTCTGTTTTATTACAAGCCCTTTAAATTTGGTTTGTAAATGACCTTTGCATCAGTCCTCCTTGTTAGCTGCTGGTAACAAAGATAAAAGACAAGGATAGAGTGAGTGGTCAGTGTTCTCCAGGAATACCCGTTTCCACTTACTCTTGTCAGACATGAATGTGCAGCAGCAGTATTGAACATTCCAGCTACTGCCAGCTGTGTGAGCTGTACCAAGCAGCTCAGGGAAGAGCTTATGGAGACAAACAAGAATGACTACATTAACCCCCTCTCACTCATCCTACCATGAAATTCAATAAACAGAGTTTGAGGCATGGTGCTGTAAACATAACATCTTTAAAGGTAAAGGGAAAATCCAAGAAGGTTTTTGGAGAATAAGTAAAATCAGGCATGTGCCCACTCTGTGGGGGTAGCCAGATGCCTGATGGTAATTACTGCAGACTCTTTCATCTAAATACACTGCAGGAAAGCAAAAGATTAAAATGATTTTACTTCATCTTTTATTTTAAAAACATATGTGCAAATTGCATGGGATGAAGTGCAAAATATTAATAATAAAGTCCCCACTCAGACTGTTCACAAGATGTTAAAAACCCCAGAAAATTAAACAAACCACCCAAACAAAACACCCCAGTCTCTTCTCACCTGCCCCTTTAATGAGTATATTTGGCACTATTTTCCAGGCAAAGATCAATTCCTTGACAATTCCTACATATTTATTTAGGGATTTAAGTCTTCAAATTGAGCCCTGCATGGTTGTGCCACCTCACCCCACCCCCTGAAAAAAGGCAAAGACAAACAGGAAGACAGGGCAAAGAAATGAACTGTCTTAATCTGATTTTAGTCTCCTCTCTCTCATCTATCGCATTTTTTTCATCTCATAGGTTTCCTTTTACAAATTCTCTCCTTATTACAGTGCTTCAGATCAGAGCTGTCTACCACAGCTGGATATTAAACACCATCATCCCAGCAAGGTTAAGCATGTTTTAGGAAGACTTTCATTTTAGGCAAGATAGGTTAATTATGAGGATGTTTACAGTGTTATTCATACATTTCGAGAACATCAAGTACATAGAGTTTTCTCCTGGAGGGAGAAAGTCTGCAAGAGAAAATCCAGATAATGCAGCACTTTTTGGCTGTTGAGAAAGGCTTAACACCAAGTGCTGTTCTATTACTTCCATACAGCTACTGTTTTCAATAGGAACAAACACACAAACATCCAGAGATTTTAACTCTTCACTCTTCTGTTGACAGATTCTCTCCAGATTTGTGTGACTGATGTTAGCCAGATGGAGTCCTAGAGGTAATGTTCCTGCTGCTAAATTTATTTGTTTTAACTTTTAAACAACTGTGTTAACAGAACCTATAAAATTGCAGATACAGAAACAAGTGCTTTTTCAAACTCACCAAAAAGTGCTAATCTGTTAGTCAGCATGAATCATTACAACAGGGTTTTCCAAAAAGTGTTTTAGGAATGGGGGAAAAGAAAGTACACCTCTCCTAATCTCATTGGTTTTTAAGCTAGAAAATGAGGTAAGTAGCACCAGATACACTTATAGTACAAAAGACAAAAACATGTTTAGTTCCTTGTCTCTTGGGCATGTAATCACATTATCACAACTTGACAAGCACAGTAACAATTGTGTATTAGACTTCTGTACAGCTGTTCATGTGGTTTGTAAATTACCTGTAACTTTGCAGCAGACTGAAATTCAGAGAGGCTGAAAAAAGTGTGGACATTGCTAGACTGGCAATATCCCTAGATACTAGAACAAAGGCAAAAGACACTAGAAGATATGGTAATTGTCAATAGGACATACTTTTACACACAATATCACAGTGTTGTATGACCTGCATAGACTGAAAACAACTGTTGGACGAGACTAAATAGAGAGTTGGTACCCATGGTGTCCTTTGGATTAATATTACTCTTACATTTTTTCCTATGACTTAGGTACCCTGAATATTTGATTACCTCAGAAAGATGAATTGGCTGCATATACCCAAATTAATTTAAAAAATCAGAAAGAAAATTTTAAAAACTTGCAAATTCTGTCATAGGAGCTGCTTATTGGATAGAAGTCCATGTGGCACAAACCTAGCCCTGGAATTTAAGACTGGTTCATTCATTGACCTATTGGTTAAGATGGATAAAAACCTGCCAACTTTACTGTCTGTCATTGAAATGAGAGGGAAAGTAAATACAACTGGAAATCATTATGCCTTTGGATTTCATTTTTAACTTATTTTTGTTTCTGAGTGTGTTTGGCATAAATATTACCATTTAGAAATGGAACAAGTCTTAATAAACGTTCTAATAAATCCTTCTACAGTTTCCTAATTGACCCCTGTGGAGCATTCACTGGCACACTAGTCTGTCTATGTTTCATGGGGTTTCCACCATTTTCTTTGAAAATCATCCTATATCTAATACCTAAATTACACAACGTGGAACAGGCTGGGTCACAACCTGTCTGCCCTTCTTATTTAGCCTGTTTTCTTTTTCCATCCTGTTCCTTCCAGGTGAGGAGACTGAGATGGTAGAAATTCCTGTTATGAAAAAGGTTGGGACTTGCGGATCACCTAGATCTTTCTCTTCATAACACTGGCTGCTATTCAGCCAAAATGCTTCCTAGCTCCGAATTTGTCTCATATCACATGCCTGCACTGATTCCTCTCATTTGTCTTCATCTGGCACTTGAACCAGCTGCTGCTTAGCCAAGTTAGGGGCATTACACATTTTCAACTTTCCTTGTAAGCAATCATGTCAGCCCCTCTAATTATCTATGTTGCTGTGTGCTGAATTTGCTCCAATGTGCCTGTATCTGAGCATCAGGAGCTTCCAGGAACAGTATCTGAAACTGCATCGTAATCTTGTGCAGGTTTTTGAATGGCACTTGGGCAAAGTATGGAACAGGGAAAGATGCAATTTAAAATTCAAGCAGCCAATTACCTCAGCAGCTGCATTCAAGGTGCTTACAATTCCATGCCACAACATGTGCATCTGAACCCAAACTACCCTTTGAGAGAGGACCTGGGGATGGAATTGATCAATGCAACAGAGCACCTTAGGCTCAGGGAATAACAGGGGCAAGAGGTCCTATTAAAGATCAATAAAGGAATATCTGTAAGCTCTGACACACCCCAACAGATATCAGCTATTGCAGTACCATGAGCCTTTGTGCTGGGCTTCTAAAAGAACCCAAACTTAATCCAGATATGAGGCTCTCCACCATCTTCACCCTGCAATAGACTCAAGGCAGCAGATAGGCTGCCTTCACTTCTTCATGTGATGCTTCCAGTAAGTCTTAGGTAGAAGGTGATGGGGATACATCTCCAATTCCAACAAGGCAGCATGGACACAATAAAAGCATGACTCATGCTTTAAAGTCCACAGTTGAGAAAAAAAAAAGACTGAATTTCCTCCCATCAAACCCTATTTTCAGCCTCTTTTAAGATTTCATTTGAAGACAAATACTTTGTTCAGTTAATGACAGTGAAATTATATCACTGAATTACTGAGAATAAAAGACCATCTTATCTGGTGTATGATGAAAAGCACATATGTACACCAAGATTATTTTCTCTGTCCCAAGACTAAAAACAATTTTTAAAAGCCAGCTTAAATTGAACACAGAAGAAAAGGAATCTTGTATTTGGGAACATGTATATGCTGTCCTCAGAAAATTCCCATCTCAAATAATGTCACTGCAACTCAGAGATGACAATAGAACAAGAATTGGTAGATAAATCATGTTGGTTTATGGTAATAGCAGCTTTCTTGCCAAAAGGTGACTCTTAATTTTCTGTACCATTCTGCTTGTGAATGTGTTCACTTCTCCAAACAAGAAAACTAAACCAACATGGGTGTCTGTGTGTTCCCTATGAGGAACCACATCCCACATTCTTGGTGATTTCCAGCTGGCTTATGCTAGTGTAAATATGGGATAAGAGTGCCAAACCAGGTCTCACAGCCAGATTCTCAGTGAATATAAATTAAGACTTCAACCAACCGCTGTGACTGAGAATAGGACTTGGTCAGTAAATTACTTTCTATTGCGCTTTACAGAGCTCTGCCACTGAGCCCCACTAAGCCCTGGTTAATATGGGACTTTATTATCCCTACCTGTGGAAAAAGCTACTCAGCATGAAACACAGTAAGCATATGAACAGATGTCAACCACTCAGTGCTTATTATTCAATGGCATGACAAGGAAGATCAGGTTTATACAGCTCTGGCTGGAATTGCTAGATAAACTGGACTGAAACTAATCTGACATTACCATTACTAATATAATGTTGTGTTAATTGGTTGCATGAGCGCATGAATTTCACAGTCAACACAAATTCTGGTCTATTTTGAGTTAGCCTTACCCCAGATCTACTTTGTTCCAAAATATTCTGATATTACAGCAGTTTTTCATAGCACTGTAATGCCATTTATTGCATTTTTCTTGCAAAAGAGAAAAGGAACATGACCTTCACAAAGAAGCTGCTAAACTGTCACAGTAGTTCTGGGACACTGTCCAATGGAAACATTTCCTATCAGTGGAAAGATAGCAGAGGAAAGCTGACACACCTCACCAATTCTTTCAGAGAACTGTGACGTCTCCAGCATACACATCCACAAGACCTTTAACACAGTCCTCCTGATGTGAGCTTTGTCAGCCTCTTACCTTGTCCTTTGTCCCTTGCCATGTTTCCCCCCATAACAAGACTGACTGTCCTCTGTATGCTCCACACTTCTTTAAGGCAAAATGGTACCCATAGACCTGGGAAGGAGGTGAGGATATTGCAGATGTTACAGGCAGAGAAGGCACCTCTTCCAGCCTCTGCCCTGCAGGTGCTTCCAAGGAGAAGACAACTGTCAAGGACTCTAACACCTTCTCCACTGACAGATTTTTCCTGCCTGGTTGACCCTGAATAGAGATAAGCTTCCCTAGGACTCATAGCAGTTGTGTTAAGGGACCTGGGCTACATGGCTCTGTGAAATTCCCAGGGACATCCTAGGGAAGGTAGAAGGGGAATCTCCTTTGTCATTCCGTGGGTAAGCAGGCACAAGTCCCTAGAGATTTGATTTATACAGACACACCTCCCACACCTGTGGGAAACCACAGATTGCCCTTCACCACATGGCTGATTCTTTGTGTCCTCCCTTCTCTTTCCACATTAGATGACAGCAAGTTTTGATCAATAACTTGGGTGTCTAAGAGGATACAGTAGTGCTTTGTGATTTATTACTCTCCATTCCTGTCTGTTTCCCCCACACTATTTTGATCTCTACTCTTTTAGGTACAGGACAGCCTGATTAGAGCAAATCACCAACTTTTCACAGATTTTATTATTTGGGTCACATAAATACTGGAAGAATTATTTTAATGGCAGAAAATATGTCTTTATATTGTCTTTCCTATGAGTTTGCTACAGTTTTCTAGAGTTTTTACTGGTTTTGGGGGGCAAGATAGGAGTAGACAACAAGCAATTTCAGATTAATGGTGATTCTTATACTGAAAATCTGTTTTATACATTGGGACCTGTCTGATGTCTAATGAGTAGACTTGGAGAAGTGGAAGGACTAAAAAAGTCTGAGGAACTTCAGCATCCTTCTGTGGCCTCTGAGGGCAGGCCAGATCCAGAGACCTAATGTCAGACATGAATGGTCTGCATTCGAGGATCAGGTACCTGGAAACTCTCTTCTGCCCTGTCAACCACAGGGGTTTATTTATGAGACTTCACCCCTGCTCCCAAGATTACTCTCTATTTTCCTTCACTTCATCCTGCTGTTGAACAATATCTAAGATTCTCTGTCTTTTACCAGAGGCCCATGTGAGCAGCTTTCTCCCAAAGTTTTCTCCTCTCCTTTTCTCCTGAGTGTCATTCAGTTCAGCATTGCTCTGCAGCCTCCTCACCCTTCAAAAAAGGCTCAATATTTTTGTTTGCCAAAGGCTCTGTGAGTCACAGAGAACATGACTCTTGTGGTATAAACAAATTCAAGGCTGAAGTTACTCAGTCTATAATAGGAAAGCTCTCAGGCAGGGGAAACAATAGTATGTCCAGTTGCCAGACCTCCCTCGGCAGACACTGTCTCAAAACCCCTGCATGCAAAACAGGTCATATTTCAGCCTCTTGATCTGAAGACAGCATGGTTCAATTTAGAGGCAATATTTGTGGCTATGCAGCTCTTCCCTCAGAAATAAAAGTAAAGTAACAAGTTTACATTTTATTAGCTAAGAAGTTAAGAGTGTAATTTTTTGCTTTACCATGTGTTGCTGTAAGTTCAAGGCATGTCAGGGTTGCATGAGTTGTTCTTGGGAGGCAGTGGAAGTCCAGGGGAATATCAATATGAATATCAAGGGAGGCACTTTTTTTTTGTTACACAAACACATGTGATAAGATCACACCAGCTGTTTACTGTCAGGTTTACTTACAGCGTGGGGCCCTGACTGCAGCAGTCATGAGACATGGTTGTTCCTTACAGAAATTTCAAGAAAAAAATTGCAGTAGTATAGTTTGCTACCAGAAATGCCAAAATACACTTTTTTTCTTTCCATTTTCCCAGTCTGGTTTCCTGAACATCAGCAGGAAAATATTAGCTCAAGTACTGGGTAAGGTATTGCATTGGTTATGATGCCTTGTACATATTTTTGTGAAGATAGTTTTCTATGGACATACTTTAATTTTGCAACCGAGAGATTACGCTTACTTAGGCATAAGCCAAAATTAAAGAAAAGAGATCAGCTCTTTTCCAGTAAGCTTTAAACTGGTTTCCTCTATGATATAATTTTAACATCTTATTGGGATAAATGCCAATGAGACTTGCAGAGAAAGCTTTAAAGGCAAATGAGCAAAAACTCACTGTTGAATACTCTACATTTAAAAGCATGTTTTTTAGCAAAGTGTATTTAAAAAAAGATCAATGAGAACTTTTTAGAGGGGGGAGGTCCCACAAATGCAGAAGGCCCCCAAATAGCCCACAACACTATTGCAAAATACCACATGATACTATACCACATGAGCAAAGTGGATCAAGGCTAAGTGTCTTTATTCGGAACTCTCCCTTGTATTTGCATGGACATGGCTGTAGCAGCAACATGGCAATTCCACCTACATAAAGCCCTTTCTGTAAATTGTAGAAGCTGTGATAATTTTGGTCTCCAGGCCTGTTTGTGGGTCTGCCAGGGCAGATGGGACCTGAAAGGCAGCAGTTAAATCTTACTTTGGATTAACATGTGATTAAAAATTAAGGAATGCTTGTGGCATCTCCTGCGGACAAAACGTACCTGTTTCCCTCTGGACAGTTTGTGATGGGGCAAAGCTCTGCCATTTCCTTTTCTTCGTTTCTGCTATGGAATAGAACTGCAAGCTTGAAGGATTGTTTAGGTTTGTGGTGCTGGTGGTGTTTTTCCCTCCTATGATTTAATGGGAAAGCCAGACAAGATGCAAGTTTTCTCTAAATTGGAACCATGGGCTTAGCACATTACAGGCTCTGTTCTCTCCCCATCCAATATGCCACTCTGCTCCTCTCCTCTCCCTACTCCCACTAACATATTTGTGTTTTGTTTAACTATTTAATAAATAGCATTGATTAGATTAAGATAGTATCTCTCACAGTTTTTTTTAAATTGCTGTTATGGTCCTTTAATGTAACAAAAAAGTTCATTTTTATAACCTTCTTGTCATGCCAAGCAACAAGCCTTTGAAAAACTGTTGAAAGTGATTTGAAGACATCTAATCAGTCCCAAGTTCACCTTAACTTTTTTTTCTGATTTTTATCTGACCTGTTCTTAAAAACTTCTGAGACTCCATAACCTTTGCAGCTTATATATTCTGGAGATTCACTTGTTATTAGAAGTTTTTTTTTTCAACTATGCAATTGAAGTTTTTTTCTCTTAATGGAATTGGAGACCATTTTTTCCTGCTCTACCTAGGCTAGACTGCATGAGGAAAATATTCTTTTCTTTTTACAGCAGCATATATGAAAAGTTACTTTGCCCCCATTCTTTCTGACACTGTACTTTATTGTCTAGAATGAGTCACTCCACTCTTTCAAACCCTCTTCATGGATCATTTCTCCAAGAGGAATAGATGTTGGAAAGTATCAGTTGTTGGACATCTGACAGTTGGAAATGGTTTAGTTAAACACCTCTCTAGCTAGCAAGCATAATTGTTATCAACAAAATTAACAAATGACTGGAACAATCAGCAGGACTCTCCCACATGGGAATAGAAAGCCTCTATTGACAAGGACATGGTTGAATTGGTTACTCTATGTCTTTGTTCAGTAAAGACAGTTTCAGAACCCACTCTTATCTACAGATTTCTTGCACCTATCAGTAATTGTGTTTTCAAAATAAAATCAAAACAAAGATACAACTTTTAGACTTGCTGAGCCTATTAGATTTGTCATTGTATCCCAGTGACTAAGCTTAGCTGTGTTACTGCTCGACTTGTATTACATATCAGATAGAAGGAGTTCTACAATATGAAAAAGCATGGGTTTTTAGAGCCCTACAGCATAAACACAGCAATACCAGATAAATCTCTAGCTTAGAAGTAGTCCTGGATTCTTCAGAAAACAGTAAATTTGATCTTGGCAGCATCCATGAATAACACGTTCTATGATCTCCAGCTGGCAAGAGACTCAATCCCATCTGGACAAATGCTGATCTGGCTTTCTCTCTTCTTCAGTGACCTGGCATGAAGCCACAGTCCTTGAGAAACTCGAGCTATGAGGAGAACACCCTGGGTCTCTCCAGCAAGGCAGCAGCCAGGAATGCACTAAAACTTCAACACACTGCCATGGGGAAATGAGCCATGTTCAAAGCTTCCTTCATTGTCTTCAAAGTGTTTCACAGCCTGGAGTGGCACTGACACCTGCCTCAGCAGTTTTAGATGAAAGACAGAGGAGAACAATAGGTACAGGATAACTGGACATTCTTGTGTATTTGTGCATACAGGTACACTGTGCCTTCAATAGGCTGTAGTGACCCTGAGGAGAAAAAACCCACCACTCTTCCCAGCTTATATCAGTCAGCCACTTTGAGAGTGAATAATTTTCTCTGCATGTCTTTCAATCAGCCTCCTTTCAATTTTCTCTGCATGTCTTTCAATCAGTCTTTCAATCAATGATCTCCCCTGCTCCAGGATGTCTCCATAGATAATTGCAATCTTTTAGAGTGGCAGTGGAATAATTGTACACCCTCACCTTCCCATGGCAATCATGAGAAATGGCTGAGACTGCTGTATGCTTTCTCCTTTTGGAAACTAACATACCATAATATTTTGATGCACAAATTATACAAGTGACTGTCTAGCTAGGAAGTTTCAAAATAACATATTTTTTGATAAGGAGTAGATACTGGTTGTTTCTGTTTTAGGTGATGTCATAAATTTATACTTCCAAATTGCTCCCTTTGTAATAGAAAAAAAGGACACAGACAAGTAAGAAAAAAACATTTATTTCACTTACTTTTCTTCTGCGGGAAGCTCCCACTTTGCTACTGAAATCCTTCAGAGGTGAGTGCTTATGACAAAATAACCTGCCTAATGAAGCACTCTGGGTGAAGAATACTGGAAAATAATCTAAAGGAAACTAAAGAAAATATATGTTCTGGCTTATCTTAATTTTTGGACAACAGCCTCAATAAAACTGCAATCTCACAATGAAGCACATTCCAAAGGGTTCTGCTAAGACTAAGTATGCCTCAAAAGATACTAATGTCTCTTGGAAAATATTCTGGTTTAGAGAAATTACAGTTCTAATATTTTTCTTGAGCTTCTCTTCTTTTTCTTCTCTTCCATTAAAAACTCCAAGGTTTTTCTTGAATGAAATCATCTGCTCCTGTGGCTTAAAGAACAACTGAAGTTAAAATGTTTGAATTATGAAATAGCTGTCAGTCCTTTAGTTGATATTTGTACTTAAAAACATTATCTGGGCTTTTTAAAAGTCAGCAAGATCCAGAAGTGGGAGAGATTCATGGTCAATGAAGTGATTTTCAGCCTGGTAAAAATACTTCTACTTCCCATTATATGGAATTTGGGGTTGACAGTGTTTGCATGACAAGAAAAAGCCCAGCATAACTGAACAGTTTATACTCCTATCATTGCATCTCCTAAAGGTCAATTTGGAACAGGAAAGGAAAGGTTCCTAGCATCTTCTCTTCCTCCCTGGCAAGTCTTTTGTGGATTACTGTGCTATTGGCAAGTTATGGTAAGACAGCTTCACATTTTACCCTTTGGGGCCATTATTCCCTCACAATGTCAAATCAACCTCTGGCTCTGTGCTCTCTCTGGAGGCCCATGTAGAAAAAAGCTTGTCATCTCCTGCAACAGAAGAAAGAGGATTTTCTTCTGACAGAAGAAAGAAAATTTGTTTATTAAAGGGTTGCTTTTGCAATTTGTCTTTTTCATGAAAAGAAACAAAATTAGAGTTTGGCTATCAATTAGACCAGTCCGTCAGCATGCAAAGCACTTCACAACAGACCAAGACTCCTGTTCCTAGGATTACCAGCATGGCTATGGTAATGGAAAAATGTGGTTGTGGAGGTAAGATTAGCACAAGTAAACATCTGATGCATAGGAACATTTCTAATTATATATATATTTAAATCTTTTCTATTAATAAAACTTGTGAAAATGCTTATAACTTATACTTCATATGATTTAAAATGTCCCTTTTCTTTATGAGTTTGAGAGCTTAAAAAGGAACAAAACAGGGCAAAACAGATGATCATGTTTCTGCCTTCACAGGAACGTGTTGTCTTAGAGCTGTAAGACCTCAGAAATCACACTTACTTGTATCCTAAATGAAATCAGCTTGTAATGAGCCTTATTTCTCCACATCACAGCTATCAGAGTTTGTAACTAGATGGACAAAAGCTTGCTTAATAAATTCTTTATTACATATCCTCTGGCCAAGCTTTTCTCAAAGGTGAGCCTGCACTTCAGTAGCTGCAGTAACACAGTGTTGCTAACTTTACATTACTTAGCTCAGGATCTTACCACTGTAGCCACAGCAGACTGAGCCATGGGTCAAAAAGCAGAGTTCAATTAACCCATGCAGTGTTCCATGCTACTGCATTGAACAAGTGGTGTGTCAACAGAAATCTATTGTGAGTAGGTCTGCACTGCTTCTAAATTTATCAGGATAATTTTGACATATTCTGGACTAGCCTTCATTGTTCCCAAAAACACATAGTCCTTAAAGAAGACTGGAGAGCACACTATTCATAATTCAATTACACATCAATGGAGGTCTTTTAGGTACCATCAATGGGGAATCTCAGTTAATAATTTATTGGTGGGGGGGTTTCAGACTTTTCTCCATACATAAATACCTTTCTTGATCTTTTGTAGGAAAATGGAACTACAAGATGTGATCCGAATATCTCTCAACATGTCTCCTCTGACAGCTTTCAAGTGCTGGCAAGGAAATGTAAGCTCATCTTCTTGTTCCCTGGGACAATGTTATATTGTCACAGCAGGAAGTGGATGGGATCTCTAGTGAATTTTTTAGGTGTCAATACATAGAAATGCAGCTCCTGAGCAAACTCTTTAGCATAACAAGATGTGGCATTCATGCCAGATTCTGCTGTTTGCAAGGTTAGGATCTAACTGTAAAGTTAAACTAGTCTTTGATTGCTTCTGTAGGTTCTTAAATTTACACACTTTGGCAGCTAATACTCAACTCAACCTGGGAAAGGTCTGAAGGAAAGGGTCTCTCACTTTGTTTGCTCTTGCTCTCTCTGGGCAAGCCCTTACAAAGTTGTGGTTCTAAATGAAAGTGATTTCCAAGTCTGTGGGGCTCTACAGAATCATTTTAAACAATTCACAATGAAAAAATGGTTCAGGCAAACACTAATTGAAATATTCAGAAACAAGATTAAGGCAGGGGTAACCAATTGCCTGAATCCTGAGCTTTTGCAGCCACTGGTAAAGAGTCCACTTCAGAAGACCTTGGAAAAAGACACTTTATGCACAGCCAAAGGACCGTGCCAGCCATAAAGCAAACCTTTAAAGCACAGCCATTATCTGGTTCTATTATCATTCTTTTAATTGAAAAAAAAAAAAAAAATCTATAAAGTTACAATAGTCAAATGAAGAACATACTAAACTTTAGGAAGAGGGGCAGAAGTCTATATTTGCACACATCATTAATTTCAATGCACCTCAGAAAGGTTGAGGCATCTACTCAGATACCTACAGCTTATAACCATACCTGAAGGGTCATACCCTTACCCCACACTCTTTCTCCTCTGTACTACCGCTGTGTCCTATCACAAGAGAAGGGTTTTCCTGCCACAAAAGTAGTATAAAAGTAATCCTCAAGCAGTATAAAAGTAATAAAATTCCTACCTAAGAACATCTGCACTGGCTGTGGTAGGAGATGGAGAAGAGTTTGAACATGGAATATTTGAGAACAGAGTACAGGGCTGATGTTCCAGCTCATGTGAGATAAACAGAACTTCTAGGATGTTCTAAAATATGCCAAGAACTGATACAATTTCTATGCTGTCCAAGGAAGAGGAGAACAAAAAGATAATCCCTCCTCTGTAGCACACTGGCTCCTGTACTGTGCTTCATAAACTGTGGGATTTAGCTTCAAGTGTTAAGCTGCATCGGGGCAAGTTTAGACTAGATATTAGAAAAAAATTCTTTACAGAAAGAGTGATTGGGCCTTGGAATGAGCTGCCCAGGGAGGAGGTGCAGTCACTGTCCCTGGTGGTATTTAAGACTGGATGTGGCACAGTGTCATGGTTTAGTTGATGAGGTAGTGTTACGTCATAGGTTGGACTTTTGGACTTGATTATCTCCAAAGTCTTTTCTGACCTAATTGATCCAGTGATTCTGTGGGGTCTGTGTGGGACATTCCAGACTGACATGCAGGTTTGTCCTGATGTATCTGACTCTGCTAAAATTGGGAAATCATCCATTTAACAGATAGCGTCTCTTAAGGTGGATTGGTGATTTGAAGCCATAGGGATCCCAAAGCTTTTGTGAGGTACGTAGCCTTGAACAATGCTTCCTGTGGCGATGCTTTCTTCAAGGGCCAAAGTCTCAAAAGCTCAATTGAAGCTTAAAATAGAAATTATAATCTCATAAAATGAAGAACCTTTTGTGTAACTGAGCCAATTCAAATGAAATGACAGCATCTTTAAACATTTCTTTTAGACTTTAAACTTTTTGTATCATAGGGCCAAAAAAAATCTCCTTTGTGAGAAAATGAGAAAATGCTTTTGTCTGTGATGCCTCTGATGGTAGCATTCAAAGTATGTTCTAAAGATCAATAGCAAAGATGATTAAGGAAATGGCTGCTGTGTTTGATTTTTTTTTTGAGTAAAGGAAAATCTTGTAGATTTGAATGGGCATTTCTGCCAATATTTAACAAAGAAACTTTGCCAAAGTTGACTTCTGTGTGCCTCAAGCACAGATGACAGCCATACCTTATGGCTGAGGACAGAATTCAACCCCTCAAAAATAACTACACTAAGAACTGTATGCACCCCCCAGGTTTTTCTCATCCCAGTGCACTCTCTGGTTGGCATGGCAAGTTCTTCAAAATACAATGCTTTTAAAAAACCACTGAGACGGTCTTGTTTCCAGTTTAGCCAGACTGAAGGATACTGCTTGTCAGGCTCTCCATAGAGGGTGAGCAGAATAGATTATGGGAAAGAGAATTGCTGAGAATGAGGATTTCACACAAATTTCAGTAAGTAACTTGGGTAGGTAGTGGTGCTGTTCACCTACATTTTCTTCTAGAATTTCATAATGGGAAAAAGCAAAACACCAATATACAAAACATCAATATATAAACACCCAGTTACTGCACAGTGCAACATATATAGGAGGGATGAATTTTATATTAGTTGAACACACCTGCAATCAGAAAACGGAGATAGTGCCAGCAACAGGTGATGGAAATGCATGTCGGAAACAAAAGCATCTGTTCGCAAAAACAACAGGTCAGATAGCTCCACTGTGCCCTTGGAAAGGTGAGCATAGGTTGAAAGACAGCAAAATACAGCTTTCCAGATCCCTGAAGCCTTAGCTGACACCTACCTAGCAGTTCTTCAAATCATACAGGCACACCCTCACCCACAGTTCACCTGGGAAAATCACCCTCTCATTTGATTGAATTATCAGACAGGTTTTTCAATATCTTTTCTCCCTTCTGTTCTTTGCTGCATCTGCTTTCTCTGAGCTCTCTGGGTGAATGGTTGAGCCTGCTATCCCACAGAACAGGTTGTAACAAAGGTCCCTAAGAGTCTCACCTCCCATTTAAGACTGCTCCCACTGTGTTTATGTAGCCATAACACATTCAATAAGGGCTACCGCTGCCTGAGACAAAGCTGTACATGAGTCATAAAAGAGGGCCAAAAGTAAAACAGGAAATCACCAAAGGAGCAGAGAACGAAACAGCAGAAAGCCATAGATTATTACATTATTTACATGACAGAGTAAGAAAGATGCAGCTCCTGTACCCATTTCTCAATTCCTACCATTACTTCTACTGCAGCAGAAGCACAGTCTGATCGAAACCATGACTCTCTCTGGTCCTCATGAAGATAGCCGACACACTCTCAGGAAATGTGGCCCCAAGGAAGTCCTATGGGGAGAAAAAAACAAAATACTCTCTGATAAGAGCTGACTAGAAAATAAGATTGAATTATGAACAAGACCATCATGAATATTCATTATAAGTAAGCGGGATTACATACAAGGAAATGCCTGATTCTAACATTAATCTTTCATCTTACCCTAGATTGCTGTGGGAGCAATTACCAACTGCCAGTAAAATGGGTTAGATTCCTTTTATTACAGGAATTCCCTATGTTTCTTGAACTGTATATCCACAGAGATCTACATTTTCACACTTTCAAACTTCCCAGAAAATAACCCACTTCAATTAATTTATATGCAATTTCTGTCTCACCAATATGCCACCCAGCACTCTTGCCTCACTGCAGAGCACACTCTTGATGATACTGATCCTTTTCCCAAAAGCAAGAAGGAGCAGCAATTTTTGGCACATGAGCTTTTACTCAGACCCATCTGTACCACTCTACCTACCAGCTGGAGGGTGACAAAAGGTAAACGTTAGAAAGAAATGAGATAGCTGACAAAAAAGCCATAGGCAATAGCTGAGAAAGATCTTTTTCATTTGCATGCATCTGACCTCACTGCTATTCACAACTGATTTACATCAACTGCCATGGTCAACACCTAATTCATAGCGAAAGCCACTGGTAGTTTCACTTCATTAATATTGACATCTGAACTCTGTAGCTACAGTGGATTACTATTAATAATTATTTATGACCAGCAACTTGCACAGAGCATGCTGCCCAGTGCTGGGAGTCAGGTGATGAATTTCCAGCATCAATTCACAAGCTGTCCACCTCTGCAGCCTTTCAATGGGCTGCTTTACCTCACCTCTCTCACACCACCAGCAACACTTGTCCTACCATCAGTGCAGTGTGTTTTCACATGTAAAACTCACACTTCCTTCATGCTTCTAGGTTGGGTAGGAAACTGTAGCAGACTAATAATATTCCCTCTTTGATGAAAAATAGCAGGGGAGGTGAAAAAACTAGATGGTAACAGTAAAGGTCAAGACAGTAAATATGCAGGTGAACAATATTTTATTAGTCTAAGTTTCTGGTACAGAAAGACTTCTAGAAATCCAGCTCCTCTCAGATGTCTAACTAGCAGAATTCCACTTCTGTATTTACAGGTCTACTGAAGTTTTATGTTGGGTACAAACTCCTTATCCTTCCCCTCCAGCAGTGAGAGGATTTGAAAATTTAAATTCATAAACATATTGATGTGTTAGGCTAAATTAAGGCCAGAGCACTCAATTCCTTTCAGGGTCAAATCAACGTGCACCATGAAGCACCTCCAAAATACCAGTGCACAAGAATCCCATGAGCAATACAGCCCTGGGTGACTAATAAAGTAATGAAGTGACAGCGCAGGCAAGTGTGGGGTTTGTACCAAAGCAGATCTCACAGTTTCCAGGTATTTTGTGGGGTTTGTACCAAATCAGATCTCACAGTTTCCAGGTATTTTAATGCAGGTCAGACCAGACTGGCAGTGTCTCACGCAGCTCTCCACAGCTCAGATGGAAAAAGTGAACAAGTTCCCTTCATACACACAGCACAAACTGGCTCTCCTGTGCCAGTGACTGCTGCTGCACTTTGCCAGACTACACTTGTGCAACTGACTTGGTAATTTCTAAATAACTGCAGTTAAGTGTGCAGAATTGTGCCTAGTCTCATCACCTTCTTGCTTTATTTTAGCTTGATTTCTCCCCCAAAACTGGGCAACCCAGAGATGCTGACAGGAATGGCATAGTAAAAGAGAAAGGAAAAGAATCAGAGACTCTGGGACTAAAGTGATGCCTGGGAGAATGAAATCCACAGGACACTTTACAGCTCCACAGGTTATTATTTTTCTCATTCCATTCTCACACTTTCTCCCAGATGGAGAAAATCCTCAACCAGAGGCTCATAAAACAATAAGCTTCCACTTGGTTTTAACATATTTTCTTACATAAACTCTAGGCAAATATAGGATTATTTCCCCATAACAGCACATTTTCTTCCTTCAATGCTAAATACATTGAACAGAGCTTAACCATTTTCTGTGAAAAAGTATCCTTTCCTAATAGAGAAATTCAGCACACCTTTATTATTTCAGTTTTCACGTGACACCACAAAAATTGAGCAAGTTGGTATCATTGCACCTGGTTTCTAAAGCTTCAAGAAAGAGTAATCACTTTATTTAAAAGTGCTTGATTTTTAGAAGATTACAGAGGCATGCAGTGCCACCATCATTACTTTGTGATATATTCGCAAACCCAAATCAAAGAAAACTTCAGCCTGTTCAAGATTTTGCAGTTTTAAAATACCTTTTAGTGTGGACTCAGTAACTGTTGCTTCTGCCATCAAAATTTTCAAAATGCAATTTAAAGAAAAAGAAAAATAATTAAAAATTGCATGTCAATGTTTTTGGTCTCTTGATAAGAATTCCTCTCTGTTACAACTGTGTTAAGAAAATCTAAAGGAAGAAAATAATGTATTTGTACACAAACACTCTTTGGATTGCACTAAGAAACAAAATCCTAGCAACAGTGACATTATTATCAAAGCATATGCTTAATTCAGAAGAATAAAAAACAAATTAAAAAAATTGACTAGTCATCCTATACTTGGGTCTATGGCTACATTCCCAGTATTTAGCAGTTGTACCCTTATGCACATTTCTTTCCCCCTTAGCATATACTTTTTAGTTATGGAAACAGACTTTTCAACTCGTGTCCAGTGGCATGAGAAAACAATCAAACATAGAGATAAAAACAATCATGTTAGTCTTTAGTCTAGAAAGTTTGCTAGACCTCCATCAATAAATTCATTAAATATAAGATATAAATTATTTAGATAGAATTAGACATGTTTCTTAATAGAGTGCTCAGGAAGGAGGCTCCTTAGAGTCATAATGGTTGATAGTGGTTGCAATTAGAAACTAAAATTGTAGTCTAGAGGAAATAAGAGCTTTCTGAATTTTATTTTTCTTCTGAATGTGAAAGAAAAACTCATTTTTTCTTCACATTTAAATTGACCCCCTTTGGGCTTTTCAAAAAGTTCTGCTTTGATTAAATTTAGAAGTTTTACTTATATGTTTTTCTTACCGTATAATACAAAGCAAAATAGATTGCAAACAAAAGAAAAATGTCGACGCAAACAAGGCACAAATTTATTGACATTTGCTTTACAATTTCTTTACATACAATTGCACTGAAAATGGCACATGTTTCAGTTAAATAGCATGTTCCAACAGGAAAATGTCTTTTCAGCTAATTTTTCCAGAGCTTCAGTTCCTTTCATGAACACATTTTGGATGACAAGGAGAGTAATTTACTGGAAGTTTGAAAAAGTGGAGGCTGCATTCTGTCTCCTTGCCTCTCTCTGCTTTTTCACAGGAGGGGAGCTGCTTCAAAATCACCGTGTTTTTAAAAGCCAGAATTAACTCTTACTCCACTATACCTCAAGCAATGAAATCTGGTTTCCTATCACTCTTTGTCCTGTGATTCGATTCTCTCATGTGTAAGGAGGTGAAAACTGACTGAAGAGTTTCATATTGTTTACCTGCCTTTAGTATGTACAGAGAGAAAAACTCTGTCATCCCATGGAAAACAGGAAACATTGCAGGCTTTCCCTCAGTGGAAAAAGTAATTCAGTCTCTTCCCTCAATTCAGTCTTCTATTTCCATAAAATATTTTGGAAATTTGAATCTTTTGGACCTCTAGTGCTCTGTCATATGTGGCTGGAAGTGCTCTGACATTACTAGGCAGGCACGCAGAGCTGTTTTGTGTGTGGCGTAAAAGCATCATCTCCTTAGAATACAAAATGAAAATTGTAATAGCTGCCTGTATGTGACATTATTGAAAGATCCTTGCACTCTTTTGCAGCCATATTCAGACAATGAACTATGTTGAGACAATTAGCAATCTGATGAGCAATTTACATATGAAAAGTACTACATAAATCCCAACATCATTATACTTAAGAGCAGAGTAATAATTACAACTAAGATTGCCTGCATAGTTTAATTCCCAGTTTGGGAGATTAATTTTTTTCCCCAAACACTCGTAACTCTGCCTAGTCTGGTCATACCTTCTTTCCTCTTGTGAAGTCCATTTTTGTGAGACTGATTTAATGTATTTTTCCTCTGCTTGGTTCTGGTCTTGTGAAAGACTCAGTTAAAATAATTCAGCTACTGTTGGAAGAATTTGCTGTGGTGAGTGCAGCACAGAGTTACACATTGGGGTTTAAGAAGAGCTATCACTTTCACTGACAATAAAAAAATGAGAACAGAAAAAACATAACTATTGTAAAATATTACCTGCTGCCTGCCCTTCCAAAATAATATCTTCTAGCCTTTTTTCAGAGGGCAGAGTATTCTTCCCTATACGAAGGTAATTTGCATTGCAAGCATAACAGGAAATGAAATAGCCTTAAAATACAAATCAAGAATATATCCAGTATGCAAATCAATGTCTTTATGAGCTGCAATAATGAGGAACAAGCAAATTAGTGTAATTTCAAACTACCTTTTAATTTTTTCTGCATTCTCTTAGCATCAACAGATAAACAGGGCTGAAGACCTTCCTAATTGCCACATACAGCACCACAGTCAGTGTATACATATTACTCATATGACTTAAAAATAGTAAATATTCACTAGATACACCATTTAACTCACAGATGCTACCTGATTCTGACCTCACTCCTGTGTAAACTGGAATTTAGCCTAGCCATGTACAGGTAATTGGCCTCGCAGAGATGTAAAGCTGGTGGAAACAACACGCTCATCAAACCCACATCAATAGTAAATGGGGTTCACAATTTAAAAATGAAGTTAACAAAACTCAGTAATTTTGTTAAACCAAACACAGTGGTCATGAACCATCTTTTAAGTCTTTAATCAGGCACCTGAGCCTTTTGCATTGCCACACACAAAATTCAGGCTACAGATTAATTTGATTTCTGCCATGTGCATGAGGTACCATGATAACCACCAACAGCTGGTTGTCATCAGATCACATGGAGCTTTTGGTTGCAGCAAGTCAAGGGTCCCTCAGCTTCTCCCCAGGTAGACCCAGACTTCCTTAGCTCTCTTTGTTGTTGAGAATCAGGGCATACACAAGTGGTTTCTGGGGAGTAGATGATGCATGACAAGATCTTACCCTGTACTCACCGAGTCATGTGTCACAGTGCTTAACTAATGTCAATGCCAACTGCTGGTATGCAGGGTGTCCTTGCTAGGAAAACTTAGGAAAAGCTGCTATTTTGCTGCTCAGCTATATTATTTGAAGCTTTACACAGAAAAGTGAACCTTGGAGATGAAGGTGTGCAAGTTGCTTGAGAATTAGATTGCTCTCTAAATTCACAGTTTAGAGTCAGTTCTTGAACCAGACTCGCTCCCTATGAACAATTTGGAGCTCACGTTACTGAGAAAGTGTTTGCATTATTTTGTGATCACTACTTTCCCAGGAACACTTCCTTAGTATACATACAAAAAATACATTACTATCACTCAGACTCTCCCTTAGTGGTTTTGTCCATCATTAGGAAGCCAGCTCGGAGTTCTAGCATTGCTTAGCACACAGACAAAATGCTACAAGAAAGGACAACAGTGTCACATTTAGGACACTTCAGTATAATGGATCTTGTAAGAGGGGCACTGGGCATCCCTCAGGCAGACAACCTGTCAGATCTATTCTTGTGAAGTCCCTGGCTGGTAGCTAAGATTCAGCTGCAAAATCATGCTGAGGCATTAAGGTCAACACAGCAGGTTTCCATCAGCACAGAAAAAAATCATAGTTTGTAAAGCTCCACCTACAAAGTTCAGTGCAAGTGTAGAGGTCAGCAAAATAAATATAGTGCTTTTGGATTTGCAAATTGAATAAATAACACACAATGCATTTAGGAAGGGTGGTATTTGATACTCAATTTTAAAGCCACTTTTAGACATCTTAAGGAAATTGTGTATTTATTTAACTCATTCTTAGAATTTAAATAGAGGTAGATTGAGAAAGACTGACAACTGTCATGGTTTGACACTGGCGCAATGCCAGCGACCCCATGAAAATGCACTTTTCCAAATAATTGCTGTGAGATGTGATCAGGAACAGAGCACAGCAGGCCCAAGCTTAATAACAAAGAAAAGAACTTTATTAATCTACTACTACTATAAAACTACAAACACTAAATCCTGGATGAAAACCTTCCAAAACACCCCTCCTCCTCCCACCTAATTTCCAAACAAACCCAACAGTGAGACACCATCCAGGATCCTGATCAAGTTGCCACCCTTCAGATAATCAAATACTCAGTCCTTCAAGGGAGACAGGAGTCTCTCCTGTGCCACAGGCTCCCAAGGAAACACAATTGCCACCCTTGTGTTTCCATGTCACACATGGCAACCACCCGGAGAAAATCTGCCATGGTGACACTCTCCTTTCCATGTCACAGTGCTCTCACCACTGTGCATGGACAGACTGCTCATAGGGCTCCTTTAAGGATGCTTTGCCATGGACCAAAAGAGACAACAGTTCAGTTTCTCATCTCGGGACTACAGTCCCCCCCCATTTTCCCCTGGGGCTGAGGGTCCAAGAACAGAGGTCCTCTTCTCCTCTTCTTCTTCCTTGAAGACAGAGGGCCTCTCCACACCTTCTTCAACTCTCCTCTGTTCTCTCCACTCCTCTGTTGGTAATCACTGAAACAGGTCTCTTGGCTCACCAACGCACCCCCCTAAGTGCAGCTTCTCTCAGGAGAATTTGGTTCAGTCTATGGCTAACAAGAAAAGTCCAGCCACAAGCCACTCCATCATCTCTTTCCAACTCAACAATTTCCTCTTCCATCATCTCGGATCCCAGACTGTCTCTCTTCTACTTCAAATCAAGGAGGAGTAATATTTTACAAAGCCTTCATTTCCCAGGAAAGGGTTAAAAGTTCAGACTCCCTGGACGGCTGAAATGTCTGCCCAGCAGCCAATTCCCAAGGCCAAGGCTGGGCGCCTTCCCCCCGCTCCTTCTCCACCAACGGCAAAGTTACAGGTGCCGTCCAGACTCTCTGTCTCATCCCTCTGGGGGGGACGACAAAGACATCTCTGCTTCTCTCCGCCCTTCCGTCCAGAGGAGTTGGCTTGGTTCCAGTCCTTCTACCCCTCAGCTCACCTCAACCAGGCCACAGGGCTTCCCCTCCCCCACCCAGCCCCATGGCTGGGCTGAGGAGATCTGCACAGCACCCTGACCGGAACCAAAGAGAGCGAGCTCTTGGGAGTTCTTGCTTTTAACCCCCTGTGTTCTCAGAGGCGTATCCACACCTTCAGTGGTCACTTTAGGTGCCAATATAAAAACTTGGCCACTGATTGGTTTGACCCAACTTCCTGAAAGAATTCACTTCCATGTCAAACCACGACACAACTGTATTTCTTTTTTTTTTGAAAAGGTAAATCATGCATAGAGCTGCCATTCCATCCTTCCACCTACTCTAATTATGAAGAAAGGGGAAGGGGAAGGGGAAGGGGAAGGGGAAGGGGAAGGGGAAGGGGAAGGGGAAGGGGAAGGGGAAGGGGAAGGGGAAGGGGAAGGGGAAGGGGAAGGGGAAGGGGAAGGGGAAGGGGAAGGGGAAGGGGAAAGGAAAGGAAAGGAAAGGAAAGGAAAGGAAAGGAAAGGAAAGGAAAGGAAAGGAAAGGAAAGGAAAGGAAAGGAAAGGAAAGGAAAGGAAAGGAAAGGAAAGGAAAGGAAAGGAAAGGAAAGGAAAGGAAAGGAAAGGAAAGGAAAGGAAAGGAAAGGAAAGGAAAGGAAAGGAAAGGAAAGGAAAGGAAAGGAAAGGAAAGGAAAGGAAAGGGGAAAGGGAAAGGAAAAGGGAAAGGAAAGCCTACTCAGCCCTGATCCTGCAAGCATCTGACCAGATGCAGAATGTTTCAACTGGTTTCCCCCAAGCAAAACATGCCACTTCTATTAAGTACTGACACAAAGGCCAGGGTCCTTGTGTGCTTTGGAAACCTGCAACACACCAATAGAAAAACTTGCTCAAGTCAACTACTCTCAAGAAAAAAAAAAGGTATTTCAAGAAAAATGGTATTTCAGTACCATCATGCAGTGTGTGATGTCTGCATGTGGGTATTTCAGATTCACAACACATTATTTGGCCATAGGCCCAATAGAATGAGCCAGTTATCCCCTTGCCTAAAAAGCCATATTTTCCCTATAATGGGAAAATTAAAGGAAGAGAATTTTGAGACAATGTTAAACTTTAATTATGAGAATCCAAGGTTATAATTATTATTATTCTACTGCTCATTTTTAATTATTTTGAGTAAACCTGTTAATTTTAATCTTCTTCATATCAGAACTTTTCAATCCAGGTTATAATGTCAACCTGAATCATAACATCTTACACCGATGACGGATAAAGTTATGCTGACACTGGTAATTTTAAGTGTCTTAAGTGGTTTACAAGGTTTAATATAGAGAAGATTGTGAAAATTCTAGGTTTAAACACCCAAGGCACCTTGGGGCAGAACCAAGAACTGTGACCTTTTAGATGTCTGACTTTGCAGACACAATTATTTGAGCGGTTCTCTTTCTCTTTCACGCCCTTGGGTATTGGGTGTTTGGGGTTTTGGGGACTTTTTGTCTGCTTCTGTCTGAAATTTTAATTAAGACAAACTTCCCAAACACTACTGCTTGGAGTTCATAGCAGAGACTCCCAAGAACTCCTCTGATATCTCACAGCAATAGTTTTACATGTAGTTTGAAAACTAGTTTCTACAATGTCCTACAGTCAACTGCAGCTCTGCAAGACTCCTTCATAGATAGGATGACCACCAGTAACCTTATATTCTACTGTTTGGTGTCAGTATTTCTCTCAGACCTGACAGGAACTATTGTTCAACAGTTCTGGGCAAGTCAGTTTTGCTTCTCTATTTTAATGTTTTATTATGAGTTTTGCCTATGCATCTAAGCTCAGCCCCTGAGTCTCGCAGCCTGACTCCCTCACAGATTTTTGTTGCCTCCTTTCACAGTTCACATGTTTTTAAAAAGTTCTTATTTTATCTCCTTAACTAGAAAACACATCTGAAAACATCATAGTTAACCTAGAAAAGCTAAAGAAAAGAGAACAGTGAAGTTATGGATTAACTGTTGAAATCAATTGTTTTCTTAACCTGTTTTCCCAGGTTCCTCCAACCTCCTTTTAATAATCAGAATGTTCTTTCTGAGGAGTGCATGCACTGAAAACCCCTCGTCCCCTCTGGGAAGTGCAGCCAGCTACTACAACAGCTAAGTAACTTGCAGGAGCTGCAAGTAAAGCTCCTGAGGCTGCCCTCTCCACTCCACAGTCAACATGCCAACCAGGAACCTCGTCACATAAGTTCTCTTACTCAAGCCAAACACTTGAAAGTCAGGGTTGCAGATATGCTCTGACTGCTTCCAGAGATGACACCCCTAATGGACTAAGTTTGAAATGTGCTTGTCAAAGCAAGAATGAAACTCCTAGCAAGTTTGAGGGATATAAATACGCAAACACGGGGCATTGGGAACAAATCTCATCGGTATCAACTCAGAAATTTTAGCTTTTTCTACCTGACAGAGGAAATGAAAATGCCAATAAGGACACGAGACAACATAGAATAGAAGCCATGGCAACTATCAATACATTTATTTCTCACTGATAAATTGGATAGTCTTCATGTAATTGGTGTTTTGGTGCATTTTATTGAAAAATGGGTTCCACGGAGTGCTAAGCAACTATGCCTATTGCTTTTCTGTACCTAAGCTTCACTAAAACCCACTGAGCCTGAGCACAATTTTAAATGCCTTACTACCCAGGACAAGAATGTTTAGCACTCCTTCCTTTTATAGATGCACATTTAAGCTTGTCTGCTATTCATGGATCATCTCTCTCAGCTTGGCAATGACTGATAAAGTGATAAAATGAGGAAATATAACTTGACATTTATTCAGTGTAAATACTTCACAAAGCTACAGCTTCACTGTTTCCTTTGTTTAGGTAAATAATTTGAACAACTGTAAGTAATGACAGTGGATGACTGGAAACAGAATCTCTCAACTGAAAGGTACCACTAGTAATGATGTATTTTCTTTTTAATTGCCTCACTCTATTTTTAGACAGTTCTGTTCTGGCCTAATGGCAGCTTACTAAAAAGCAATGAGATGTATACAACATCTCAAGCAATACAACTTCCACACAGGCTAAAATACTGGTACTGCTGTATACCTACACATAAACCAAAAATAGGAATGTGCATGTTAAACCAAGACAAGTTTTTGTGCGTATTGGCCTCTGATCTATGGATGTTTGTGAGGTTTAAATTTTAATGATACATGCTCACACTTAAGACCTGAAGAATAAGAGATTTTAAATTTCTAGCACAGTGAGTTACAGTGCAAAAGAGCTGCCTTTCACAAAGTATGGCTCTCTACAGAAATGCTTGGATTCATGAGGCAAGACTTGAGTCTTAATAGTTCTGGATACAGCTGATGATTTTCCCAAAAATGCTGGATATTGAGGAAGATCAGACCATACTCAAAGAACCTTGATTTCTGTTCTATTATGAATTTTTGTAAAATGATTTATCCCTTTTGCTGAACCCCTGTAGGTGTAGTGTTGGTATAATACTTTATGAAAAATAATTGAGGCCTCTTGGGACACTGCCCAACCCTCCAGAAGACTTAATTCTAAGGCATGTTGGCTTACTGCCAGGTTATACTTCTTCTAAAGATGGTACTCCTTGTTCTTAGGATTATAAACAAGTAATTAAATTACTTTAAATCCATATTTTCTCAAGAAATCGTGACACCTGTGGTGTCAGATCAGATATGAAGGGGAATACAAACAGAGTCTAAAACTAGGAGAGTCCCCATTGATGCTGTTATTCTTGAAGTTTAGCTTACATTTCTTAAAATAGTGAGCAATTGATGTTGCTTCTTTTTCTGCCTTAATCCTCTACTTTGGCTGAACAAGCAAAAACCCACAAGAAGCAGTGTCACCTAGATTTGCGACAACTTTTTGATATAAATTTTTCAAAAATCCCAAGACTTTCAACTTAAAAAAAATGTCTTGAAGAGCAGAAAAACAAAAGTTAGGACTTTACTCAAAAGCAGATACAATGCATTTTGATGGAAAAGATAATTCACAAATTGATAGTTTTGTTCTTTGCTCATAAAACTCCAGATATTATATGTTGAATCAAACACATGGAAAAAGCCTTCCTATAGAAATGCAAAGCTTCACTTTTTTATTCTGCCATAAAACTCCTTGATAATAATTGTACATATGTCAAATAGAACGAAGCTTTGAGCCTGGGTCATGGAAACAATGAAAGAGGTTCTTCCAAAGGTCAGGTAACAACTGGTGATTCAAACAACTGCCATCCAGATGGAAAAGGGCTCTAGAATTCCTTATCCACTTACCAAGAGAGGGCTAACAAGAAAATGTCTCTGATAATAAACCAACCTTAAAAAGCCCTCTTGAAACTTTAACAGGGTTGGTCCTGACACTTGCATGTGAACAAATGAAACCATGGCTGAGGAAGTGCTTGGAAGGCAGCAGTCCGGCAGACTCTGTGTCAGCACCTCCGGCTGAGAGGCAGCTTTGCTGCGAGGATGTCAGCTTAGCATAGGTCCCTCTCTTGTTCTTGCCATGCCCACTGACTCTCCAGGGCAGCAACACTAAAACAAATGCCATTTCAGGCCTGCTCTGGACTTGTCTGGAGCAAGGGCTGCAGACCTCTCTTCCTTTACGTGAATGATACTGGCTACTTGCTCTTCTTACCAGTGCAAGTAATAGGGGCTGCTGCATCTTGACAGTGACTTGTTTCTGCTAAATTTTGTTTGAATTTAGCAGGAAGGTAGATTTCATTTGCCAGCCCCCCCCCCACCCCCCCTTCATCTCCCCCCCTTCCTCATCCTTTTGGGCAAATTCCAAATTCAACCGAACTGTTAAATGTCAAACACAGTGAAGATAAGGCAGTTCCACTGAGTGGCAGGATTAATCAAATGTCTTAGTTTCACAAGATTAGGCTGGCAAGTCTCTGTTAAAAAGCCCACACAGTAAATTTAGAGCTTCTGTTTCCCTCTACCAATGAAATCATCTGTTTGACAACATGGAATCTCTGCCAGAATAATCCAAGAATGAAGAACTGCCCTCAGATACATCTCCTCCAGATCTGAAGATACACAGTACAAAAATGAAGACAAAGATAAGTAACTACAGGAAGCTATAAATCATTATTTTGAGAAGTATTAAGCAACTGCTAGACTTCCAAAACTCTGCATCACACAGAAGAGGACTCTGCAGAGTCCATCCCTTGTAGCTCATCTATGGTTTTGAAAAATCAAGTACTTGCAAGTTACTTGACAGAGTAAAGTACAAAGACTACAAATCTGGAAGCAAAGTCAGTTTAAATGCTAGAATTAGGCACATATCTCTGCTTGCCTGCCTCTCCAAATAAAGTTCAGTATTGGGGTGTTGCATACATTTTCAGAAGCAAGGCTAGCACCCCCCCTGCTTTGAAATGACACATTCTTCCTTTTAATATGAGGTTATGGCAGACAAAACCTTACCCTTTTTAATCAATAGTTCAGCCCTGATTAGTGGTAATTCAAAATGATCTTTTTCTGACAGAGGGTTTCACAGTGAGTGTAAAATAACTTGGTCTAGTGCTCAGAAACCTGACACAGACATCACAAATGGTACTTGTCAGCTGAGCCATCTGAGCCATGGGGTCCTAACTACCCTTCTGCATTACTGGCAGAACTTGTTCACCAGAAGCAGAAAAGAACATTAAGAGGAATGTTATTCTGTGTTTACCCTGAAGGTTATTGATATAGAAACCCCTAACTTCAAATCTACAAGACTGAATCTCCTGAGGTAAATTGATATTAAGTAAATACTACCAAGCCTCTGCTGGAAAAGTGGGACTTGGATGGCCATTCCTTGAGGTACTTGTAACGAATTCCTTTCACCCTAGATTGACGTACTGCCTGGGAAAGATTATAAAACACATGGTTGTTGCTATTAGTACTGAACTCCTGTACTTCCAAGACTTTCTGGAAAGCTTTAGACTATCCATTACAAAAACAAAAACAAAACAAAACAAAAAAAAAAAACCCAAAAAAAAACCAACAAAAAAAGAAAAGACAAAACCAAAAAACCCAAAAAAAAACCCAACCCCCCCCCAAAAAAACCCAAAACATTCAGCAATACCTCTTTCATAACCTTAGCCTTCTAAACAAACAAATTAAATGATAGTTCAAATATAAGCCAAACAAATCACTTGAAATCTGAATTAAAGAATATCATGCTTCTATCACCAAAGCTGTTAGACATTTACCATTATCCTTCTGTCTCATTGAGTTTTTCCCTGTCTTAAAAAGCATAAGACTGTGTGAAATACAAGGAATGGCAGAATAGCAGGAAAATAATATCCACATATATAGTGGATGCATTCCCAGCTGTAATTTGTTCTAGCCTCCTTCATTCCCCTCTTGCTACTTTTCCAGGAACTTGAAGATGAGTGTTTACTATGCATGGAAACACTGAGCTTTTGTTATTTGCAGGAATGCACACAGACTGTGTGCAAAAAGAAGTTGTGCCTAAGGAAAGCAATATGCTAACAATCTCGAAAAACATACATCCAGGTAAAGAAGAGGCTCAGCCTAATGTTAGGCAAACTACTAGTAGTGTTTGTTTGGTTAAACTACAGAGTGGATGACTACAAGATTTTTTGAACAAACTATCCATCCTTATTGATTTGCAGGTACAATAAACAAATTGCTTTTACAAGTTGAGTGCATACCTCTTAGTAGGATCACTTAGAATTAAACTGGGGAGGGGATGCAAGTTAAAAACAACAAAACACAGCATAAGCAGAGGCACCTAGGTAGAAAATGTTTCCAGCAGGCAATTTTCATAACCAATTGCTCAGTTGCTAAGCATGTGGTGCACACTTCATGCATATTCATGCAGCCACCAATGTGTTGCATTACAAATATAATCAAGTCTAGGAAAGAGAGAATGCAAGAGTTGAAAGGATTAAGGGAACTAGTAAAGGAAAGCAAATCACTTTTTTCTCTGGTCTGCTGGTTTGAAACCAATCTGTATAAGTAAACTTCCAGAGTCTGAGTGTGAACCCGTCCATGGGAAATCAGCTGGCAGTCTTCTTCCTGTCCTACTAAATGCCAAAGCCTGTGAATGCCTGTACATAACTGACTCTTGAGCTCCTAGAAATCACGGATGCAACAATTAGAATCAGCACAGCAAAATATGAGCATATGAGCATCCACAACTATTGCCTATTTTCCTCAAGGATGTAATCATCTCCTTTCTGCAGAGTTTACTTGTCTGGTCTAACCATAATTTTCTTGTTATTACAGAATTGCTGTCATGTTTTGAGTGCTAATGTCTGCCCAGTTAGGGATCCCTTATTAGGGATCCAAAATAATATTAATCTCTCTATTTCAGAAACATTAACGCTAAAAACCTAAACTAGAGAAAGATGTATGAATGAAAAAATGTTATAATGTCTAAGATTAGAAATTCTTAGAACTTTTCTAACAAAAAGAATGTTTAAATTTTACACTAAAAGGTTGATTTTTTTCTCGCATGCAAGTAAAGTGTTAACTGGATTTCATAAACTTTGTGAACATATTTGTGGGGCTTGGATCCAGTTTCGAAATAGCTATAAATTACTATAACTTGGCACCAATCTTTCATAAAGACAGATGATATGTACAAATTTCTTTTCTGCAATAATCTTTTTTTTTTATTTATTTATTTAAATGGCAACCACAATCTAAAAGTTGCAGTTTCAATGTTAAAGACACTTCCCAAGTTGGGTCTGAATTTGACTTTATGTGCAGTGAGCCAGGGAACATCTACATGAGCACCAGTTATGACCCAATTTTGATGACCTTTGAGCACTAAAGAGCAGAGCTTACTAAGTGCTACCAGTTCTCATAATTTCAGTCTTGACTAATACTTTGTCAGAGGAAGTAAACCACAGCTTCTCTATAACTCAGTATTTCATGACACTTTGGAACAAATTTCCAAGACCTGCTTTCAATGAGAAAATAGGAAGATCTAGAATTAGCAACAGCCACTTACAAAACCACGTTTCCCAACTTCCTGATACATAAAACAACAGGAATGATAAATTGCATTTACATTTTGCCTAGTCCTTACTGCAAAGGCCTTCTTGGCATGTCGAGAGGAAAAACAGAAAAACCTCACTCTTCCAGTACCAGCTGAACTGAATTCATTGAGCTCAACACAAACATATTTTTCCTTGCTCTGTCTGCTGGAAGTACCCTCCTTTCTGTGAAGGTAAAGACCCAAACAAATCAGTGGCGTATCTACAGAATATACACTTGGAAACTTGCCAAAAAGCTGAAATAGAAAGTTGGTAATTTGGAAAGAAATTCAGCCCCAGAGCATTTGGATTAAGTTCCACAAAATGTTATTTAGTAGCAAGACTCACCTGGCTGAAGAGCAGTGGTTCATGTAGCACAGGCACAGGTATTCCATGGTGGTCTTGAGTTTTGTGGTTTTATTTTGATTTCTTTCATGGAAATTATTAGTCTCTTTTGAGATTCACCCTGTTTCTTCAGACGCCTAAGACCCAGTGAGGTTCAGAGCTGCCAGAAAGTTCAAAGTCATTCTGACCTCTGAATCCTGCTGCTGTTGAGCACAGGTCACAGCCCCAACAGCTTCCTGTCCTTCCACATTTTTTTTCCTGGAGAGGGAATGCAGACACATGCTGCAAACTAAAGAGTTGATTGTAAAATTACTTAGCTTACAACAGCAATATTTGACCAGCTCATGGAGACCAAGTCAGTACAGGACCCTTCTGTGGAGCTCGCAGAAGCAATTTTTAAAGTGTTGTGCAACTGATGGTAGCTGAAGCTAAGATGTCAGGATCTTTATGATTAAAAGTAGTATTGCAAGTGCTCTCATGCACCAGTAGTCTCTAAATTAATTTAGCCACATCAGTAGCATTTTCATATTGGAAGTGGCTGGCCTTATTTACAGACTTATCATTTCCAAGGTAACAGCTGAATGCAACAGCTTGTAGGCCTCCTTCTCACGAACATCTCAAGGCATACGTGTGGAGGAATCAGAGGTCAGAATCAGGAAGGAGCTTCTGTCTGTCTTTAATTCTTCCACATTGTGGTGGCTCTTTGGAGAATTAAATCTTTACACACAAATACAGACAACAGCCCCTCAGTGCTCCCTTACTTTTATCACTATGTCTCTGCTCAGAGAGGACTGTAAGAGAAGCGTATATAGTATCAATATATAAATACATTAAAATTATTGTTCTATAACCCAACATCACAGGAAATAGTCTATCTAATTGTATAGATTCAAGTACGTTGAAATGAGACACCAGGGGCTGTGAGCCTAAGGAGAATCTGTGTGCCAAGCCATTTGAGTTTGTGTTTGGTTTTATTTTTCCATCCTTTTATCTTTAATATACTTACCTTTAGCTCCTTGAGTCTGTGTCGTGCAGGAAGTGTCTGAAGCAGGGTGAGGCATCACCAACTAAGTAAGACTGAAAGCCTATGTGTAGAAGTTCAAGATGAGCTGTAAAGGCATCAAATTTGTGCCTGGAGTGAAACATTCTAATCTGAAGATGGCAGGCTTGGTGGGGAACACTGAAAAGCCTTACTGTCACACTGCCATCATAGTGAGTGAGGAGACATTTTTCTATTAACTGAGGTGCAGGAGATCTTGAAAATAGTCTTGACATTTGAAATATATGGGACAATGCTGACATATGCTGAGTTTAGTACTGTACTAAAATTTATTTTAGCACATCTTCCAAAAAATGCAGTAAGTGCAGTTGGAGGATTGGCAACTCCTGCCAGTACAGCTCTGATGGAAGAGCTGAGGAACTTCCTGAGTACTTTTGTCTAAAACAAACAAGAGGCTTTCCAGGAAGTTCTGAGTAATCATCTGACCTTGTGTGTAACTTAACAGCTACAGAGAGGAAAAAACTACCCTGAGATGGAGAGAAAAAGATTTAAGTAAATAAGAAAATGCACCAGCCTGCTTGAGGAAATTAAGAAAGAACAGATTGAAATGTGCCGCAGGAATTTTAGCAGAGAGCATCCAATCCAGGGAGACTCATGAGAGAACTGCAAAGAGTGAAATGTCATAAAGACAGCTTACTGACTCCACACAGGGGATTTCCTCTGGAGCCTTCCTTCCTCTCCAGAGTTTAAAGTTCTCTCTGTCTTTGTGCAGGCCTCTTACTGCTTTCCCCAGCTAAACAGCTTCTGTCTTTAGAAATGATGGGGCATCAATATTCTCGACATGAGACCACAGTGGCATCATAACAGAAGAATTAAGAGTCCCTGCAACCTGAATGCTTTATTCAGGGGTCCCATCCCCACCCACAGAAATCAAGTCAGCTACTGATAGCAATACTACTCTTTGGGCAGCTTTTCTCCTCAAGCCAAATTAACAATTCTATGGCTTTTCCAGTTAGGCAATCCTGCTTTTTAGGCTTCGATTCTCCTCCACTAGGAAGCTTCAAATGGACTGAAAATAAAGAGCAAGTCAAGAGAAAAAAGGAGATGAGAAGTTGCAGAGAAAATGAGCTTTTTCATGCCTGTGAACAGATACTGTGGGAATCTTAACACTGAATATCTCTCCAATTCAATTACAAGTACAATGTAAATTTTTGTTTGTTTTATATATGTGCATGCATATAAATACATTCCAACAAGTGTCTATTCATGTGCTACAGCTCTCTCCTCAGCTCTTAATACTTAAAATGGCTTTGCAGTTGTGCAAATATGTCTACACACCAGAGGAAATAGAATTAACTCCCTGGAAATTTAAGGGGGGGCCACACACACACACACACACACACACACACACACACTCCATTACAGGTCTCTGTTGTTGCTCTATCATTACATGAATCACAATAGCAACATTGTAGGTTAGCAATAGTTTTAGGGCCATAGATTGCACAGCATACAGTCTTTTCTGAAGCCATCTCTACCACTGTCCCTAAACCATCATGATTTCATTGTAGACACCATGGTTGAAGTCTTAACTTATGCAATATACATACCACAGCTCATTGCCCTGCAAATGATTTGTCTATGCTTTAAATTAAATTTGCCTTGTGTGCAAACAATCTGAGCACACACCCTGTCTCTGAGATAACCTCCCTTAACCTTTCATATCAGCACAGCAGTATTTCAGTGGTTCCTCATATCCAACACAATCCACTGAAGGATAAGAACGAGAGATGAAAGAAAGAGTGGTTTACAAAGAGGAATTTAAATAGTAGTCTTCAGGCCTTGTTAAAATTAAGTATTTGTGTTGATGCAGATGTCTAAAAATACATTTTTAAAATTTAAAGTGGTAAACACTGTCACTGATTTTTTTTTCCAGTCTGTACAATATTTGAAATAAACTGATTCTGAAGTATACATTGTCCCTGGTTCTAAACTGCCAATGAACACAGTTTTTGGGTGGAATGTGGGGTCTGTTTACTTTTAGACTTTTAAAATTAAGATTGCAAACAGATGGATGGATGACTTCCCTATCCCTCTCCTTTTCTGCAGAAGAAAAAATAAACAACGAAGGTTGATGATTTCTTTAGAGAAAACACCAAAACACTTGAGACAGTAGAAGTTTTATTTCAGACTCTTCACCAGGACCAAGCTTATAATCTGCAAAAGATTCAGTCTTGATATGCTGAGGAGGAGGAAAGGACAGCTGTGTGTCAGCATCAGTCTTCTCTGTGAAAACACAAACCTAATTCTGTGCCCTTTGATTGGGATGGTGATAAACAATAGAATGACTCAAGACACCACTTTTTTCCACAACTGCTTAAAAAAAACAGCAGCAGAAAAAAGTTTCAACTTGTAAGAAAACTAACACCTCAGCAGTAACAAGCATTTGCTAAACGTGACACTGGTCTTTCTGTTCCTTCCTTCTCACTGAAGTGTTTCCAGTTGTATTTGGGTTTCTTCTCACACAAACATCCTCCTTTTGCACAAGCCAGATTCTAGTCACAAACATTATCCTGGGGAGGATAAACTTCATGGCAGGCTTGATTTTAACCTTATGAATACTAGTATAAGAGAATAATTAAATGCAGTGATTCAGCTCCACTGCAAAAGAAGAGAAAGATGTGCAGTAAGACTCTGGCTCCTAAGTCCTCTGGCTTAAATTAGAATTTTTCTAATTTGAAAAATTAAGAGCTAGTCAGGTACTCAAGACTATGCCTCAAATCACAAGCAAAGGAAAAAGATTTTTAAAGGTTTTTTTACGGAATTGGAACAAATGTAGTAAGTTTTTATTATTAATACATTTCTGTACAATACATTCACCATTGATAGGTCAAATTGGAGAAATTCCATTGAAACAGACTGAAAAAGCAACGACTTTGCCTTGGCACAATCTGAGTACACACACTGGAAAAGCAAGAGCATGCAAACTAATACTACCTAAGGGATCACTCCATCACATGCTGGCCATTTGCACAGGATCATCTCCTGAAAAATGTTTCCCATTTTATATTTACTCTGAAAATCAGAATACAACACAGCTGCACACCCAGACTTTCAATGAAAAACAGTAAAGAGCCTACCTCTCTACCCTAATTATTTGAAAAGCAAAAAACAGAGCTTCTTATTTTTGCCTCTTCATTTCCATTGAGCCTCGGGCCTCAATGGTTCAAAGACACAGAGTGGTTTCACCAGGGACAGTAAATGCCACTCTATTAGGGCAAATCTTTTGGCTAGTGATAAGGGAGGTTTACCTAGTGGGAAATCCCATGTGCAGAACTACTTTCATCACCCATGGTTCTGCTGGAGGTGAATGCTTACTAGAGAAGCATACAGCCTACTGGCATAAGCAGCAGATGGAAAATTCCTTTATAGGGATGGGAGGAAAGACAACAGTGAATTAGGTGAAAGTTGTAGCAGACAGCCCTGTCTGTACCATAATGGTCCTGGGTATAACACATGGTATGAGAAGGGATTTGCCTTCCTCCAGAACACCCTGCAGGCCATTGGGAATACAAGCAGCAGAGCTGAAAGCTCAGGTTTCTCTTTTCATCTACACAAATGCCCACTTCTGCAGTCAGAGGTCACACACAGCTCACCTGCCATGCCAGGTCCCATGATTTGTCCCAACAGCCTTTTGTCACTAATGTCACCATGCTGTCAGTTCTGAAAGAGATGAACATTTCCCACCAATGGCTCATTACTGTCTTCCCTGTGAGTTTCCCTGGGTGACCCCTCATCCAAACCAGATGAAGTTAAATTCAGTTTAACAGCTGACAAGAATCACAGCCTGCAGTAGTAAGGCTGCGATTGCACTAAGTAACTGAATAGCAGGATAACATGGTATGATCACATCCTAACATTTCTTGTTTTTCCTGTGCTGCAAAACTAAAATCTCACCCTACACTTCAAATATGAAACATTGCTCCCAATGTCCTGCATGTCTTTTTTATTTCCATGAAGCTGGGGACAAAATCTCACTAACATATCAGAATTTGCTAATTAATTGAAACTTGTTGGCATTTTCTATTTTCTCTGTGTAAACATCAACAACTATACATGGCTGCAGAAAATGAAGATATTCCTACCTCCCACCGATCATTTAGATCACAAGCTCTTTTAGAGATAGCACAGCTTCTGTACAAATTGCAGCACCCATCTCAACAGGGTTCAGATCCAGACATAGACCTCCTGCAAGTGTAAATGAGACTTTATGTAGAATTAAACAAAAGCTATAAAGAGGAAAAGGAGCAGGCAACATTTCATCTTCCTAATAAGCAATATCTCAACATAAAAGTGCTGCAGTATAACCAAATATATCCTGTTCCATTAAGATAGGCACTTAAAAACCACCAATTTTTCAAACATTTCCAGACAACTGAGCTTCCATAATTCTGAGCTTCATTTAATAGATGTTGCTTCCATGATCCTGGCTGTTTTGCTCTTGGCTTACCATCCACCATCTGCTTCTCAAGTGGTAAATGGAACTTCAAAAGCAAAACAAACCAAGACATAGTAGATTTTGGAGTTTGTACCTGTACTGGATCACTGACCAAGCTATTTTCCCTTCCTATAGCACTATCCCCCTTTAGGACATGCTTCATCTCATTAAAAGCATAAAGCCAACTCTTTAACTAAAACATGCTTGAGGAGGGCAATTGAAGGGTGAGAAAGATTTAAGCATTCTTGGTCCCATCATTTTGAATCTCACACCATGCAGAAGGAGAAGCTGAGATATATCTTATATATATTTTCCACTCTCATTACTGTGAATAAACTCATTTTGGGTCATTATACACAAAACTGCCCAACTCAATTTTGCTGTTTTAAGTATGGAGTTGCAAAGAAGCGTTCAATGAGTTCTAAGAGTAGGGGATTTAAAAGTTCTATCAATTTTGAATGAAATTTCTTAGCATTAGATCAGGTCATTTTACTAAGCATGCTTTGACTCCCTTTCCCCAAACTAGATGTGCAGTGTAAATCTGACATGCGATCTCAAAATGTCAGAAGCATTTAGAGTTATCAACAGCAGTTAAATAATGGATCATATCCAGAAACTTAAACAGCAGTTTTAGTGATGTGTGTAGCAATCTTCATTTCCCATTACTGGAAATAGAGATGCAATGACGTTAAGCCCCTCAGTGAAGGTCACCCAGCACGTTATCTGCATCCCCTCCCACTCATCCTTTTGATCACTCTGAAGCACAGATAAACAACAATCTAGGTCATGGTGCTTGGCCCACTTGAAAACTTGCCTACTACAACGCACACTTTAGCTGAGGCATTTGGGATCTGAGCCCTTGGAAAGAAGCAAACTCTCCAAACAGGAAGCCCCAGGGAGGGGGAGTGAAGCAACCTAGGCTCTATTCAAACTTTTCAGCCTGTTGCTCAATGATTCATTTAAAATCCTGTCACTGCCAGCACTCTTCAGAACTCACCATTGCCTTCCATGGGCCCTTCATCTGTCACACACAAGCATTGGTACTTTTGGTCACCACACAACACCTTCAAACTGGAGCATGGAGTGCAAACTACTAATAACTTGGCCCAAACAAATGCAATTATTTCAGATAGGTAGAAAAGACAATAATCTATACTGTCATGGGTGGCATAAGCCCATTTCCCTGACCCAGCTCCCACCTAGAACCCTTAGCAAAGTTAGTCTTTGCTAAGTTAGTCTTTTTTCACAGCTTTTCACTTTGAATTTCTGTGACAATATTATAAATTCCCAGCCAGGTAGACTATAATAGAGTGATAACTTGCTGAACTAATTTATTTTTGTACTGTTAGCTATCTATAGTATAATCAACTTTCATTGCTCCTTGGTGATGTATAGATTGGTATGTAAGGCAGCACCAATCCTTTTCGTATGTGGTTTTCTACCCAGAATGGGCCATACTTGATTGTTATCTGGCCAACCATGCTTGGAAATTGTAATATCAGTTGTCCAAAGAGGCATAGTGAAGGCAGAAGAATGCACAAATTGTTAATTTCGATCAAGGAATATATAGATGACAGTCCAACAAGCTTTGATTTTTTTTTCTGACTTGAAAAATGTATAACAAGGGTTAGATGCTCTGCAAAGGATACAATTGTTTTCAGCATCTGAAGATTTGACTCAGCAGAATAAACTTAATAAAGCAGATTTGAAGACAATACATCACAGGTGCCATTAGATCACAGAAACACAGTCATGCAATGACCCTGCTATTATCTGTACACTGAGAACTATAATCATGGAAGTCTGACAGAAGAACATAATAGGAATAATGTTCCCATCTTCTGGGTTTTGTCAATACTAAAATTATTTTCTGGCTATTTGCTTGTCCTCCTCCTTTGAAATATGAACATTTTGGCTTTTGAATTTTGTTTGTGTGTTTTTTGAAACTGAAAAACTAATTTCTCAGGGCATTATGCCTCTAGATCCTTGTAAAGCCAGTATTTTTTACAGACTGAGTGTCTGAGTGATGCTGAGAAAATACAGATGTGAACATTAAACACTTCTTCCTGTCATAACTGCCCAACTGAATGAGTTTTGCTACAGATGAGGGGCATGAACCCTCAAAAATACAACTCAAAAGAGGCTACTTCAAGATATTTTCTAAAGGCCTTTAGTGCAATTAGAACCATGCACAAGCCACTTTCCTCATTATGTTCTCCTTTCAGAGGAAAGCCATCAGGAAGTCTTTGCATTCATTAGGAATCCCCTAGCACTTTACAGCATTGGTTTGTTAACACCTCAGGATGTTCCAGGAAGAGATTATCATTACTTATGGTCTGGTTTTGGTCTTTCAAAATCTGGCAAATGAATAAAAAATGAGAGAGGGTAGCTGGGTGACTGCTACCATTGAGGACGTTTTTGCTTTGGTCAAAAGGTACAAAATAGGTGAACCAGTGAAAGAGAGAAGGGGAAGAATGTTTCTGGTAAATTCAACTACTGAACCTGCAATTAAGGAAGCTCAGCTTCACATCTGTCCTCATTTCTATGCAAATGCCTTTCTGATGCAAACTTAGATACAAGTTCTCCGTTTCTCTCAACCCACCCAAACTCTGATACAAGTTCTCTGTTTCTCTCAACCCACCCAAACTCTTTTCACTACAGCATGGTCTTTGATTGACACAGGCTTATTTGGTCACTGAGGCTTTTCTGATCTATTAGGTTCTTCTTCATACCTGCTGTGCTGCCCTACCCTTGTACTTGCCTTCTTCAAATTCATAACTCTCAAGATACTTCTTTCTACTTAAACACACAAAGCCATTTTAAGAAAGTTTCCTTTTATTTTGGTAAAGATGAGGGTTTTTTGCTTGTTTGCCTCTTTTGATTTTGATTCTTTTTAAAGCCTAAGGCTGAAATAAAGGAGGGGCAGTCACTCCAGGCCAGCCCAACCAGCAGCACTTGTTGCTCTGCAATCACAGGGTATCCCATAGGTGAGACATGAGTTGTTGACTCATGAACCTTGTGTTGGGCTGTGCTGCTTTCTGGATTCCATCAGGCAGAGCTCCACTGTGGGGGTTCAGCCTCCTTGGCTTTGTCATCCATACCCCCTGTTTAAAGTGAACACCTGCACCCCCACAGGCTGAGACCCCTAGGCTTGAGGAAAATTGCCTGCACTCCTGGAAGGCAAGTTTTACTGCCTGACACTTCAGAAGACAGCTTTGAAGGGCAAACCTCTACAAACTGCTGTAAGAGAATCCTCAATTCTTTTCTGTCCCTGTAATTGACCACTCAGGAGAGGAAGACTGAGAGACACACTGTCTTATGAGGGATCTCCCTTCTGATGATCCTGACTTTGCAGTGTGTCTGCAGCAAGTTTGTGTGTGGAAATTGCACAGACATGTCATAAATCACCTCAGATCTTCCAGCAATTATGTGACCCCAAGGCAACATATTCAGTAAATTAAAAATAAATTATGTGATGGCCTGATGTGACTTCAGCAGACCTCATGTCAGACGCAGCCTGAGGGAGGAATGTGCCTTCTAGCTTTTTCACAACAACTGTCCTTCAACAACGAGTCAATTATCTGCAGATACTGTGTGTTTAGAAGACATAAAGCAAGACCAGCTGATTTTGGAAACTTTAAAACAGACTTTAAAATGCACCTCTAGGGCTTCACTTACACCACAGTGCAGTACATAAGTGCAGGTGACATCACTGCTTACAGCAGCTCTGAGAGGACACAAAGGATGGTACTGTAAAATCTCCCAGGAGTTTGGAGATGGCCATATCACGTATGTGAGAGCTCACAAATGAGGAGTGACATCCCAGAACTCTTCCAGTCATGCTTTCAAATGTGAGTGTTCAGTTCATCTCCATATCTGGTTTCTCAAACCAAATAAGAGCTTCCTAAAACGTAGAGGACAGCTGTAGAACAGATGTGATGACTGAGTTCTGGAACTGAGATTTGCATGCAAAGTCTGCCCATAACACTATTCCTCTTCTCATGCTTGCATCTGGGCAGAAAAAAATCCACAAAACTGCATCATACACCTACTCATCTTTAGTATGCATATATAAACATACAGCTGTGTTTTGATTTCACAGAAAACCCAGAAAACAAAGGATTATAAATTCATATGCTTACATTTTTTTTCCTCGGGATAGCTGACAGAGCCCCAGAAGAATATGTCTGCATCTTCTAATAAACTTTGGCTGGTGTGGTAGTTTATACAAAGCTGAAAATAAATACGGTTCAGCTTCCTCTGAATAGAGATAGATGTCAGCTCCAATTCTTGTTTATTTATAAAACCTCTCTTAAAAAATAATTATGGAAACTTTTTCAAATGTGCTGCTTCTCTCTGTTTCTAAGCTTTTAGAGAGGTAGCTAAATTTATAGGGATTATAAATTTAGAGTCAAAATACATGCTTTATTTTCTAAAAGTGTCTACCTGATACACACAAGAAAGTGTATTTTCATTTTCTTGATGACAGGTATAGCATATCTTCATAGATATGGCAAACTAAACACTATTACTCTAAAATGTAGTTCACTTTAACTCTGAAAAAGCTCTATTAATTCTTCCCATTATCTCTATACACAAGTTGCCACCATAGGTGTCAATTAGTAACTTATACTGTTTCCCTATTTTTTTAAAGTCAGTAATTTCTTAACTCATTAAACCTTAGAGAACAGTGGGGATGAAGTCTTTCCTGGGTCATACTCTTGGAACACACTCTTCTAGCTGAACTAGAACTCTCCTTTTAGCCCAAGCTCCATGTCATCTGAAATTTATTTTCAGAAAATGAAGACCAAAAGTGAACATACAAAACTTGATATGGTCTCTTCAGTACTGTGAAAAGTGGCAAAAATAACCTCTTTTCCCTGGAAGAACTTGCTTTGTATCTCTACCCTACAATACAGTCAGTATTCAATATTATTGAACTGAAAATTCATTCCGTTTAAACAGTAGCTGTCCCCTTTCTTTTCTTTCAGGCTAGTCCACAGAGAAGTCTCTGATTCACTTGTATTTTATATTTGCACCCTTCATCACAGCACCTAATTTAATTTTGTCCTGTGTGCTCTATATCCTGGCTCTTCAACATCTCTAGTCCTTCCACAGGGATTTCTTTGAAGGCCACATCTCACACCAAACCCACTGACACAAACCAATCAAATATTCTCATCTTCTCATGTGCCCTGTGGCTGCATTGTCAAGGCACTGGTGAAATTCAGCCCCCATTCTGAGAAGCAGTAGGTATTTAACCCCTCAAAGAAACATTATAACACAGTAGAGAAGATGATGAGAAGAAGTACCTTGGAATGAGATGGTTTTAGAAGACACACTTGCAGTCAGCAAGATGCATTCACATACCTGGTTAAGTCACTAGGTTTGGCCACAACCTCCTGATGAGGAAATTATTGCAACTGGTTACAGCCTGGGATTTAAATTCCCTGCAAAAAATATGGGGGAAAATTGTCAAATTGTTTCACCTCACATTTGAAGAACCCCTCTCACTTCTGCCCAGCGTTTTAAGCACAGTGGTATTAGGACTACCTAAAAATAGGCCTTGCACAACTTGTGCGTAGGAAAATCACAAAAGATTCCTGTAAGAGGACATGGAAAATTCCTACCCACAGGACACATGCAAAAAACTTACATTAGCAATCAAGTCTAAGAATCAATTCAATTTAAATGCTTCTGAGTGGAGGAATCCTTCAAGCCCACATGTATAAAGCTTTGAAGTAAAACCTACAAATAAAAGTTACAGCAACCAAATAGCTAACAGCTTTATGGTGTCTCCAATAAGCATGAACTCATACTATATTTTTTTCCCAGATGGTGTAGTTCTTAGTCTTTGCTAGGAGCAAAATCAACTTTCCACCAGCTGGCCAAAGTAGGAGAAAAATCAAGATGGATAAATTTGACTTTCTACACAAGTGGGCTCAAATCAATTCTTACCTTCCCCATCAACAGTTTTCACAACTGTTTGAAGGAGGTGAGGGAATGGAGGCCATGAAACCAATAAGAGGGAGGAAATGGTTTCACAACTTGCAAACTTTAAAGAGAACTTAAACTACTAAGCAAGTTCTTCTCATTTTCAGGTTGATAAATTTAGCTTACAGCTAGTAAATTTAAATTTAAAAAAAAATTATCCTTGTTGAAGAAAAGAAAGTGAGGTTTTGCTGCCTTAGGTGTTTAAAGTTTCTTAGACCAAGCAGGTATTAAATGCATCAGAACAGGACCCAGCCCTGGTCTTCTTCTCAAGAATGGGCTAGTGAAACACCAACACACCACAGTGACTACAGCTTTCTCCTGGATGCAACAATGCCTGACACATTGTAGCAGAAGGCAGTTCCGCAGTGAATATTTTTAAATGAATCTGGTTTTGATCAATACTCTTTTTTTTTGTTTCAAAATCCTTTCCTCAACAAGCCATTACTCTTTCTTTTCTGATTGGCTATATGCCCCAGCATCTATCTGTCTCTCACTCCTTCTATCCACCCTCCCTCAAAAAAGAAAATAATTTTTCCCTCTGTATTATTATGTCAACATCTTGGTACTGGAATTAGAATCTGTTACTTTAAGTGCTGGGGGGAGAGCCAGTCCACAAAAAGCTGGTACAGCTTGAAAGTTCTGCCAGCAACTGGACTTCATATTTTAACTATGTCAAACTTACTGTTCAGGCTCCTCTCCAACTCAGCAAAAGGATACAAGCATCCCATTTGAAAACTCTCTCCCTGAAAACTCAGAAACATGGATTGCAGTGAGGCAGAATAAAGCATAGCAGAGCAATGGGAGAAAACAGTGAAATGTCTGGAGAAATAGAAAGTTCTCAGCCACACCAAAGTCCCTCTGAAATCTGGGCAAGCTGAGAAGACATAAGGAGCTGGTTAATTTGCCTGCTCTTTCTGCAATTTAGTGAACTTAAAGGGCGAGGCTAATTTAGATCACTAGAGCAAGTGTCCTGATGGGTCTGTTGCCTTTGAGAAGCTGCCTGTGCAGGGTGTTGAGACAGGTAGGAAAGGTTAAAAGTGAGCTACCTAGCCTTGACCTCTCCCTCAGCCACATACCAACAGGAATTTTCCCTCTCTAAGAGAATCAGTTCTCTGCCTCAAGCCTTTCTGTCCAAGTGGACCAAAGTGGCAGAAGACTCCATCTGCAAGGGAAAGAAGAGAGAAAGAGAGGAAGAGGGGAGGAAGGGAGGAGAAAAGGGAGTCTGTGACAGCAAAACTACTATTCTTCTGTGGCTCTGCGCTGGCAGAATGCAACGCTGATGTGTGTGCACCCGACCACAGCTGAACCAGAGTCACACTCATCTACAGCTGCCTTGATGCTGATGGATTAGTGTCTGTTGGCACAGGTTAGATGGGTGCCTCCCTCGTGCCAATTAAGATCATTGTGATATTAATTTATGCAAAGATGAACCCAGCTTTCCTGTACTCATAGCTCTGTACTAACACCTGTTGTGTCTTCATGAACAGGGGCTGTGCAGGGCAGAGATTAACTTAACAGTGTTCAGGACAGTAAAGCCCTTATCCTTGGCCATTATCACCACTAAATATCAGAAAAATAGATTATACTTTCTTTCCTGTACAGAGTTATTACCTTCTGCCTGAGGAAAAAGAGTGTCTGGTCTCTCTGTTCAGCTGTAACAGGAGACTTCAGTGATTTTCATATTAATGGCCTGCAGCCTGAAGAAATCTCTTGCAGGCAACCTTGATCCCACTAAATTCAGAGGACTATCAGAGGACTCTCTTCTCATGTAAAGGACAGTGAAGTCAGCTCTAAATTTTGATATAAAGGAGGCAGCAGATCTATTCCTTCCCTTCTTCTCAAGCAAACTACTGCTTGTTCTCAGAGCAATCTGCCTCTGGAAATGGTCATTTGCTACCTTGGCTGATCTAAGATCAAGTGTTTTCTTGAGGAAAAAAAAATCCACAGTAACAATATGCACAGTGTAAGACTAACAGCTCTTACTCCCTGAGATTTCTCTCAAGGATACTCTAGTTAATTGAGATTAAAATCAGCTTGACTGTTCATAATGCAAGAAGTCAAAGAGAACATACCCTCCAACTTCCAGATGTGTACAAATATATTGTTCATTACACCAGATCCCTTCTAGACAAGGCACAGCCCATCCTTGTAGCACACAAAATGTATGGATGCTCTTTAACACAGCCCTCAACAAGAAGCCTTACAGAAAGTAGAAGAAGGAATTCCCCGTATTCAGATGTAATCAGTCATCTTCCTGTAAGACTGTTTCAATATTGCCAAAACCCAAACATTCAGGTTAGGCCATTGGAGTTCTAAATCATGATTTTCCCATTCTTATTTTCGTTTTAGTTTTTGGATGCTGGAGAATGGGAGAAACTTTTTTCTCTACTTCACCTGCGGACTGGAATATCAGTTTCTCAAAAGTGGAACAGATTCAGATTATGAAAAGAGTTTTGAGACTTGAGGCTTCATTCAAACCAGCACAAAAATCCAAAGACCTAACAATATTGCTGCTTCATATGCCTAATGGTGCTTGACAATACCTGTGTTAGCATTCAGCAGAGTCACTGGTAACTTCCACAAGGACACATTCATGAAGCATTCAAAGGCCTACTCGTCTATGCCCGAGAAAAACTTAATTTTTGGATGGGTTTTTATTTGGTTTTAAGTTATTTCAGAAGCAGAAGAGATACATAGATAGAAAACTGTGGATGTCTCAAGTGTCGCTGCTGTAAGAATTGAAGTCAGTGCATCGCATTTAACTCTCTGGCTGAGGAGAGAACAGACCTTAGCATTTTTCTAAATTCCCTCCCTCCCTTTCTGTTTCATATATTAGATAAAGCCTATTTCTTCATGGATATCCCCTTAGCATATCACTGACATATATGTTAGTCTTAGCTGAGCTGGGGGAGCACTGGTCCTACATGTGGGAGCAGAAGTTCCTACAAGCATTCATGTGTCTGGAAGGGCTTCCATTCCAGCCCAGTTTCTCCTAGAGCAGGCTGTTAGGTGCTGTAGCACACTCATGCTGTTTTTCAGCCATGGCTTGCCTACAGCCTGCCATAGGACATTGGGTAGCCTCTCTTATCTGGAGTGAGCTCTTCAGAGATTTACCAGGCTTAAGGCCCCTTCACACACATATTGGATGGAGAAACTGGGTTTCACTACAGAAATGACAGGACTATAATTTAACGACTGTATAGCGTTGTTAATCACTTAACTTTTTTGATGTGATCATAAAATTCTGTACAAATAAATACATGTTATAGTAAAGGTTAATCAGAGATATATCAGTAATTGGAACTGTTTGAAAATAGTTTGTCTGCATCTCTACTTCTAATAGTAATGTAAGGATTAAAAGTAGGAGAAAATTTAGAGACTTTCTGTAGCTGTTTGTCCTCAATTTTAACTCACATTTCTCCATATCACTTCTACAGATTCCTTGAAGTTACTTGTAAATACCATTGCAAATACATGTGGACTACAGTTCTAATTATTATAAAAACTTCCCAAATTTCCACATCCTAAAAGTTAAGAGTTACATCCATTACCTGGGATGTACCCATAATTATGTCTGTCTTTAAATTCTTCATGGCAAGAATTCCCCGTTACCTAGGTCATTTACAGAAAGGTAAACACTAGGGAAGCAGCTATTTATTCTATTGGCAAAGCCACAGATGAGTTTAAGGGTTTCACCAGAGCCAGTGTGATACACTCCAAGGTGAAATCAGGACACCTGGGTTCAGTTCTCTGCTCTGATATTGACTGGCTAAGATGGGGCATGCCATAACTCATCTATGTGCTCCTGCTTTACCCCATCTCTTAGACTACTCCATTTATTCATATTCATTTTTGTACAGTGTTTTCAAATCTGTAGAGGTAAAAAATACTCTAGAAATTACAGGGAAAAAAAAATAGGTCCCTCTACCATTATAGTGAAAGTCACAGTCAAAGCTCCTTTGAATGCTGAGAAAAAAGATTTTCTTATTTTTGCCTTAAATTTACTTTTGCTGTCTTCATGCTAATAAAAGTCAGTATTCAGCATTTGCTTCACCTTTTTGGCAGATCCAGGCCTTTGTAAAGATTGGCCAGTAAAAAGTACAGATAAATATATGTATAAAATTAGGTAATTTTTTTTCTGTGTTAGAAAGCTAACTTTATGTGGAGAGCATTTTCTTTTCCCCTTAAACAGTTTTTCCACTTATTTCCCAAAATTACAGTATATCTTTCTGGTGAACTTCTTGTTTGCTATGCAAGTACACACAGAGTGTAAGAAGGTCTCAGCTCAGTCTGGGTAACCAAGGAAGGGAAGAAACATGAAGGAAAGAAAAACTTGCCTACAGTAACAATTAACTCTCCCCACTGGTCCTCTCCCTCGTCACAATTGAAGAGAAAATTACTGCTTCATTCAAGATTATAAAAAACCAGGATCTGCAATTATTTGATTGAATTCAATATGGATATAAGACTACTTTTCTTCCCCTGGAAAAGCATTTTTCATTGTATTTACTTTTAACTGGAAAAATATTAAAAGAGCACATAATGATTAATCACATGCACTGTCTAGAAATCATTTGAGCAATTTTGCTGTGTATTCACTAAGATTTGGGATCCAGTCCAGTTGCTTTGTGCCTCTCTGAATTACTTAGCAATTGCTCCTCAGACACTGCCTTACTGCCATACTGAGAAGATGAAGCAGCCCCGGAAGGCACACGGCACTGTCAGCATGCCCTGTCCTCAAGGGGAGCACGTGGCACATTGCACATCCCTGCTTGCTCAGACCTGCAGCACAGGAAGCAGCTGGCAAAGATGATCCCTGTATATTACTGACAGTTCTGACTTTGGCCCCATTTCAGCCCCACACCACAGCACACACAGGCCCAAACCCAAGGAAGTCAGCATCCACAGAGAGCAGTGGACTAAGCTTAAATAACAACAGTATCTTTTGAAAGACTAAGGACAAACCAAAGCAAAGCAAACCAAACAACAAACCCAAACAAAACAAAAGCCCCACCAAAACCAAACCCAACACACATAGACTAAGAAAAAGGCTCTTGATTTTTGTTACAGCCTCAGTCCCAACACTCCCACTGATAGAGGCATTTGCCTAATTTATAGGCAAGATCAGACCTCAAATTGATGAAATAGACTGTGGTCCAGGTTTATGAACCTCAGCTGTGGACTGAGACATGGCCATGCTTCCATGGCCTTTGCTTATATAAAACACCAAACTTGTGGGTGCTGTGCCACCAAGAACAGTCTGTGCATGAGGCAATGTAAACTGCTGGGGTAATGAGATTTTCTCCCATCAGCACCATTTTAACAGCTTCTCCATGCCACCCTCAAGGGGAGAGAAGCAAGTCTTGCTCTCTCTTTCACCTTTTCTATTTTATTTATTGTGATATCCTCTATTGCAAGAGGATCTTTATCTTTGTGGCAGTAAAATGAGGCATCGCCTGTATGGCTGAAAGCTTTAATCTGACAATACTTTTGTGAATTACAGAAAATGATGGTATTCTGCTTTTAATGTTGTTGAAAGCAGAACATGCCATAAAGGTGGAACAAGGTAATCACAAACTGCACAAGCCAGGGAAAATTTTCAACTCTTTGGAGACCTAAATAGGTAACCTTACAAAACGAATCAAGCAAAAGGAGAATCTGATGATAGGTTCTCTATTTCACATGAAAAAGAGTACAAGCCTACAAACATTTTGTTGCTACAGGACAATATAGAACATATTGTCATTTTGCTTCTAGAGTGAAAAAGCTAAAGATTTGGATTCCTGAAACTAGACAAAGAATTCAATCAATCCATCTAGAGTTCATGAACAATAGTAAAAAAATATCTCTCTGAAAGTAGGGAGCTGAGACTTGCTGGTTTCTGAGACAAATGACAGTGTGGCAACCCTGATTCAATCACAGATTCATCCATTCAAATTCTAAAGCCTGCAAAACCTGCAGTATTTTTCAGCAGCTATAAGGTGAGCTGTCAGTGGACAGTCATCAAGCACCTAGCAGTATGCAGACACATCACAGATCTGTATTATTCTTTACTCTATGCTAAGGCATTACTGACACAATCTGGTACTTATACAAATAGAAAAACAGCATTTAAGAGGAAGAGTTGAAACAGAGTGTGCTCTTATTTTCTACTATCTTTGATCTTAGATTTTTTTTTCTGGCCATCTGGATACAATGAAGAAAACTAAGCAGAAATACGAGCATTAATGACAGAAGAAATGTTGGTGATGCCAGTTAGTCTAAACCCATTTAAAAGTTTCTATAGCTCTTTACAAGCTGTTAAAATGCTATATATTTGCCACCAGGAGTGAGTCAAAGCAGTAAACTGCTCCACCAGTACTCAGTACATGCATCATTCATTAGAAACATAGTGGCAGCAAAAGCTGCCAATCTTTCATAGAAAAGAATACTGCATTAGTAAACCTACTTAAGAAGTATGAATCCTTTCCACTAGTATCTGTCAATCTGTCTAAGATGTATACAACTGAGGCAATTCAGTACATTTATCCAGGACCAAATTTCAGGAACACAAGCTTTTCCAAAAAGCACATATGGATATCTATGATGGAAGTAGGCCACTGCACCAGACAGACTTCTCCTGCCACATTTCAAAATTAATTATTGTGACTCTGTTGACAATGAATCTCTGTACTCACACAGAATAGTATGCTTATTTCTATTTTGCTTTGGAAAAGAAAATTCTCTTCAATCTTGGTTTCATTCCAAATTCAAAGTGTCTTTTGAAACAGAACCTCAACCCTTCAGACATTTCTCACAGCAAGCACTATAGAGCAGCATTTGCACACTGCAGTTTCATTTTTCCTGTGGCTGCCGTCTTTATGCTACTGAGTGCCTGCAGTCCTTTTCTTCTCTGACTACTGAAGGTTTTAAACCACGTATTTAAATGACTTGCTGAAATAAGGCCAGAGAGAATGAATAATTATGATTCTCTCCTTCCTTCCCATTTTGCCACTGTACTATTAACATGTAATTAGGAGTCTAATTTTTAGTTAGGTGTTTAAAAAACCCTGAAGCAAAGGGTTTTAAATGATTAATGAACCATTTTTTAAAAGGCAAACTGAAATAAGTGTACCCTCCTGTTCACATATTTAATGACCATAATGGTTTAACATATTATTCTTCAATTACTAAGGACAGGCTTGCAGAGAAAGGCAGTATTTTCTCTAATTAGAGGTACTAAATTTCCCTTATAGCCATGGTGGTCTACAGCTATGAAAACTGCCTTCACTAAGTGCCAGTCTTAATCTGCACACAGGAGGACATTTTTCAAATGCAGGACTGTATCATTATGCCTGTACTGGTGCTTTTCCACTGTTGGTGCCAGAGTTGCTTCTTGTTAGAAAGATCTTTGTATCAAATACTTATTTATTAAGGCACTTATTAAATATAAATATGATAGAGACACAGGTCAACTAAAAAAAAAAAAATAAAAGGCAGGCAATCATAAGAGGCTGTTGCTTGTTTGATACCCTGTAATGATTTTAGCAGCTAAATCCTCTTTAGAGTGTAGTGGCAACGGGGAATTTCATCATCAAGAGAAGGCCAGAAGGCCTGCAAAGTCAACTGAGTCCAGCTTAACAGGACTTAGAGCCCACTAAGTACAATGATCTATGAAGTGCAAAACACTTCAGCCTGTGAACACAGCTGCTGTGGTCTGTGTGACTTCATATGCTCAGAAGATTTGCTGTTTGCTTCAAGCACATCACAGTTCTTTTTCTCAATCCATCCAAACCTATGCAAGGCTTCTTGCAAAGTCCTACCAGCTTGGATGAGGTTAATAGAATCTCACTTCTTCTTAAGGATACCACTTGCAGATAGACAGCAGATACCAATTCTCATTAACAGGGGATGGAGGACTTCTAATAAAATGCAGAATTAGCACTCTTTTGTATGTTTTGAGGCCAAGACTGGAACGTGGCTGAATCCACACACAGAGCTCATTTTGCACCCTGATGCCCTACTCAGAAATAAAGAAAAAACAAAATCTTTGATTTTCTAGTACCCCTTCAAATTTGTGCTTAAGACAACACCCAGCGTACCAAACATCTAAGTGTGCCAAAATGTCAGCTTTCAGTTTAGAAACGAGATGTTAGCAGCAAGTAAAAGTACACTTTGAAGCCCGCCTTTGCCTGAACTGATGGAACAGTGTCAGCATGCATGGGCAAGGGTATGCTACTGATCACAGACAAACCAGAGTAGTGTGGACTACTCTGGAAACCCAGAAAATGGAAAAATTAATAAAGTACTTTGTACACACCCAGAGTGGTTGGAAACAACCAGCCTAGGTCCAGCTATTGACAGTCACATGGAACCAAGCCCACCTTAACAGATAAAACTTTCAGTTCTCCTTTCAGGCCCTTACCAATGACTCTATATGGCACAGTACTGGGTGAACTTACTGCATCAGATGTCCTCTATATTTAAGAATATGGTCTGCCTCCTTTTACAGCATCTGCATGATTTCTGGTGATCAATAACTTGGCCCTTGCATGAGTTTTGAAGGGCGACTATTTTCATATCTCTGGGGCAATGACAACACATTCCCTTGAGTTTCTCTACAGGCAGCAATAAAAAATAGAAAGTAACATCTATTTCTATCCATAACAACTGCTGGAACTTACTGAAGAAAAGCTATTAGCATTAAACACCTGCTAAGGAAAGAGGAAGATCCCTCTGTTTATCAGCTATTCCAAGTTCAGACCACATACAAGCTATCCAAGAAGGGTCAGTAAGATTTTTATCATGATCAGCCTATGGAACCAGGTGAGCATACATCAGACTAATCTTCTTACCCTCTGGAATGAAGCATGTATAATTGCAGATATTAGGGGATTTTCTGATTTCATTGTCATTCTTGCTTCTTGCAGCATGTTTCTTCAAGCCTTCCCTTCACTTTGCCCTGTGACCCAAAGGGCTTTGCAATCACTCTTACAGCTGGTTGTGTTCTTAGAAGAGATAAAAATGCTAGTAAATTTCTTCAGTCAAGCAAACTCAAGAACTAATTGTTAAGGTTCATTATGCCACAAAATTTATGAGGAAAACACACATTAGAGCTCCCAAAGTAATATAAAAAGTAATTTTAAAAGGTTTATTAGCCAATACATATAGTTCATTAAGGGAACTAATTCTGAAACCATCTTTGGCATACCCGCCACAAGATTCCACAGGGGCCTATCCTAAGTACAGGACTATTTGATGCTTTCCTTAATAAACTGGCTGATGAAAAGACAGTAAGATTATTCATTTTGCAGGTAGACCAAGCTGGGAGTAATTGCCTGTATGCTGGAGAATATAAATAGTATTCAAAACGATCCTGGGAAAAAAAGCAAAAGAGAAGCCTGAAGAAAAAGGAGAATGAAATTCAACTGATAAAATGCAGGTTAGCATGCTAAGGCAAAGAAAAACAACTAGACAAATGCCCAGTGAGAATAAATAGGGTAAAAGGGCACTGGTCTATGTTTCTGAGCAAAAGGATCTCCAGCTTCAGATGGCTCAGAACACCTAACACCCTCCTCCTTAATGCCCTAAACAGGCAGAAGCAAACTAAACCTCAAGCAAGTAATGCAAGGTAGTTCAGTAGTCATTCCTACCTGCTCAATTACACTTGAAAATATTAGGCTGTCAACAAGATCAGGCAAGTGAAATGCCTCAAGTTGCAGTCTTTGGTTGTGAAAGATTCGGAGGTTAAAATACAGTTGTTCTCATTTTCCTTAGAAATATACTAGAAAGCCTGCCATTTTCAAAAACATTCACCTAGAAACCAAGACTTTACAGAACACTTAATAGCTAATCCCCACAGATCTCCCATAGAGAAAATTCTAAGTTAGGTAGCAGGAATAAAGAAACAATGGCCAGCATAGACAAATTCTCTTCTGCATCTTAATATACGAACAGAGCTAAGCATGTGATAAAAAGATGAGGTGTCACTCAAAGACAGTGGGCTTTAACTTTTATTTTCTTCCAACTATGCTTAAATTATATTAAAAACACTATGATTTTAGCTTATTCCCTTTTTTTTTCCCTTTAGTACATATGGTAATAAAAAAAAGTACCATACGTAAAGCAACCTGGCTTGTATACTGATTTATTCTGCATGGTGATACAATTCCAGAAAAGAACTGGGATTCCTAGTAAACAGGAATTAAGGATGGACTGATGATCTATTCCTCTCATTGCGTGGGTGTTTGAGATCAGCACCAGATGTCTTTTCTCTTCCTTACTCCAATACCTCACCACCACATAATAAATACACAAAGGAGTAACTTAACCCCTCCCTCTCTCCTCCCTTGCTCCCAGAAAAGCACCTCATACCACATGCATGTCCTAAATCTTGTCCTTGGAAAGATAAGCTGGTAAAATATTAAGCATTAAGCAGTAGACATTTTAATTCTTTCTCTCCTTTTATTTACAGCTGTCAGGAATTTATAAGGAGACTCTATGGCACACCTCTCCAGCAGAGCACAATCTGGCTCATGTAATGAAGAACGGATAGGAGAGGCCCAGACCCATCCTCCTCCCCAGTTAGTGCTGTAGTGCTATCCTGCTCTCTTTACTTTCAATTCATTCTAATGTAAAATATCTTCAGTAACACTATTTTTCCCCTTAATCAAATGACAGGAAATAAAGCCACTAATTTTTCCGAAGTCTGGATTTCAAAATCACACTTGTCACCTTCTCAAAAAGAATTATTTTTCCTGAAACCAGTGCCAAGTAATTCCTAGCCACATAAGATCAGAAGCTCATTGGGATTCATATGTGAAAGTAATATGATGTTTAATAATTTAGTTAGAGAACACTGTCATTTCTGTAAATTTTTCCTGAAGTCCTTGATTATCTACATTTATGTTGATGCAATTAAGGATAAACATTCTTGAGGGTTTTGCTGACAGAAATATGAGCTTTTTAAGCAAATTACTCCCCAAAAGCACAGATTTCAGTGGTGGGTTTTTATCCTACAGATGTTTTATTTTGGCACCAGTCAACCACTTACCATTTTCTGCCAGCTTCACTGATCCAGAGTGTCTGCTCTCAGGTTTTGGCACAGCAAAAAATGTGTAACACTAAAATTCACTGGGAATCACAAAACTGTGTTATCAGCTTTGAAAGGTTATTGTTGTATTAACAGTTGAAGGAATTACACTATTTCAGGATGTTGCTTTGGCCTCAGTTGAACAAAATTTTCATTCCAAGCAACATCTGCTGCTTCATTTCCTTAAATGAAGAGCACGTCTTTCTAAATATATTCAGCAAAATCATAAAAGTAAAAGTGAGCAAAGACATAAATCTTTTCAGGGCCACAGCAACCATACAATATTGATTCCTGTCCCTGGACAAGGGACAGGAAGTCTAACCCATATATGTGCACCCGTGGGCACAAAAAGTGGAGGCTTATTACAGTTGTTACTAAAGTTTATCGTTCTTCTACAAACCATGAGTCATGCTTGAAGCTGAATTTTATTAGACAGTAGTCTAGTCAAATAGTAAAAGGTATAATGCAAGCCAGCTATTTGACTTCTACTTATTCTAATATTACAAAGTAGAGGGGGAAAACCTGATTTCTCCAAAGCGCTGGTTATGTCTTAATGACATGACAGATATCACTAGAAATTATTTGAGTAATGGTCCCAGGCCCTTCCTCCCTTTCAGTTCCCTAGCACAATTTTAACAAAGGGTGCAGCAAGCACAACATTTGGACCCAAGTAGATCTGCTGGGAAATGGACACTCTCCTTCTTCTGCTGACTGGCACATGCAAATAAAACATCAGTTGGACTTTCAGCTCTCAAAAAATGATATCATTTGCCTCTAATCAGATAAATTATGGTAGTTTACACCAGTCAAGAAATGTGCATATACAGTAAATTCATAGCAATGAGGCTCACAGTCACCCAAACATGGGACTGAGGTCACTAAAAGACCTAAATGCTTTCCCGTTATGCTGACAAGCCAACCATCCTTTTTATATTTTATAACAAACAACCAAAACAAAAATTCAGCTTTTTTTTAGAAACAAAATGTGCATCTACAAATATAACCTAGAATACTTAAAGAAACCATCTTATTCAAGCTCTTCCCCAGTTTGTCATCTCACAGACTCAGCATCTCAGTTCTTCAGACTGTGTTATAAAGAAAGCCAGGGAGTTGTAACTAAAATGAAACTAAGGATGGATTTAAGAGCTGAGCTCTAGGAAATCATGCTGTTGCAATTTATAACATTATTTTACTGAGCAGTCATCCTTGGGGAACAGCAGGAAGAAATACATGAATGTATCTCAATGGTGTCATCTCATGCTTTGGCACTTGAGGTTGAACTCCTCATTTTTAAGTTGTCTGAGTTATGCATGAGAACATTGTGCTGAGCACACTGTGGGGTTGGCAGTCTCCTGCAGAAGGCTAGTGTAAGCACCTGAAGCTAAAACCTCCCAGTAACCTCTTCCAGAACCCTACACCAAAATGTGCAAAAAACTCTAAAGCAACCTCACCTGCAGTAACAGTTCACAATTTTGTGCATCATAACCCTTCAAATGGCAAGTACTGCTTTAATATGCTATATTTTTTGTTTCCCAGCAGAGTTTAACTACTACAGTCACTGAATGTTCCAAGAAAGCTCCTAATATTTCTCTGAATATTTAAATGTGTGACTTCCATTGCAGCTCAAAACAGTGGAGTATAATAGTTCAGCACTTCAACACCATTTGAGGTTGTTTTGTCAGAAATGAATTTGGAATTGCATACACTGTAGTCCAATAGCCATATTATTTGAACTCCATTGGTCATAATAGTCTTTTAGCAGTATGCATTTCCTAGGTGGCCACTGCAGAGCTTGGGGCTTGGATCCCATGAACTGTGATGCAGCTTAACAATGCAATGTATCCTGCTGCTAATGCGCTCAGCTTGATGTTCAAAATACAAGCAAATGTGTAGAGGAAAAATGGGCAAAAAACCGCTTAGGTAAAATAGAGAAACAAGGCAGGGTTCTGTGTTTGGCCTTAGAGAGGAGCCAAATCATGGAGCTTCAACTGCAATTTTGTTGCTCATTTCTGTCCCAGTATTCATGGTTTACTTTCATGGATCTCTATACCTGCTGATTCAAGTGCAAGAAGGAAATGAAGCCTTCAAATAAGAGGACACATAAGGAATTATATCTTGGTTACCACTCTGCCAGCTTTGTTCCTTTCCAGTGGTTCCTTGCTCTTTACCAAAGCCAGTATGTTTGTTACCACAGAGCTGCAATATCTACCTTAATATTCCAAGAGATCACAACTAAGACTTTTACTGCAGTACTTTACTTTAAAAAGAGGGCCTAAACACAAAGATCTAGTCATCAGAAAAAGAGTTAATAGTATGGGGACTATGTTTCTATGACAGAGGAAACAAGCTCACGTAAAATGAGTGTGGCACACTGCACAAACAACATTATGCTCACTTGTTAGTCACATTTGTAAGATTCCTTGTGTTAGTAGGAAATTTTATGGCTTGCCAACAGTAGGTATTTCCAAAAGTTCCCAAGTCCTAGATACACACAGACATACATGCTCAGAACTGAGTAATTCATCCAGTGATGTTTTTCATTAATTTCATCTTAAAAAAGGCTCATGACAAACAGTACTGGAGCAGAAGGTAAGAGTTACAGCTGTGAGGAACATGCTGGTACTCATGATAAATTCATACGCTATATTCACAACATGACAATGGGCAGCAAACAAATGGAAAGGGAAGGAAGACAAGACTTACTGTGTGCATATTTATTTCCAGAAATGTTAAAAATAAAAAAGTGAGAAATTGACAGAAATTGCTCAGGCAATTACATAATACCATTAAAGTGGTTGTGTATGTAAAGGGAAAATGAGAAAGCAGCATCAGTGAAATTAACAAAGAACTTGTGTAAATGCTGGGAGGCTCCAGTCAGCAATGGTTTATACTAGCTGAGAATCCAAAATGCTGTCTTTTCTGATTCAGAATAATAAAAAAAAAAACTATTACAGGTACTTAAAGGAAACTATATAGGCACTACAGCTGTAACTCAATGTGTGAATTCAAAGCCTTTTGCCTACTCAAAGATTTGTGAAACAGCTGGAGGTGAAACTTGTAGCCAATCATTGCTCTTGTCCTATAAGAAATTCTGAGTGGTTTTTTTTGATGAATTAGAACAGAAACTAGAAAGAGAAAAGGTGTCACTCTTAAGAGAAAAGAAGAAAATACAGAATATGTCTGGAAAAACACAAAAACATTCTATCTTTTCAAAACTGACTAAAATTGGGGTTTTTTTAATCAAACAGAAAATATATGATTTTAATTAACTGGACACAAATCCCCTTCCAAAACCTACTGCACTAGGTCTGAAAAATACAGTTTGATGATATTTGCCCATTCCTTCTGCCTGAGTCAGTAGATAGGGCTTCTGCATATATGTGAAAGGACAGATAAGGGCAAGGGCAAGGCCAAGCTAGAAACAAAGTGTCATGCACATTGCAGTTCAGAGAGAAAGCCCAAACCAAGCTTACCAGGACTTTCAAGATAACAGAACTATTTCTGTGTGCTAATGCTGGAGACCAGTTTGGTACCAAACTCCACTTTTCTGTGATTTGTGAAACCACATGTTCAGATTTCAGTCAGACCAAAATATTTCTCTCCAGCTTTCACAGCATGGAGTGAGTTTCTTAAATGCAGGATTTGGGAAAATGATTGCTAAATATTTTCTCCAGCTGCAAATTTTCAGCATGCAAAAATTCTCAGAAATTTTCCAGCCAGCTATAAATTGAAGTTACAGTATGTAATCCCACAATAACTTAAAAATGTGGTAGTGTAAATTAAGCACAATCCATAAAAACCTAATGTTTTGTCATTTAAAATTGTCCTTTTATTCTCAAAGTAACAGTTGTAAGCATATTGAAGTTTAAATTATAATTAATGTTCCAAGAAATACAGTCAATTGTGTAGTTCATCTAAACTTTATCAGATCTTTTACAATGAGTTAATGTGCTTTTAGTGAATCTCTTCAACATGAATTTGATCACAAAAATTATGGTCTTTACAGGATCTGAAGCTACTGTAATTTATTCTAATTAATATAATATCTGCTTAAAGTTTCTGCCACACAAAACCCTCTACAGTTTATTGTGGTTCACTTTGTTTGAAGTGCAGTGACTGAAGACTAGAAAAGGAGAGCATGAACAAAGTTTTAATCACAAATTTTTGAGCATCCACTTATGTGAGATATTTGTAGTTTAGAACTGAGATATTTGTGTTTTAGAACTGAGATATTTGTGTTTTATTCTCAATCCCTCTGGTCTTGGCCCAGTCATTGCATTGCTGTGGACTGCCAGAATTCTCCATCCACATGCATTTATCTTATCCACTGATACTCTAGAGGTCAAGGATATTTTATATATATATATACGTATATATATATATATAGTCATGATATGACTGTATGACAGCCCCTGCAAGGTTGTGTATTCCTGACCCTTTCCATTTGGATTTACTCCATGACAATCTTGCTTGCTCTTTCCCCACCTTCATTGTGCTATAAATTCCCAATAAGCTGTGTACTAACTGGGATATCTCTTCAAACAGTCAAGAATTTAACCACTGACTGAAGGAGTCATAGTTCAAATTTTTCTCTCATGGCCTGCTGCATCCCATGTACAGTATGATGAGATCTGTCCTTAACTTTAACATGAAAGTGATCTGGGTTATTCATACCCTTGAACTGTTCCTTTTTCTCCTTGACAGCTGGCTTGCAAAGTGAGGGACAGGCTAAGTCAGGGCTCCAAGGTACTGCTGCAGGGCTGCATATCCAGTGATCCAATGCTGATCCAAACTCTCACTCACCCCCCTCTTCCTGACAGTATTTCCCCACAAATTAGTAAGCTTGAGTTGTGGTTCCTGCATATGTTTGTCATGACTGTAATCACGACTCATTAAAGTAGCTGTTTGTTGAGACTGTGTGAAGATTAAACCATTAAACAGCAAACAGAGCCAGAAGACCAATAGTGAGCATTTCAATAAGGATATGAATTCCCACTATGAATAGATCAATCAGGCACTGTTTGTGTAAAGTACTGCTTGTAGGCTTCCAAATAACTAATATTTTTAAAGCTATCCCAAAAATGGACTCAAATCTGCTGTATCATTTTCAATTAAAAGCTTCTTTTTTTTAATACAAAGTTCAAAATTTTTGCTCTTTATTCAAGAATTCCACTGATGAAAAGGATATGTTGGGGTATACAGACTTCAGTAAAAAATCTGTGAAGGTCCTCAATGGAGGAATAGTATGAAGAGGGAAATAAAAGAAGATTAAATACTACAAATACATTTTAGATATAATCCAATGCTGATTAAAAACTGCAGAAAGATCCCCTTTACAGGCACTTTTTTTTTTATCTCAGATGGAACAAATTTATTCCATTCAATTATGCAACCAAAAGCTTAATATCTCAAAGTATTTGGTTTATAGCCCAAATTCCCAAGCCAATAACAGATTTGTGAAGTATTATCAAGCCTTGGCTACAGTTTCTATCCATTCATTAGTACGTTTGCTATGATAATTTGTATGCAGCTACTAAGAAGAAGCACTAGATGCTCTTGAAGTGGCATTCAGACATAAACAGAGGCCAGAAATTATTGGTAAATATGAAGGCTGTGCAGAAAGCATCACTAGGAGAGAAGGTGTGAAGTGATAGAAAATCACCCATTTACAATATTCATCAAGGCAGTAGCCTAAAAAGGACAAAGAAAGTAATTCATCTTGGTAAGAACATGGAGCGAGAAGAATGCAAAGTAAGTGTCAATAAGCTAAACTGTGATTACAAAATTTGGACCTTGGAAAATAGCCTGTTTGAGAAATAATGTATATCAGAGCATGACTTCTGCTAAAATCTAGAATAAAGATTTACAAGCCAGTCACATAAATCAGTCCATTTTTATTAATAAAACATATAAAGTACTGAGTTTCAAACCATCTGTATGACAATAATGCTACTTATAAATCAGGCACATGAACTATCCATTATTTTCTACACTTATAAATCAGTCTTACTCGCAAAGCACTTTCCTGACTGGAAAATCACTCTCTTGATTAATAGATTAGGTGCCACCGGACAAATATATTACTGAAATGAATCATACATCTTTTGACCACTGGGCCCATTTCATGAATCAAAAACTCCGTATATACCAAGTGTTCATAAATGTTCAATTATGAACAATTTAGCAACCCAATATCAACACAGAATTCCTTAACATATATAAGCACACACACACACAAAACTTTAAAGCCATAGAGAAAAAATTTGCTTGGTTAGGTCTCTTTTTGAAGCTAAAACTTAACTGTATTCCCTGTTCTACTTGCCACTGTGTAATCCATCAGGATTTTGTTTATCTAAAACCAGAAAGCAATTTAATGTTTTGATGTTTGCAAAGTGGGGGTTGCAGAGAAGGGAGGGTGATATTAAGAAAAGTTATTGTTTCTGCTTTTTTATACTTCACACAAAATTGGAAGTAAAAATCTCTGCTACCTCATTCTAGAAACTCTTGTGGATTTAGTTTGCCATTACCCCTCACCTTTGTCTGAACTTTTGTTTGAAACATATTTACAATTTCTTTTAAATTGTCATTATAGATGCATTATATCATTAAAAGAATTTATTTAACAACTGCTGCACTACAAAACATTTAATTTAATACAAATTAAATACAAGATGCATGAATTTTTCTAAGGTTAAGAGAGGATGTGTTATGACAAACTCTACTGCTGTGAGATTCTCAGCAGAAAGGTGAAAACTAGTTCTTAAATTGAGAGGGGCCTCATTTAAATTGCATTCATTTAGTAGAATGCAGCTGCTGTTGAGTCCAAGTAATTTCTAACTAGTTTATAAATACAGCTGGGATGATGATTGTATAAATACTTGCAATAAGACAGGATAATAAAACCAAGCAAATGCTTTTATCATATATTATGAAAATAAGTAAAAATGTCATTTGAAGATGTGTATTTGAAGTTTATCATAGCAACTCCCACAGAGAATTCCATCAGAAAAATATATATAAATTAGAACAGTGTGTTTTAAAAACACAAATAAAATTTCTAATTAAAAAGAAACTGATCTTATGAATCTAGAAGAAAAAACAAAACATTTTAGCTTGAGGTAAATGGTATGCTTTGGTATCCTTTGAAATGATTTTTTTCCAACCCAACTTGATCACTAAACTGGATAACTTATTACTCAGACCAGCTTTTTATCACACTGATATCCTTTAGATGAAAGGCACAGATGTCATTGTGGTTACTGAAACAGGTAAATCAGAGCTCCTATGTGAGAGAGATAAAGCTAAGAATCAAGTTTTTCACTTTCAGCATTTGGTGCTGCAATGAATGTGTTGAGGACCGTAAAATGGAGATGTTCCTACAGGGACCACCTCTGCAAGAGCATGAAGCAACTCCTGTTGCCTTTGTTATGCAGTCTGTTAGGTAGTGGAAGGCAGGCTTAGAATGGAGCACTAATTTCACAGACAGTGGGAGAATAGGTAGGTAACAGGATAGATGGGAAGTACAGCTGAGAAATATTCACAAAAGAACTTCCCTTTAAAATCAACCTGTCTGTTTACCTCTATACAGATTTAAGGAAAACATCTGCATACCATGGAACAGAAGAATTACTCCACAGCAGGCTGTAGTAAAATAAACTGCAGACTTAACCAGGTACCAGCTGACAGTAATAATAGTTTGTAATTAACTAATGCATTTCTCTGAAGTGCTCAACAGTAACAGTTGAGGTTCTGCATTCAGTTTTTGCTGTTATTGCAGAGGCTTGGGAAGAAGCCTTTTCCATGATAATAGTTAAGGTAAGGACTAGTGCAAGCTTTTGACCACATTATAGACAAAATTGCATTTTACTTCTCGAAGATAAGAAAAAACATGGCCCCAGTCTGCATTTGGCTCTGCCAGCCAGAAGGGAGGGGGGTCATAACCAGTGGATAAAAACCAGCCATACTTTCCTTCAGATTTCTTTCTTGACCAATATCATTAACTCATTTCAGTAGAGTCATTAAGAGGGTACTATCTGATATCTGTCTATGCTGGTGTGAAAAAAATAGGCCTGGATAACCCTACTCAAGCAGTGGGTTGGAAGATTTTTATTTTAAAAAATCTCTGGCTGACAAGTTTGAGGGAAATCCTCATTAGTATGTGAACAGTTAATTGATTGAATTTTGCTTTTTTCCTACAACACCTATTTACTTATAAGCCAATGTAAATAATATTCTCTTGATAATTTTGCATAAGTTTGTGAAGCCATCTTACATAAGAGTGCATATTAAATTATTAATATTTTTGGAAGAATACATAAGAAATGTAAAGTGATGGGCTGCTGTGGGTTCAGATTTAGCCAGAATATTTTATTACAATATATTGGGCATTATATAATAAACTTTTATCTAATAAAGGCACACATTCAGGAAAGATTAGGTGAATTTGATGCTTGCCACTGTTTCTAGATAGATATTTAAGTCTACATGACAATTTTGGAGTGCAATACATTCTAGTCCAAAATCAAATATCTCTGTGTTTCATAACACTTTAAGCTTGTTGTAGATGGGATGCAAGTTTTTGCCAAATGTATAATTGGAGATATATTTGCTTACATAGGTGCTGCAGTTCTAATTCATTAATTCACAGCAGTCTGCAGTATTTTGAATACAAAAGGCAATTCAAAGAAAAAAACTTTCACCCAGTTAAGTACATCACAGGAATTCTACATCTGAACAAATGACCTTTTCCTCCTGGCAGGTACATTTCCTTTGCCTCTTGTAAGCTAGTCTACTCCTATGCAGGCACAAATCCAATCTCTTTCTATCTTCAACACTTTGCAGTTTTTGTTCACTCTCTGCTGATAAGAGGGATCGGGATTCTGAGACCTTAGGGTGATTGAGCTATAATGATTTTCTCTGCAGACATTTGAATAGGACAAAGTACTGGAGATGGTCTATGACCCTCCCAAAGTCCTCTTGGGAGGCAAGTTGAATTTACTGAATCTCCAGCATCGCAGACCTCCACACAAAGCTGCTCTCACTGTTGCTGTCCAACAGGCAGGAAACAGCAGCCTAGCACAGGGCACCTGAGAAGCTGCCCACAAATTCAACATTTGCAGTGTAGTCTGTCAGCAGGAGACCTTGACCTAAAGGCCACAGGTCAACAGATCTCAGAAGTGAAAAGCACTACCATCTATTGCCATGGTGCTTCCTGCAAGTGCCATTCAAAAATGGTCCATGGTATGTCTGTGAGCCAAAATTTACTCAGCACCTACCACAAATCAGAGTGTTATTTAGAGTAGTAAGTGTAGAAAACTCAAAAGGAGCATTCACTTAATTTTTTTTCCCCTTAGAGCCATCATACAGCTACTGCCTTTCTTAAACTCTGCCCAAGTTAATGAAACACAATGGCTCACCAGAGGACTGCATAATTTGCCTGCACAGGAATGATTTTCACATTTATGAAAAAGTCTACAAATATTTACAGATTAAAAGTATGAAAAGTATAAAAGTGATATTTTACTATTATTAATCTGAAATTTGATTATACATGCCAGTTATTTTAGCAAGAACCACCCTAAATGATAGTCTCTCTCAAAATAAGGAGAACAAATGTTAAAAATGTGAAGGTCTTGAAAGGTTGGAAATTTGTTTGGGGAAGTATGGAGTAAAAAAGTAAAGCAGAGGGAATACATAATGTGAAAATTCAGACTGGGATTACTGTCTGGGTTGTCTATAAGAAGGCATTTCAATCTGGGCTGCCCAGGGAGGGGGTGGAGTCACCATCCCTAGAGGTGTTTAAGAAAAGACTGGATGTGGCACTCAGCGCCATGATGTAGTTAAGAAGGTAGTGTTTGGTCATGGGCTGGACTTGATGACCCCAAAGGTCTTTTCCAGCCTAGTTGATTCTATGATTCTGTGATGTCCAGTTGCAGAGTAAGTAAGAAGAAGGGTTCCAGATGGTTCAAGTGCTGGCCTGAACAAGTTTTGTATTAAAAAACCCCAAAACATAATTAAGTGTATTTATCAAATTGTTCACTAGAATGACACCACAAAGCAGAAAAAATAATTAGAAATTTTATCTGATTTCCCAGAGAATGAGGGTGAGACATTAGCATATATGAGTATGATCCCAGAGTTTTCCTTACAAGTGAAAGATGACAGTGGCAGCAACCACTGTCAGCTTTCTGTATCAGCACTGTGGAAGAGCCAATTAGGCCACCTGTTCTTACAACACAGCTTCTAAAGACCCACCTACTATATCTATGATGATTTAAGACCAGAGGAGCTCAAAATGCATTGGATTTCACAAACATTTAATTCCTTTGGTCAGAACAGGATACTAACAAAGCAAAAAACAGATTCTATGCAAATGCTTGAGCAGAAATTCAGCATTGTATAATCTCATGCACAGAAAAGACAGCAATGAGAGTTAATTCCTCCAGAGCTCTTAGTACAGCATTTCATTGTATGTAACAGGAAGAGGTCACTCTGTTTTCAACCAACAAAAGATAATAGTTATTTTATATGAACAACAAGATTCAATGAGAGGCTTTGTTTCAAGATTCAACCATACTGTACCATTAATGTGGCCATGCTATTCTCCATCAGTACAGTGACAAAACAGGATACTACAAGTATACCCAATATTAATGTTTTCACAAAGATAAAATTAGATAGTGGAAAGCACATGTTAGTCCTGTGAATTCCAGTGGGATTTAAAGAGCAAATTATACAAATTTGCTAAGCAGGTACATTTTAAAGAGATTGTGAAATATCTGAAAGAAAATGCAAGTTTTAACTCGTACTGGTCTTCCCTCTTGTGTTTTGGGCCAGAAGAAAGACCACTTACTCTCCAAAACCATCAGTTCCCTAAGAGAAAACACTACAGGTATCTACCCCTAAAAAGACACAAGCAATCAACTGTAGGAACATTAACGAACATTAAGGAATCTGTAAAAGGCATCAGCCCACAACTGTGAAGGATGGATTTTCTGACCAAGATACCATAGAACCTGGAATGATTGAAGCTTGATTTTTCTAGAACAAAGTAATCAAGAGATTTGCTATTGAATTCAAGAGAAGAACCAAAGCTTTAGATTTCCAAAGGCACAAATGACAGCAAGATATTCATACCACCTGTGGCTTTTGGGAGCCTCATATATACTTGTTTGGCTATTGGGACTATCATATATACTTGTTTCTTTTGATCTGTGTCTCTTCCAACTGAACTGTGTCCAAATCCACTTTATCTTCCTTTATCCACATCCTTTGTTTCCTAAAGCCATTTTACAATTCTGTTACCTTTCACCACTTTTCCTTGAGACTATAAATTTTACACTTTAAACATATATCAGTTAAAGCAAATTAAGGCCTTTAAGCTAAAGAAGGTTAAAACAAATGAGGAGCAGTTAAAGCTCAGGCTGATACTTTTGAATTTTAAAATCAATGCCAGATGATCAAGCATATTGAATTCTTTGCTCCAGTTAAACAGGCTGTATAAAATTTTTTAAAGCCTAAGTTAATGATCTGATAAAACTCATTTGTTAATGTAAGAAAGATTGGAGTTTAAGGGTGATTTACTGAACATGTGTTTTTACAATGTTTGTAAAATATTGTGCAGAATGATTCAGCATTTTCAGTAAGAATCATTCATAGGCAGTGTTGGAAACCTTGTCAAACAATCTATGCTTCTTTTTTATGATTTAGAAGTGGTGTATGTTTCTTAGAACTAATAATGGGAGATGTATTTTCACCTCTTACTCATTAGCTCAAACTTCTCTTAGATCATTAATAAGAGGGGGGAAAATAATCTGAAGTATCTTTTGATGATCTAGAGGCCTTTAAAATTATTAGCCCATTAATTTTCACAATAAACCTAAGAGATTCGGTAACCATTATCATCCTTTACAGACTGAAAGTGGAGAAAAGCGAAGTGGAAGGACTTATCAAAGGTCACACACTAACTGAGCAAGACAATGAGAAACTTCTCCAGAAACTTCAACAGACCAAAGATCCAAAAGTGAATTTTAGGTATTAATCTGTTTGCTCTGGAATTCATCAGAAATCTTGACATCAAACCCCATCCAAAGAGTTCATTCTCAACTGCAGGGCTAGAAAAAGACTCAGGTCTATCTATTCCAACTACCCAAATCGTACATTTGGTATCACCAAATAAAGAAACACTTGAGGCCCTATAGCATTAAATGATGTGAACTGTCACAGCTATGAAGTCATGAAGTCAAGAGGTAGTCTGAATCTGAGGTTTCTTAAAAAACCAAAATAATTAAGAAAATTAAGAAAAAGCACATTAAGAAAAAGCTCTAAGTTTTTAGACAGTATAAAAGGAATTCTCTTATATTCTATTATAAATTGAACTGAGAATATGGGGGAACTAGGAGAGTAAGTTCATTAGGCAAAGCATACTTAACATTAATAGAATTTTGGACTGAATTTTCTGGCAAACATTGCAAAAATAGTGTGGGAATTTTGCTAACCATAACGGGTCAGAGGGATTCTGGTTCATGCTTCATACAAAGACAATTTGTCATCACTAGGAATTTCTTTAGCAGTCAGAAGAAAAAATCCAGTAAGCCAATAAAACCTCTAGGAGGGCAGGATCTTCTCATTAACTGACACAATGGTGATATTCCATGGAAAAATGGTACTTCCCGTAAGCTCTCAGTCATTTACTTGTTTGTGGAAGTTTAATCCAGGCTACAGATGAGGTTCCACAAGGGTTTTAGTCTGAAAGTATTCAATATAAGTTCACTCTTATGTAGCGGTTCTCTAAAACCGGATGTGGAGAGGATAGGTGCTCCCCTCAGACCTGAAGACGTGTCTTGTCATTCCAGCTGATCAGATTTGCCAGAACAAAAATATAGCAAGATTCAAACAAATCAATAGCCAGATGAGCTGGTAACAAGCAAATCTAATTTTGCAATAATATTTAAACTTGATGTGGGGATGAAATTTCTTAGAGCCAAAGCACTGGGGACAGTGGCAGAGACATGAGCTTTTCTCATGACACGAGGTGTCCACTATTCAGTTTCCCCTTTTTACCTTACACCTATAGAAGGTCTCAAATTAAGACAATGTACAGGAAGGGAATGTAAGAAGAGATCGCATTTGTGAGAGGTGGAATATGCAAAGCTGAAAGTCTGCAGCAGAAGAAGGATCCCAATATGAGCGCCTTAAATTTATTAGTGCATACTCTCACCTGTCTCAAGCCTATTCCAAAGCACAGATATTACCATTACTATTTCCAGCTGTTTAAAAATAAAAGAAAATCCCAATGAGCCCTGCCTGGACATACAAAAGGAACCAGACAATAAAAGAGTCACATTTTGATACTTCTCTTAGCAGTCACTGTTTTCATGAAATCATAGAGAAGAGGTTTGGTTCCAATACCACTTCCTTTCCCCATCTCAGCCCCCATAGATGCAGAAGTATCTCTGTCTACATGTGGCTGAGCATTTAAAACCCAGCAGTATGGGCTAGCTGGCCAAGTAATCATTGTCTATCTCCTATGAGGAAAACTATACACACAAGAAAGAGTCCCAAAGACTAGACCCCAAACAAGCATGACCAATTTGACCATGTAGACTGAAATGTTAGCATGTCAGTTGATACTAGAATGTCATGTCCATTTCAAACTGTTCTAGGTATATGACATGCACATTTAAAAAAATCAAGTGTTTAACATTTTAAAAGTTAGCCCACTGTATTATATATTGTTTTAAACTTTTTTTTAAACTTCTCTTACTATCTTGAAAGAGCCCATAATAAGAATTTCTATCTTGTAGCTACAAGCTAGATCAGAAAAAAATCCCTGATATAGGTAGGATATTTTATCTCTTGGCCTCAAAGTGTTTGCAGTGCTGCCAACTCTGTAAACTATTCAGTCCATTCACAGGCACACACTGGGACTCAGCAATTGAAAGAAAAATCAGGACACCTGCTTATTATTAAAAGAAAGTAAAACACGTTGCTTTGTTGTATTTATAATTTTATCCTCAAATGCTATAATTTAGCATAATTTTCATGAGACTTCAATGGGATTCTGGTATGTACTTCCACAAAAAAAAAAAAACAAACAAACAAAAAAAAAAACCAAAAAGAGCATGATAAGATGAAGTTTATGAAGTCTAACTGGACACAGAGCATCTCCAAGGATCAAGGATGAAGACTCCACAGACTTCTGGGAACTGAGCCAGTGGGCAGCCATTCAGTCAGAAAACAAGTTGGGTTATTTCTATTGGGCTCAAATGGAATCACCTGTATTGCAGTTCACACCCCCTCGGCCTTTCACAGGACACCACTGTGAAGAGTCTGCCTCCATCTTCTTTGCTCCCTCCAAGAGGTATTATTGATAAACACACAATAAGATACACACAAGGTTAAATAATCCAAACTTTTGCATCTTCTCCTTACATGACTGATGCCCTAGTCCCATAATCAGCATTGGGGACCTTCAGGAGACTCACTGCTGTATGGCCATGTCTCTCTTTTATTGGGGAGCACAGAAATGGACACAGCATTCCAATGGTGGTCTCACAAGGGCTGGGTAGAGGGAAAGGATCACCTCCAACCTGTTTGTGACACTCCTCCTAATGCAACCCACAATGCTGTTTGCCTTGCTTAGCCTGTCAAGATTTCTCTGAAAAGAAACACAATTATCTTTTTTATCAAAAATTCCTCCCAGTTTTGTATGATCTGTGACTTCCTGAGGGTACACTCTGCCCCATCAAGATATTAAACACTATTGACCTTTAAGGTACACCACTAGTTGCTGATCTCCAGTTGGAACATTGTGCCTTTGACCACAGGTCTTTGAGCCTTACAATTCAAGCAGATTTCAATTTATCTCTATTCACTCACTTATCTGGTTCATCCTTCATCATTTGTCTATGAGGATGTTTTGTAAGACAGTGTTGAAAGCATTACTAAAGTGAAGATAAGCATCCACTGATCATCTACTTGCATCACACCATCACCAACCACAACCACTCATTTCATGCAGAAGTCTATAATACAATTCAGCGACAATCCTCCCTTCATAAATCCATGCTGTCTGACCCAATCCTGTACTTATTCTTGCTGTGTTTGGAAATGGTTTCCAGAATTATTTGCTCCATACCTTTCCAGGGACCAAGGTAAAGCTGACTGGCCTTTAGCTACCCAGCTCTTCCTTCATTCTGTTCTTGAAGCCTGGCACACCATTTACTTTTTTCCAGTCTTCAGGAACCTTCCCCTATCAGCACAACCTTCCAAGATCAAAAGTGGCCATACAATGACATCAGCCAATTCCCTCAGCATACATGGGTGTATCCCATCCAGACACCTGGATTTGTGGTTGACAAGGGTAATTTAAAATTCCCTAAGCTGATTCTCATCCCCTAAGCTAAGTCTTGCTTCTTCTAGGCTGTCTCAGGGGGGCCTTTGTGAAGACAAGTCTTACTAGTAGAGATCAAAGCGAAGAATGCATTGAGCATGTAATTCTTTTCTGTGCCATTTGTCATCAAGTCCCCTTCCCCATTTAGCATTGAGCCCATGTTTTTTTTTTGGTTTTTCCTGTGCTGATAGACCTGTAGGAAGCCCTCGTTACTGTTAAATCCCTTACTAGATTGAATGCTACATTGTTTCTGGCATTCCTAACCCTGTCCCTGCACATTTGGTTATACTTCTCCTAGGTCACTTGACCTTTTGAATCCTGTGTATGCTTCTTTTTTATATCTAATTTCATCAGAATATCACTGTTCATCCACACAAGTCTCCTACCTTTTCTTCAATTTTCTACATGTTGGATTGAACTACTCTTGGACTTGGAGGATGCAAACCTTAAGAGGAAAACAGCAACAAACCACCCAAGCAGCTCTCTTGGACTGTACCCCACAGCATTCTTCCAGGAGACTCCTAAAGAGGCCAAAATCTGCTCTTCTAAAGTCCAGGGATTGTAATCCTACTATATGCCTTGTTTCATTTTCTCAGGACCTTGAATTCCAGCATCCTGTGCTCAGTGTGGCCAAGGTTGTCCCTGTCTTCATCGTTTTTGCAAGTTCTTCCTCACTGGTGTCAGGACCAGCAAAGAGCGACCCTTCGTCAGGGCTCTCAGCAGCTGCAGGAGGAAGTTACCATGAATGCACTCCAGAAACCTTCTCAGCTGCCTGTGCCTTTCTTCATTCACCTCTCAGCAGATGCCAGGCTGGTTAAAGTTCCCATGAAGATCAAGGCCTGGAACATGAGGCTTGTTTCCGTGGTATGAAGATGACCTCCTCTGTTATTTCTTCCTACTTTTAGACTGGTTCTCCAGATATAAAATGCAAACACTTTCATTGAGGGGCAATATGAAAGAATTGAAAAGGTTCTTTGCTTTATATCTTCAGCACCTTTTATCTGGGGTTCAAACAACACTCTACATGCCTTATGGCACGCCTATGGAAACAGACATTTTCAAGTATTTGTACCCACACTTCTGACACAGCACCAAGTATAACTTGTTACCTCCAAGTATTGCACAAAACATGGAGGTGGGCCTGGTGGGTACCTAGTGGGAAGCAATTGTTAAAATAGCCAAGCTGAGGAATTACCTTTCAAAGAACGCACTACTCAAAAAGTGTATGTGACTTTGAGATGTGAAAAATGAACTAGGTGTCATGTATATCAAATGTCTCTTCCATTTCACCTGTCACTCTCACTTTCATTTTCTAAGCAGCAGAGGCTGTAGCAGTGTGGGTTGGGAAAACAACTGAATAAAGAATATACCAGATCTCTCATAATGAATCTTTAACTTGAGTTATGGGCACAGACGTACTCATAGGTTTTTGGAAAGTTTGTATTAGTCAGCCTTCAGGAGAACCCCAAGACACTCGTTGCGTTGGAGCGGCTGAAAGACTGGCTGTCACACTCTCCTGCCAGATGAATAGATATGAGTGTGTCACTACCACTCTTGCTTCCCCTGCCTTAGCAGAAGTATTTCACTCCTGAAGCACTTGGGTAACTGTCATTTAATAATTTTGTCTAAAAGTGGACAAGGAAGTGTGAGAGTCGTGAGGAATAAGGACTGATCCATTGTCCACGAAACCCAGCAAGTCCCACTTCCTCCACATACCCTTTCTTAGTTCTTCCTAGCCTTCCAAGGCTTTAGTATTAAAAACAAGTACCTATGACAGAGGTTGCATCAACACCTCCCCGAACTTCTGTGTTAATCTCTTTCTATCATTTCTTTCTGTACTTCACCCTGCTCTAAGCCACAAAGCATTCGCTTTCGGTATCAACTTTGGTCCCTTTTTGCTGGGACAGACTGCAGGACAATCATCACCTCTGAGTACCTTGAAGCTTTCTTGTTCAGACAGTTTAACGTGGGCAAGACCCTCTAATTCAAGATCTCCTCAGAACCAAATATGCTTAGGTGTGATATCAAGCCTTGCACAGCACAGAAGGCTGAATATAATCTGAAAATAATTACTTCAATTAAGAGATTCAAATTAAGTTTCATTCACTTCAGTGTCTCAGAGAAAAAGCTTTTCACAAATCTGCTGCCTGCTTTCCACCTATGATCTGAATGTCAAATTCTCTAATTATTGTAGTAGGGTTGTAGCTTTTGTTGCACTTTTTAAGCTCACAAGTTCTCCTCGGTGTCCCAGCAACGGACACTGAAGATTTCAGAAGTATTATCTACTTACACACACACACTGCCATGAAGAACTTCACTGGTCCGTGAAGCAGGTAAGTGAAGATTACTCTTGCCAAACAGTGCCAATATCAAAAGTATTACAGCAAAGAGAATTTTTTTTTCATTTTCCAAAGTTATAACTCTGAAAAAGGAAAGGAATAAAGGGAGCAGAATGTTCTCCTCAACCACTCCCCACCACTTACAAGTCTGCTGTACCAAAACTGACTATTAAACCCCTGGGCTGTTATATAGTTTATGTATTCTCTCTTACTGCTGAGAGCAAACATCTATTCTAGAATAAAAGTGTACTTTCTTCTCAAAATTATGTTTGCTCTAAGATACCAGGGAAGCACCCATAGTTTTATTCTAGCACTTTTCCGAATTCATTATCTTGTGCTAGTTCTTATGTCATTCCCTGTGTCACATATGTACACAGGGACAGTAATAAATTATAGCAAGAATTTTAATGCTCTGATATCTAAAGTTTGACTATTGCATGCATTAAGGGTACCGGATGACTCGGGTGCTAACTTTAGAGATTCTATTTCTTATAGTCTCAAAAGCTTGTAATTGTCAAGACATTGGCAGAAGAGTCTGTAGATATTACCAGGAGAATTGGTGAGAGGGCACATAACAGGATTCAACTATAACTTTGTGTCAGCTTGATTTCTAGCATACTTACAAGTCTAAATACCTACATTACAGAGGGAAAAAAATTAAAGATCTACCAAGACAGAGAAATTCAGAGCTATTTACTGCCCCAGTACAGTAGGCTTGGGTTTAAATCCATAGCTAGATCTACCAAATGGACAACTGCCTGTAAGCCAAGGGAAGTGTTGCCATGTCTTTGTGTGGTGCATTAGGTCTGAGTTAAATCAGAATGACCTATTGAGCAGATATGGGCTGATTTCAAAACTCAATTATTTGGCAGTGGTGACTCATTGCATTATTTTTATGTTTTGGTTAGATGATGTAGTGGCAGTGATCTCCTAAGGAGATGCAAGTGCAGCAGTGCAGGCATGTTGTACGCACAGGCATATGAATTAGGCTTGCAGTTCCAAAACAGCTTTCAGTTTTGAGTAACTGAGCAAAGCATGTGTTGAGTACCACCTCCCTTGGAGGGTGATTTGTCTCCAAAATCTCCAAATGGCATATTCGTCTTCCTTCTTCCCCCCAGGCTTTCTCCCTCTGCTTCTTCTGCTGTTGCAAGAATTTAATTTTCTTTCCTCTCCCATTCTGTCATAAGCTCTGCCAGAGCTCTTAAAGCACTGTGGAAATGAGACAACAGGGTCAGAAAGAGGAGCAACTCCTCAGAAAGCTTTGGACATATCCAGTATTTCTCTCCTCAATAAGACAATAAGAATGGTCTGGTATTGCAAGCCTTTGTCAACTGTGTCAGTGATACCACTCCACCAACACGGTGCTGCACAAGGACATTTCCCATTCCAGTTATCATTGCCAAAACTGCCGATGTCCAAATTTAAGCTGCACATGAGCAATATCCATACAGCCAGTATGTTCTGGGCCACTGTTGTGCCCAGAGCCAGCTTGGTGCACCCCCTCATTTTCATGATCTCTTGAAGAATACAGTGCTGATGGAAGAATAAAATAAAATTTCAATCTTGATTATTCAGAATCCCAAAGTCTAGTGGGCACGGTTCTCTTCCATCAAATTTCCCATACACAAATTCCAATGAGAGTCCAGAAAACAATAAAAAATTTACTTTCATTACCTCCACTTAGGAGGGCAACCCTCTATTAACATGGAGAACAACAATTGCAGGCACAAACAGTTACTATGTGAGAGAACCAGCACTCTTTTTCCTTATGATTAAATTCATGGCTACTATAACCACCTCTGTGTGGCCTAAGATTTACAAGTGTTGGTTTTGGTGGGGATTATGCTCTTTGTTTTGTTTTTCTTGTTTTTTTTTAATATGTGGCTTTTTCTTATTTTGTTTTGTTTTTTTTGTTTTTTTTTTTTTTCTTTTTGGAGTGGGGTATGATTGTTAGTTTGTTTTACAAGAAGGATTTCAGACGGTAAGGATCCTGAAGCTAATGATGCAAGTGTTTTTGGTTTGTTTTTTTTTTTTTTTTTCATTCTGTTTCCTCTGCACAAACCAGGATTATCCACATACTTCCCACCCACTTTTAAAGAGAGGGACATAGTCTGGCAGCTCTGAAACACTTCCCACACTAATGTGCAATCAGAAAAAGAGCAGCTCCAATAGGACACATGGGGTCAAAAGCCAGAAAATGTATCTGAAATAATTATACATGTCTTTGGAAAAAAATTAAAAACCAAAACACTTAGCAAGTATATTGATGTAGACAAGGATGATCACACTTCATTTTTTTTGCTTCATGTATACCTTCTTCCTGCTCAACCTGCTTCAGCTTGTTGCCCTGTTCCTCCTTGAGGCTTTCATGTCACCGCCTCTCTAGACTTGTGTTGTCTAAAGCTGAATTACCACAGGGATACAACAGGAACCAAACTCAAAGCCCTGTAATGAGCTACTTGCAGCTGTTACTAAATCCACCATATTTGCTGCTCCTTGCTGCCCACTCCCCCACCCCACTGCTTTGCCTTAGTAAAAACAATTTCAGATTCTGTAAGGTATTAAATGCTTGACTGCAGTATGTTGAGTTAGAAGAATCAAAGACAGCAATAGCCACTGGCTCTACAAAGAAGTAAAACTGTCAAGTAAGGAAATACAGACTTTTCAAAATGATTTCTGAATCTTTTTGAAAATATTCTTTTTTCATCTTTTACTCACACTGCCTCAGGCACCTCACTGAAATCTAAAGATGGAACAGAAAGCTCAACCCACTTTGACAGTCAAAAACATACACAAAATCCTTCTTACCACCTAAAGTCCTTTCCTTTAAAAATTGCAGACAGCTGAGAAAAATACAAATTAAAGAAAAAATTAAATTGTGGGGTTGTGTTGGTTTTTGTTTATTTTTTAAAATAAATATCTACTTTATGGCACTATGGAAATCAGAAGTAATTTACTCTTTTATCCAAATCTATATCTCAGCATTAATACCACTAATAAAGAGATGGTCATTAAATTTTATCCAGTTAAGACAATTTAGGGGGGTTTTGAAACCAACAGGGCCAAATTTTGCTCTCTGATACACCAGTGAAAATGCATTATACATTACTCCATCTATAGATACACCTAATTTCCAGTTGTACAAAGGACGAAATTTGACCATATATCTTTAAGAATCTCTGAAATATTAGAAAGCCAAAAAAAAAAAAATAGTTTGCTTTATGAAAAAATGCACAGTTGCTAGTATTGCTAAAATTACCTTAACAAATTATTCATTTGAGGCTATGCTTTTGATTTTGAGCAGTTAGAACATTATTATTGAATAGTATGGTGCCTTTGTTCCACTCCTACCTGTATATGTTATTTATTACAAGGCCTCAAGCAAGATGCTCACAATATCCAATTTGCTCTAAAAGCAGTACAGAACCTTGTCATTTGCTTTAGAAGAGCTAATTTGGGCTTTTTCCCTCTTTTAGCTTCAGTTTATGGATTGATAAAATAGGTATTTACCTATTTCATGCATGTTCAAACTGCAAAATAAAGGACTAGGTAAAATTACCACTGATCATTATGGCTACATGGAGTTTTTTTTTAAAGTGCTCTGAAAATTATAAAGGTGTTTGTACAGTACAGTGTTACTAACTCTCCCTAATTCCAGTTTGTGATTGCACATGTGTTCATAAAAGCAGTACAGATGCCTACAGGTCCTGTAGATTTATTACAGGTAATAGAAGCCTGTGATCTCCTCATCCATATTTCAGGTAGAGAGAAGGGGTCAGAAAAAGATGTGTATTGTTCTATCCCATCAGTGTTATTATCTTAAAAGGGTATCTGTTTTGAAAATTTATTCTTTAAAAAGATGAAAGTTGTTTCCAAGTGTAAGGACATGACTAGTGTTAAGCAGCTTCAACACCTAGTGTCTCTTGTTGGTGCACAGAAACACCAGGAGAGACCTTGAAACTAGATCCTCTAGCTCTCTTGGTTTAACCAAGGCTGTCAAAAATGGGCAAAATGAAAAAGGACTGCAGGCAATTAAAGATGACCCAAAAATACCTGAAAAGCACACTGGCATTCATTCAAACAAAAGGATTATTTGTGCCACTTGCAGTTGTTCAGGGGCATTTCTCAGGCACTTATCAGCCTAGTAATGGCTGTTTCAAACTTTATATCACATTCAGACATACCCAATAAATGGGTGGCTAAGGTGCCATTGCTCTCACCAGTGATTTGTTGTGGGATTCATCCGTAGCAGGAAATGACAGTATCTCCTTACCAGTACATCTGTGTCTGATTCACTGACCCTGTATATTGCCTATACTATCCCTCCAAACAAATTTTTTTTTTTTTGGGGGGGGAGTCTTTTAACGCTGAAGATAAACAAACAATAAATAAATCCTTTGCTTTTGGTGGCAGCTGTGAGAGAGAGAAGAAAGTAATGACTTACTTTCCCTGCAGCAGGTAAATCTACACTGTAATTGGCAGGCAGCTTTAGAGAGGGTGTTCTCCTAGAGTGCAAAGTCCTAATACAGCACTTGATTTCCTACAGGTGCTACCATAACATGGCTCATAAGAGCAAGCAGGATAAAAGTTCAAAAGATACTGAATGAATTTGTAATGGAAGGAATAAGTATCAGGGCACACTGTATTTTCTAACCTTCATTAGAATTAACACAATATTCAGCAAAAATTCACCAAGCTAAATATTTTTATATAGCTATAAAGTAGAAAAAATTAGAGGTCCTCTGGAGAAAAGCTTGAAAGTATGAATGCAATAAAGAAAAGACAGTCAAAACCCATAGTTTTTCCAATCTGGACATAGATTGGACTGCTTATTTCTTAACCTAGATTTTGTGAACTTGTGAAGTTCTAATTACTGAAGAGTTTAAAGCAGTGATATATTCTTTATAGTTATTGCAGTGAAGATTTTGTGGTTGTTTTTTAAAAAAAGTTAAATTTTGTGTGAGTGTACCATTTGTAATGTACCATTTTAAGTAACTATTCCTTTCACAGGAATCAAAAATCCTCTAAATTACTAGAAGTTACAGTTTCAAGAAGATGACTTTAAAGAAATAGTTTCAGTTTTTAATGCATCAGCCAGTCAACTGCATTTAGAAACAGTTTCATTTCAACCAGCATACACTGACCAAGAAAAAGTAGCTAATATGGATGGAGATGTATTTGCATGCACAAGTCATTTCAAACCTGAATGACTAAGGTTAAAAGTTGGCATAGCCAGGTTTTCCTTAAAGTCAAGGAAGCCTAGAGTTTTACCACTGACTTTCCTAGTGGCAAGTTAAGAGGAATCCCAAATCTTTGCAAACCCCCCTCTGCATTTAGAAAACTATACTATTCCTATTCAGATGTGAATCTGTCCAAAGTTCAAGGTCGTTTGATTCCTGTCATTGTTCATCTCTGTATTTCATGAGGCTGACTACTGAAGGAAACAGTGGAAGACCTCTGTAAAGGAAATAAAACAGTTACTATACCTTGGAACTACATTGTCATTGAATAAATAATTGTGTCATGAAGTGCTCCCATCAGAATATATTTCCCTGCAGCACAGATGAGACTGGAGAGAAAAAATGGGCACCTTAAACATTCATTAGTAGAACATGCTGCTCTTTTGTCAAGCCAGCAGAAACAATAGCAGTGTGAATAACAACCCTCCCAGTCCTTCTGCAAAACAAATGCGCACACATACATATGTGAACATCCAAAAATAAAGTTCCCTTGAGTTTTATACCAAACCCACACACATGTATCGAGTGCTAGGTAACAGTTCAATTTTAAAGAGGATGAGGGATTTTCCTATGGGAGAATAATCTCCAGATCATTCACAAAATCCCTACAAATCAGTCATTAAGCTCTAAAGAAAGTTCACCTTCCAGGTTTAAAACTAATGTGGGAATGAGAAACCAAGAGAGAATGGTTGGAAATTACATCTAATTAGTCTAGAAATTATGGTTTCATCTGGTACTTCACCATCAGATCTGCACACTCTGAGCCCTCTTGTTGATACATAGTTCATGACTGAGCCTGAGTTCATGAGCTGAGCTGAGTATGTGCTCAGCACCAAAGACAAAATGCAGTGGACACGCCTGGGAGTAGCAAAATACTGTGTCAGGAGCAAGTATGCAACTGTATTTTTGACATCCATTATTATCATATAATGGGAAAGCTGTGTCGCTAAGTTCTGTATTCAGGTGTGATGTTTTGTTTTGTTTTGTTTTGTTTTGTTGTTTGGGAGTTATTTCCTTCTCTTAACACCCCCCTCCCACCCCACAAACAAAGGCTTACTAGAGAGACATCTCATTGATTGGTATTTAAAAGACTGAAAATGTGGTTTCTAATCAAAAATGAAACTCTGCAGACTATAACCACTACCAGTTTCAAAAGCAAAGACTGCTAAACCTGAATTTTACCAGGTTGGAACAAGGTAATATGGAACCACTATTCAACCAGAGTAGCATTTCTTGACAGAACAGCAATGGTAGGAAGCGGAAGCTACTAAAGATGTTTTTAAGGGATAGTTGATGTACCTATCACAGTCTTAAGAAGCTGGTTCTATTCAGCTGCCTCAGGCACAGCCCTTGTAAGTGTCCAGGCCGAGATTCCAAATTCTGTTCCTGCCACTAGCTGTAATTATACCAATACATAACCTCATTATGTCTATTTAATGGTTTGAAACGTGGTATCCTGGGACTAATGCACCTATTTGCTCTAAGTACAGAATAGCGTATCCCTATATGTGCTGTTGGTCTGCAGCTCTGCTTGAATTTACTATTGTCAGTTCTCCCAGGCTTAACAAAACATGTTCTAAAGGATGCACATCCTAAATTATTCCTTCTGCTTAGGACCTAACATCTGCTTCTGCTGTGATCAATCACAACAAAACCAACAAACCAAAAATAGGTTGCAGCTGATGTTCAGCATAACAAGTAGCTACTTATCATAAGATGAGCATTACCAGTGAAGAAGGTGATTATTCCCATATTATAGATATGGAAACTAGACTCCATGCTCACCACATTGTGCAGATGGCAACATCCACACAGTCCCAGAATCTTTCCTTGTTATCCCAGTGCATGAACTTGTATTGCTACAGCAGCATTAGCCTTGGGTGACAAAGGAAAGCTTCTGAGTAGAGTTTCCTTTGCGCACACGTTGCTAGCAAGTAATTTATAAAGCATTTTTTTGTACTGATACTACCAGGTCATTTTATTTTTCTGCAAAATGGCACATTTCTACCAAGACTCTAGCCTGTCTGACAGGAGATTCTTCTGTCAGACGTGATTCTTAGGGCAAGGCAAGAACTGAAAATCTTTGCTAAGACCTCACATACACAGCTGCACAGAAACTTGTTACTGAAGTTTATCTCAGAGAAAGGAAAATTAAACAAACTACAACAACAGATTAATTTCTACTTGCAAGGACTTGCATGTACACATTAATTCCTAAGGACTACTTTAGAAATTAACCACAAATTCTTTATGCATCAGCATTCCTTGAGACCGAGTATTCTACAAAGTAAAGGGATTTTAAAAAGAAGCACTTCAATGGCTTGAATACACACTGACACAATAGATCAAACTAAACATAAAAGACATAGATTATTACCCTTTAAATTATGATAATTAAACAATACTCCCTCTAACCAATACTCATTGTCACAGTCTGATATAACAAAACCACAATCTTTTTCTTCAAGTCTCTACTCATTCATACTAATGAAAGAAAGGATTTGTCACTGGAACCCTTGGAAATTAGTAATTTTTAGGCTACTGAAGTTACTATCTTTATGTTAATTTTTTAATGGCAGCTGTTTTTTTAATGGCAACTTTTTTTTTAATGTTACACAAAATGAAAGCAATATAAATAAAGGCTGGATCTTCTATAAGAACTAAGCAGCTATGTGAAAGTCACCTACTGCTCCAGAAGCATTGCCACTCACAGCTCAAAACACAGTTGGCAAGGTTCTTGCTTGCATTTAGGTTATTTAAGCATGTTGTAACCCCATAACCCCAAATCTTGGAAAACAGCTTTTATAACAACAATGAAACCAGTCTGACTACTACTGAAATAACTTGTGATCCAAGAAGTTCACACAGATAAATATACAATTATCTGATACTTTAAAAATAAGGATAAATTCTAGCATGCTCTCTTTTCCACATTCTATTAAAATTTTTTTAAAATGCCAAAAGCATCAACAGCAGTGACCATGACCTTTTTTCTTTCCAAAACAAATTAATTCTTGTTCAAATTTTAAAAAAAACTTTTGGAAAAAAACTCAAGATTTATCACTTTAAATCAGCATATTCCAAAATTAGCAAGAGACATTAAATCTGATAGAACAACACTTTAATCCTAGATACTTTAGGAATTAATGTGTTTCAAGATAAAATTCTTATGAATTACACATCTCGCATATATTTTTCAGGTCTCACCTATTTTTCAAGGTCAAACTTCAACTAGTCACTTTTGTTTTTGACTACATGTTCTAAACTTCCTTTACCATTTCAAAGAAGAATAATTTATAATTGACAAAACCAAAAAGAAAATGTGGTAATCCTACTTGGCATTCTTAAAAAAAAAAAAAATCAGGACTTAACAGGTCTGAACCATTAGATAAATAATAAGAGAAAGACAGGCAAAACAAAAATATACCCAAGATTTTTCACCCAACAGGGAGAGTAGTTCAATGACATAATAAAGTCCCTTAACTACTGAATTCAGAAAATACATTCCAAAGAACACAACAAAAATTCAGCATTTTGTAAACTTGAATTTACTCTACATTTTCCCCCACTCACTTTATTATGGGGAAGGAATAAACCACCCTGAGTCTATTTCACCATGGAAGGAAATCCTCAATACGACCAGCTTAAGCCTCAAATTCCACTGGAGTTAACAATCCCCACGTTCTCACATTTCCTAAGACCCTTCCTAGGTGTCAAAGGTCAGACAGCTCAGCCCCAGTGGATTTCACTGAACAAGGGTGGGGCCAGGATGCCTTGTAGAATAGGTTCTTCTACTTGGCTTTAGTGTAATCAAGCTTGACCAATCAACTTTTGCCACCAAAATAAGTAACCCTGAAAAGGGTCTTGGTGGTTAAAGTTGACATAATTAACTAGCTACAAAAAGGAAGCCAAAAGTCATATCTCTGCTAGTCATTCTCATAATGAAAATTTGCCTTCAGTCTAAACTTGGTGTCTGATAAATAAGAGCCCTTAAAAGCAAAATTATAGCTGTGGATTCTTTTTGTCTAGTAATAACAGAAAAAGAAAATACCAATAAGCATTATATTTCTTGACATTTCTCTCATTTAGATTTGCTTTTCTGAGATCAATGCTCTGGGACTAGGAATACTCTTGGCATTCATATACTGCAGAACTAGAGATCTACTTAGAGAAAAATAAAAGAAACAGCAAGGAACAACATGAAGTTAGTATGAAAAGTATTTCACTGAAGTTAGAAACAAGAAAAAATCTGCAAGATCAAATAAGCAGTCTGTAGAAATAGGATACCAATCTATGTATATAAATTTCTAAAACTGAGCTTTGGGGTAGATTCAGCTGCGGAAAACAGGAGCAGGTGGCAGATTACTGCAAACAGGGTACATTCTAGGCCAATTGTGAAAAAATTAAAAATTACTGACTCTCACCTAAATATAGTGCCCTGTTTAAGTGTTTTGCAGTTCTTCTGATATGGGGAGTATATCACAAAACATACTAAAATTCACTTAGCTGCTAAAGTGCATAAAAGACAGAAGTTTGAATAAGCCTTCCTTAGAATAACATCAGCAAGAGGTGGAACTACAGGGTGATCTAAAGCACCTCTAAAACAAAATGTCCTTGCATGCTCTCCACCAATGAACTTTTGTTTGGATTTTCTCGCAAGAAAATAATTAATATTTGCCTGAGTTTGACAAACACTCATACTGCTTCTGGACTACTTCAATATAAGAAACAATAAGAATGTGCAGCTAGGAGGAGGAACTTGAAGAAATTCTCTTGTTCTGGTCTCTCTGAAAGTCTTCCTCTCTACCTACCTTTCTGCTAGAACCCACATGATAAGCTCTTTATTGCTCTATCACATTATCTAAAACCGCTCAGAGAGTGATTAGTTTGCCTTTGTGTCTTGCCTAGAATGTACCTTCCAGAACAGCCACACAGAGCAAAAGAGGAATAAGACTGCATCAGACTCTCTGCCTTTTGCAGTAGCCCCAGATGGAAGTCATCATTTAAGCTACAGTGGTGGTCTCTATTGTTTTGGCCCCTGGGCAACTCAGTGCTAGAAAAGCTGTGGTGCTTGTAACAAGCTGGCAGAGTATGTACAAAAATGTGCTGTAATATGGGACATAATGTCTGGTTTGAAAAGGAGAGGTCAGGTCCTCAGCTTACACGTTGATTGTAGAGGCTGCATTCAATGCTGTTGGATTTTGGATGGTTTTACAAATTTTTTAACAAGATGTAGGTCATGGGAAAATGTAGTATCAGTATTTTCCAAGAAATCAAACCAAGAGGGATGATTTCTGTGATACGAAAATTCTATATATGTAATTTTATTTTGTTTCAGAGAAGACTATCTAGGAAGGTAGAAATGGCATAAAGGTCTAAAGCTGAACCAAATTTGTAAATCTTTTGCGTAAAAATAAACAAAGGCATATGCAGTTTCATTCTCCTTAGTGACATTGTGACTACTTGGAGAATAAATATAAATCTCAACTTTCTTGGCTTTTGCCTTTAATGCAGTTATCCTAAAAATAAACAGCTCTGCAAACAAAAAGCAGGTAACTTTGATTTTGTCAAGGGAGGGAACAATTTTTTTTTTTCAGTGAGCCTTACATAAATCACAGACATACTAGCTCTGATTTGGTACATTTAATAGTTCTCACTTTGAAGTATTCTACTGTACATTTCTAAATGCATGAATTCAAATATTTTTTAATTCCTTTCTGAAATCAGCTTACATTTTTTGTTACTATTTTGTGTTATTGACCACCAATGCTAGATTTCCTGATATACAACTGTTGGCCCTACATCAGCATTTCAAATCAAACTTCCCCACTTTATGCTACCCTAAATCATTGTTCACTGGTGTTTAAAGGTGATGTTGAGCAACTCAGTGGTATCTGTGCATTACTTTCCAAATTAGATGATTAAGCACAGCTGACATGGTACCAGGGACCTTTTAAAATCTGACTCCATCACCTCCAGCAACACTATTTATTAATGTTGCATATCAATTATACATATACAAACTTTTAAACTCCCAGGTCCTGAACCTCCAATTATTCAGACCAAGAACCTGGATCAAAGTTACGGCTTTTATTTGATTATGTGCTTGCATTTTTGATTTGTCAGGCCATGGAAGTTTGGCTGGCTTGGGAGCACCTCACTCTTAGACTGCAGCTAAAATGTTTGTTTTTCATCTAGATCTAGAAGCTGAGGTGGTCAGTCTCCAAGTACAGATACAGTTTAAAATTTTCTGTCCCTACTCATTTTCATTTTCCTGAAATTAGCTGCACTTTTGCCTTCTCTTCAGATACAAGGGCATGCATCTCTCTCATGTTTCTTCATTGGTAAACCATGAGGATAAATTAAAGCCCCCTTCCTCAAATCAGTGAGTTGCCTACCTTTGATTTGAGTGAAAAGTACAGACCCTAGTAACTTGAAGTAAGCAGTTTTCCTTCATACTTTATAATCTCATTTCCCTTTTAATGTTTTACAAGGAAGTAATCAAAAAAGGCATAGTATCTGAGGTATAGGCTACTTTGAGCCTGCAGCATACCATAGTTACGAAATTATAATTTATAACAAGTATAATAACATAATGGGAAATCATAGAATCAGTAAGGTTGGAAAAGATCTTCAAGATCATCAAGTACAATCTTCGACTGAACACCACCTTGTCAACAAAACCATGGCACTAAATGTCATGTCTGGGTGCTTCTTGAACACTTCCAGGGATGGTGATTCCCCCCTGTCCTAGGCAAGCTTTTCCATTGCCATTGACAATCCTTTCAGGGAAGAAATTCTTCCTGATGTCCAAACTGAACCTCCCTTGGTGCAGTTTAAGCACATGTCCAGTTGTCCTTGTCATTAGTTGCCTGGGAGAAGAGGCCAACCCTCACCTGGGTTGACCACAACAACACCTACAACAACATTCCAGGAGATTGTAGAGAGTGTTAAGGCCACCTGTGAGCATCCTTTTCTCCAGGCTAAACACCCCCAGCTCCCTCAGCTGCTCCTCATAGGACTTGTGCTCCTGACCCTTCACCAGCTCCATTGCCCAAAAGCTTTAAACTACTTTAAAAAGCTTTACCTTACAAGAAAGTTAGTTAGTGTAAACTCAGGCTGCATCACTGAATTAGTGACAGTGACATGGACTGGCGCCGTTTCAGAGCATCAGTCACGGTTTATGTTGGCACTGTCTCCAGCTTCACAAGCATGAAAGAGAGAAACACATCTTTCTGCTTTGTTTTTTGCTTAGGGCAATGAATGTTGCTGAAAGGAATTTTTTCCTTTTGGCTGTTACTCCTGGATGGCATTATTCCAGACCAAAGCAAAACAGCTTTGTGTGCCTTTGTGGGTGTGGATGAGTTATGCTAACCCAAGTGACACACAGGGCAGCTGTAGGTGTAGGTTTTTTTTCTGCATTCACAGGGAGGAGTAGGAAGAGAGCTTTTGTAACATAAGAATTTATCTTATGAGTTTCCTTAAAATATATTTTTATTTTTTGGTCTTTCAAATGATCAACTCTTTCTTGTCTGTTAGGCCTCCACAGATACACAAGCACAAACATCCACCTTGAATTCAGCAGCTACGAGTTCTGCTCATCTCAAAAAGAGCTTTCTGAAAATCTGGCAGATGCTAGAAGGGAAAGCATGTTATATTAATGAGAAATTATATCTAGCTTGCTTTTGTTATTACCATGCTTGTTTTGTTGAGAATAGTAAAGTATTTTTTAATCCTAATTTCAAGGACAGCTTTTGCATATGCAGGCATTTCTCTATAAGTAACACAGGGCTCAGGAAGACACTGCTCATAACATTTGGCGTCTTTCACCCCACTTATAGTAAAATAGGAAGCTTCACCCCAGTTACAGTAAAATAGGAGGTTTCACAGTCCAGTCCTACTGAGGACAGCTTGAACTCCTTCACTAGCTCTAATTTGAAGAATTTGGTTGCAAACTAACAGTTACTTCAACTGTTGAGATCCTGAAAACAGTATGGATGCACCCTAATCCTTGTGCACTTGATTACTGAGGGGATGGAGGAGGGGTCAATGGAAAAGAGAAGGGGGAAAAAAAAAAAAAAAAAAGCAAGTTCCTGGTTCTTCCCGCACCAGAATTTGGAGATTATTAGTGCCTTACTTCCTTACTTCATTCACCTACCTTTTTCTCAAAGGATATCTATATCCCTGTTTATTTTGCCTCCTCTCTAGGCATGGAAAAGTTCCCTTGCCTCTAATAAAAATAGCCCTAAATCACAGCAGGGAAAAGCCAGAGCTTATGCTCTTTCCTGTAATTTCCCACTACAGCTCCTTTTATTCTTTATGAGTCATAATCACTTATTACTTCAGTTGCCCTCCAGCTCCTGGAAGTCATGCAAAAAACTTCCCAAAGTTACACTTAGGTAATTTGCTGATATCATAGAGACTTTAACAATCACTTCAAGCAGCCATTTGCTTGATCCAATGTGCATATCTACATAAAAAGAACTGCTGGTGGATTTCCAAAAAATAAGTTTAAATTAAAAAGCAGTGTGTTCTGTTAGGACATTTCACCAAATAAGTAGCATTTACTAGCAACCAGACTGCAAAAGAAAGGCAAGACAAAATGGCTCGTCACATTAGCATGGGTTTCATTTTATTTATATTATCGAGGGGACAATTGAGGACCCACATTCTGCAAGAATTTAAATGCTTGGCACTACTCACCCCATTTTGTGACAACAAAATGGGATTCCCATACCATTTATGGGGAACACAACCACACTCAAAACACAACAGCATGTGCTACACTACTGAATACTGAAAGTCTTATGATCAGGTAACACTGAACTCAGCTGAGGAGGGAGAAGAATGAGCATCCTTGGATAATTGCGTATCACATCTGTCAAAACAAGGATCCCTCCCCCGGGGCTCCTTCAAGAAAGGAAAGTCAAGTTTTGGCCTGAAGCAATTGTTTATCGAGACAAGTAGGGATTGAGTTCTTTTTAACCCAGAGTCCATTTAAACAACTTTAAAGCTAAATAAATCTTTGACTGCCCTGCTGAATCACATTCCATGAGGAAAAAACATTGTTCATATCAAAATGGAAAAGATGCAAAAAATGAGTAAATAAAAACCTACAAAATTTATAATATCTCCTTTTAATGGAGAGAGTGACAGAGTGCATGAGGCTGCATATACAAGGGTAAGATGACTTCCAAAAATTCATTGAATTGCTACAGAAGTACTCTATATAGGGTATTCCTGTCACAGCAAACTCTTTGGAACGACCACAAACTAGACATGCAGAGCTATGAAACATGCAAACTGACATTTAGCATGCTTTTGCAGGCTTCTAATGTGGTAAGCCAGCACTGCTGAGTTCAGATTTTGAGACCCAGACTGTGGCTTAGGATATGATATGCATCACAGAATTTCTGCCCTGTAAGGTACCTTGTTGTTTAGGAAATACGGGCTATGTACCCACCTGACCCTTAAAGTCTGTAAGTTCCCACCTCAACCTCTGTGTTGGGTTAAATTCCTTTGTTTCAGAACAGACATTCCTAGGCAGCACTAGGCAACTCAGCTATCACAGAGTTTTGGTTGAAGCTGCCATTTTTAATAATCAGTTTCAAGAATGGCCTGGCTTCTCAGAGCACAGGGAACTACATAGGGCTGTAAAAATCATGTAATAAAATCAGGAGAGAAAATGCTGATCCTTGTATAAATAGGCAAGAATCTACTTTTTTTTTCTCCAAGCCATATGGGATTCCATACTCTGAGAAGATGTGGTATGACTCCTAAGTAAGACAGAATGCTTCATAGGTTGCTATTTCCTTCCTCTTACTCCACAAATTAGCCACAGTTTCTGAAAGTGCAGTAGTGTCCTTTCCAGTGGAAAGTATGATGTTGTCCTTAGTATTTTTTAAATGGGGAAAACCAAATGGAGTCACTGTCTCACAAAGGATGATTCAGAGGGATTTTTTAAAATCTTTTTAATCTGTTTCTTAAAATCCTTTCAGTTTAGGGTGAAGAAGAAATATTAAAAGAGTGGAGAAGAAAAGGATGTCAGAACCTCCCCAGAATGAAATATAGTTGCAGGGATATTGCTCAAAACCTGCTGTACTAAAGGATGGCATGGCATTTCAGTAAATGAAATCTTTAATATATTCTTTTTATTATATTGATGGAATGGATTCTGACAGAAAACTTTCATTTTCAAGGCACTTTTTATCGATACTGATTGAAATACATTTTAAAAATAAAGTCAAACTTGAAAAACAGTAAACACTGAATCAGAATTGAAGTGGCAGTCTAACATAAAATGTATCTATGCAAGTTTTGTAAATAAGAACTGATTAATCAGTGACAATGTAAGTCACTAAGTTCTTTCACTAATTAAAACCTAACACAGCTTAGAAATGACCCTTTGAAACTCTGTCTTGACTTGACTGTTTTGTTTTATAGAGGCAATGATAAAATATTCCTGATGTTTGATTTGCTTTCTATTCTGTTACAGATGCAGCTTAATACATAAATTTTCAGATTAGGAGCAGCCTAACATCTTTAGATACACAGAAGTTCTGCTAAAAAAGTATAAAGTTCTTAAACTTGAATGTTCCAGGAGATAGGAATAACAGTCCCTATCAGCAAAGACTTGTTGCTCAACAAGAAAGAACTAATTTCCTTATAGAGTTCTGCAAGTAACTACTTTTTCAAGGAGGTAAAGCTTTTCAAACTGCCAAGTGACATACTCACTCTCAAGGCTAGGAGCTCTGCCTGGAACAAAAGAAAATTCCAGGCTCAGAGTACTAATAGCATTGCTGCTTCCTGTTCCTGTAAATGTTACAGAGGAACCAAAGCATACTCATTGACCAAAAAAAAGGGAATAGAAATACACACCACATGGAAATTAACCACACTGCTGGACAATTCCAAACCCTTAAGAGTTTCAGAAATTACTCAGCTGTCTACATAAATGGAAGTTTTATTTTTTATGTTCAGAATGAGTCATTAAGAGCTGGAATACATAGAAAGATACTTATGATAGACTAATATACATAATAATGAAAGGGGTCAAGAAGGAGCAGGATTACTGTAAAACCTTAATTTCTCCTTTCATCACCTATTATTCTCCAGGAGCTCTTATATTCATAAATATTGGTAAAATGGGTTCAATTGCCTGTTTTAAGTAAATAAATTAAATATTTGCATAGTACCATAAGCATAAATACCTGTTCACTGTCTATTTAAGACCAAATTTTAAGAACCTGCACTTAAATAAAAGTGAAATATTTTGGTCTAAAGTGTATAAAAATACGCTAATATCTCTACCAATATTTAAATATCTCCCAGTCCTCAGCAGCTTACAGTCAAAGTGACTGCACATTTACTTATTGCAAAGTGCTGGCAGGTATGTAGGTATAGATAGGTACTTGGTGACTTGTTTATGCTGTAGCTTCACTCACAAGCACTAGAGACTTGTACAATGTCATCACATATTTAAGAGGATTAATCTATTTTTGACTTGTTTGCTACAATTCAAAAAACTAACTTAATGAGCCCAACTCCCACCCTTACTTTGGAGAAATAGGCACTTAACTTCACTGTCAAAATTAAGTATGACAACATTACCTCCCAGGACTGCCACCACCAATTATATTCTAATAAAATTAGCTTTTAGATAAGCACATCAATACTCGCAAACAAAGCATTCCTACCCACAGGTCACTAGTTTCAATCTGAAAGAAAAAGCTGCTGTATGTAAAATTGGTCATCAGTGTTCAGTTTCAAGTGAGTGGTGGCTGCTATGATAATGCAGCCAGGAGATTTTGCATAACCTTAGAAAATAGTCCAAGGATTGTGTCAATACTGACACCAAGTTCTCCACATTCCTCAGTAAGTGGTTCCCAAAGGTCTGGGAGAAGTATAGCTTCTGGAACACTCTCAAGAAAATGCAACTGCAGCTGTTATATCTGCTCTGTGAATAACCAGAGGTTGAATTTCAGCAACTAGGTCTGTCAGCAGCATTAAAATTATACTGCAGCAAAACAAAAAGAAGCCCTTTGTTAGCAGCTTCATGAAGAGTACTAAAGACTGAACACAGATTGTAAATCACCCTGATATTTTTCTTGTTAACCTACAAAGGACATGCACCAATGCCCATTCTCTTTTTGTGAGTACATAGAAATATTACTTTATTCCTGCTGTCATTTTGATGCCAGCTACAAAGTTAAAAAAACAAAGGGAAGAAAGAGAGAAAAGGAAGGTTTGCAGTTAATTCCATCCTTGTACACGAACTTGTACTTCTCTTCCTGCTTAAATATGGAAGTCCTTTTATACACAGCCTACTTCCTTACAACATTCCCAAAGAAGAGACAAAGAGACACTTTTATTGGAAGAAGATCCATTATGGTTTCCAGGCTCTATTATGCTTAAGATGACACTGGGGCAGCATGTCCTCAAATGAAGCAAAGACTTCAGCATTGGAAATTACTTGCCATATTGCTGTTTTGGGTTTGCTGGTATGGGCTGCAAAGTTCCTTCACTCACCTCTGTCATACAGACACACACATGCCTTGTTTTACTGGATGACCAGGAGAGATTGTCAACACTCAATTCACTGTAAATCACGTTGACGTATTTGTCTTTAACAAGAACAATCTAGCAAAGTGCTAGAGCTAAGTTCACACTTGTTCACAATTTTCTTGTTTCCTCTAGATGTCAATCCTGCAAACACATCAGTGATTTCCTGTGTCAAAGTTGCCCAGTCTAAGCTTATGCACATAGTTGGAGTATATAATATAAGATTGTTTTAGAACTTGTTATCCTCTAACACCCATCCATGACTTTCTATAAACAACCTAACAGAAAGGATGCAATAGGGGCTTCTAACTCCTACTTGTACAGGGAACCTGAGGCCCTCCTGAAAACTTACCACAGGCATCTTTCAAAATAGGTCAAGACCCTCATGAAGCTGCATTGCCAGACTGCTGAATTTCTTTAGAATATGAGTATACAATGACTATAATCTTTACAAGCAATACTGACCAACATATGTGGTTAAAGAAACCATAAGATTTCCACAGCTGTCAGATATTTTAAGGTTTTCAGAGTTTCCAAAATACCATATATATATATTATTTATAAATGTTTTAAAATTTGAGCTACACTTATTTTCAGTAGATTACTGTTACCAATTTCTATCATTCAATATCATAACTCACATTTATAGAGATTAGATTTCCAAAAGCAATTAAGAGTTTTAAAATATTTTAAATATTTGCTTGCAAAATTGTAAATACCTATCCTGAAAATGATGAGTCCATGGTGAAATAGTTTCTAGCAGGTAGCAGTTTTCATGGAGAAAACCATGCACAAGCTCATTTCAAAAGCACATAAATAAATTCTAGAAATCAAAATACAAACAGAAGAACATGTTTGGGCATTGAAAGCATGCTTTGAATTGCTAGTAGAGTAAAAACATATTCTTATGCAGGTGCTACCATTTCCTGCTTCTGAAAAGAAATCCTTTATTCATTAATGGTCTACGTAATGTGGATTACAGATCCTGGGAGGCTTTTTTGAAAGTAGACTGGCCAGAAGGCAGTCAAAGACTTCTATCTGAGATGCCAACCAAACTTACAATTTATAGTGGTAAATGTCTGAAAAGGAGAAGAGAGAGAACGGGTTATTAATCCCACTCCTGCTGCTGGTTGATGCAGACTCTAACTCGGTGTAACAGAGGCTATGAGCTCGGGTATAGAGACAGTCTGCTAATAATACAAACAGCAATATCATAGAAGATAAATTTTTACAAATAGGTTACTAAAGGAATATAATCTCCTAAATGTATATATTTATGAATATCCAAGTAAATTTTATGCTTTAATACAATATACCTCCTTTTAACTGAACCATGTTCATGGGTTATACTGCATTTAGCACATTTCTTGAAAACTCATTACTCACTTGAGAGAAAAAGTTATTTGGAAGAGTTTATAGATGAGAATGATTTGATACTTGTTGGGGGTTGACTGGCCAGGTACCCCTGAGAGCTGCTCACTCACCTCCTCTGCAGCTGGGCAGAGAAGAGAAAATTTAATGAAGGGTCCATTGACTGAGATAAGGACCAAGAGACATCACTCAATAAATACCATCATGGACAAAACAGGCTCAGTTTAGAGATGTGAAGTGAATTTATTACTAACAAAATCAAAGCAGGGTAGTAAGAAGTAAAACAAGCCTTTGAAAATACCTTCACTCCACCCCTTCCTCCTTCCCAGCTATACCTCCTACCCCAGCAGGAGACAGGGAATGGGGGTTATGGTCAGTTCATCCCCTGAGGCTTCTCCTGCTGCTCAGGGAGAGGAGTTGTTCCTCTGCTGCTTCTGGGATCCCTCCCATGGGAGACAGTTCTCCATTAACTTCTCTGACATGGCTCAATCTCACAAGCAACAGTCCTTCCAAAACTGCTGCCGCGTGGGTCACTCTTCCATGGGGTGCAGTCCTTCAAGGACAGGCTGTTCCAGCCTCAGAGCCAGGGCTTCTCTCTCCACATGTCTCCCATGGGGTCACAGGCTCCTCCACGGGCTGCAGGTGGATCTCTGCATACCCTGTGGATCCCCATGGCCTGCAGGGGCACAGCTGCTTCACCACGGTGCTCACCATGGCCTGCAGAGGATTCTTGGCTTCGGCACCTGGAGCACCTCCTGGCCCTCCTCCTTCACTGACCTTGGTGTGTGTCTGCACAGTTGTTTGTCTCACATGTTCTCACTCTGCTCTTCTCTGACTGGAATTAAAACTGCACCCCAATCTTTGTTATGATTTCTCTTTAAATCTGTTATCACAGAGACATTACCACCATCTCCAATTGGCCCAGGCTTGGCCAGCAGCATGTCTGTCTTTGGAGCCATCAGGAATTGGCTCTGCTGGGCATGGTGGAAGCTTCCAGCAACTTCTCACAGAAGCCGCCTCTGTGGCCCCCTGTTACCAAAAACCAAGCCATGCAAATGCAATAGAGTGCTAATGAACTTAATGTCAGTTGCCCTCAGTATTTCCACCTACAATTGGAGATTCTGCATGTTAGCCTTTAAATTAAATGCAACTTGAAAAAATATCCCCCAAAACAAAATCCAGAAAACCACGAGGTAAAAATTATATAATGACCACTCTGCTTCTTCCTCTAAGTCTAATTCTATTTCACACTTTTTGAGTAGATGTCCTAGCATATTTTTATGCCTTATGGAAAAAAAAAAAAAAAAAAAAAAAAACACACCAAGAAAAAACAAGGCAAACCAAAGCACTTTTAACTACAGGTAAGACTAGGTGCTTAAGAAAAGATTTTCTGCAAATGCCAGTAGTGTCTCAGAAATGTCCATTTTGATGTAACTGGAGGACTTAAACAGAATAAAGATCAAAATCCTGCCCTGTGATAGAAATACAGCATATTACACATTACTGAGGCTACTGACCAATGCATTTTTCTCACTGCAGTGCATAAATACTACACTGAAAGCCTCTTAACATTAGTGAAAATGCTGATCTTTTGTTAGCAATCAGATTAAGAGGCTTTTTTGAAAACTCTCATTAAATGTCATACAGCTGTGACTTGTATCCACTGATAGAGCACTTCATGAGTAGGCCTTGTGTTGTATTACAGAGGCTACTTTTGCTCCAGAATTCCTAATTGCTAAATATTTTGGTCCTTCTGCCTTGAAAATTTGGTTGCTTTGCTCTGTTTCTCTTGAGTGTCTCCAGAGTGGGTCATTGGTGAATGGGCTAAAATTATTTGCTGCAAAATTTCTTGCATGCTGATGATGATGCCAAGTAAGCAAAGATTCTATCAACTGCTCAGGAAGGAAGGTTTTTGGAGGTGAGGAGTCCTGAATAGGGACCTAATCCAGGCAGATTGTCTCTCGACCTTAGCAGAACACCCCAAAGGACTGCTTGCTGAGCAAAGCTAAGATTTTCAACACACTACTAGGAGTTAAATATTTACAAAAAAAAAAACAAAGTTGCAGGTTCTTTTGCTAAATGCTTGCAGAGATGCTCCAGCTGGTTAGAAAGATAAAGAGTGAATATAGTGAATTCACACTTTTATGTCGTGAATTCACAAATATAAACAGGACATTTTTGTGTGCAAAAGTTAATGTGCAATGAAATGTCCACACGGGGTTAAAGCCCTGGCATGTGGGGTAAAGAGGAAAAAATGACCCTGCTTGTCAAATTATGAATAAACCATTTAATATGAAAAATATGCCACAGATGCACTCTCTTAATCTATATTTTCAGCAACAGCCAAACTCAGACCTGAAGCAGGATCAGAGTTGTTTCAGATCTGGCAGGGCCAAGCTCTTAGATTGCCATTTCTAGATTTTGGGTTAAATAATAAAATTAATGATTTTTTTTGTTTGTTTTTATAAGCTTTCTGCTCTCTTCATCTGACTCAAAATCAGATCCATATGACATTCCTCTTCTAGTTTGGTTTCACCTCAAATTTAACTGTCTGTGTATAGCTTGGAATCCAAACTATGTTGAATTCTAAGGAACCAAAACTTGCCTAGAATTCTCTGATTCTGTTCCACTAGTCTCATAAAGCAAAAGGTGCTTAGCATTTTAACAGTTATTTCTTGTTCCAGTATTCCCCAGCCTGATTAAGCAGGTTGTGCTTAATAATAGGAAAGCAAAAGACAACTTCTGCACAAGGTTTGCTAGTTATGTTACATAGCTGCATTTTATTACAGAATATTTTAAATGAAAATTTGAAACTGTAAGAAGTTTTAGGAATTGTACTTTTGAATATTTAGTCTGACTGTCCTTGCTTAAACAAAACAGTCTTTCATATTTTCTTTTTGTAAGCAGAGCAGTTGTAGGACTGGAATAAAAACTGGCAAAGGAGAATGATTAGCGGTGGATGTTCCTGCTGCTGTTGCTTAGGGGTTGTCCCCGTCACATCTGAATAAGCCCTCTAAAACTTGATGGTTGCCTTTTTGTAGCAAAGGAAGTGATCAAATTAACCACAGACCATTTGTTTCTCTTGTTGTTAACTCATTTCATTTCTTACTGATGTCTAAATATATTGCAGGGTGGACTTTTTTTCACTTATTAGAGATTATTGTCTGCATGTCTAATTCGGTATTACAACATTACAATAATGAATGTAAAGATGTAAATTTTTTTCTGCAATTATCTTTTATGTCAGTTATGCAACCTGAAATATCTCTGCAAAATAGGTAATTCAGCACTTGTTTCACACCCTTCAGAGGATCTAAGACAGACAACCAAAAAAGAAAAGAATCAAAATCATTGGCTCATTTGAAAATAATAAGCTGAGAGTCAGTTCTTTTAAAAGGACATTAAAAATCAACAGTGAATTATGTTCTGAAAAGTAAAACTGTAATACAACAACAGAGGCCCCATGAAGAACACAACTGTCTGTGAAACCAGAGGAAAGAAACCTTATTTAAATAAACCACATTACTATCGTTTAGCAAAGCAGCCCATGTAAGAATCTCCACTGAATTAAATAAACAATCATGACCTTTGATTTTCTTCAGTCCAGTTCCTGTTTATGTAGCTTATGACCTGGTTACTTATCAGTTTGGAGAAAAAGAGAGTCCTTTTATAATTTGTCTAACCAAGCGTTGTCCTCACGCACAGAGGATCAGAGTACTCTTCTGACTGGATGCCCTCTTTTCAGAATAGATGGGTTGGAAGAAGAGAGTAAGAGACAGCTTAGTTTCACTTCTCCTGCCTGCTGACATTAAGAGAGACAATGCAGAGGTTGAGAACAGCAGTAAAGGTTACAGGTGAAGTAAGAGGCAAATTACCAGGCTGCAGGAAGGAAGCGACAGGAATTCTGACTCACAGGTGTGTCTGAGTCAGTGTTTCTTTTGACAGCAGCTGGAAGAAGTGGTAAAACTATGCATTTCCCTCTGTTTGGGCTATGATTTCAGAACACAACCAGTTGTGGACATTAGCATTATGACCTCTCTCTTCCAGCTGCAGTAGTAAAACTTGCAAGCACCAGAAGTGCATTTTAAACCCTTTAAAAATGTTTTGGATAAGGAAAAAAAAAAAAAATAACAAAACCTCTCTCCTCCAAGCCTGATAGTTATAATTTAAAATTCAGTGAAAGGAATACTTGATGTTAATAGTATTTGTGGACAACAACCCATGGTTATACAGATTTCCAGCTATTTTTACTGCTTTTGCATCCCAAGTGACTAATCAATTTTTACCTCATAGCAAACATTGCTCTTAAATACTAAATTTCATTCACAAGACCATGTGCTTCTTTCACTGAGATAATTACCACATGCATTGCAGTGTCATTCCCTCTGAAGTGAACCATCAATACACTTGGGAACTTGTTGAACTGAGTCATTTCCACTTTTGCTATGCACTACATATAGCAGAGCCTTATTTTCTGGCTATAGCTGAAAGCAGATTTTTAAATGTTACCATGTGGGATTCTTGTCATCTTTACTAAAGGACAGGATTGCAAGAACTACAACCTTCCTCTTAGAAGCTGGAAACTAACAAAAGGGTTCTCCTAGAACAATAAAAGCCAAGTGATTACAACTATTATACTCCATTTCCTACACTCAAGACAGAGTTAAATTGTTCACATTACAAATGAAATGCTCCGGCATTTCAACCATAGGATCCTTCTGAAACATTAAGGGACAGTTTTTTTTGTTTCCACAGACCTCCACTTAGTTCAAAACTGAATCAGAACTATTACACATATAAATATTCAAAACCCTCTATGACTTCATCTAAAACATAACATGAGAGAAGAAAAATGTGGGGCCATTCATTACAGAAGACTTCTATCATCAAAGGGGCATTAGTCCATCTTGAACAACAAATCCACCTTTAACTGACAGGTAGACAAGAATATTCTCAAATACTTAGTGACTATTAAGCAGAGTAACTTTGTCCTTCCCCCTTTTCCTCTGTATGTTAATGTACCAGACAGCATAAGTATTGTCATGCATTGTCATGCCATGCTCTCTCAAGGCAGGGAATTGCCTGAAAAGTTACTGGAGGAAAAGCCTTTTTTTTAAATTAAGAATTGTTTGTGGCATTTTTTTTTTTTTTTTTTTTTTTTGAAGGAGAGTCACATGACCACACAGGAAATACATCTGCACCAAATGAAAATATCTGCTCCTGGACCTGGGCCTGATGCCAAAACAAAGCATCAGAACTTGGACTGAGAATCTGAAACTAAAGCAGAAGCAGAGATGCCCACTAACACTGAGCACTTCACTCTTAAAAGTAATGCTACTTTCATACTGAAGAATGACAGTTAATCCAAACAGTTAAAACCAATTTTGCCCTGCTATATGTCGTGCAGTCTGACCAAAAAAGATTTCAGAGACTCATGAACCATCTGATCACATACAGTAGGACATTAAACAGAGATACCATAAAAATAATACTGCAACTACTGTGGAAAAGAATTCTATGGACAAGGAAGTAGCAAACACTGATGAGCTGAGCTTTACTCACAAGTAGTAGTGATTTATTACAAAATAGCTGCACTGGGACATTTAAACCACTTCCCCAACCCCCTGCCCCTCCACTTCTAGCTGTCTGTTACTAGTTGGAAAGAGACTCTCCCTTCCACTTCCCTGCTTGGCATTTAGCACCATTCTCCACCCACATAGCCTACTCAAAATGGCACTCACACTGGCAATCTTCTGCTTTTCAACTCAATTTTCCATCTGTATCAAATTACACAACATTACAGCTGCAATTCCAGAAGTCAGCTAAATTTATTGTCTTCATGCCTGCTCTGCTGCTCAAGCTCATTGTCCTCTTTCTTCTTTTGCCCTCCTATTATGCAAGCTGGGCAGTTTAAACACCAGCATACCCCATGGAGGTTAAAAGTTAAATAGCAAACAAAATGCAACATTTGAAAGAACAAATAAACAGAGCAAAAACAACTGAAAAAGTGAATGCTGGCTAGTTCCTGCATTCAACTTTTACTGAAGTTCAGATTTCATGAGGTAAGTATCCCAAAGCTTTTAAGAAAGTTTACAGCTCTGGAACATACACTGCAGAATTCCTCTAGTATGAGTATGTGCTTTATCTTTTATCTATAGGTGCCATTAAAAACAAAAAAGTTAATTCAAATCAGAGGTAGCAGTTCAGTTTGGTATCAGCAAAAAAAAGCAGCAAAAAAAAAGCAGCAAAAAAGCAGCTCTCTCAGGACCGTCTTTTGCTCTATTCCTGCACCAACTAGCAGACACTATGCTGCTAAACTACAAAAAACGAGCACCACTCTCATTCCCCACCATCTGCCTGTATATATAATTTAGTTCAGGGAACAGAGAGCTCAGCACTTCTGTGCTATGACTGATATGGGAGGCTAGGCAGGAAGACAACAGGCAAAGTAGAAGTAAAATCCTCCCCAGAAGATTTCTCCAGAAAACCACAGCTGGAACCAGGCAGGGACCATTTAAACTCTGTTTTTTGTGGGATAAATTATTTTTGTCATCTTTGAAAAAGAAGGCTCAACAGAAGCCCAATATGGTGCATAACTTCCTTTTCTATCTTATTTGTCCTTCCAAGCTTTTCGGTTACCAATATGCAAGGTTAAAGGAAGAGATCTCATGAATCTGTGTGGGCAGTAGGAGCTAAGATTACAAGTGAACCACTGTATTTGCTTTTCTGTGATACGCGCAATGTCACTATGGCACTGTAAGCAAAGGCCTCTAGGGAGCTGATAAGAAAAGGGCATAGAAGAAAAAAACAACAGTGACAGAAACAAATGGCAGACATTACTTCTATGCCTTTTTCAAGACTTCAAAGTGAATTCAGATTTTTATTGAAGTTCTTTTCCAAATAGTTTAATTCTTATTGCTGTGTCTATCATCCATTATTTTGAAAAAGTTTTCTTTGATGGGCAATTATTTCCCTCTTGTCCCTTGCATAGTCATGTAAAATAGGTTTTACTAAAATAATGAACAAGACAAACTAAGAATGCCAATGAGAATTTGACAGTCTCAAGATCTTAGTTAACCGTGCAGTTTACAAGATAAGTTTCTTCTCATATAAGAAAATGAGATGCACTTTAAACAAAATATTTTCTGATCAGTGTAAAAATTAGGCATGATCATATAATTATCTGAAGTCATTGTAGAGAAGACTGGGCAAATATAGGAACACACCACGCTCAGGATAGAGGTAAGACTCCTAACTTTAAAAAAGTAAAACTCTGTGTAGTGATGATTTCCATCCTTACATGATTTGTATATTTGTGCAAAAAAGTTTACTCACCTTTTGATGAGTAAAGGTTTTGATTTCAAACATTGATTAACATGAATGGTTTGAAGTCTGTAAGAGGGTTTTTCAAAATTTAATGATGAATGTAGTCGAGTTCTCATGCCAGTGTAATGTAGAGCAGGGACGCACTATCAATGAGTTTTTATAGACACATGGCTTTCATTTAATGGTTTATGATACTACTAGTCACTGTTGGTCTAGACTTGTTCCCACTCAGTTTCTTTTATTTTCCTCCCCCACTCATCCTTTTGTAATAGCTATGATTGTCATGACTATTCAAAAAGACAAATATTTTTTCTGTTACATCAGAGGTACATGGAAAAAATGACTCATTTGGCTGGATGGGTAAACTTCACACCAAAAAGAGAAAAAAACTCAAAGAAATTTGACCAGTTTTATTTTTAGGCAGTCCCCAGTGTTCACTTTATAAACAAAATCCATTGAGAACTACAACCCAGTTGCATTTAAGCAAGCTAATCTATGGAAAAAAAACTGTGAAACCAAACATATCCTCTTTAACAGGACAAAGTTTTACCTGTATGAATAAGATGTGAGAAGTTGCCTAAGTTTGCTTTTCTGGTCCTCACACACACACATATATATACACAGACAGAGAGACCCCAAACAATTTCCTGCAAAGTCATGCACATTTTGCAAATACACATTCTTAAATTTATGCTGCTAACCACCCTTGAAAAATTACCCTTATTTTAGCAACACACTTGGACAAAGATGAAGCTTAAGCCTACATAAGTACATTAAAAATGAGAGAATGAATACAACACTAAACAGAGAAAGTGATTAAGCACAACTGAAGATATAAATCCACAAAAACAAGGAAACTTGACAATTTAGAAGACAATCTGGAGAGTCACATTTTACATTTTGGTTTAAACCAAGACAGTGCCACTGATGTCACTTTAATTTTAAACTTCTCCTGGAAAAGGCTCAATATACTTTAAAAATAAGATCGCCATTAAAAATAAGCTTTGAGAACATATAAAATTAAAAATCTCAGACTACATGGTGTTTAAATGCTTCATGCAATACAGTAAAACATTAGTCATAATTAGTGCCAATGGTTTTCCTGTTGACTCTACAAGCTTGTTATTTTGAAAAATATCATCAGCTGAGTGAAAAACAAATCTACCTAATGTTACTTGTCCTTCTACAAGCCTGTAGTAACATCACCTGAAAGAACACTACTGCATTTTTCAACTGTTTTTGGGCTAATCAGACATTATTATTTGCAAGATCATATTAAAATCCCACTAAAATACAATAAAATTGCATAAGTGAGATCCAAACAAGGTTTCACATAACTGTGCTTGTGGATACACCACTTCATAGAAGAGCTGTAGCTGCAGCTAATTGATTAGATTCTAAACCATTGCCAAAATTATGACTAATTCTTATCCTACTTTTAATTCATAAGAAGCTTATAGAGAATATTTTAATATTTTAAATTTTGGCTGGCAGGCCCAATTTAAAAAAAAAAAAGTCTCATGATATTTTTGTGTTCTACTCAGTGAAAGAAGGAATAACAGTCAATTATTCACAAAGAATATCGAAGTTTTTGAGCTCAAAACTCCCTTCCCAGGCACTCCTTCCAGTATCCACTCAAGTTTCACTATTTCAGCAAACGAACATTCTTTCAAAGGAAGCTGCAACTTCTGCAATGCCAAACAGAGCAGCCACTCAAATTAAAAATGCAGAAAGCTTGAATGAGCATAAACATACAGTATCTTGTAAGAGAAACTGAACTGAGTGACAGATATATAGATGCAAGTAATTGAGAATAGATCAAGTGCCACTTACACAGGCAGTGAAGAACAGACATTTCTTTCTTACAAAAATAAATATGTTTGTAAAGTAACACCTTAGTAAATACCATTTAGTTTTAGCTGTGGTACCTACCAGGAAGGTTTCAGTAACTCTGGAAAGTGTGATAAACAAATGTATTTCATTTAACCATCAAGTTGGAAGTCTCAACTCTTCCAAAGTCATGAACACATGAGAGGCCTTTAAATAAAATCCCAGGGCTATGTTTGCATAATATCAGCAAACCAAGGCATTTAACTACAGCCACAAACCTGTATTTTTAAACAGATTTCAATCTCAACTTATTGCTTACAGCATATTTTCTCTGATTGCTCTTTCTGATTATTTTACCTTATCTTTGATTCCTTTCCTCCTCTTTCAGAGGTCATTGATACAACTGCATATAAAGATACAGCCTTCTGCTAGTTCTGCCCTTACACAGCAACACAAGAGGACCTGCAACTGAACACATTTTCCATTTATATAATCACTATATTCTTTGAAGATTTTTAAAAGGTTTTATTTACTATCCAAATTGTCTTATTTCTGAGTAGGTTACCTGCTGTATTTCTGCTTTTTGGCTCCACCAACAACACTATTCACAGGCTTTGTGGCTCAGTAACCAGGTGAAATAGAGTTAAAATCCAACTGGCATGTTTTAGCCAAGTGGAAAGAAAAAAAAAAAGAATATAGAAACCCAATGAGTAAAAGGAAGTAAGTCCACAAGAAAATATTTTCAGCTTTGACCAAAGGAAAAATAAAAGGAGAGAGATGCATGTTATAATTCTTTCCTTTTACAAAGTGTTCCACATTTTTAAAATATTTAAACTGGCATGCACTCTGTCACACACACCACACTACCTACTGTGCTCTGCCTTTTGAAAGTGCAGATCTGCCTGTTTCTATAAAAGTCACAACCACCTATCATTTCAGTGCCTGTAAGTTAAAGCAGCTATTCCACACGTGCAGGAGATATTGCAGTAGTACAGGAATAGACATTCCATGGAACTCTAGAGTTTATTATGTCATGAAGCTGTGCAAGATTATGAAATTGGTTTGAAAAGTGAGTGGCAGAATGTACCTTTATTCAGGGTCTACAAAGTGAATTACTCCTGCCATTATACTGCTGTAGCTGACACAGAGTTATGAAGAAGAAAGGCAGTAAGAATTCCCACACATCCCTAGAAGTTGTATTGAGATTGTACAAAGGAGGGGACAAAATAACTACACTTCCGTTTGTCACCAAAAGGAGAAAGCTCTCTGAATACACTAGCTTGTCTGCTTTAAAGCATTCATCTCCTTCAGAAGATGACTTTTAAAATGAATGAAAAGATGAGTCTTTTGGATGTGCTGAGTCAAGTTTCGACCAATACTTCCAAGCAGATGGAATTTTTTTCCTGGAAGTTGTACAGTCTCTTTAGCTGTATTAGACAGGGAAGCCAGACAGCAAAGTGGCAATTATGTCATATCCACACAAACAGTGTGTGGACAGTCTTGCTGAGGCTCTGACAGAAGAAATCCAAAGCCAATTTATATAGCATCGGAGAACTGAGGAGTTAATGAATCCATATTATTCTCCTTCAATCTAACAATATTTAGGTATGCTACACATGAAAAATAAACAGCCCGAGGCATGTACCTATGGAAAAAGTGAAGTATTGGTTTAAAAACAACTTCAGAAAATCAGGCACAAGCAGAGGAAAGTATTCAAGGGTTTTAGAATTAGCAGGCAACTCTGCACCTCAATGCACCTTCAAAAAGAGAAACCTTCACATTCAGTAAATTTTCCAAAATTATCAAATATCTACTTTTATGAGATCAGCCTGCCTTTTCAAGGATTCATGAGACCCTTAATCAGATCACTACTTTCCTTTCAAAATTTTGGGTGCCTTGCCTATGGGTAAAAGGAAACACATGCAAAAAGTTTCAAAGACACAGGGCTTTCCTACCTCCTCCAAACTTTATTTGTAAGTTTTGGACAAAGCCACCAAATATTAAGAACTCAGTTTCTGATATTCCTTTCTACCAGGACTGAGTGAAACATAACAAACTGTCCACACTGCTGACATATCAGAATATTAACATTATTTCTTAGGAAAAATAGCATTTAGACTCTGTTTTCATAAAGAGAAAGGCACAAAAAAGGAAAACATGAAAATTAGGGACAATATAGGTAATATTATTGCCTTTTATTCATATCTACATAGAAAAACTGAAGAGAAATTTTCACTTAATGTGGCAGACTGAGTACCAACCATATACTGTACCTCGTGCCAAAATTATACAGCTGTTGAGTGATACAAGGCTTTAATCATAAATGTTTCATTCCTTAAAAAGTGAGCACTATGACATGGTCTGGCTAATTTGCAGAAAACCATGATAAAACTTATAAGCAGCACGGATTACTGGTGGATATGTAAAAAAATTGTGTTGGAGTGTTCATTGTCAGTTCTGATGAAGTAAGAGTTTGAGTTTTTATATTTCCTTGGACACAACATGCCTTAATCTGAAACTTTATGGAAACAAATGTTATACTCTCCCACACAACAGAATTAATAGAATAATCCAAAAGCACATTTCAATGTAGCGTTTGCTGTTGTTCACATTCTTGATGCAATAAAATGAATATTTTCAAAAGGAAAAAATCACTTATTGCTCTCCCCAGAAGTCTGATTCACTGGTTTTCATTTTCCTCTGGGGGAAAAAAAAAAAAAAAAAAAGTCTTGTGACGAAGTAGAAAAATAGTCACCAATTACATTCTGAAGAGTGAGCAATTGATGCAAAAATCTTATCAGCTCACTCTGAGAATTAACGAATGCTCTGAAGTATGCAGCAAATAATCAGAAGTACCAAATGCAGTTTGTGTTACAAAACAGCCTATGCAAAAGGTCAAAAATTACTCAGTTCTATTAAAACGGTGACTCGCCTTACAAATACATGGTTTACTTTTCAGTGTGGAAAAAATTATTTTAAATAAAGGTCAGTAAGCAGAGGGAAAAAATGCCCCAACTTGTTTATTCTGCTAAAGACAAAAGGTTCCTGCCATTGCTCACAAACAAAATATCAGCAGAACTTGAAGCACACAGGAAACACAAGATACACCACAAATTCACAGTCAAGGAGTCGAGCAGATTATAGTACAAAACGTCTTGTTTTAGAAGTATGAACAAGAATATTGGAAGTGACAATGAAGAAGAAGAAATTTAAGCAAATAAATCATCATGCTTAAGCTTTGATTTCCTAGCACTGCATAATTCCCCTGTTTAAGACATGATCTTACTCAACTGAAAACATAGTTTTCTGAAGGAAAAGCCTCTATGACAATATCTCATCTGACTATTTCAATTAAAGCTGCTAGCAATATAGTTCAAATCTCTACTAACTGAGCTTATTTCGACTTGTAGAAGCACAGAATAGACATAGGCTTGTTTCCTGTCAAAGTGCAACTCCTACTGCAGAGAAAGATGGCAATTAAAAGTCCCTGGGAGTATTTTACAACCTCTTACCACAAGCTGAAATTCTTAAAAATTTTGGAAAAAAAAGAGCTACTTGAATGGAAAAGCTCCTAATTATCAAGTCAAATAAGAATACCCAGCTGTACTTTGGCAAGACATGAAAAAGGATGTTGGAGTTAAAGATTGTTTTATCAGACCAAGACTGGGAAGAACTAAGATCATGGCACTCAGAAGGAAGAGTGGGATAAAAAAAAAAAAAAAAGAAAAGAAAAAAAAGAAAAGAAAAGAAAAGAAAAGAAAAGAAAAGAAAAGAAAAGAAAAGAAAAGAAAAGAAAAGATACATTTAAGCATTGGTTTTTTATGCTATTGCACAGACGGAGCAAATTCAAGAAGTAGTATTAAAATGACAGGACTTAGTAAAAGCCTTTGCACCTGCTCTGGCAGATGGATGCAATTAATAACAAAAAAGAAACAGAAGAACACTCCCTGAGGGGTAGGTTGTTTTAAAATTAAGCTGACACACTTTTTAAATACAATATATTAAGGCAGGGATGTGTTTTGAAGTGGGCTGTCTAGTTTACAGCAAACAAAATCATTAGTGAGGTGTGTAAACAAACACAGGCCTGGCCCCACAATTAGTTTTCATACTCATTCTGCAGAGAACACATTTTTAATTACTCATAGTCAGGCAAATGGATGTGCTGTATTTTGCAAGGGAAACAATATCATACTTAAGTAGATTTGTTCCTAGCGTAAAGGAAAGATTTGAAAACATCAGCTCAAGAGCTCAGTCACTTAAATTCTTGCTCTTTAAAGACTTCACTCCTCAAGAAGCCAGTTGAAAACAATTTCATTATTTGCTGCCCAACCAAAATGAACAAAGATGAAACATCTCCTATCACATTGAGTGTATGCATGTGTGTATATTTGTATGCATACAAACTCCAACAACATGTTACTGCAGCCACAGTGACCTAAGCACACCATGAAGTGTGTAGTAGATTATTAAGATACTGCTGAGTAGTTTTGGCCCATGTCAGCTGGTGTTTTCCCATAAAAATCCCAGGGAGGTTCAGGGTCAGCATAGGTCAGGGATCAGTATCCCTGGATGTGGGGGTGATAGGGGGTGGTGAGGCTTGTGTAATTTCAGGAAGGATGGTGGCGACCACCCCTGTGCCAGCCTACCTGGCCTCAGGGCCCAAGAACAGTGCCTGGCTCATTTTATTTACAGGTACAGACAGAGCTAAATTTAGCTTGTCTTTCCACATCGAGGATAAAAAGAGGATTTAATTACTCAGCAGAGGGAACTAATACAGCAACACTGTATTATCATCAGTTGTACTGCAACAGCCTGATGGAGCAATGATAGATCTTTACAGTGTACAGAAACTTGGAAAGGCAGTCTTATTTTTTTTTCTTTCTTGCAGTACTTCAACAGCATGGATTAAACTATCACACTATTCACATATCATGTGTGAAAAGAACATATTTTCACTTCTAGAAAGCAGTAATTTTTTTAAAATGCTTGAGTACTTGATGATTATGAAAAATGTAATTATAAGTAAATAGAGGAAAAATAACAGTAGCTAAATTAACTAGATTATAATCTGACAACAAACTGCTACTCTCATCACTAATTCTCTCTAAGTAATTACCCATTAAGGCAGGAAAAGCATGATTATTATTATTATTATTATTATACCAATATAAATTATCAGTAAGAGAATATTGAATGTCACAGGTGATTGGTTTTGCTTTCTGTCTCTCAGTTTGCTACAATAAAACCCAGGTAAGTACATTGCAATCTGTTTTAAAAATTACCCGTGATGCTGGCTTGCAGCTTATGAAAGCATTTTGCATTTACTCCACTTTAATATTCTTAACAACTATTACAGGTGATTATGTAATAATTGAATATGGGAGAGAAGGGTAGCATAAGATATTGTATGTATCTAGAATGGGGTAGCCAAAACGTGTTTAAGCAAATAGTCCTGGAACTTATCTGTTGTTACAATAATTATCTTTTCTCTTTTTTGGTTGTTTTGTTTGTTTGGGTTGTGGTGTGGGGGTTTCTTGTTTGTTGGTTTTGTTTGTTTGATGTTTTTACAGAAAAGATAAAGGCAGGACACCAAAATACCAGTAGGTTCCAGTGGCCCTTGAAGCTTCAGCTTCCCTGCAAAGAGAGACCAGCTGCATTTCGCTGGGGCACTGCACATCTTGGGAAGAGGATGACCTTGTCAGAGCTCAGCCATTTCATCACATCATACATATTCAGTGTAAACACCAAGAGAGAAATTTGAAAGCTTAAGGACGCTGGGATAGCCAGGATATTGTGTTACAATTAGCAAGAAGCCACTTCACATTCAATTTTTGAAATGGAGGGTTTAAGCTTTACAAGTATTGCTACCATATCCCTCAACTCAGCATATTATATACTATATCAGCCTTATTTATGTTGCTATAAATAGAACCTACATCTGTCCTCTTCATTGTTTTTATGTTTCAGTGTATTTGGTACAAAACCACTTGTACCACAGCAACAAACACACAAATGACAAAAACTCCCAAACCACATGCATTGACCGACTGCAGAAAATCAGTAATATTTTAATGGCTGGTGAACAAAGAAAACCAAACCAAAACATCTCTCTTGCTTCCAATGCCTGTCAATTGCTCTTTGATGGAATGGAATACATTCAAGTTTCAAGAGTACCAACATAAAGTTTCATTCATAATGTGGTCTAATAACTCCAGAAGAATGAGAGTCACAAGAAAGTAAAAAAACAACCAAAAAAAACCTCAACAAAACAAACAACAACAAAAAAAAAAACCCCAAAACCCAAACCAGTTAACAGATAGGAAAATACTTCAATGGACAAATGTAAATGTTAGCTTAATCTTTTATATCTGTTTTCTCCCTACCAAGCAGCTGGGTTTTTCAAGAAGTCACATGATTTTGCTTTTCAGTAAAATGCTTAGGCTTAAAATCCATACTTTACAAAGTAGGACTTAAGAGAGTTCAATTCAAGGCTTCTTTTATACTGTCTTGATTCCTTCATCATATCCTAACTCCCAATCACCTTCACTCCACAATTTTCACTACAGAATTTTATCAAATCCTGGATGACATTCTAATGTCATCATCATTACAGGACTGATTAGTACCTTGACTAGGCTGAGGATCAGTCTCATGTAATATACAAATCTCAAAATCTGATGCCTCAGACTTACCGTGCTTTATTCTGTAGGGTTTTCATAGAGTGATTAAATCATAGATCCAAACTGTAACATTCTTCAGTATAATAACAAGGAGAATAAACATTCAGTTGGAGAGCTTGTAAGTAAAAGAGATCTGTGGAGCCATTTTAACTGTATACACAAAATTTTTGGACCTTAGACACCAAACTTACACATGTGTCTTACACGTACCCCAAACAGAAAGATGCTCTTTCCTGGAGATTTAAAGTACCTGACCAAGGTTTCTGCATTGAAACATGCTGTGGTGTCTCAGTGGATCTATACCTAGCAGGTTAGCTTCCTAATTTAGCCTATCAGAGAGCCTGAAGCTGGGGAGCAGGAATACCTGGACATTAACACAGTGCTGCTGGCCTGTATTAAAATATTCCAGGTAGCCAGTGCCTTCAGCGACCACACTTAATCCTTATGGACCCAGTGGGCAAGCTCAGTCTTTATGTGCTAACTGCTAACAAGACATGCCCTGAACTTCAAACACAGCAGCTGTTTGCTCTGCTCCTCTCCTCAGCTGTCTTCTGTCAAACAGCCTTGTCACTCTGCATGCTTGCAGCCACATCAGCAGTGCTGTGTCTTCTCGTCCTTCCACAGCACAGCCCCCAGAATCCCGATCCATCTTTAACAGCCTTGAAGCTAAAGCCAGAGGTATCTCTTCCACGTGCTCTCCCAGCTGGCTTGCTTCCAATGTACTCACACGACCCTCTGAGGACTGCAATTCCCAGAACATCTGTACTAACTGTACAGCACAGGCAAACGGGGAACACAGCTTGAAAATCACTCACTTTCCCCATGGAGCTGGCTACTCCCTTAACAACGCAGCAAGGATGCAGAGGGATGCAAGGAACCAAGCTGCTCTCTCCTGCTGGCCCTGCACTCGGATGAACTGCGAGACACCATGATTCAGCCCCAGACGGCTATCAAGAGCTCACAGATCACAGCTCTTGGCAGAGTGTGGGATATGAAGGGAATGACATAACTACAATGAAAGCAAAACAATCCGAGAACAGGAACCACAGACTTTACAAGTTCCTAAAAAGCGTCAGCTCCTCTGCTTTTTTCACAACCAAATGAGAGACAGCGATAGGATGAGCAGTCACTGTTGAAATAAACAGGGCTTATGCACTTATTTGTGTTCAGTTCTTTGGTAAAAAGATCAGCTGGGATGGGATCCCGAACAGAGCTTGCCCCCGTTGTTGTAGCTCTTCCAGGTGGCTGAAAGGAAGAAGCCATGCAGGGTCTGTCACTGAAGTCCAGAGCAACAGCTATTCCTTCTTCCCTGTGGCACAACCAGTGGTCAAAAAGCGAGGAGGCGTGGAATGCACAGTGTGTTGCTGAAGTCCAGAACAGCTGGCCCCGTTTTTTCTCTGGCAGCAGCAGCCGGGCTTTCGAATTTTCAGGCTCCACTTGCCCCACCCCACCCTAGTCTAGTCGCTTTGTGGTTATGGTGACAGACAAAAGTTGATCACGGGTTGTGTTTCCCTCTTCCTCGGCTAGGGCATTTGTCTATCCCCCTCTAATGTGTTTAGTTTTTTATTTAGGGCTGTCTTTACCCCCCATAATACTCCCATGATCCCAGGGGGTTTTCTTATTTGCATGTTAGTCCCAGAATGTCAGTGTGGTGGGGGGGAAGGCAGGTTACCTTTGGGTTGTTTAGAGAAAACAAACAGAGCAATTAACTAATTAACATTTCAATATCGGTAGCCAGCAGTCACTCAAGTGTTGCCATGGGAACTAGGAAGGCCCTGCTCGCCTCTCTGGGGAACACCTGGAAACTTTGTTCATAACAACTGTCAATCTTATGAAAGCCGAGCTCCTAAGAATAAAAGGGATAGGGACATCTGCCAGAGAGAAGTTTTAAACCAACACATGGAAAAGGGTAATTTACAGAGACTACAATAAAATGAGAAGCTTCCAACCCACTTAAGGCAAGTAACTGCCAATTCATATTTAAAAGCTATAGAAGAACAACCTTTGAGGAAGACATTATTGATAGGATTTTATTGTTTTATGTGTTCAGAAGAATAACATGACACATTTTAAATCAACAGGAAGATATCTGCACTAAAAAAACCTATAAATTAAAATAGAATAAAAGCAACACTGAAATACTCCAGGAGTTTTTCTACTGTTTTTCCTGACTCATATTTTAATAAAAAAGTCAAATCCAAGAAAAAGTAGGGAAAGAACCAAGAAAAACAGCAAACCATTAAAAAAGAAAATCTTTGGAAAGAAAACTACTGCAATTTGCAGTACTCCTGGAGTACTCAAAATACTCCTCTAATACAATTGTCTTTAGAAAATAAAAAAAAAGTTTGATGCTAAGTGAAACATTTTTGTTTCATTTTATGAAAGCTCATTAGAAGATTAACCTTGCAAAGTATAATTACTCCCTGGACAATCTTCAAAAGGTTCTGAAATCAAGTGTCTTGTAGCCTATGCAGGTAAGCCTCACTTTTTGCAGCGTTCAAGTGTAACAATCAGTTGAGTTTTATTTACCATATCCCCAGGGGAAGTGCTCATATAAAAATAATGGCATGTAAAAGGGCTTTCTACACTAGAAAGTGCTTACATTTTTCCTCACCACCTTTCGGAGCTCTCCAGCCCATTCCCAGTGTAATAAACGCCAATCACTTGTTTTAAAAATTTATAAAAGTTTACTAAAAATAAAATGGAAAAAAAATTAATACAAGTATAGTAATAAAGATTAAACAATTAGAGTTAGGACAATTAAAGAGACAATAACAGCAAAAAGTTACAGCCCGGGCTGGGTACCTCTCTCTGCACAAAAGTGAGCCAGGGGAAGGACCCCGATAAAAGAGAATTCCCTCCTTAGGAGGGGTAACCTGTTGCATACACAAATCACTTCATGAATATGCATATTTTTATTTAAAACAAGAAATTCGTCCGGTACTTGTTGAGGAATTCCTGTTAATCCCAGGCGCCTTGAAGTCTAAGTCGAGTTTGGAGAAGTTCGGTTTTTTTGTTGATAAAGAAAGCCATAAATTCCTCTCCTCTGGAAGATTTAGGGGTTTCTGTAATTGTTATCTCTGTGTGAAGAATTTCTTGATTATCTTCTCCTTCTCTTGAGCAAAAAGAATACCACACACACATATTTTCTATTTTAACTACTGAAGCTTAATTTCAATTACAAAACTACATTTACTATATTATTAAAATGTTACTACAGCATAACTTTCCAACCTAGCATAACACATATAGTAAATATCTGTGTAGAGCCATATAATATGCATTTTTCACACCAGCATGGAAATATAGAAATCTCAGCATTTGCTTAACAGCAAAGCTCACTCACTCTCAAAAAAAAAAAAAAAAAAAAAAAAAAGGCAACAAAACAAGAAAAGAAACCAGAAAACCAGACAGAGGGAACAGAGGGAAACTGTTCTTGTTCTTTTGTGGCCACAAAAAAACTCCAGCGACCTCCCAAAAGAGCGAAGGGGAAACGCAAAGGCAGAGCGCTCAAAAAGCGGCAGGCAGGAACTAACTACCAGTTGTAGCACACACACAGAACGCTCAGCAGGCAGGGGTCCCACGGCCTCACCAGGCGAGGGAGGGACACGCTGCCACAGCCCCTGGAGACCTCACTGCCAGGGACACCGTCAGCGCCCCCGCGAAGGCAACCTCCACCAGGCCGTCACCACCCCCAAAGGCCTCAGGCTGACCCCTCAGCCGGCGGGACCAGGTGGGACTGGAGCCCGCCTTCCTCGGCCCGACCACGGCCCACCCGGCCACCGCTCCCTCCCCTCCCTGCCGGCCGCTTCTGCCCGCCCCCTCCCCATCCCGAGCCCGCTCCCAGCCGCTGCCCCGCCCCGTGCCTGCATCCACGCCCATTTGCTGGGTGCCGCGTCAAGCAAGCAAATCTGCCCTTGCGATTGGCCGTCGTGCGGTTAGCGTTCCCGCCCCCGGGCAGAGGGCCGCGCTGGCGGCGCGGCACGCAGGCGCGCACGGAGTGTTGTACCGGGGGTGGGCATGTTCCGAGGAGAGGAGCGGCCGCCAGCGCGCCGCGGGGAGGGGGCGGGCGCGGGCGCGGCTGAAGGAGCGGCTGAAGGAGCGGGGCCGCTGCCGCCGCCGGGAAGCCAGCCTCACTTCCTAGGAGTGCGGGGAGACCACAGCCTGCCGGGGGCTGCGAGCGGTGCCGCAGACAGACCTGTGCGTGTGCATCTCTCTCTGTCTCTCTGTATCTGTCTCTTTTGCATGTGCCTGTAGGACTCTCCACACACGCGCGCATATTCCCACCCACCCGCCGAGGGGGCTGGGGTACGGGAGGGCGACGCGGACGCGCTGCCCCCTGGGGCAGCGCTCGCTCGCCTGCCGCCAGCAGCAGCCGCACTGGGCAGAGTCCTGCGGGACGGGCGCGGGTGGTGGGGCGGGATGCACTCCGCCTGCCTCCCGCGGCACTGAAGCCGCCGCGGCCGGACGGAGGAGAGCCTCGTCCGGAGAGACGCTTCGCCTGCTCTCCGTTCCGCCGCGGCGGCTGAGGAGCCTCCCTGCCGCCGCCTGCTCCCGGCTCTCCCGGCGGCCGCTGTCGCCTTTGGCACCTGGCTGTGCGGTGTCGGTCCGTGCGTATGCGTGCGCCGGGAGCCAGGTCCGTGTGCGTACCGCTGCCCTCGCCTGCCCTGCGGCTGCCTGCCTGCCTGCCCGCGCTGCTTTCTTTCCTCTGCTCTCTCCTCCCGCTCCTACCCCCGCTCCGCCGCGGTCTCTTTTGTTGCGCGGCGCCAGTCATGTGCCCGCAGCCGGCGGGCGCGGGAACGGGCAGGGGCGCGGCGCGGAGCCGGGCGCGGGTGTGTTTCCCTCGCTCCCGAATGTCGGTGTTGACAATAAATCCGGGATCGCTTCTGCCAGTGTAAACCTGGGCCAGGTGGGTTTACGCTGTTTGTCATGAAAAGTTAAACTTGTTCCTAAACATGCCCTGATACTGCCCTTTCCTGTCCGTGAAGAAGAAAGTGTTGCCTCGCAGGCTGCGGCGCGTTCTATGACAAGATGTTTTCGGAGCACCTTCTGAGCTTGTGTTTCTCTGTCGTTGCGGCCAGCTTGGCTCCCAGATGGCCAATTCCCTCAACGGCCGGAACCCGCGCAAGGGACGGATCCTGGGCTTCATCGATGCTATTCAGGATGCTGTGGGCCCCCCCAAGCAGGCAGCTGCTGATCGCAGGACTGTGGAGAAGACCTGGAAGCTTATGGACAAAGTGGTGGGTGTCTCAGTGCGTCCGTGTATACACAAAGTGAAGAATGGGGCTATTTAAATAGGTACACAGGGGCAAACAGCTTCTTCCTGTATCTCTGAGTGCTGTGCTGCATTGTGCCTCGGGAAGTAAGGGGACTTATGTTATATTATTTAAGCATAAGTTGTCTTTTTTTTTTTTTTTTTCCAGTGGCCTCTGGCCATGTTTTTTTAAATCTTTGTTTGTGGAAGGAAAACAAATGTGTGTGTTTGCCTTAGGCAATTGTTATTATCAGATCCTTTAAAATTACTCAGAGTTGAAGAGCTGTCCTAACCAAAAGCTGCTTAACTTTGTAATCACATATTCTGTGTGTTTCATGTTGTGTCACACTGTTAGTCTGCAAACAAGACCTCTGAAGTATTAAACTTCAGTTAAGCTAATTGTTCTGTGAGATATGTTGGTGATGGCAACGTAGATGTGTTTGTGCTTTTAGGAATGTGCATGGGGACTGGGGAATGTCACTCTTGTCAGTTTAATAAACAGATTAGTATGGCATACCTAACTTTTGAAGTATGTGTTCTGCATTTTAATGACTTAAAAGTACATCTACTATTGATTTTGAAACTAGAAATATACTGTTCTGAAACTCATTTTTCAGGAAGTGGGGGGATAGACTGTAGCTTTTAAGCTCTTATGCTTCCCCTTACCAGCCTGATACATTTTGTTTAGTATTCTTGGAAATAACAGCATGTATCATAATAGATTATTTAGAAGAGTGCCTTACCTGTGACAGGAAGAGTTTGATTGTAACATGGCTTGATGTTTAGGAGGCACTCTGCTTTGCACACTTGGTGATACTTAAAAGTTTCTTGAAACTGCTGAGCAGTGAGGATTACTACCTGTTGGCCTTGGGTCTGTATGGTGATACACTTACCACTTTTTAACTCTGTGATTCTCTGTGATTTAGCGCAACTCTTTGCTTTCCCTGTGTCTCTTGTGAAATAAGATGTTCAACATTTCTTAACGTTCATAATTAGTTACACTGGCAGGGTGGAGACTAATGTAATATGCCTTTACAAGTGTTAAAGTATTTTTTAAAGTCCTTGTAGGCTCTTTTTTGATGTTCCAAGAATAGTATCTTTATTTCTACTGTTTTTGCTGGCATCAATTATAAACTGAACCCCAGCCTTAATAAAAATGGTTATTATCACAAAGACTTTGTTGACATTTTTCTGTCAATGGTCAGGATGCTGTTAACAGTGAGTTCTCTTGTACTAAGGACTGCAAGTATGAGTACTCAAAAGTGGGTACTCTTCAGTAGGAGGAACTTTTCAGCTTCGGTAACTAGGAATCTGGTTTGTTGTTGAAACCACGTGGGGAATGCAGAGCTCTGATTTCCCTGTGTCAGGCCATTTACAAATCTATATAGTAAGGTTATACCCTGATTTGTTTGTAAAATCAAAGTTACCAGAAAGTCTTTATTCCACTGCTTGGATTTCTGGATTGCTTTCACTCATCCAATACAGGACAACTGTTTGTCACAGCCCATCAGAACAGCCAGGAAGGCCTGTTTGGTAGAAGTCACTGGAAAGGCTGGGCATTGTGCTGTGCTTCTGTTTTCATTTTACTGTATAAGTGTCCTCAATTTGGATCTTTAATGTATCCTCTTTAAGCTGCTCTCAGTTAATCAAATTTTACTTCCAAACTGTATTAAAGTGTACCAGACAGGATGATGTCATAGTGTGAGAATGCTCTAGCTTGTTGGTTGAGTTCTTAACATTTGGTACTTGTAGTGAAAGTATGTGTTTGAGCAAATTTAATATGCTGGCAAGCAGATTTAAATCTCATAGCCTTGTGTGGCAGTAGGCACAGGAAGGTCATTTTTTCCTCAGTCTAGATCAAACCTAGGGATTAAAATCAGAAATAGAAACCTGCTCAATCAACTGTTGTTTTAAATCCCATTTCTGGAGTGTGTCCTATGACTGGTTTCTGTGGTGGGTGACTGATCAAATTAATACCTAGTGAAGGCATAAGCTCTGCCAAGTCAGTGGGGTGCTACTTGTAGTAAGGATGTGGCTTGGAGGCCTATTTTACTTGTTGCAATATCAGTTATTTTGCTTGTTTATTCTTTAACTATAGTAGCTGTGATAATCATTTTGTTGCTATCTTAAGGTAGCTGGAGTTTTCCCCCAATCTAATGATGTCAAGAAAATGAATAATGGAAACAAAGCAAAGCTTTTATCTTGACCAAACACTGAAAAAAGAGCAGCCTTAAAAACTAGTGGCAGAGCTCAATCATTTCTGGTTGGCATTTTTTTCTTTTTTAAAATTGCCATCTTCTACCTTTCCTTAATTTCTTTCTGTAATTTTGTCCTTTGGCAGATGAAGTTTTCTGTATGTATTACTTGTTTGCAACAATAAGAGATTAACCAATACTGCAAACATTCCTGCCCTGTAAGAACTGTACTATGTGGGTAGTTTTGTGGTGTATGCAAAAATTCTGGCTACCTAGACATCATGCAAACTTCTTTGAATTGGTTATGTGTCCTGCTTTCAAATTGTTCGGATTTCATGATAATGTCAATTTTCCAGGGGCTGATACTTTAGGTTGTAATAAGCAGTTTGGGTGCTTTCTCTTTAAACTTTTATTATCAGTGTGAAAATAATCATGGATTTTAAAAAAGAGTTCTTTAGCAGGACAGAATGTTGGAATAGTGCTCCTGCTTATAGCCTTGTTTGTAAAAGTTACCATAAGCAACATTCTTGCAAGGAAAAAAAAATAATCTTCATGTAGATAATTGGTGAATGCAAAGTGCTATCTGTCTAAATATCTTTCCTTTTTATAGTTCATACACTGGGATCTATACTTTTTGTGGTTTATTGGTATGTCTTATGTGAATTTACAATATTAGCTGCATTATTAAAGGCAAAGCAACATTATCATCAATGTTGAGTTTCTCTACTGCTTTTCTCATGGGTAAGCAGTAGCTTTATCACTAAGAACCAAAAATACTTTAATTCCTGTGCAATGCAAAAGATAATAATTCTTTTGTGGTTTAGAAGGCTAGCCTTGCTTTTCAATGCTTGCATTGTATAAGAAAGTTGACCATATATCTCTGGATTTGCAGGAAGCAAATTACTGTTTTTAAAACATGATCTATGTTTTAGAAAGTCTGTATCCTATAAATAAGTAAAAAATGAATATTGTTAACAAATAACTTAGATCTTCCTTTAAACTGTGTATAAATTACATGAGTGTTAGTTTTTCTGAGATTGTCAACATAATGGCTTTTAAAACCTTGACCCTAGCCATGTATTACTATTAGAGAATAATGCTATGTTGAGACCAACTTTGGGAGAGAATTACTCCTATGTAAACATTGGAGTAAGGTCTGTTTACTGCTTGGGCTATTTAGAGTTGTCAGTACTATTTTTTCACACTTCACTCTTGTGGGATTCAAGCTGATAGAAAATCATGATACATTCTGAATGGGACTTTTTAAAACAGGTGTATTTCATCAACTTTTAATCACTTTTCATTCCTCCTATGCATTGGGCCTGAAAATAATTAAATTATCTGCTATGAAGATTAATAGTATTGCCTAAATTATTTGGGTGCACTGTCATGGCCCATCAGTTACTTGACTCTGATTGTATAAATGCGGATGGCATTGATTTGCTATTTAGCAATTATTTCAGAGCAAACTAGAGTGCTTCTCCAAAGCTTATACTATTGACTTAGTGAGTAAAAGCTATGTTACCTCTGCAGCTTAGTATTGTTGTTTTCTTTAAATTAACATCTGTCATCATCTGAGTATACAGAGCATGGTAGTTGAAACTATGAGTGCATTGGTTATCCTTTGCAAAACTTTGTGTAATTGATTCTATGGTCAAAGTTGGTAGGAAATCTTATGTCCTGTGTATGCTGCTTATGGAAAAAGAATGCAAAATTAAACAGAGAAATAGAAGCTCCTCTCTAATTGGAAGGGAGTAAAATTACCCTCCAAAGTCAACTATCCTTGTGTATCTGTGGCATCAGCATTCTTATTGTTTATTCTTCCACTATGCAAACATATGGCTCTGTTGCGGTATGGTAGCTGTTGAACAAGCACTTACTGTATTCTCAGGCAAAAAGATTGGTGTTTGGGTCACCTCTACTTATATTCTGATGAGAGGTTTTTTTCCTATGGAAAATGAAATGCATAGCAGTTAAGGTAACTTCAGGCAGGAAGAAATCTATGTCGAAGACGCATAATCCTCAAACTTGGACATTTTCCTTATTAGCCCCTCCTGATTAAGTTTTTCAGAATTCATTGTTGTTGCATTGGATGTTGTGGATTGCTGGAGAATTGTTATGGTATCTTAACTGCAGAGCTACCTTTATGCTGTTTGTGGTGTGCCAAGGCGTTTTGTTATTCTTTGACTATTTTGTGCAGCGTGGCAGAAGATGCTCGTTCACTTGGGCAGTTTGGAAGTGTAGTTTTGGAAGTGTGTGAGCACTGATTCTCCAATTGTTCTGACCCATTCCCTGCAGCTGAAAACAGTGTTTAGCAGATGTCCTTCTCATTAGATACTCTGTTTTAGCTGAGTTACTTTCCTTGTATTGTCTTTGACTAGCCTTAGGTGTTTAAACAGATCACGTTAAGGCTGCTGTCCTTTGCTTGAACAGGAATCCTTTTGTCAAATGAGTCAAGGGCTTTCATCTTTGCTTTAAAAAGTGAATAGAAATAGCTTTTTAGCAAGAAATTAATTGTCTATATACAATAGGCCTCCATTACTCTCATCTCCAATGATGCTATGAAATAATATCTTATAATTTAAGTCAAATATCTTCAAAAGTGTTATGAGTAGTGATATTTATTTTGGTTAGGGGTGGGCGAGAAAAGGGAGAGGGAGTTAATGTTTTTCTGCAAAGGAACTAGAGTTAAATTGTCTGGAAGTTCCAGAGTTAACTGTTTCAAAATCAGTTTCTGGTAGATTAAGGTAATGCTTCAGTTTTCATGGAGTTGTAGTCTTACTGTTTCTGTGATTCTGGATTAAGTACTTAGATTTTCCCCGAGTGTGAGCTAGTGAAAGAAGCTTAATTTTGTCTCCGTTTGCCTCAATAAGAGAGATATTTTTATTAACTTGTTTACTGCCTTTCATTTTTTACCACTGAGTGCTTGCTAAATAATACATACATGCTTACTTCCAGTCATAACGATGCAAAAATCACACAGTGATATGATTCATGTCAGCTCCTAATGTGTTGGTGACAGTTGCCTTGTAAAGTAATATAGATTTCTTTATTTTAGGGGTGTTGGTTTTTTTTTTTGTGTTTGTTTTGAGTTCTGTTTTCTTTTGAAGAAAGGTCTTGGCAAATCTTTTGCGTCAGCAGGTGTCTTTTCTTATTGCTTACTTTTAATTGTGAACTGCTGTGGTATGTGTCAGGACATCCTGACTGGAAACCATATGGTTTACCAACCATCTCCTTACAGACTTACTTCCTTTGAAGCCTTGTATACTCTGTAAAGTGAAGGAAAACTTATACTACTTCAGTGGATCTCTGGTTTGAACATAATATTAGTATTTTTTTCAATTATAATGAATAAAGCTAATGAAGGTGTGGAAGAATTTTTGTGTGGCATTCTTAAAAGCTTGTTCTAAAATGAAAGGTTCTGGTAATGTGCTGTATTTATCTCTCCAAATTCTGCAGAAAGATTAGCCTTGTAAGCTATCTTGTATGTAATGATGTGAGACTGAAGAAAACTTCATAGAACTTTTGAAAGAGAAAATAGTTCTTCCTTATAACTGGATATTCTTTTTGTATAGCTGAATGGACTGACTGTTAAAATACAGCAAGCAGCATAAGCAAGTAGCTTTTTCTTTTTTTAACATTTTAATGGTATTTTTAATAGGTATGAAATCACTTATATTCTGCTTGTTGGCACATCTGATCAAAAAGATCGACTTCAGAAAGATAATTAATTCTTTGTTCATGAGATTTAAATTAGGGTAAATAAGTAATTCAGAATGATTGCAGCCTTCTCTGCTTGTGGTCTACTCTCATTGTTGACTCTTTTCTCTGAATAAACATTTTGATCTTTCAGATGGGTTTTTTTCCCTGTACTTCTTACTTCAGAGAGTTGTAAGGCTTGATCAGTGACAGGTTTGTGTCACTTGTAGTTGGTCTTGTGAAGAATGTCAGTCTAGTTTCAAGTTTTCACTAAACCAGAAATCACAGTGAACTCAAAGTTCAGAGGAAAAAAATCTGGTTTTCGTAAAGATTTTCACTTCTGTATTTGGGATTCCAGTTCTTACTCTTCTACTAAAAGAAATTCATGTATGTCTCTGCATGGATGATTTTCAGGTCTAGCTACACATGTAAGATTCTTTGCCTGTGTTTCTGTCATCTCCTTAGAAAATTCTATCTGTCAGCCTAACTTCAGTGCTTTTCTGATCTTGCAAAAATGCTATCATAGCTAACCTTTTTTTCTTTGAAAATCCTGCTTTAGACATCTCCTAACCCACAACTGGGGCCCTGTTGTCCCTTTTTTAAAATCCTGATGACCTTATCTTTATTACATAAAATATAAAAAAGTTATTTTCAGTTTCAAAGCTCTTGCAGTTTAGATTGGAGTTTCCGACTTCATTGCTCGTTAAGAGATGATCAAGTATGCTTTACTTTTTTTTGTTTCCTTCCAGCACATTCTCAACTTTAAGGAGTTCCTTTATAACCCATTAAATTATTTGAGATCTTGCTGTGGAACTTTGCAGTTTATGTCTAGAAATATCAAACTGCTGGTGTTCAGTCTCTGAACCGCTCTTCAGCATGTTGAGCTGCTCATGTATGCATATTTGCTTGCTTCCTTTTTTTTTCCTTCTGAGATGTAAATTTCTCTGGGATAAGGACTGTTCTACAGCACATCAGAAGGCTTTCTGATGTATTACTTGGCCTAAAAGTTGAAAGAATAATAGAAATTGCTAAAATAACAATGAGTGAAATGAGGAGAGCTATTGCAAATGTTATGTTTTAAATACTGTTTCAAGTGGTGCTAGACTCTTAAAAAACTTCTCAGTGGCTTGACTTTAGTCTTCTCTATCTCCACTTTTTTAACTGACCCCCTGTTACCTCAGTCTAATTGCCTGGTTGTGTTCTTGCACTGTATGTTTCAGACACAAACTATTCCCTGTTTGCTTTGCTGTTTGGGATGCTTGAAGGTCTGTTAGTAGCAGCAATCTTAAGGCAGAGAATTTCTTAATGGTGTAGATGTAGAAATTACAGGATGAAATAAATAGGCCAGGAGACCAGCTCCCTTTGATGTTTTTATTAAAGTGATCAGCTCTGAGTGGGGGCCTGAGGGGTCGTGCACACTGCCGCTGCTCCCTTTGGCAACGCAGAGGATGAGGTGATCAGTTCTGCTCCACAGCAGAGCTGGGGCTTCTGTCCTCACGGGCGTGCCTAGGAAGATAATTCCTGGCTTGTCAGCTGTGGTCATCATTCTAGTCTGGTTCCACTTAGGTTATGGTGACTTCTAAAACCCTGTTGGAATGGTAGAGGAACTTCTCCCTGGTAGGTCCAGTCACTTAGTTTTCCAAATTTTAAGTTGGCTTGTTGTTTCTAGGGTCTTTTGTGGGGTTTTCTTGAGTTTTTCTTGATTTGCATATTCCCGGGGAAGTTTCCGGACGCCATTTTAGGGAGCAGCAGCGGCAATACCTGAAGGATCCAATAGGGTCACAGGTAAAAGGGAGTACAACCAGGGTATATGTAAGGGAATTTAACAAGGAGGGGGTATAACAAGTGTGGGTGTAAGGGAGTTTACATTGGGGATGTAACAAGGGCGTATGCAAGGGAGTTAACAGTGGGGGGGGGGGTGTAACAAAGGTGTAACATTTATTAACCTAAATTGTAAATGCTTTAAAAGCTCCAACCATATTGAACTTGTTCATAACAAGGAGAAGTCAACAATAGTGGTAGAGCTCTGAGTTTAGAGAGGTGAGCATTACAGGATACAGGTTTGTTCCCCTCTCACTCAGAAAAGCTCAAGGATGCATTTTTTTCAAGTTGCTAGATTAGTAGGAATAGGAATCTACTTTCAGCAGTATTAAGATGTTTTTATAACCTTATTAGTTACCTCAAAAGAATGTCAAAGTCACTAATATATAATGTGGCAATCTCCAAATGATGCCTATAAAACTTTTATACCACATGGTCTTAATTTCTTCATATGTATTTGCATTTGTACAGCTGCACACACATCTAGTATGTGTCCCTGTGCAATGCTTTAGCTGAGCCTGAATAGCTCAGTGCAACAGCAGTCAAAAACTACCTGTTAGTTTTAGTCTCTTTTTTTTCTAGAACAGAGCATTATGGACCAAACTATGAGAAAATTTAGATAGCTCTGAGACAATTCTAACCTTGTTCTGTTAAGGGTGTGTAGGAAACAAAGGGTACTTTTCTCTTCCAGTAACATTTCCAGTGGAAACTAGATTCAAATAAAGGTATTCTATTAGCCTGAACTTATTTCTTGAGTAATATATATTCAATATTTGTGCCATTTGGGATCACAATGATTCCAAGTCCATTGAGATGTTTTCTTCTATTTGGTTTAAGTGGCAAAGTTTTAGTAGTGAAGGGACTACAGGGGTAGTTTTGCTGAGGCACTGCCAGAAGATTCCCTCTGTCCAGTCGAGCAGCCAGCTCCAAGAAGGACCTGCTGCTGGCCAAGGCCGATCCCATCAGCATCAATGGTGCCTCTGGAGTATTGCCGTAAAGAAGGGGGAGAAAAGCTACTGGGCAGAAGCAAAATGCAGCCAGGGAGGAGGGGAGTGAGAATATGTGAGAGGAACACCCCTGCAGCCATGCAGCTCTGTGGAGGAGGGGGAGGTGTTTTGGGTGCTGGAGCAGAGATTCCCCTGCAGCCCATGGTGAAGGCCATGCAGATCCACAGTGGAGCTGACGTTCACTGTAAGCCACGGAGGAGCGGGCTGATTCTTGAAGAAGGGGGCTGTGATACCATAAGGAACCTGTGCTAGAACAGGCTCCTGGCAGGACCCGTGGTCCCATGGAGAGAAGAGCCCACATTGGAGTGAGTTTCCTGGCAGGACTTGTGAGCCTGCAGAGGACCCATGTGGAGCTGTCTGCTCCTGAAGGACTGCACCCTGTGGAGGGTATATGTTCTAGAGGAGTTCATGAAGAACTGTGGTCTGTGAGAAGGACTCACGCTGGGGAAGTTCAAAGATGACTGTCTCCTGTGGGAGGGACCCCTGTCTGGAGCAAGAGAAGAGTGTGAGTTCTCCCACTGAGGAGGGAGGAGTGGCAGAGACAAAGAGTGATGAACTGACCACAGCCCCTGTTCACTGTGCTGCTGTTGGGGAGGCGGTAGAGTGGAAAATAAAATTAGGCCCAGGAAGGAGGAAGTAGTGGGTGGAATGTGTTTTTAAGATTTGGTTTTATATTCTTGTTGCCCTATTCTGATTTGATTGGTATTTAAATGAATTAAGTTCCCAAGAGGCTAAGTACCTGTGACAGTATTTGGTTAATGATCTCTCCCTGTACTTGTCTTTTGTTATGGGTAGGGGAATGAGAAAGAAGCTTTGGTGGGCACCTCCTCACCCAGCCAAAAGCAAAGCACTGAACTTCTATTCCAGCCAGGAGCTAGAAAACAATGAGTTTATAATATTTTTGTTTCCTGGTTTACAATATCTGTTTTTGAGTGACCTAAAGTCTGTCTGTTGTAGGTAATAACTTTTGAACCACTATCACAGTTCAGACCATTTTCTGATGTGCAGAGCTTTCAAAATTAAATTTCCCTAGGGTCTAAGAGGCTATATTATTGTATAAAGAGAGCCAGCAGATGACAAAGTAATTTATGTCATTCTTAGTAGATACTTAAACACCTGTAGCTAAGTTAACCTGCAGCAAACAGATCTGTATGAAAGTACTGCTCTTGGCATTTGTTGCATGCTGTGTTTTGATATGCTCCTTAGCATATTAGACAGGAAAAGGCATACTTTCAGGGCAAACCCACAAAATATGTAGGTAAGCTTGTTTGCTTCTATAGATGTGACAAGATTAAGTAAAATTTTGCCTCTTGACATTAAAGACTATGTTGGAATTTCACAGAATATAAATGAAGTAGGATTTAATCCTTTGCGACTGGAGGTTAGAAAAGTATGTTATACCCAATAAATTGGAAAATATCAGATCAGTTTTTGTCTCAATGGATTTCTTGTCTTTTTTACATTCTCTTGTTTTTGCTTATAGGTAAGATTGTGCCAAAACCCAAAGCTTCAACTCAAAAACAGCCCACCTTATATACTTGACATTCTACCTGATACTTACCAACATTTGCGACTTATACTGAGCAAATATGATGACAACCAAAAACTTGCACAACTCAGTGAGAATGAGTATTTTAAAATCTACATTGACAGCCTTATGAAAAAATCAAAACGGGCCATAAGACTCTTTAAAGAAGGAAAGGAAAGAATGTATGAAGAGCAGTCACAGGACAGGTAAGTTAAATACTTAAATATGAAGTAGATCATCTGGTCTGTCTGCATTCTTAACACTGTTTTCTGCAGCCATTGTGTTTTGACATTTTTAATTATTCTAAGAGCAGAAATATTTATTGCTTGGATTCATTGACCCTGCAGTTCAATCAGTAATTTGCTGGATTTATTTCACTGTATGCTCTTATCTGTCGCTTTGTGACCTTTAAAACCAAGTGCATTTCCTTCATAAAACATTCATTTAATTGTAATTACTTATTCACAGGGCTTACAGTATGTAGTTTTTCCTGTGGTAGAGAGAATGACTGTTCACTTGGATTGGGCTGGACCTCCCTCCCCACCCTAGAGCCTTAAACTTTGGAAGCCATGATGGATATTGACTTAGAGTTTTCACAAGTGATGGAATGAAGCAAAACAATATTCACACTTTTCAGTTATTACGTGATTTTATGATAAGGTAATGATAATGTTAGTTTCATGCTGTAAAACCTTTTCAGAAACCTAATGGATTCTTGATTTGCAATGGTTCAATTTTAATAAAAGGAATTAATGTCCACTTTATCTACAGTCTTGGTGGTAACTGAAGAGGTTTTTAATATTTTATTTGATTACCTAATATTTAAAAAAATAATACTTCAGGAAATTCTCTGCAAGATCTGTAATCTTGTTTTGGGAACAGGAGGGATACAGCATTGTTGTGGCCATTAGTCTTGCCTTGTGTGGTATTATTGTAAATCTGTTCAAACGAAAGAGACGTTGCTCTTTCTGAAGTCTTCTCTTTTTAAAGGAGATAGTGGGGAATGAGATATCAAGTGAATGGAGGACTGAATTCCTGCTCTTCTGTCTGTCTGCATTTGAGCTCTGAGGCAGGCATGGTGGCAGTATAGTTTTACAGCTGGTGAAATTGTTGTTAGAAGCAGTGAAATGTCTACATTCTTGTAAATGTCACTGCTGTTATATTTGAATTATACATATGCTCCTTTCCGATCTTTGGCAATTATTACAGCTACTCAGTCTACTGTGGTAGTCTTTTGGGCTTGATAGGGTGTCTGAAATTTGCTTGACACCTAAGGACTTTTTTCTTAGCATCAGGACTGTCCAGGTGTGAGTATACTTAGGCAAAATTGCTCCAAGAGGAGAAAAATACACTGTTTAAGGTATTTTAGTGATCAGTAAAAATTTTAATGAATGATTTTTTTTTGTATTTGAATTTGTGTGTAAAGTAATGTTTTCACTGTATATACATTCTTACCAGAACTCTTGAGAGAGTTGTTCATCACTGAGCCTATTGCTACCTATTTTAGATATCCCATTTGCTATATGAAGAATGACAGAAGTAATTGTCTTTCAAAGGAAATATGAACTTGTTATGGCAAAGGAAATTTGACAGAAGTAATTGGATTATATAAGGAGGTTTTATTTTGACTTACTAGTGTTGTATAAAACCCTAATCTAGTTACAGGTTTGCTTAAAGTTAGCAAAAATCAAAGCAAATTTCAGTGTCACTTTTTCAAAATACTTGCTATGAGCTCTGTACAGTCACTCAGGCAGTATGTTAGTAACTCCAGTTGCTAGAGTTGCTTCTTCCCAGTTACCCCTTTCAGTTCCTGTGTTAGGGTAACAGTGGTGATAAGACATTTTCTGTAAAGCACAGGTGTGCTTCCTTTGAAGAAGGCATAGTTAGCATATTTACTGTCTATTTGGGCAGTAAGTAATTCTTGTGAGATGGTTGGAGAGGAGGGATTTTAAACCAAATTATACTAAAGAAGTGCTCTGAATCACAATAATTATTTCAGGCTTTTAAAATTAGTATCTCAGAAGGTGACAGCTGTCTTATTTTGCTTAACTGATGGAGTTCAGAGCTTGAAAGAAGAAGCATAATAGAGATGTTTTTCTTGTGTTCAAACTGTTAGCTGTGTTTCCTATACAAATTGCATTCTAACTCTGTCAGAATGCTTAAACGAAAAAATTGTAGGCATTACTTCATTAGATCATGACCCACATAATTCCAAGTCTATATCTTTATGATTTCAGTGCATCTTTTTTCATCTACTGGTGATGCTTTATGTATGTCCTAGTTTTAAGTTGGATGAAGGTGTACTTGTTTGCTGAGCCATATGATGCAGTATCTGAGCACTGCTAAGCAGTGCTTCAATATACTTGATCATGCTAATTCTTGGTAACTTAGCAAAATAAGTTTTTATTGTGTTTTCTTTTCTTCCAAATATGCTTGCATTAACCTTATTTGTTAGCATTATAGTGTAATTGTAGCAGTGATCATTTAAAGATTGTTTTTGAAGATGCTTCTAAAATGACTGTCAAATTATAGTCAGTTTGTAGTAGAATTATTGGGAAATAGTCCATTTTTAAAAAAAGTAAGGCAAATGTTGGCACCTGGACAGTTTCTGTGGTTTTCCTTCTTACTCTGTTTTGCTTTCTGGATAAAAGGGCACCATGGTAAAGAGAAATGCTTCATTCTTCATAAATTTGATTGGTATAATTTTAACCTATTAGCATTTCTGACTAATCTTCATTTCTATAGTGATGGTACATTTAGGAACCAGTGCCAATATATGTGATTTTTATTTGTGTGATGACACAAAAGTTACTCTATTGTGAATAATTTATCACAAATTTTAGTTTTCAAAGGTCCTTTGGATGAAACAAGTTAGAGAAGCAGCACTAATGCAGTGTAAGCTTTTGTGTCAGCTATTTATACAGAATCTGACTGGCACTGACTTGTTTCCATATCAAGAGCATATGATAGCCATTTAAGAGTAGTTGGTGCTGTCATTCTTTACTCTATTGGATGAGTCTTGCTAAGAAGGGAAAATAGGTTTTGCAAGTTTGTTTCTTGTACTTAACTGCATCTATTTTCTAAGTATGGTGTCTTCTACAAAATGATGTCCTTTCAGTCTTCTTGCTTAATGAAGAGATAATGTCCAGTAAGTTCTGTAAACTTTACCAGATACAGACCACACAGAAGTCTTTCTCTGAATAAAGCAATTTTACTTTTTGTCACAGATTTTATTTTTCAAAAGGTTATTAATGAAAGCTTATTAGAATTACTGGTTCAGGCTCATCTACTTTTAAAAGGCTTTCTGTGTCTTTGAAGGTTTTGGGGTCGTCTTTTCTTCTTTTCATTGCTTTTCTTTTTGTCCTTTGTTTACTGGGAAGTAAACTAAAGCTGGAAAGCATAATTTCAGTGAAGTCCAAACTTCCTTACCTTTTGCTGTATTCCAGAATTAGGCATTCAGGAAAAAGAAAAACTTTGTTGAATGGCAGTTTTTGAGACAAATGTGTTATCCAGGTGTAGAAATCAAGAACATAAGTTATAATATATATTAAGACTATAGGAGGAATAAAGTGGCAGTGGGGAGATTACATTTGGATTCATTCAAAGTTCTGGACATAGTCTTTACTCCTTACTAATGGAGACAACTGGGAGGTTTCCTGTGATTTCCTGTAAATCATATCCTTAGAAGAATGTCTTGAAATGGAACTTTTCTGACTTTTAATATTGCTCGCCTTCTACTATAGGCCCTTTATATGAGGAGAGGCAGAAAAGTATCTAACCAATTTTAATAATCTCTTTAAAAATGCTCCTTAATTCAGCCAGAGTTGTTTGGCTGTTTGTTTTAAAGTGGTATTCCAGAAATGGAAGATAGATATTTCTTAAGTAGTGGATGGTACAGATGAAGATGTCAAGGGGAGAAGACCAGACCGATGGTGATTTTGTAGTCAGTGTAGGACGGTGTGCATGAAGAAAATGTCAGAGTCAAAGAAGTCCTTCAAGGTGATCACAAAACCATTTCTGTTTCTTTCTAGAAAGTCTTATTAAATTCTCTTGTGCATCTGGCCATTTGGTGTCTTGATTCAAATTATGTGTTTCTATATTGTACAGTTTGTTTAAATGTTGGTGCAGAATTCTTATTGTCTCTGAAGTCTTCTAAGGAGGTCTTGTACTAGCAATTCAAATGATAGATCAAGTTCTCCTTTGTTACTCTTCTTGGGTGTTACTGGGTTTATAGTGTTCCATTCCTCTTCCTTAAGTCCATGTTGACAGCTGTGATCAGTTTTGGTTGTTGGATCAAGTCCTTGAACTGGTTCATTAACGTACACAGTGTTCTTTCTGCTGCAGAAATTTCTCATCTATTTCTCCTTATTCTGAAAGTACAGGCTTGATAAGAGGTTAATATAGTATCAGGATGAGTGTCAGGTATGCCAGTTGTAATTCAGTAGCTCTTTGTGTACTTCTGTCCTGTGGTAAATGTGAGGTAACTTAGCCTGCTTCCTTGAATTACCTCCACTTATATCACAACCTTGCTGTTTTATTTATAGGAATTTAGGAAGTCTGTAACTTAGCTAGCCTTACAACTTGTTTGTGTCTCCAGGCAGAGCAGGTTTTGTTGATTGTGGGAAGGATCAGGAAGAGTAAAGTTTTAATTCAGGATGATTTTGTTTGGAGAAGTTAAGATTGTTTTGGCTGATGATTTTTTGTTTGACAAATAGAATGTACAGATTCAGAAAAGGATGTTGTTAGTGGACCTTTTCATAGAACTAGTTTTGCCTTTTGGTTGACATCACATATATAACTTGGTAATTGTTGAATAAAAGTTACGGGCTCCTTGGTATCCTGTGATTTGTTCTGTTTTCCAAGCATATTATGTAGTTTTTGGTCTCCAGTAAATTCCACTAAGCTATACATACCATTGATCTGTTGTTTAACATGATATGTAAACCCCTAAACTTAAATTGTCTCAACATATTTTTGAGATATAATATATTGACTGTTTTAGTCTAATCTTGCTGAAGCTGAGAGAAAGGAATCTAGTATTTGTTTTTTCCCCTCTTGTATTTATTTACCTGTATTTTTAGATCATTCCTTCACTTGATTTTTAGTAAAAGAAGTTGCCTTACTCTGCTTGAAAGTATTCTGGAGTGTTGGCCCATTGCTCCTGTGTGTCCCGAGAAAAAGGAGGGCACTTTGAATATATAATGTATGATGAGGCAATTGGGAATGGAACTTGGCTACAATAAATAGCCTCTAACAAAGAGGCTTCTGCTGAGGAAAAGTGAGTGCATGACTGATTAGGTGGGGTTGCATGGGAGGAGGAAATGCAATGAATTGGTTTTTTTTAGGCTTTTATGTTATAGTGAGAATTTCCACCCTCTTCTCCCCTCCTGTTCCTTAGATGTGATGTAAAACCAGATGTAAACCAAACAGCTTTAATAAACTCTTTGGTGTACATGACCCACGTGAGTAGTTGAGCTTCAGTGCAGATTTGGTGGAACACAAGTTGTTTGCTATTTTTGGTTATAGTTTAAATTAAAAAAGGAATGTTACACAAGCACACTTTTCAGACAGACTCTTGTTGCAGAGGGCAGGTGAGAACGTGTGGAGGTTACAAATGGTAGAGCAGTATTATGACAGCTTGTTCTCAGCATAAATGCAAACAGGCTGTGTGATTGCAGTTGTTGTAAGGCAGTATTTGAATTTTAGATTTTTTTATCATCTTTAGTGCTTGGGGGCGGTTATTGTCAAATGAGAACAAAGGAAGTATTAGTACCAGAGTTACTTAGAGGCAGCTATTTATTCAGATTGCAGAGGAAGACAAGGATTTTAAAACCATAAACAGATCCTAATGAAAAAAATAATGGCTTGTAAATTCTTATAATTTATTTAGATCCTTGATTCATATCTAGCTCTGTAGAGGAGAGATATGTGCAGTTTGTTTTACTTTTTACTCTTATAAAATCAAACAGCATTTTGTATGTTAGTGAAAGGTCTCTTCCAAACATTTTACAAGTAATGTGGTGTTGGCAGTCATGTCTGAGTGGAGTTTGGCTGGTTGTAAGGGGATAGATACACAGTCTGATATTTTCCTTGTTGTCTTTAAATAATTATTTGTGCCTCATGAAAGTGTGCATGATGCTGTTGCCAAATTTTAAGGTGCCATACGATTTATACTCATTTTAGGTAGGTGTGAAAGCTCTCAAAAAGTGCAGTTAGGGGAATAAGTCCTGTAGGCTTTCCATATATTAGTTTATTTTATGATAAAACTGACTCTGCTTCTAAGATGATACAAAATGACTGTTACAGTGTCTAAACTGACATCTTTTTCTATATGATTTCAATTTGTCTTTAGAGCATAATAAATGATGGCACAATTAACTGGGGGAAGTAGGTGCTTTTCTGAACATGCAGTACTTTTGGTCAGAGATGTCTGGGAATACTCTATTGCAGTGAGGATACCAGTACCCATTTCTGGTCTGCAACTAGTTATCACTGGTAATAGTTTGAGACTTTGTTTTGTCTGTGATACTAAACAGATGTGCCTTTAGAAATAAAATCCACAACTATATCTCATTTTAAATATTAGCCTCAGTTTTGCATCTACCTTGCCCAGTGCAAATGTCTCCTGGTGGGTAGGAATACTGAGTAATAAGGTGTGGAAGTCTTATCAGCTCCCGATTAGCTGCTATCTCTGTCTCCTGAGCTCCAATCCAAAATATTGCCCTGTCTTTTTGTGTTGATAAGACCAGTGGAGAATATCAAGACTCTTGAGAAAGTACTTGACATATTGCAGGAATGGATCAGACGTGGGGTACTAATGGCAGAAAGAGAGGGATCTATGGGCTTGTTTATGAGCGAGTAAACTAAGGATCTCTTGCAAATGCTGATTAATTATATCTGTGGCCCAGTGTTCACCTCTTTTCCTAGTATCTGTTGACTAACTTATGTTCTTGGTTTAGGAAAGATATTCTCAATTCAGTGTTCCCACAAACCCCAAACCACATGCTGCCACTTGCTCCCCTCCTTTGCCCCTCTCCCTCCCTGCTGCAGCAGGCTGGAGAGGAGAATTGGGGACACAAAAGGCACAGATAGAACAATTTACTGGAAACAGTAGTCAGATAAGAAAATGAGCAGGAGCAGTAACCATGTTAATAACAAAGGGAGAGTGCGGAGCTTGAGCTGACCACAGCCATGTTCCCACTGGCTCAGGACCAGCGATGCCACTGCTCTGAGCAGAAGGAAATTACCTGAGGTGGAATGGAATAATGTCCAGGTCCTGGCAATGCCCCCCATCCCAGCTACTGCAAAAATTAACCCTGCCCTGGCCAGAACCAGGACACACATTCAAAGAAGTGAAACCTACATAATGGAAAATCTGTGATTGTTCCCTAGCTTATGTAGACGATTATTCTGTGACAAATTCTAGTCTTGATTACAGTAAGAATAAAGAAACATTTTAATCATCTTTGTTGTTTCTTTTGTGTGTGCTAGGCCTCAGTAATGTTCTGAAACCTTTTACTAAACTCTTTATTTGTCCTGAAAAAAACCCTAACACCTTCATTGGCTCTCTATCAGAAATCTGGTTACTTTTAAGAGGTGATAAGTTCATTTGTCAGTTATCCCTCTTAAAATAGGACACTTTGGGCAATACAGTATTGTTTGAGAAATGACTGCATGAGAAAATTTTGCCTCCCTTTACAAATTTAAGGGCATTAATGTAAGACAGACAAATGTATTAGCATCTGTTTTCAAATTGTTTGATGGAAAATGGTCCTTAGCCAACAGAATATTTTGTGAACTCATTTCCCAGTTGATACTGAGTCATGAATGTCTTATCATGGGAAGTATGAAATGCAGGGTCAGTAATAAAATGTCTTGTATCCAAGAACATTTGTTAGAACAAAGTGTATTTTTTTTAAAGCAGTCAATAATTGGTGGGACCTGACAGGTGTATATCCTAGAGCAGGCCTTTAGTTCTAACTGCTCTTCAGTGGGAGAATGTGAAAAGACAAAGAGAAACACCTTCAGATGTTCTCATGTCAGCATTTTGAACAGTTTATGGGGCTATAGAGAATTAGTCATTGTGTAACTTGTAAAAAATTAAAATAAAAATTAAATTAAAATAAAATCCCTGAGTACCATTCGTTTGTAGAGAACACTTAGTTTTGACAGAAGAAAAATAATTTCTTCAAAGTCAAATTAAAAAGTTTCAGCAAATATAGTGTGTAAGCATTCCATCACTACACATAGGGTAGAGCTGTGTAAGTTGTATTTAATACTCTATAAATGTCATGCATGTTAAAGGAAGATATAATGCAACAAATAAAGCCTGAAAATATTTCTGTTTGTTCAGATATACAGCCTGTTGTGAAAATCCTGAAGTGGAGAACCTGTGTTCCAACTGTTGTTTGTCATTAAAAATGATGACAATCTCTGTTAAGAACAGAGATTGCCTAATATGCCAGCAATAAAGGAGATGTCTATGTTTTGTTAACTTAGCTTGTTCTTGTCTCTTCATTTCTAAGCATTTGGTTTTAAAATACTGGAAAAAACTAGTCTTTTTGAAATGAAATATTGTTCTAGCCTTCAGCTCTGAAACCCTACAATAGAAAAAGCACATATTCAGTTGCTAGATCAACTCAATAATGCTGAGTTGGTCATAATGAATAGGCTGTCTCTGTATTTTTTGTTCCGAGTTTGAACAGCTATGCCTTATTTTTAGTTAGGTTGTTTTTTCCTGGTTGCCCGAGTCATAGTAGGTCACTTAGATGTATTATGCCATTTAATTTACAGTACGGCAGTTCCAGTTTTTCTAGAATTGAGAGTAGCATTTACAGTTACATGCTTTTTGGTTATAGCAGCAGATTAATGGTGGGTGATAGGAAGGCTGATCAAGGCTTTTGTCTGTTCTAGCTTCATAAGAATTTTTAATCTACTTCGTAAGTGCATCTTACTGACAGCTCATTCCCAATGGCTAATGCTCCAGTGGTTTTACAGCTTAATGATACATATTCTGTGCTGAAATTGGGAAAATACAGAAAATGTGGCAAATATAGCCAAATTTTTGTCTTGCTTAGAAAGTCGTATGTCAGCAGGCTGAAATCCTCTTCTCCAGTATTTTTTTTTTACATGGGCTTCTTTAATATGGCAGACTGGAAGACTGTATTGTACTGTTTTGTTCAGATCTCTGCACATCCTTTTTACTCCTTAATTCATAGCTGTAGCAAATACACAAAAATAAAATGCAAAAAAAACCCAAAAAAACCAAAAAAAAACCACACAAACACAAAAGTATGTAGCATCCTGTTCATGTGTTTCCTTTTACTGTTAATCCCTATAATTAATGCCCTACAAGGCATGGGGCTCTAATCACTTACAGAGCACAGCCATGTAAGAAGGCAGTGCTCATGTGGGGGATGTTCAGCAGGATGGAGCAGGGGTGACCCAGTCATGCCCAGCTGTCCTCCAGTCTGTGCTTGTGGGGGTTCATTTACTATGCCCATGTGTGACTGAGAGGCTTGGAATGATTGTCTGAAAGGAATCCTGCCTTATGAAGTGCCACTGAGAAATACTTGCTTACTTTCTCTAATTTTTCCACTTCCATTGGAAGGAAGAAAGGAATGGGGGAGGGAAGCTGTTCTGGGAGGATCATGGATCTCGGCAGTCACTTTGAAATAATCTTTAATGAATCTCAATGCCAGGAAGAGAGGTGTTTGAATACCACATAACAGTTTTTTAGTGGCTCAAGAGGAATATGAATACAAAATGCTTTTCTGAAAGCGCAAAAGGTTTTTTCAGGGTTTTCATTTGTTTGCCCTGCATGAATTTAACATTGTTGATGCTAAACTGTCATGGACAGTCTAAGAGATAAACATAATTTTTTAAAATCCTCTAATATGTCTTTAAATGGACTCAGAGGACAGATTTTTAGATATTTGTTTTAAAAATCAGTTCTTTATTTAATGATTTCTGAGAATGCAGTTTGCTATTGGAGTGGATGACTGAAAGGACTTTTGACATACCTTCTCAAAATTTATAAGCCCAGTGCACCCAGTCTACTGGAAAGGGTAATATTAGTGAAATAAACTTGCTTATGTTTACTCAGACTAAACAAAGCAACAAAAAAGAGCAAAACCCATCTCTTAGTATCTCTTTTAACATGCTAAAAGTGTCTAGTGGCTAAATCCTTCAAACATAATGGATCAGAAGAGTCATATCTGTTACACCAGTTTGAGGCACCTGTTGGGAAAAAGAGCCATGTAGATGTACTGTTCCTTTGTTTATTTGTGCTTTGTTTTCAAGTGATGTACTGTGCAGGAAGTCTTTCCAAGGCAGTCTTTTCCTTGGGCAGTTATTTGTTCACACTTGTTTTAAGCCTGTTAAGGAGTTCTGTGTGCCATGTGCTTGATGTGCCTAAATAAAGTGGGAGGTGGCAATGACAAATAAACCTTAGAGTAAAATCAATTGACAGCTGTGAAGACATTTAAGTTGTGGATATTCATGGATATGCAGTTTAAGATACCTGTCACATCCTTCTCTATCGTTGTGGAACATCAATTCCATGAATGCCAGCCATTTGCTGTATTAAGAGAAGGAAGAGTATTTGTCACTGGAAAATTGGTGTATGGGTTAGAGTTGCCAAGAAAAGGAAAAAAAAATGCCTCAAAAGATGTTTCATGTTCTTTTTTTACCTTTATGTATACTTGTGTCTTTCTCTTATAGCTTTGCTGTGTCGTAGCCTTTCTTCCTTGTTTTTGTTTCTAAAAGCTTAGCTGAGAATCTGAAGTGAAAGCAAATGGTAGTGCTGATTTTAGTACAGCTCCCATATATTCTATTCCTGGATTTTTAATTTGCTTTGTGTAGCAGCAGATGGTCCATCTATTGTTTAATTTTTCATTGGGGAGTCTGACCCTCTATTATGGGTGTGTGCTTTAGTGGAAAAAGAACAAGTGAAGTAGGTTTTTTTTGTGATGAATGTAACTCACTTTATTAAACTGTTGATTACCTCTGCAATTCTAGCTCTTAAGATTTATTTTTGTTTGAATGCTTGCTATTGTGTGTAAATTCTGTCATCAAGGTGGTTTTTTCTTTGTTGTAGTGTGAAGGGTAGTTTTGTTTCAAAAGGATTGTTCACTGCCATAAGTGCTGTTTTGTGAAATGGCATAATTTTACCATATGCCTTGGGTTTTGTTTGAGATACTATGAATAAGCAGTGTGAGTGCTTTCAAAGAGGCATTCCTGTTGTCCCACATCAACCATGTGGGCTTTCAGCTAAGCTTCCCAGGAAGACAGCAACATATGTGTATACAATGTGTGTGTTATATTGGCTCCCACTCACAGTGTTAAAGATGTGTCAGCATTTCCAGAATAGTTCCCTATTTTAAGAGCCTTGTTTTAGCCTGCATGTTAAAGTTTTCTGTGATGGAACTTTACGCACAGTCTCAGCCATTGTAGTTTTCAAGTGTGACTTTTTTCCAGGTGAATATAAGCTGAATTAAATTACTGTATGCAAATTCAATGGAATACATCTTGAGGCCTAGTGTCATGGTAGACTCTTAACTCTAAAGCAGTATCTTATCATTAAGTGTCTTGAAGCTATAGGGGATGCCACTGTTTTTGAGGAATTTTAAGGGATTTGTGGTAAAAAAAGATGGCCTTTCGGCTTGTGACTGTTGTCTAAGCTGAACAGCAATTATGTTTTTCTAGTAATTGTGTTTGAGTATGGGGAACCTCCAGTTTCACTGAATTTCTTTCAGCTGATTGAATTTCTATCACTGTAATAGTCTTGAATTAATTGGTGTCTCCCTTATTTGTAAAATCAGTCTTTTTTAATATACTGAGAAATGGAGTAGGTCTGTAGCATATTTGAACTGTGGCAATATATAAACTGTGTTCCCCCAAGTTACAATGTTTTCTTGCTGGAAGCCTTTGCCTTATTAAGAAACCATCTTGTTTCATACATGCAGCAAGGCAAGCCATGGGGCAGGACCTGCTGGTTCTGTAGTGTGTGGGTGGCTGTGTAGGAGCAGAGTTCAGATTGGATGTTGCAACAGGCAGACTTCAAACATTTTAGTTTGTGTGCAGGAACAACAACTTGCTACTATAGTTTCAAAAGCTACATGCTGTAAACAAAATGTCATGTTATATCTTGGGATTTACTTATGTGTGATTGTATTCACTGAATGGAAGTTTTTTTTTAAATGAATGAGTTTTTAGCCCTCGTTAACTGAATGCCATCTACAAGCCTCCATATAAATGGCAAATGGTTTCATCTGAGCAACAGTGGGTCAACAAGACAAACCTGCAGTTTGAAGATAAGCAAAGCAATGTTCTTCCACATTTTGAAATCCGAGTTGAGAACCCCCTGGAAAGAGCTCCTCTGTGCATCCCTGATAGGAAAGATGGGTGAGTGGGACATTGCTGTAAAAACACTTCTCTTGTGCAGCTCTACACATCCAGTGGTCCCACATTTCTGCAGTGGTAGATTATTCTAATTATTGTTTTATATGGAATGAATCCTGTTCATGGCTTACTTGAACGTTCTGAGAGGTTCAAGAGGTGCAATACATCAGGTAATGTGCATAGTGACATCAGGTAATGTGCATAGTGACAGCAAGTATGCAAATTGCTTTAATTTTTTTGCCTCCCTTAGGAAACACCAATCAATGTTGATAAAGGAATATTGAATTGGCAGAAACCTGAGACTTTCTGTTATGAAACCCTGTCAGTGCACTCCCATCAGCTAACCATAACCCCTCCCCAAACTTCAAAGTATCTTCAGGAACCTGAAACTTTGACTGCAAAGGACAACGAGCCCAGATGTTGCAAGAGCTTATTCTCTCTGAGCTGGAGAGGTTAAACCCTGAAGCAAACACTAGTGTAACCTTTTGAACCTTTCTGGGAGTGGGTGGAGCTTGCAGGGGAAAGAATGACCCAGGTGATGACCTGGTCTTGGCTATAATCAGGCAGCTAGCAGTGCTCATAACACATTTATGTGTTGGGTATGCGATCCAACTGCTCTTCTGATTAGATGAATCACTGTAGTCTGAGTTCTTTTTAATGTTAGTCCAAGAGAATTGTGTGTCTGTAATGAAGTCTACAGGTCACTAAGGCATTAGATCTTGTGTAAAGATCTAATTTAGAGTGCAATAAATATGCATAGATGGTCAGCCACTACTGTGTCCTGCAGTAAATAGCTTTGCAGGATGATGGCCATAATTTATGTTTAGAAGATCTGTGTCCTATTTTCTCCATCTGTAAAATGTGATTGTTTACTTAATCATGCTTGTAAATGCTTCTGTCTTTTTAGCATCAGACTGCACTGATGTTGGATTAAATTCCTATGGCTAATGCCAAAGCTCATATTTGCATGTTTCCTCTGAATGATCCACATCAGATATGGAGGTAACTTGCACAAACCTCAGACAATATCAAAATTTCTTTAGGCATTTACCTTTTAAGATACCATCTAATAATGCTTGAAACTGTGATGGGAGCAGATGCAAGTCTGAGCGTTTGATGATATTCTGGACGTTTGAGAGTAATTTAAGTTTCATACAGATTTGATTCTGCTTAATAAAGTGCACTTGATAGCATTCTAGTTTTATGTATCCTTTTGGAGTTTTTTGTGAAGACCATACACTTTCTGGGTTTAATTTTACAAAATTAATTTTCATTTATAACAGCATGCTCATTTCAAGAGTAACTAGATGGTTGATTAAATGCACACCAATCATGATAACAGAAACAGGTGTTTGAATAGCCTTGGATTAGTCATATTTCTTATTTTGCAACTACTTTCATTTCTGTGCAAATCCTACATACCCTGAAGCTCCCACTGTAATGGTTCTGCCTCATTTTCATAATTAGCCTTCCCTTCTCACTGCAGTGTTGCTAAAATGTCCCCAGGGTTCCTTCTTCCACAAGGCTTGATTCCCCAGTGAATTTAGGATGAATGTATGGCCCCCTGGGGAGAAAATATAATATAGTCAGCAGATACAGCTGTCCATGACTGCAGTGTTATAACATAGTTTTACACTGACAGCTGAGATTTTAAATACTCTTTAGCTTATAATGGAAAGAACTAAGTAGAAATAATGCTGTCCCACCAAGGACTATTCGAACAATCACATGCACTTAAATAGGTACTCTTTCATCTTTGAATAATTAGAGAACATTTCTATTTCGCCAGTCCAGCAAATGTTCACCAGACCTTCACAAAAAGCTTACTTTATTCTTTTTGATGTTGTTAATGTTTGAATGGCAGTTTTACTTGTACAGTACTTTAATTCTTCAAAGTGGTCTTACAAAGGGTAGTTAGTTTTTTTTATGTTCAGGGAGATATATTTTGAAACAACCATATTTTAGCTTTTTAGCTTAGATACGTGATTACACTGTGAGTTTTGCTTTGCTTCACAATTTGGTGTACCCTGTCTAATATAATTTGTTTGAAGAAATCTGCACATGAGCCGTTAGAGGATAGGTACTTGATACTGCCTGAACTTGTGCTTTCCAAATTAAATAGTGGAAACGTTTTCTCACTGTTCTGTTCCCAACAAAATAAGATTTTAGCTGCAAATTAATTTGAAATTTCGTTTGCAAATTGTGGGGCAAAGCAATGCAACAGAGATGAATGTTAAAAGAAGACTAATTTACTTCTTCTCATTAAGTTAGTGGACTGAATTTTTTGCAGTCAGAGTTGGGATATATTACATTGGGCTTTGTGTTGCTCTTGTGACAGTCTTAAAAGGTCTTAGGTATGGCTAGAGAGGGTCAGAAGATAAAAGCTTGCATGGGAAGAGTAAAGAAGAGGCAAGATACATGAAATCCTGACTGACCCACGCTTGAACCTGCTATCTTTGTGGCCTCTGACTTTTTGGCAAATTAGTAAGCATGACATGAATAATTATTCTGTTTTCTGTTATAACATTTAGTAGCACATGATCAGTTATTTAGTTTGTGTAAAAGCAAATGACCCCCCAGATTTCCTTCTCTTTGAATCTCTTTTTATAGATAGAGATGTAGGCATTTAGAGTAGTTAGTCAAATTTTTTAAGAGTTCATGATAAAAACACACAAAATGTATGTCTTAATTTCCCCTGGCTATATATGACCTCAGTGTTTTGTTCCTGAAAAATCAACATTTAGTCAATAGCACTCTCTAAGGAGTGTGTAATTTAATTTGATTCCACTTGGTTTATGGTACCTACTTAATCTGGAATTTGTGGCTAAATTGAAGACTGAACTAAATTCATATACCTCTTTTAAGTCAAAGCTAGTTGGAGGATTTGAATGTTCTTTGCAGTGAAGAATGAAGCAAGATTTATTAAACAGCTGAATGTCTATTCAAATCTGATTTATCCACCAGTAAGTTCTAATTTGTTGTGTGCTTATTTTAATCTAAAGTGATCTAATTAAACTGCTTTGGTTTCATTTTCTCTGTCCCTTACTGTAAGTTTTAAAGGAAACGCTGAGCGATGGCTGCTGTCCAGAAATCTTCTGAATCATGAGACCCCCAAACTGCTGATTCTGCTACTCCTGCTGCCATTCCTTCCAAAACCAGTTTGTTGTTAGTGCATGCTTTTGGATGTCAGTGCATCTTCTGGTTTGCAGGATAAAATGTACTCATTTTCAGAGCAAAGGCTGCCTCAGTAATATATCTGAAGAATACAATGCATCACAATTTATCAACACACAGTTTTGTTTCTGTGAAAGGTGGTATTATCCCAATGTATTTGAGTTAGTGAAGTTATACTCTATGTGTAATACTGACTTAGGGATCAAGTTAAAGATGAAAGAAGTTGAGCTGTGGTTTTTATTATATTGCTTATCTCACTGTTGGAGATGCAGCTGCTCTAAATTTTAGTATCTGACTTAGCAAAATAGTTTTGTAATACTAAGATTTTTTGTCAAAGAAACCCCTCCTGTTTAATTTTTGCATCATTTGAATAAGCTTATATGAGAAGTCAGTTTTTATCTAAGTTAATATATGTTTTCATGTCTGTCTAAAACATGACAGAAGATAATGCACTTTAAGTGATTGTTACATTGTGTTTCTGAAAGTTGATTTAGAATCATATGTAGTAATATTCTAAGGTGTAGATAAAGACTTGTAAACATTTAATTCCCACTCTCACATGCCAGTGGTTTATATATTTTACACAAAGACTGACCTGTTAGTGTTAACGTGTGAAATAAGTACAAGTGGGATTTTGGCCATATTTCTGACTTCTATATGGTATTTAGTTCTTAATACAAAAAGTGCTTTTAGAGCTTTCTTCAACTAGAAATTGAGGAAATTGAGATATATAAAGGTGTGAAAGCAATTTTCCTTGGATTATGTAGCTTGTTCAGAGCAGTGCCAGGAAGAGTGTCTCCAGGTCTTCAGGCTCTTTCTTTGATTTCTGTATTATATCATGCTAAAGATTTTTCTACTTCCATATTGTTATTAAAAAGGGGAGGATACTTAAGAAGATATTTGTGTATGTTAGATCCCTTTCTGATCTAGGGATTTGCTGTAAGACCGGGACGAACTTTCCTGGAAAAACTAGCACATTGGATGTAAAGTTACTAGGACAAATTTGCTTTTTATGTGGATAGCTACCAAGCTGGATTAAAACCTCTTTTGACATTCCCTGGCATCAAGCATATGCACAGTGGATATAATGAATAATATTAGAACCACATTACATAACTAAATTTCCATGAAACGTTAGATTTTTCTGATTTTGTTTATTGAGCAAAGCTGGAGTAAGTAAACTTAATCAGTTGTAACCATTTCTTTTTAACTGCTTGAAAACAGGAGAATGGAATTAGTTTCTGCTACAGTAACAGGAAATAGAGCATTTTGGTTGGAGTTGGTTATATATAGTACAGGTAAGATGCAATGCATTGATTTGTAACATGTGAAAATGGTGCGAAGTTGAGCAATAGGCATCAATGACTCACTCATGATTAAACCTACATTCATATTACTGCTCTTGTGTCTAAGTATTCAGAAGTCTGTGATGAGGAAGTGGAGGTTTTAAAGCTAAATCAATCAGGTTTTATTTCCAAAGGTTGTACTGAATTTAGTCTTCAGCTGTACTCAATGTAGAAATGCTGTTCTCGGTATGATCTTGCCCTTAGAACAGAAATGGCTCTCCTGGAGCTGGCTGTTGTTGCTGTGCCTGCCTGAGTATAGGAAATGCTGCAGCCACTTATGTCCAGTGTCTCCATTTTCAGTGCAGAAATGCTCCCATCTGAACTGCAACTCTTGAATAGATGGTACTCCAGGACATAGTTGGGGACACACAGAAACTAGTTTTAAACTTCAGTTCACACAGCTTGGGAATTGGGTCTTGTGGGAATCTTATCTCTTACTTCTTTTTGAGTTTATATTTATTTAGTTAGCTTTCTATAAAGGAAATTCAGTCTTTTTCTGAAAAAGTGATATTATTAGCATTGAACAGTCAACTCCTCAATTTTATTTCTTGTTAGACTTGGATTTCCAAGTGGGCATGCTGATCTTAGGATTTGCATAACTGAAGTTGGAAGGGACCTTTGGAGATCATATGGTTCAACCCCTCTGCTCAAGCAAGGCCACCTGAAGCCAGGGGGAGAGAAATAATTAATTTTCTTCACAAGTTCAAGGGAAGGTCTGTGTCCTGTCTTTTATTTTGGTTCTTGCAGAGAGCAGTCAGATCTATGTATAAATAACTGTCCTAAAATATTATCTATTTTAATGTTGTATCAGCTAGCATCAGATAGATTTTTTTTTTTTTTTTTGTAATAGACTCTGGTTTCAGTTTAATACTTACTGAGTATGTATCACATAGACTCATGTGAGTGAAGTTAAGAGGATGTTGTCTATTGATAACAGAGATTTCCAGTCCCTTTCTCCCCCTGCCACCCTTTTTTTCCTTCTTTGGAGGAGGAAAGCTCTGGGGAGCTTTGGGGTATGGATACATCTGGTGCTGCCTTTGCTGAGCTATGACCCACTGCATGTGTTTAATAGATACCAGCTGGATGACAGCAGAACTGAAAACAGACTGGGTAAAGCTCACAGAGCCACAGAAAAATTTGGCTGTAAATGACTGGAGAGGAGACCTCCCTGCACACTTTAGTTTGGGTAAGGTGACATATGAGAATGGAGCAATGTTGGCACAGAGGAGAAATGTAGTGTGAGAAGGTCCACTGAAAAAGATGTTCCCTGGTGATGAGGAAGTGGCTAAGGCACCTTGAGTTCTATTCAGTCATTAAGCTATAAAAATTGTTGAGCTAACAAAATTCCATTTTAGAGGGAAGAAGGCAGCTAGCATGATGCAAGGGTAATTGATTTTGTCTGCTAATTTATATGTATGTTTTATACAGAAGGACGTGTACAGTTGAGCTGCAAGGAAGCAGATTGTAGGTGGAGGACCAAAGCCTTACCAAAACAATGTAAATAGGTAAAAACTCATAGGAGAATTCTCTTTTTTCTTTTTTAGCCATGCAGTAAGCATAGACTATTGCACCTGTTAAGTCTAAAAGCAGCATGTGACTTTCAGAATAAAAGAGCACAGAGCAAGATCTTTGAGACATAGCCACATGGCTTTCTTACCCCTAGGCTGAATAGGGAAGAACCACGGGAGCAACCTGTGGCCTAGGAATGTTTCAAGAGAGAGCACTGTTAGTAATATTTAGATATATGTAAGAAAAGGTAGAGTTACAGAAAGTCTGGAGAAATCCTATGGCATTTCATGGAAGGGTATGTCTGGAGATGGGAGACTAGTGCCTGGAAGTCCTCCATTGTAAGTGGCCTGTTCATGTTGAAGGTGAATGTGGCCCTTCTAAAGCTGTACCTCAAAACTCATCAACCATGCAGATTTTTAAGCTGCAGTGTTTAGTTATGCTTAGAAAAGCAGAATATTAATTTGCTAGGCTATAAATATAACACAGTGAGAGACTGACATTTTGAAGCTCAGGATGTATTCTGATGTGTAAGACATGCTTATTTCGTTGAAGAGCTGTTAATGAACTCAGGTCTCCAATTCACATCTACTTCTACTGATGGGAAATAACTCCAAAGATATTCTTGACCTGTCCCTTGTTTTGGTTCCCAAGGGTTTAGTTTATCACATTGTGTTCTGAAGGGAAGTATATAATGCAAACAAGTCATCAAGGAAAGGTAATTAAAGACCTGAGCTGCTCCATTATGCTTGCTGACGTAAGAGGAGGTTTCAGTCCACTAGATTACAAATAGTGCGATTGTAGCCTCAGTGACGCAATTTACAGGCACAAGTTTGTTAGAAAAATGTGTATTTGCCAGTAAAACACTGAAAGCTGGCTTTAAATTTTGACAGGCACATAGAAATATAGATTTCTGAGATACTTCTCTTCCACTCTGCATATTGTGTTTCTTTATAATATGGCAAGTATTGTAACTCCTTGGGGTTTTAGTCCTTGTCTGAATAATTTATTTGTATTTGATACAAGGTGTTCATAATTTCAGGCCAACATTTGGAGATACTTCTATTTGTGCTTAGGCAATTGCCAGATATGTGTACAGTTAAATTCCCTACACGCATGTACATTATTATCATGCCTGCCCATTGTGGGGGTTCTGTGTGTTTAGTTTTCTGTCAAATTTACCATATTTAGAATTTAAAAGCAAAGGCATAAACTTGTCTTTGGACAAGTAATATGTGTGTAGAGGGAAATACATTTTTTATGAAGAAGAATGTATAATTTTGAATAAGGTTCCTCTTTAGATATTTTGGTTTTGGGTGTTGTAAAAATGAATATAATGCTTCCAAACCACCTTAAAAATTACTTGTAGATACTATGTGTGAAGTTTTTCTAGGCCTATATAAGAATAAAATATTAGATTGCCTTCTGTTTTAAAAAAGTGTGCAGAACATAAGCTTTTGAAGATAGTTCGAATCTGAAATGTCAATGTTCTGTTTATTTTTTTCCATAAAATGTTTTCAGTCACATTGTATAACTCTTGCCAATGAAAAGTTCTATTATTTTGAATAATCATTACTCCCAATCTGATGCTGCTGTTGTATTAAATTTTATATTCTGATCCTTAAAAATATTTTTATCTATGTTCCTTCTTGTCATAGTGTTATATTTTCTGTTTTTACTGTAAATGTTATGTCTGTGGTATTCAAAGTAAGCTGTTCTGTAGGGTGAAATAATTTTAAATGCCCTAAAATGAAACATAACTCTTCTAGCAATAGTGTGCAGTTCTAGTTTTATGCTTTTTAAACTTGGAGACTTCAATATATGAAACTTCAATATATTGAAACTTTTCATGACTCCTTTAATACAGCTATTTCTTTTTTGAAATTTCTTGTGGTTCAGTAAGTAAAGGATTTTATTGACACTGCAGCTCCCAGAACATTTCTTTAAGAATTCAGTGGTTCCTTCACTGAATCTACTTGCTGTCAGAGCCATACCAGTAGCCACCATGTTTGTTGGTATAAAGCAGGCTTCTGAAGGGGCTTTCCATGTGAGCTAAGTAAGCAGAGCAGTCTTGTAAGCAGGCTGTGAGGGAATCCATGCCTTGAAACACAAGGTAAATTAAACCAATGAGGATTGATCTCTGTGTGTCAATGCCATCCCCACTGTGAGGCAAGAGGCGGTGTGAGCTGGGTTGCAGCCCCTGGTCCAGCACCCCCAGCTGCAGAAAAGCTGTGCCTCCCTCAGGTGGTTTTGTATGTCATCCTACCGTTGTCCACGGCATCTCCTCCATAACTGCTTACCTGAATTCACATTTTTTGCGTTTTCACTGTTTATTACATTTTGGCTTTTACAGTCTGCCATTCATGTTTTGGGCAGTGAAAGGCACATAGTCAGTGTATAGAATCGGTAACAGTTCTGCCCTTCAGCGCAGAGTGAAGGATAGCTTTCATGAAGCTGGGAAGTCTGCTCTGTAGACACCAAAGTTGTGCCAAGCAGCAGCACAGAGCACGTTAGTTCAACAACGTCTACTGCCAGAGAGCTCAAAGAATGACTGTCCTCCTGCTTTTGCTGAAAATAGTAGGCAGGTTTATACCTCACTGTAACAGCTGTTCATCTCTATGTATAGTGCCAGTAAAAAGAAATATTTGTCATGGTCTGCTTCCTCCCTCTGAGATGTTTGGATGAATTCTGTTAGCACAGCAGTCGGAACTACATTTCAAATACTGTTGATTAAATCTTGCCTTGACAGGGGCAGCCCCTTATTGAGCTGTTACTGACTATGTGCTGAGCAGGAGCCTCTCCACAGTTCTAAACTTCCTCTCCCCTTGCAGACTTGCAAGACAAAAGTCAATGGACTGCAGTGTTCAGGGTGCTATTGTGTTATAGAAGTCTTACATAGGGAGGAATTTTGTAGGGTTCTAACTGTTTAAAATAGATATTTAAGGTTAAATTAGTGAAACTTTGTAAGACTTGTAAGACTTCTTTTACCCACACCAAATGTAGGACGAAACTTTGTAAGCTGTAAAAGTTTAACCTTTTGCTCCCCTTTTCACTTCTAGACCAGCTCTCTTGTGTCTGTTAAGCTGATTAGTTTTTCTCTGTGCCTTTAAGGAAATGTTATTGGAACTCTGTGACTGTATCCTGAGTACAATTCCATCAGGATATTTGTATCCTTGCTTGACTAGCACATTGTTTTGAGCATCAGGCATGCAAATAACCAGCTGAGTCTTTATAAATACAGCTAGTCGCTTCCAAAAGGGATGCTTCTGTTTTGCTTCGAAGTTAAGGATGTGCTTTGCTAAATCTAGTGTTTAAAGCAAGTAACATTTTCTGAAAATTGAGATACCAATCATATGACATGTACTAATGAAGATTTAGCAATTAATTTGAGAGTACTCAGGCATGAGTTTGTTTATAATAGTAAATGGCAATCAAAGTGAAATGAGGCTATTTGATATAATTAATTTTCCATCTATAAACATTGTTTAAAGTTTTCTACATGGTCTTACTTTGGTCTGGTATTCTTCTATACTGTTACCCTGTTCTCTGATTTTTAATGTAAATGAATATGTATATTTTGAAACTTTCAGGTCTTTCACAGATTGAGCTGGGATCAGGATCAACTAAAATACCAACAGATATTTGCACCTTATTAAATTAAATGAGGCATAAACTTCTTGGTATTGCATCAGCGTTGTTCTTAGATTCCTGTCACAGTGTGATACCACTGATCATGCATTTATTCCTGGAATTAATGAGTCATGTGATTCCTTACATTATTATTTATGTTGATTGACTTTGTAAAATAAAAAAAAAAGGATCACAGAATTGCAGAATGGTTGAGGTTGTAAGGGACCTCTGCAGCTCATCTGTTCCAACACCCTGTTCAAGAAGGACCACTTAGAGCCAGTTGCCCACAACCATGTCCAGGTGGCTTTTGTCTGTCTCCAGGGATGGAGACCCTACCACCTCCCTGGGCAGCTTGAGACAGTGCTTGGTTACCCTCACAGGAAAAAAGTGTTTCCTGATGTTGAGAGAGAAACTCTTGAATTTCAACCTGAGAGCTCACATCTCTCCTCCTTGCACCCTTAATTTAAGTGTTTTTACACACTGATGGGATTTCACCTAAGCCTTGTCTCCTCCAGCCTAAATAATCTTGGCTGTCTCATGTGAAATGCTCCAGTCCCTCAGTCTTCATGGCCCCTTGCTGAACTTCCTGCAGTAGCTCTGTCTGTCTTGTAGTGGAGAGCCCAGATGTGGATGTAGTGCTCCAGGTGTGGCTCACACATGCTGAGTAGAGTGGAAAGATTGCTGGATGGTAGTGCTCCTCCTAATGCAAGAGAGTATGGCATTGGCCCTCTTGGCTGCAAGGGCATGTTCCTGGCTTGTGTTCAACTGGGTGACCAGCAGGACCTCACATCCTTTTTCTGAAAGCTGCCTTCCAGCTGTGTGCCCCCAGCATGTACTGACTGCTGCATGGGGTAGCATCTCCTCAGGTGCAGGGCTTAGCATTTCTGCTGTTGAGCTGCCCGAAGTTCCTGAGAGCCCGTGTTCAAGGTCCTCTGGCTGGAAGCACAACCTCTGTGATGTATCAGCCTCTTCTGCCAGTCTTTGTGCTGTCTACAGTCTTGCATCCTTATTTGAAAACCTTTAGACTGTCCTGTTCTGATTTGTGCAGAGCCTGACAAACAAAGGCCTCAGTTTTGATTGGTGCCTCTTAGTGCTAAATTAATAGAAATAATAATGTCTTCATAAGACAGAAGCAATGATAATCACACAAATTGATGTTCAATGCAATCTACTTCTAGTGATTGCGCTAGTGATGGGAACTGGCCAGCAGAAGAAACTTTTTGCTGAAACAGGCTGATGAAGTAAAACTTGTTGTGATATAGAAACAGAAGTTGAGTTGCAAGATAGTCTGAGATATTTACCAAAGTATTTCCAGTTTACTTAGATAAAGTAGAGCCACTAGAGTGGCTACTAGATAAAGTTGGCCACTAGATAAAGTATTTTTTTGTGCTGGCGTTCTTTGGGAGCACTCTTTTGCTGTTCTCTCCCTGCTGAGTAATTTTATGGTAGATGAAGTTTTTTTAAAGCATTTAATTTTGATTTAGCTTTCTCAACTTTATTGTTGTCTAATAAATATTTTAAGAAACATGTGTGTTTGTAATAGAAAACTACAGCTATTTGCAGTTTCTGTAAATATTTCTGGCTAGACAAACAAAAACATAAGTCAATTAAAATGAGAATTGTTTTTAAACAATCAGGAAGAGATTTTTTACCCAGAGGGTGGCTGGGAAACAGGCTCCCTGGGGAAGTTCACAGCATCAACCTGACAGAGTTCATGAAGCGTTTGGATAACGCTGTCAGGCACAGGGTGTGACTCTTGAAGTGTCCTGCACAGGACCAGGAGTTGGCCTTGATGACGCTATTGGGTCCCTCCCAACTCAGAATTTTCTACAAGTCTATGATTCTGAGTGATAAACCAAAGTTGTACTGTTATGTGAGGAATATGTGTTTCATCCATGACTTGAAGCACATGCACTAAAATGGAAGAGCCAAGTTTGATCTCTTAAGTACAGTGGTCTGCCTCATTAGGCTTTCTTCGATATTATACTAATATTTCAGATTACTAATGTGAAAAAAAGAGAAAAAATACATTATTTTGGTCTCTATAGGAAGGACACAATTTCAGGATCAGTATTTATACAACCTCATGACTGAGTTTTAAGTAAAGAGGTAGACTTGAGCTCAACACACTGAAGTGACATTCAAGGAAATGGTAGTAATTCTTTCTCTTTTTTAAGTGCAATATTTTATCATTTTGATAATTACAGTATAACCAGTAATGTATTTGCAATACTCCTTTATTCTATTTATGTTTTGATTCCACAAATACAGTCCAGTAAAGTCTGTTATTGCTCTTTCCTTTTATAGACTCTGTGCTAGAATATTGAGAACTTTGAAAAGTGTTAGTCCCACTGAAGGTATGATACCAAGTATTTAGACTTTAAGAAAAGCAAGCATAACTACTTTAGTTGTCCTTCTGAATTTGGTACAAATGATTTGAAATATGTCCCAATTCTTTCAGGAGATGAGACCTTTATTCTGAGGATCTGCATGGTAAAATACCTTATGGACCCTTTTGTATACATGCATTTGGATATTGTTTTCATTTATTTCATACTCAGGATTATATGTTAATGCACACTATTTGCATAACCCCAATGTTTCTTAATAAATTCAGAATAGTTTGGCATTTTTTATTTTGCTTATACATTATGTAATCTGAAACTTTTCTGTCTACTTGCCTTATTCATAACTGAATATAACTCTTAATTTCTACTATGGTGTTGGTAAAACTGATCTCAGTAGTGTCTGAGTGCTTTGCAGTAATAATTTTTACTCAGGGTATTTTCTGGAGGATAGTTCTTAGTGGGAAAAATTGAAAGAATAATGGTGAAGTTAAGCAGCCATTAATTTTGTTAGTCTGATTGAAACATCTCTCAAGTTTCCACATCAATGTCAGTTCAGTCAGGAGTTTGATAGTTGCAAAGAGCTTCATGAATGCTCATGTGAGTTTCAGAGGCCATCCTTTTTGTGTCCTGAAAGAGCAGGAATCTGGTCAGATCTGCTGTGCTACACTGTTGCACAACTGAAATAACTTTCCTTTTTCTTAATTTTAGATTAGTAACTTCAGAAGTGGCTGAAAAATTGTGTCCTTTGTTGAGCTTTAATTTAGGGTGACTTTTTGTTTTCTGATATAAGCATGTTAGAAAGGGAAAGGGGAAAATGACCTTAGCTTACACAAAGCTTCTATAAAAGTCTTCTTTAACTTAAGTAGAGCACTGTTGTAACCTAAATAGAGCTGAGCAGGTGCTTCTGGGAGCATCTTTAATGTTCATCTTGCATTTGAAATAGTGAAATTGTTTACAGACCTCTGAGGTATAGTCCAAAGAACAGCTTTGTCTCATTAATTGCTTAGCCAAATGGCAGAAAACCATGAATATCAGTGTGTGTCTTTAATTTGAAGATCCCTCAGGAGTACCAGGTAGGGAAGTAGGAGAAACAGAAGGTGCTCCAGCTGCTAGGAGGTGCATATTTTTACTGCAGTCATCTGGAATTGTACAATATGTTCTGAAATGCAGTTGTTGTGATGCTTGAGTGCAGGACTGGATCTTTACCTTTGCTGGTTGACTGTCGGGGGATGCAATGCTGGTTTTATAAAAGCTGTCTCTGCTGGAGTCCACTTTCCATATTGCAGCTCACAGACAACTTTGCTGCTGGCTGTTCAGGAGTGTCCTCTTTCATTTCTCTCCCCTTTCAGACAGTGCCTTGAAATTCAGTTTTCTGACTGATTTTTCTCCAGCAGTGATTTTTTGGTTCTGGAAGGGAAACCTCAAGCTGCTTGACCAGTTGAACTTCGTGGTACTTATGATACCACTCTCTGTGTTTATATAGTCATGGACAACTAGTACATATTATTTCTACTGGTATTACTGGGAGCTTTATCATGAAGTATTTAATCTTTTTAACACAAAAGAGGAAGATCAATCTGAAAAATTAATCTAAAATAGTATGCCTAAATATGGGCAAGAAAAACTTTTCTGATATTTCTGACAAATGTGGTACATGCAGAGAGCAAAAGCTTCCAGTGTTTCAGAGAAGTGCATCTTCTCGCATATATCATGACCATTCACTAAAATCTTACTTGCTATCCTCTAAGGAAATGCATTTAGAGTATGTTTGTGTAGGAGGATCTATTTTTGTATACCCTGGGTTCTTAATTTTCTAGGCAACGCTATCATCAGTGTACATCTTCTCTATGTGCTTACTGGTCACAACACAAATTATTTTAAGCTTTTAGAAGAGCAAGTAGAAGATTAATAATTCTTGAAAAATATTAGAATCAGGATGAAAAGATCTGTCATTTGGATTAATACAAAAATTAATCTAATTAACTACTAGACAGAATAGCTTAAAAAAACCCAGATTGTAAAAATCAAATAACCTACCTTCCATTTTTTCTACCAGATTAATTCTGAAATAGGCTGCATTAATTATATTAATCATCATAAGCAAAAAGAGTAGACCTATTTCTTAGACAGCCTTTGCCTTCTCTGTTTTCTGTCTTTCAAAAATTCTGAACTAGTTTATTACAAGGATGAAATTTTGAATTACTGATAGGTGGTTTTTAATCACATTTAAAATCCCATGATATTTAATCATTTCTCAAAAATGAGTTGCAGCCAAAAGTGAGATGAAGCTGACATCTTTCTGTGTCCAGAGATGTAATTTGGAATGAAAACTAAACCCTATCTCAAGGTATGAAAATGTCAAACACTGTATTAGAAGCAAGCAAAATAGTATTGAAGACTTTGTATTTGTTCCTTAGAGAAAATGCTTGCTACTGATGCCATAAATAATGGATTTGATAATTTTAGGGAAAGTAAGTGTTCAGAAAGAAAACATTCCAATTTTTATGCATGCAGCAAATAAATTAATGAATGGAGGAACTGGTGGGTGATGTTTCTGAGGGACTCCCAGGAGCAGATGGGTAGAGCAGCACTTTGAACTTCTGAGATATATAATCAGGGAAAAAAATGGCAAGAGGGGAGTGACAAGGTATTTGTGGGAAAGAAAATTATATCTATTACAGTAACCGTGTGAAGTACCCAAAAAAAATCATAATGATCTTAACATATAGTGAAATAGCCTAACAGTTACAAAAATGGCTTTGGATTTTTCAGTGTTTCCATGTCATGGTAAAAGCTTCTGTGACATTTCTGTGGCTAGCCTGCAGTTCTTGTTACCATTTGAGAGATTTGGTTCAGATCCAAGGAGCACCCATGCTATGTTCTATGTAGTGCAAAGTTCCAAATGCAAGTGGTAGTGGAGATGTACAGTAGCAAAAGAAATAAAAGGATTACTGATAGAAACTAGTATCAGAAAAGGGTGAACATGCTGAAAATTGTTGCTTTAGTTGATATTACCTTATTACTCTGATAAATGTTTGTTGGGATTTTCTTGAATGTTTGCATATTAATCAAATTTAATCAACCTGTAGTAGTTTTGGATGCAAACAAGTGCATTATTATTTTATACTTTTGATGTTGATAGTTTTCACATACTTACTGCTAACCACTGAAGTAAGAGGTTTTTATTGTTTATCTGTTCATAGATTATTATTCTTGGAACTGTTGCCAGTAGCCTGATGCTTTTACTGTCTCATCTTATTTGTAAAAGTACTATGATGTGAAAAAACTTACTGAAACAAAGGGTTACAGTTAATGCATAATAAAACATTTAAAGAGTGATGGTACTATAGTATTTCTTATCTTCAGTGCTTAAAAGGTGGCAAATATTAGTTCTTTAAAAACTGTGTCAATCAAATGGTAAATTTTCTGACCTTCAGAATATTGCTTCAGGAAATGTGATAGTACAGTTGAAAATCCAATTTTGAATTCAGTCTTGTATTCCTATGGTGTCATGCTTCTACTTATCATTTGTAAGAGAAAAAAAAATAAACAGAAACTTTACAAAGTATTTTTAGGAATACCCTTGTCCTGAAAAGCTTCCTTGTTGACCAAAACAAGAATTCATTCATTTTAGACAAATTTTGGCTACTTAGTTAAAAAAAAACCAAACAAAAACCCCCAAACTCTAAGGTCTCAAACATACAGGAAGCTTTCTAATGGTAATAAAAAGTTTAGTGCTCTAGGTAAAAATTAATTCTCTGTTTATGGTATAATTTTAGTGTTTGTGGTGTGGTTGTTGTATGAAACAGTTTATTTGCCAACACCAAATTATGCCAAAACAGATGCAGGCAAGGAACAAGTTGTGCCAAGATACCATTTTTGATAAGTAGTGATAGTTGAAATCAATTAAGCATTTTCAGTAGTGTGTTTAAACCAGCCATGACTGTGTTGACTATTCTTGTGCCTTTCCTTTCCTCCTGTAGTCATAAAAATACCTGAAGCATGAGCTGATGTTATGTCTCATCAAAAAGAGTAAAGTACCAGTGTTTGATATTATTTGGCAGGTTTATGCTACAGTAGTTTTAATCTGGTTTTAAGCAGTTGCAGTAGTCCTTCGGTAGCTTGGCTTGAGTTTTAAAAGTGAGTAACCTGACTTGGATTAATTTTTTAACAGATTTAATGAGATGAGTATGCTGTGGCATTCTATGCTCTGTACAGTCCTTCTTTTTTAATTTTCCATTTAATTTTGCTAAAATGAAATCAAAGATCTTCAATGTGAAATATTTTGCATAGGAAAAATATATATAGAAATTTTAATGTATTTTTAACCATTTAATCTTTCCTTGGAAGAAAAATATATTTGTAGAGAGATTGAATTTAAGGTCTTAATATTGATAAATTTTCATTGGGAAAAGTAGTATTACTTTGTAGTAATGTTTGTAAATATGTACTTTATGAATAGAAACCAAGAAAAACACACTTAAAAATTGTTTAGGCAAAAATCACTGAGACTCACTCAGATGTTCTGGGTAAGAACTGTGAGCTGTGGATGTGAATCAGTTGTGGACTAATTCAGAAGGTCATCTTTGATACTCTGTTAATATGTATTCTGCTGAAAGGAAATATACAGTTTTAATCATGTCTAATACAGTGCAACTTCTGTGGAAGACTTTTCATAGGCATTCTAATACTTGGAATATGGCTAAATATTCCCTCCACTTTTTTGGTTCAAATGAATGGTCATCCTCAGGGCTGTGAAAGGCTCTTTTGAAATATGTGTATGTTTTGCACATGATTATATTTGCTCACTCAATGAGTAGTGCACTCTTTCTGATTACATGCTGTCTGCTGTTTCACAATACAGCTAAATGATCAGTGTTTTGAAAGCAAAACTGAGTGGTGCTCTTTCATGTGTTAGGAGAGACTTTGCTGTTGTGTGATTGAAGTTGTTGACATTTCTGACAGTGTAGTTTGACTTCTTGGTCATTGCACTGGAATGAAAAAATAAACTAAAGGCAAAACACTTTGAGAAAAGATTATAACTAGTTAATAAAACAGAGGCACAGAGAGAAGAGACTGAAAATTTTTAAATGTTACCCTTTGATGGCAGAGATGCTGGAAAGGAATAAATAAAATAATTGGAAAATGTTACTTAAAAAAAGTCAAAACATAGGCACATATGTCTCCTTACAAAAGTGTTTGAACAAAATGTTTTAATTAAACTGATCAGCTTTTTTTTTTTTTCTCATGAGTGTGTAACTTCTCTCAGTGCCCTTCCTGGTGTGCATTATCTCCTCATCTGTTTGCCCAGCCTACTCTGCCAGACTGTGTAATCCTCCCACATGCCAGTTCTCAAATCTTCATTCCTGAAACATTTATAAAATAATTGCATCATTAACTCCTTCTTGGCTGCAGAATACAGTCCTTAATTTGTCACTTAGAAATATTTTCCTTGCTTTTCTCTTTCCCTTTACTCAGTGACTGTCAAGCTGCACAGCAGGGTAGCAAAAAATAACCATGTAATTTATGTGGCTTTTTAATTAATTGCCTCTTACTCTGCTAGTTTGCACTTCAGACAAGTGGAAGGATAGTTATTCTTTTGAATGGGACCTCTATGGTGTTTTGATTGAACTTTTTTTCTGTGGTTATTATCATCAAATGAGAATAAATCTGGCAGTGTATTTGCAGATGCAGTGTCTAGCCTGCCTTGCTTAGGAGAGTCTGAGCACTGATATACCACACCTGTTGTTGTGGTTATTTTTTTTACTAAGGCCACTGTAGGAGACAGAAAAGAGCAGCATGAATATCTTATGGTCTGTCATAGCTATCTTTAAATTTTATGGTGGTACACACTGGGGAGCACAGTGGTCTGGGCCTTATTTTTGGGGTGTCTACAGAGAAAATGGGTGCATAGAGCAGCTTGAGAGCTGGTTTTGGAATGGTCTTGACTTGGAAACGTGGGTTTCCTTGCCTTTGGATTTCTTACTGCTTTCTGTTTGAACTCAAGCCTAGCCACAAAACCAAGCTTGGGCTCTCTGCCCATTTCAGGCTTTACCTTAATAATGTTAAATTTAAAGAAAATTTTGTAGATGCCAAACAGATTGTGCTTTATTAGTAGAATGGGAAAATGAAAATATATGAAACATGTTTGAAATACCTGAAATCAGAAATTAAAATTTTATCTAAGATGACAGGTGAAGATACCAAGACTAGGCTCAGCTGTTACTAAAACCTTTAAGCTGTTTAAGCAAATAGATGGGGAAGGATCTAAGTTCTGTGAATAATATACTGTGCTAGTGTCAGATTAAGAGTAGTTTCTTAATTTACTGCAGGGTCTTTGGCAAATAGGTGAGCATTTATTTTTCCCATGGCAAAAATAGTTCAGATGAAGTTATGGATTAGGAGGTGGCAAAAAAGCTTTTGCAGAATATCAGAACTTCACCTGTTCTTAAACTGCTTTTGCAAATACCATTGGTGTGGTCTGGCTCAAACAGTAGGGCAGGTACCTTTTTCTTTCTTAGCCAATGTTTTTAAATGTGTAGAGAAAGGGCCTGGAACCCAGGTTTTCAGCCTCCATCCAGTTTCACCTTAGCCTCTTAGACCACCTTTGGTACACTTGCTCTGACTTCCTGTTGGACCGTTTCCTGTTTGTAAAATTAGGATCCTTGGCAAGGCAGGGCAACATTTCTTAATTCTATAGAGGGTACTGACCGGAAGAACTGGCTTTTCATCCTAAGAATTTTCATTTGTTGAGCATGAATATGTTATAGATAACAGTATAAAACAGCATGCATCATGCAAATTGATTTTTATCTAGAGAATGTGGTTTCCATTCACTTAATTTGCTGTATGTAATTCACAATAGTGACTTATTTTTAAAGCAGTTAAATGCGATGCATCTTTTTAGGGCTGGATGGAACTTAAAAGGCCTTCATGGGCTTGCTTGTACAGATCATATTCAGTAATAGTTTGTTACTGTGTTTTTATTAATGAATGAGGACCTACAAAATATGTATTTCTGTAAGTGTTTTATCTCCTGCTGGAAACTGAAAATGCATTCAGAATTGTTTATCAGCTCCAGACGTGAAATGTCTGCTTAGTAAAGTAAACAAGAGTAAACTACTTTCTGCATCATGTGGTGTGGGATACCCTTCTCCTGCTTTCACAAAATTATTCTGCTTCTGATGATGATAGTTGCCTTCCTGTTCATGGATGAGGAAATCAGATAGAGATTTTTAAACTAGTGCACAAGGTAAGTGAAGGAAGTGAGGTGAGATAGTGTTCAACCTTTTGGTTTTGCTGTGCTGTTGTTTTTGGGTTTTTTTTCCAGACAGGAAGAGAAGAGAGTGGGAAATTATATTTGGGTGGGGAATATGTATTTTCAGTACCTCTGTTCCAGTGGTGAGATAAAGCTTCCAAGCAGTTTTCCATTTGCTGTGTGTTTGTATAATCAGAATTTCATTTCAGTTAATGTTCTTTCTCACTTTGCCTCCATTTTCTGCTCTTTATGAAAGGTAAAAACAGTAATTAAACCCCTCATCATTCTCATTGTATTTGCTGATTAGTGAAGGTGAATTCTGGAGCTTTTCTGTTTACTGCATAGCTTCTCTGGTTATTTATGTAAGTGCTAACCCTTTCCTAACCCAGAGTGTAACTGATCCACCTTAAGATGCACAAGAGGAACACAAGTGTGTAGCATTAGAGGAACACCAGTCTCAATTTGTGAAAGTTGAAAAGGTAGATAGGTATTCTTTGCTTCAATGTTAATGATGCAGAGAAGGGGAAAAAAAGTAAAATTACCATTTCCACTATATTTGGTGGTTACAAAAGTGAATTCTAGTCAAATATTATAGTGTTAGTGCAAGAGTTAGTGGGAAGTCAGGAAAGTAACCAATTTTTTTCCATTGGAATATAAGCAAATAGACTTGCTAACTCTCCAAAAACATTTAAAATACAATGTAGAGAGCACGGGACTCCAGGACGGTTTGGACGGATGAGAGATCTCTGAAGTCAGGTCTTAGAAAAATGTGGTTTATTAAAAGGGGGAAAGGCCCTGCTTGGAGTTGCCAGGCGCAACTTGTGGCAGGCCCAGGGGGAGAGGGAGAGAGAGAGAGAGAGAGGGAGCAAGGGTCCAAGAGAGGAAGGTCCAAGAGAGGAAGGTCCAAGAGAGCGTCTGGTCCCTCGGGCACACCTTATCAGGGGGCTTCAAGGTGGGCTGGAACAGGACTTGGGCCAATGGGGTCACAGATATCTGATACTTCAGGGGAGGGTTACAGGTGTGGGATGAACCATACATTGGGGGTGAGACAGAGCATTCCATTTGACCCTTGGACCTATCTGCAGGTAAAGGGCATTGTTTAATCAGAAGGGGGGGGATTGCTTTCAGCCTGGCTATACTATTGTTTTCTAGTTATTCGGTAGTCAAGGTTTGCTATTTCAAATCTAGTTCTCATCTCAATGTCTGTATTTTCCAAATCTTTTGCCAGGCAATGATATTTATAAGGTTTTCCTATTTCATCTTCCCCAACAGTACAATACTACTTTTGGCACCAAAGTATCTACATAGCTCTATATATCATATGGCTTTAGGCTGGTCAGTTAAGCCTTTTTTCTCCATTACTTCAACTTATATATACAAAGTCATTCCTGCCTTCTATTTTCACTTCCCATCTTGACATGGCAATGTTTCACATGTGCTGGATGCAAAGTAGTTAAGTGCTGGACATCTGACTTCTCTTAGCCATTAGAGAATGCATTCATTTTTCTCCCCCCAAAAGAGAGAAAAAAGACAGCAACTTCTGTTACACAAGAGCAACTCAGTGATTTTAAATAGAGAGGAAAAACCATCCCAAATACAGAATTTTGCATGAGAATCATGTATGAAAAAGTAAAATGCTTTTAAACAGAACTTGGACAAACCAGTACGGACTAGAGCAGCTTTAACTAAGCATGTGTCAAAATTTCCATTAGAGGATACCTGTGTGTTCAGGGATTTTGCAACTTGCTACTTAAAAGGTAGGGGAAAACAATTGGCTCGTTTTTTTTTTCTGAAAAAACATGTAAAAATTAAAAATTAATTTGGTGTTCTGAGTATTATGCTGGAAAATATGAGATCCAACACCAGGCACGCAAACCAACCCCTGCTCCCCAACACAAAAGAAACCCCAAACCAACCAACCTCAAGTGCAGACCTTTATTCCCAGTAAGATCTATGATTGGGCTGTTACACTGGGGCAAAACCACTTTTACATCAGTCAAGGAGCTCAGTTACAAAACTGCACCCTGAAGTATAATGGCATTAAATGATTTCCTGTGTGGCATGTGCAAAAAAAAAAAGTTGCAGCCAGATGTAAATATTGTTTTGAAACTTTAATACCACCTGATAAATCATGTGTGGAGGAATCATCATATAGAGTTTTAATGCATTTTTTTCTGGTGGCTTTGTGAATTTTCTCCATGCATAAAAGAGTCTGGCAGTTGTGTGCTTACTTTTCACAGAGGATGTATTGTATCCTACCCACTTGAATTCTGACCCTATTGAATTGGGTAGAAATTGCTGTGCATTCATTTGGGTAACTAATTATCAGTATGGAAACCGGTGCCGATTTTGAAACAGGAAAATTTGGAACAGGTTGTTCACAAGAAAAGGAGATTCAACACAAATCTTATGTTTGAGAAGTTCTATGGTTTTTCTCCTTCTAGAGGACAGATTTTTCCCTATTAGTTTCATTTAAGTGAAAGTCTAATCTTATTGATGGAAGAGTTCATCTGAACAAAGTAGATACAAAAATTCCACACTTTAAAATAGGAAGAGGATCTTCAAGTAGTCTCAACAAGTGTTGGGTATCAGTAGAATGAACAAGTATCAGGTCTCCCTAAGGTTACTTTCATTTTACAGGTAATCTTAGAGTATTGTTCTTTAGCATTTGGGTTATGTTTTGTTTTAAAAATACTATGGTCCACTTTAAACAAAATATGCAATTTCTTATCTATATGGAAAAGGGAAATTCTTTCATACAAACTCTCATGGTTTTATATTTGACTACTTTCATGTAAAAAGAAGGGGAGTGCTGGAAGTTCCAGTGAACTTCATGACATTTTATGTTTCGCCCTTTTAAGGGTCTGTCTCTTTTTAGAGCAAAATTTAATGCCATATAAACTCTAGAATAGCTCAACCTTTATCGAAATCTGATGTTTGCCTTCTGGATTTGATATTCTCATGCATAACATCTTTAGATACTTTAGATAAAAACTACAGATGTAATTGTATTTATAGGTCTGTATATTTGTGTCAGTTATATTCTGAGATAATGCAGTGTTTTCAACAACTGCTGAAATGGCTTTGTGCTTTTAAGAGTGAATATTCAGGTTTTTATATTGGAAAATTTCTGGTACATTTTCATTAGAAAAGGTGCATGCTGTATTGTTTCTTGCCTTCTATTTAAAAACTCAGTCTGTTCTTCCCTTGCTCTTTTTTTCTTGGGTACATATGCTGGTATTCACAACTGACATATTTTCTTCAACAGAAATTAACATTACAGAAGTTTGAGTTGAATTGCCATTAACTTTTTCTTGCAGGTTAACTCTGGTATTTTTAGGCTTCCCTTTTTAATTGATCAGGCACTTTTACAGTTGCTGAGTTTCACTGTTGTCTGTGAGCCTTAAGAATATTCCTGAGTTAGATCCCTGGTGACCGGTTTACCCTAGTTTTCCATTCCAATGCTGATGACCATTTATGTATTCATTAATAAAATGGGCCCATCCTCATTGTGTGATCCCCAGGATTCATGGTATGACCTGTGTCTAGAGAGACATGCCTCCCTCTGAAGACAGGGAGAGCTGATCCACTGGGCCTGCTGGGAATGTCTCCCACGGGAACTGTCACCTGAATGGTACCTGAGCTGTGTGGCACAAGTCTGGTGGGTCTGGGGCAATCATGGCAAGGCACCTGCCTGCAGCTAGGAGTGCTCATGCCCTGGTCCTGTTGTATTTCCTATTACAAGGTAATGCACACAAGCCAGTGTAGTCAGGGCTTTTGAACTCTTGTTAAAAATGTATCTTTGCCTTTACTTTCTCTTACAATCGGGGAAGCAAACATTGGCCATGCATCTGCTGTAGAATACAGCAAAGACTGTTCAAACTGTTCGTTTTAACACCCTAGTTAAAACAAATTCATAGTGTCTTGCAGCACGTTGCTGCACAGAGGTTCATAAACCCCTTAGTTATTTACATAATAATGGTCTTTTGTGAAAGAAGCAGCAAAGACTGTGTGGAGCTGAGGGCTTAACTGGAGTGGGTTGTTCTCCCTGTGTGAGGAGCACTGCCCAAGCTGGGATCCTGCTTGAGGCAGGCAGTAGCAGCAATGGATCTGCTGCCTGATCCTGCCTTTTCTTTGAGTCGCTTTGGTTGCACAGACCATGAGAATAATTTATGGTTAGTGCAAGGGAAAGCTTTTCATTCCTTAGGTGACAAAATGTGTAATCTGAGGCAAAGTATGTAAATGTATTATTGCTATCTGATTGTAACATGTCATGCACCTAAGAAGTCTTAATTGCAACTGAGAGCATGAAAGGAAGTATGGGACTGGGGGCAACACTCAAGATGTGTCTGGAGTCTGAGTGTCTTAACAAACAAATGGCCACTTCAGTTTGTTTACAGTGTTGGAGAGGAAGTTGTATCATAGAAATGCAGAATGGTTTAGGTTGCAAAAGACCTCTAAGGTCATCGAGTTCAACGTTTAACCCAGCACCACCTTTTAAGCTAACTGCCAATTACATATTATATATATATTTTTTTTTTCACATGTGTGTGTATCTCAATGTCCTGTGGTACCAAAAGGCATACAGGACAGAACTAGTTTATTAGTTATATAGACAGCTGATACTTACCTCATTCCTACTTGTAGCTGAAAAATATCTTTCAAGTCAGCTGAATAAATGTTAAAATTAATGCAAGTAATATAAAGAAAATACCAAAGGGCAAAGGTGAATGTGGTAGACTAGGCAGATAATAAAACGTTAGGAATAGAAGAGAATGTTATTTTTGTTATGTAATGTGCTAATGTAACATTTACCACACAGAAATAGCACGCTGTTTTTATGACATGGGTTTCAGGTAAATCCCACCATGTATTGCATATATTCTTGGTATTATGGTTTCTATGAATTTTGTAATAAAAGGATCACCTTGTCCTGTGTAATGAAGGATAACTAATATCATGTCTTTTATTCTCTGTTGAAGAGATGTTTTGCCAAGCTGCACTGTATCCAGAGGGTAAAAGATGGTGTGCAAGGGGCCGTAAGTGCCCCAAGGGTATTCCAGAACAAACACATAGATATTCTGAAGGGCTTTCAGGAAGCCCTTTCAGGATATCTCTCCCCACAACACAAGCTGAAACTTCAGACATGGAGAAAACTAATCCCAGGAAACCTGTATACTGAAGCTTTGGACGAGGAATTCTTAAATTGAGGAAATGTTTTTGGTCTTGGTTTCTAGCTTTCCTGCCACTATCTTTAGAGGAACCTTGTTACTCTTTCAGTGTATTATAATGGAAGCTAATAATTTTAAAAGTCAGTAGTTAAGGGTTCATAATTAGGGAAAGGATTTATTACTTGTTGTCAGAAGACAGATAATAAATTGTGGAGTAATACTTGTAACCTCTCTCTTTTTAATCCTTGTTATGCAGTGAGCAAGGTTTCAGTTGATAGTGCTGGCTGCTGCAGGCTGTAGTCCTCTATGAAAAGAGGGTTTGTGGTTTTTGTTGGAATCTACATAGATGACTTTATTGAGAGAGTTGGTGGGGGATGCTAATGAGCTGATGGAAAGTTGTTGTGAGATATTTGCTTCACATAAAACTCTGGTGGAGGCAGGGTATCTGTAACGAAGTTGTTGTTATAAACGCCAATCACTTGGTTTTTAAAATTTTAAAAGTTTAATAATAATAAAATAGTTATAAAAATAGTAATACAATTAGAGTTGTGAAAATTTAGAGTTAGGACAATTACAAGACAGGAAAAAGCAAAGAATTACAGACGTCCGGATGCTCTCGGGCACTTAAGCCTGATAAGCATACCTTGTGAACAAAGGAATAACCTTTAAAAGCAATAGCCTGTTGCATATTCATATATCTCATACATGATGCATAAATTCCTTGCAAATTAAGAACTTTTCTGTTTTTTGTCAACTTCTTCCCCTTAATCCTGGTGGTTCCATAAAGACGGAGAGAAGGTGGAAGAATGTTTGTCTTTTCCGATAAGGAGGCAGTAATTCTTTATGGGCCCCCATCACTGCCATCTCTGTGTGAAGAGTTTCTTCATTATCTCATCTCTTGCTTGAGCTAGTAAAAAAAAACCAAAAAAAACCCCACATACATAGGTTCTATTTTATTTACCATACTATTAAAATGTTAATACAACACTTCTAATCAATATAACATAATACATATAGTATTCAATTTAGTATTTGTGAAAAGCCAGTCATAAAATATGCATTTTTCACATTTGTCAAACAAAATCAGCATAACCCTTTCCTGAGGTTGCCTCATAGTTCAGCTCATTAAAATTAGAGATGTGTTTGGATTAGGAATTTATAATACAGTAACTAATGCAGATTAACTCATGGATACAAGACATGCTTTCTTAATACTGGAGATGAAGTGTTTGTCCCTTAACACTTAACCTGATGGACTTAGAGTTCTTGTGGCTCTTATTAAAATAGGGCCACTTAAAATAGTGCTGGATCTTGGAGTAAGTTCTTGCAATCTGAGAAATGTTGAGTGGTTGTCTTTGGACTAATGCTTCAATGACACATATTGGTGTTTGCAAGCCCTATAACAGCAATGCATATGGTGATTTATCTTCTCTGTCTTTCCATTATCTCCTAAATTTGCAGGTTGAAAGGGTCTCAACTTCATGGTGTCACAGAATGCTGTCAGCTGTAAGTCAAGTTTTATCAAAGCTTCTTTCTAGTGTTTACCTGACAAATATCTGATCCAAAGCTTTTTCAAATCTTTAATTTTTAGAAAAAAAATATAAGTCTGGGTTTGTTTTAACAGAGAAAGTTGTTGAGCAAGCAGAGGGAAATATCTGGTTTATCCTAAGTGGATATATTTGCAGCTCGGTAGGTTTGTGAGATAGTGTACATCTAAGTAGTAAAAAGTCAGAGACTATTAAAATAATATGCTCTGGTATAATAATTCTTGAAACAAAGCATAAATGCATATGATTTTATTATTTTTTAAAACAATGTATGTCTTTCTCTATGACAATCCTATTACCTGGGCAGAAAGCATAATTTTAGATCAAAGGCATTTAGTCCTTTTTTGCCTTTTTTTTTTTTTTTTTTTTTTTATTTTTTAAATGTTGTTGTAGCTTCTCAGTGGAATTTTCAAAAATAAGCACTCAGAAAGCTAGGTAGAATTTAGGCCATCTATTCTGAATATAGCACCAGATTTGTAGTGGGATGAACATTGTTTTCAGCCAAGACTTGTTTACAGCAGGATCCACTGAGTTCTGTGGATTAACTGTGAAATTACTTCAGTACAGCTTGAAAGCTCAGGTTTCCCATGTACCAATGGGATGGATGTTTTTACTGAATGCTTCCAGGATCTCCTGCTCAGGCTCCCTCCCTCCACCCCCAGCCTTGATGATAAAAATAATGTTGTGTTTAAATACCCATTGTTGAGGAATTGACTGTGAGTTGTATGAGGATGAAATGGTGGTATAGGATCATGGCATTGAACGTGTTGGCCCTGAGCCACAGGTAAGCAGCACCTATGCACTTACTTGCAGCTGTACAGAATTGGAGTTGATGTTTTACACTTGTTGGTGGTTAATTTGCACAGGCACAAGTGTGGAAAGCTAAAACAGCACATGATAGGCTCAAATCCCTAGCCTGCAGCAAAATGTCTGTGACCTCCCAGCACCTTCACAGAGGGTCATGCTTGTTTCAGAGATGCTCTGCAGTGTTAATGTTCTCCATTTTGACTGATTAAAATTTGTAGTTGACAGCTCAACTTTGGCCTGCAGGAAAAACAATCCTCTTGAACACATTCCTATCACTTCATTTTCATTCAAATTTAACATTAAGTGAGTGAGAGTTTAGGTAAGAAATGATTTATTTAGCATTGCCCTTTCTTCCAAAAGAAGCTTTGTTGTCCCTGTGGCATTTTCCTTAAACATACTATGAAAAACACTTAAGGGAAGCTGAAACAGGCTCTTCAGAATTAAGCGCTTCAAAACATTTTCTTATTTCCACAGTTGTGATTCTTTGAGTAAAGTTGCAGATTGAAACTGCTGCCTAGCACAGTCTGAATCCAAAATTATTTATATTGTTCCTAACACATACTAAAGGCTTTATTTTGGAAAGGAATAGCTTTCATATTCTCCTAAGAGAGTTGTGTCCAACTAGTGTGAGATGTTGATGAACTGCTGAGTGTTAGTACGTTGTTGCTGTTATTACTAGACTCTTTTCAGCCAGACTGTAGAAAAAGCAAGAAATGGAAAAATCAAATTTATTCTTCGCATACTTGTGCATTTTGACTGAAATATTTTTTTTCAAATATACTGAGGTGTTAGCTATTGAACATGAAACTTACTGTGCCTTCTTAATCATGAATCTTCTCTCACTAGCAAGGGAGACTGCTGTGAATCATATGTGCAATTAAGGTGACTAAGCCTGGCGGAAAATGTGAACTATAAAGTTCTTAAAGAAGAATTAGAGATATAAATTTTGCACTTTCCATTTCTACCTTTTCATCCTTTTCTCATTTTCAGCTTTCAAAGTGTTTTATTTTATCCTCTTTTAATCCCCACCTTTTAAAAAAAATATTTTTTAATGTCCTCATTTTCTCCTTCTGCGATTTTTCTCTCAATACCTCCTCTAGATCTCTTGCCCTTTTAATTAACATCACTTATGGCAAAAGTAAAGTTTCTTCTGGCTAGCTTATCTTTTAATATTCTGGATTTAAGCAACGAGTCACTATGACATACTAGCCAGGCCTTTTAATCCTCAAGCTCTCAGGAGAAGTCTTGGGGAATTTTTGTGTCAGGATATTAACATATAGGGTAAGGTTCTTTCTCTTTCTAAATGTTTACCGGTGGGCTTTAGATTGTATGAACACATGAATGCAATGCACTGGATATTTCATGTTTTGCATCAGTCTTTTCCACGCATACGCATTCAGTAAGAAAATGCTCCATGTCAGATACTACTTTATCTTCTGTACTAAAGGGGGGTCTCTCCCTTGTGGGGCTGTGGAATGTGCCTTGGTGGGTGGGAAGCAAGAAGTTCCAGGATAGTTATTCGGCCTTTGCCTTTTCCGTTTCCCCTTTCCTGTCTGTCTCTCACAGTCTTTCCTTTCTCTTCTCTGGGAGCCAGATGAAAAATTTACTTTTAGCCATCAGGGAATAGGAGAAGTTGAAGGAGTACTGTGGGACTTCTGGTGGAAACTGGTGTACAGGACGTTGCTTTTTCTGGGAAGCTGTCCAGGGACAGAGCAGGCTGTGTGGGGACTTGGGGCACAAAAACTTTCAAGGACTCTTGTCTTTTTGCTGATACAGATTGAGATGTTTTTCAAGTAGGCTGCACAAGCTTCTCCAGCATTATCTCTTGTAGTTAGCTATATTTGTTCTTTTTTTGGTAATGATCCTTTTTCAGTCACTGGAGGATAGAGCCATTGTAGTTTGTTTGACTGTAAGAGCCAACAATAGCTATTGATCACAAATATTTCTTCTAGTAACTCAGATATTGCTTATTACAGCAATAGTATTTGTCATCCACTTCATGTCAGATGTCTTTTATGTGGGATGAAAACTGCTAATATGGGTGAAAGGTCTTCCAACACCAAATACACCACACCAAATGAAGCTCTTTGTCAAAGAGATTTCAAACTGTGCCAAACCTCAGCAGGCTACCTGCTGTGGAACCTGGTGCTCTGAGCTTCCCAGAGATGGAAGGAATGCAGCTTTATTTTTCCAGTTCTGTTTCCCTTCAGATCTAAACAGTTGTCTCATTATTCATAGTATCAAAGGGTGAATAAATACATGGTGTACTTTGGTAGCTAATGCTCCTTTCCTATCCCAAGATTGCTGATCTGAAAAAACAGAAGTGGGAATATGTTTTTGACTTTGAATGTTTTAGCCTGATGGCTCTAAAGAGTATATTTATATATTTAATTTAGCTACAGCATTCAAGCAATTAGAGAAATTGAAGTGTTGGGAAACTAAACCACTCTAAAGACAGTATAATTTCATATAATCTTAATATAAGTATTTTCAGGTGGTGAGGATATTTAGTACAATGATTTTAAGGATGATTCATGAAAAAAAGAATAAGAAATTTGCAGCTGGATGTCTTAATATCCAGAGATTTTTGTTTGTTTCAATTTCCATCTCCTGTTCTTACTTACTTTGGTAGCAAGAGCTGGAATACTTCGGTGTTAGAGGGAAGAACAGTATTGTTTTTAGGTTTACATTCCAATCTTTGAGTGAAGACCAGTATTGTCTTTAGGTTTACATTCCTATTTCAAAGCAACTTGTTTTCTGAGACTGATCGATTGTTCCAGGAACCCATAATTGCATAAAGTGTTTACTTTTGCAAGTAGCAAAGTGAACTGTCTTGCTAGGCAAAACTGCACAAGTGGTGTCTCAGGGGAGTATACTCTTAAGGTGTGACTCCTGGAACCTTCATGCCTTAAAAACTATTTTTACCAGAAGGAATTTTAGTGTATTTTGTGTCAATTTGTGATTCTATTCATGTGTACTGTTTTAATGGCCTGCATGTGATAAAATTTAGCAGTAGGTAAAACATACAGATTTTCACATTGGTGCTCAGAATTTGGAAGTTTCCACTGCAGCTGTGGTGAAGTAACCTTTTCTCTTTGGACCCTTGCCCTCTATGAGCCTCTTCATCTAATTTTAGGATTGCTATCTTACTTGGCTTTCACTGTTAAAACTGATTATCTTGGCATCTGTGATTCAATTTCACCACCAGCCCTCTTAACACTACTCACGTCTCCATTGTTGCCGAGTACCCTTCTAGGGTCTTGTTGCAGCTAGCATTTTAAAGACAGAACAGGGCTCTGCTCCTGACCAACCCTGGTACTTCTCTCAAACTTTGCCTCATGCAGGGCTGCTCCACCACCTGCCCTTTCCTGCTGCCAGACATTGCCAGGCCACTCTCCTGGTGAAACACATAGCCACACTCATAATGCATGCTATGATTTGGGCAACTTCAACTTTCTAATCCCTGTTATGGGGGTGAAAAATAATGATTGCCAACAGTAGACTGCTTCCATTTGCCAAGGCATCCAAAATTAAGTTATGAGTGATCAGGTATTAGAAGTTCTGTGTAATCAAATTGTATGAGTGAAGTAAGTGAACTTAAGAGCTTTGGGGGTAACCTATGAACCATGTGTTTTGGTTCTTAACTCCTGTATCTTGTTTTTAAGTCAGAGTCTGATCTGAATCATTATAGTAATTCTTATTTTCAGTGGTGAGCATAAGGAGATACCTAAGGAAGAATAAATGGGGCAAACAGGTATAATTTACTATGTTTCCCAGTGCTCTCTCAGCCTTTGGCCATTTTTAGCAAAGGGATTTCCTGAACCTGTTGTGCATTGTTACTCTAGTAACCTTCAGTGAAGCAGCTCTTCCTGGTGTTTTCCCAGCTTCCCCTCAAACCTATTTAAACTTGCCTCCTCAATATCCTTAGGCAACAACTTATGTGCATTAGGGATTTTTTGAGCTTGTTTCCTGTCACCTTCACTAAATGTTCTAGTTACTGTCAGTCCTCATCCATCTTCCTTATGTCATTTGCAATTTATAGATCTCTTATCGGAGTTCCTCTGTGGTTACTCATCCAGTGTGAAGAGTCCCACCAAACTTAATTCCTCCTCAGTTTGCATCCATTTCTTACCTTTGGTAACCCCACTTGGTTTTCAGTGTATCTCTATTATCTCTGTTTCTTATATATCTGGTTTGATAGCAGGTGACTGTGTTTCTACATGGTGGCACAATTATGTTTTCTGGGTTTTTTCCTCTCTTTCTTTGCTAATAATTCATGATATTTGATGTGGGTTTTTATTGCTGATGAGCACGGAGCGGATATTTTAATGGAATTACGTATCATAATTGAAAATCTTGCTTCTGAGTGACAATGGACAGCTCAGAGCCTGCCATTTTCTACATCATGTTAATATTTTTTGTTCAAATGCATTATACCTTCATGTATGTTGAACTACCTCTGCTCTTTTTGTAGTGCAGTCACTCTGCAGCTATTTGCTCTAAAGAGTATATTTCTGTCAGCCTTACAGCTTTTGAATAACTTTATGTAAAAAAAAATAATAAGCAGATCAGGATATAAATTTCTTCATTGGTTATTGTACTTTAGACCAAAAAAAAGGAAGATAATTTTTTGCAAATAACATCTCAATCTTTTTCATTCTGTTCTCTTCCTTGTCTTGGGAGATAAGGAGTAAAGAGGCAAAATGGTTTAGTTTGATTTGTATGGACAGCTTATTTTTGGAGATCAGACATCAGTACTTCCTGAAGGCAAAGATTCTGCCTCTGTTTACGTGAAACACCTATCTGTCTAGCCATATCCTTTTGGGTTTTACTGCCTGCTTTTACTGTCCAAATTACTGATGAAAATATTTCAGCCAGTTCTACTTTTTTCTAGTTAGTGTGAAATCACACATCTTACAAAATCTGTTAGACTTTGACCAAGGTCCGTGCTGTATTCCGTTGATGCCAGATTATTCCTAACTGTCCTGTTGGATACAGGCTGACCTGATCCTCAAGGGCCATAAGTACATATAGCCTCATTTCAAGTGGCATTTTGGAACCAAGGATTTGATTTTTCTCTCTCTGCTGTCCTGTATAGATAAAGTTCCTATCAGCAGCAATGTATCTGGATTTAAATGGTTTAGGTGTGCTCCTCATATGCAGGAGGACAGGTGACTGAGTGCCTCAGGGTGTATGTGAAAGGGAATAGGGTAGGTTGTTTACTGTTTTGGCCAGAGATGGTAGTTTTCGTCTCTCAATGCAAGTCACTTTACAGTCTCTCAATAAATAAAACCCCAGTGATTATTCTGAGACCCACATACAGTTTCAGTACTTCATATGTCTTATCTTGTATATTTTTGTGCCTTATGTATTTGTGTGACACTGCTTGGCTATGGGACACAGATTTCTGTTACCTGAATGTTGCAAACTAGCTTCATCTCAGCTCTAAATAATGTTGAAATTATTTTAAGTGAATGATTACAGGTGGATTTAATTAGAGTGCATCTAATGGAAATTTGTATTATATGTTTAATAGGAATTCAATAACTCGAGACATAGTTCGAAGGCTGATTATTGTATTTTGATGGGTTATGTAGCTGTCACTTGGATTTCCATTTTCAATAAATAACGTTTTCAGGTGGTCTAAAATACTTTTAGAATGCTCTAGTGACAACACTTAGAATGCTGTAGTGAGAGCGTCTGCCTACATGGATTCTGATTTCAGGGCTTAGGGTCAAAATTACTATATATTTGAAGGTCTATGAAAAATGTATTTGCTAAAGTGTAGAGTTGGAGAGTTTCTCTACTCATTCAATGATGATACTTTTGACAGGAAGCTACATGGGATGAAGAGGGTTAGTTTTTGTACAACAATTTTGCTTTTTATGAGAGGCTCCTGTCACTGCCACAGAACAAATAAATAGAAGTGAGGATGCACAAGAGGCTCAAAAAGTAAAATCCAAGGACTTTTTCTAAAGTTGAATTCTAGGGCAAAATGTGCAGCTCAGTATTTTCTCTCGATCAAATCTCAGAAGCAGCTTAGCCAGGAAAATTCCTTTTTGGCCAGGCTCTTAGGAATACTGGGACAGATTGCTGACTTGCACTCAGTGGAAATCATGTGTGACACAGCAGATACTAAGCACTGCAGGTTACAGCACTTTAAAAAAATACAGCAGTTTTGATACTTCTATACACTCCTAATGCAAGAAAGTGGATGTTATTTTAAAACTTGTCTTTAGATCCCTTATCTGCATTAGAAGATCTGATCAGTAAAAACACTACTGCACTTCTTACCACTCATACAAAGAAAAACAAAATCATAACTGAAAAGGTAAGGTCTCAAAAGAATTGCCAGGAATAAGATTCTGTGTGTGCCCATGGTTGGTCCCCATTGGATTTGTACATTTTGACTGTCTCTAAATACAGTGTGAGATTTTTTTTATTCCATGGCTCTGTTGCCTGGCAAGGCCTGAATGCAGAGAGGAGATGTTCACTTAGATAGCAACTGCAAAATAGGTACATTTGTTCCTGGTATTTAATACATCTCCTTATAGTTTAATTTTTTCATGCTGTTCAAACTTTTACAAAAAGTGTTGGCTTTTTCTCATGGGCTTTCCTATGCTGCTCTGGATTATCATACCTTGTAAATAAAGTTTCTCTGAGCACAATGTTGTCATATATTTCCTTCCATCTCCCTTCTCTATCTTATGTTTTCTTTGCTCTTGAATCAAACATCTCATCTTTCTTTCTGAATTCATTGTGGCTCTCAACCCTGGCACAGAACTATTAAAGGAGGCTTTCCCCCATCAGGGGAGCCGCTGGGGCCCAACGAGAGGGGCAAAAACCAATAGGCGTTGCTGAGAGAAATGGAGAATAATATTCTTATTCTATCCTCTTTGGTGTTAAAAGCCCCCTATGTAAGAATCAGAGTTGTGCCTCACAGTTTGAGCTGCAGGCTAGCTCAAACTCAGGTTTTGTCTGCAAGTGTTTCATAAGTTTAGTGAGCTCAGAATTCAGAGCTGAGAATTTTGAATTTTGTTTTGGGCCCTCTTGGATAAGATTTCCCTCAGTTTCATCATTTAGCCAAATTTGTGTCAGTCTCACCAAGAGTACTGGGAGGCACATAGGATCCAAAGGCCATTTCCTGTTAAACATCAAAAATGGATTAAAGTACTTGAGAATTATATAAATGGAAAAAGATGTGTATGAATATTAGTTTGCCAAAAGCCTTTAATGTCAGAAAGAAGTATTTACCAGCCCTGCTTTCAGATATGGTTAAATTGTGTTGCAGATTTTTTTCCACAGTCATTTAGTGTGATGAGCAATAGGCCTGAACAATTTTGGATTCACTCTCTAACAATCAGAAATATTTGTCTTCATAAAAAAACTATACTGTTGCAAAATTCAATAGATTTTGAATTTAAAGTACTTTTTGCCTATCGCTAAGAATGCTCATGAATCTCTTTTTAGTTTATTTTACTTAGAAAACATAATAGCATGTTTTAAGATGAGATAATGGTCTGAATAAAAAGCCCTGGAAGAAGAAGCCTGAGTCCATGTTCTGGACTCTTTCTGTGTAGGAAATGAGCACACTGCAGTGCTCATTCACCAGTGAAGTGAAGCATCATCAGTTGTTTGCTGCTCAGATGGGAGGCAGACCTGCACAGGAAGAGGATTGCTCGGGGTGCTGCATGGCACACGTGCTTTGTTGGTATTAGCACCTCAGAACCAATGAGTTTCCTGGGTTTTTGCATGACCGCAAACTAGATGAGGCATAGCACAGAGCTAAACCACTTTCCTTTGCTCATGCTCAATTACTGTCGGGGGAAAAGCATTTAGCCACATCAGTACCTCCTTGTGCCAGCCCTGGCCTTTGGCTGCTGAGTTGGCTGTGGCAGGATTTGTGCCAAATTCAGCCTCTTTCTCCCTCTGGAGTCACTTGAATTGGTACCCTGAATGTAGCAGGGTCCCTTTTTGCACACAGCTTTGTTTGGCCTGGTACAGATGTGCTTTATCTGTGGTGTAAATAATCTTCAAACCAAGTGATCCTTACAAGAATTACGAGGAAGATGGTTATATGGGGAGGTATTAGCACCTTTTGGTAGTATCAGTTATACTTCCTGTCCATGAAGTGACCTCGCTTTGCAGTGCAATTCAAGGAGTTTACTGGCCTAATCAGGTACTAAAAAATTATACCAACCACACATCTGTCTTTAAGACTGCCTATTTTGTCCAAGTGTTATTTTGAATATCCCTTCCACTTTGTATTGGTTTGAAAAGACAGGAGTCTGTGAAGGAAGGCAAAAGCCTCCTGTGAAATGGAAAAGGTAAACCCCCTCCTTCCGAATTATCACAATTTCAGAATTAAAAGGGCTCTCAGGCAAAGATATGAGAATGGGAATAACAGTTTTTTACTAGGAAGGAAAAAAACTAAATAACAATGCAATTTAGCACAAGCAAAAAAAAAAAAAACAAAACACTGGCAGAGTGAGAAAAACCTGACACCCTGAGAAGTCAGGGTGTTGATAGTAGTCCAGCCAGATGGTGGCTGCTCCTCCTGGAGCGGCAATCTGCAGAAGGGTGTAGGTCCTTTCTGAAGATGCGGCGAAGGAGCAGCTGGGCCTGGTTCCTGATTCCTCTGGGAAATCCGGAGAAGAAGGCTGTCTGTTGTCTCAGAAATGCTTGTTTTATGGTGGCAGGGATGCTTGGCTCCTCCCTCTGGGTGGAGCATCTCACAATGGGATGATGTAACTAGTCTTACCAGCCACAGTGAGTAATTCAATAGCCCATTAACAGGAGATTATCTTCCTGGCAGTGTCATTGTTCTTGAAAGAGATAAGAAAAACTGCCTAACTCCCAACAGATGGCAAAAATAGAATACATGCTTATTTTACAAGCCAGGACATTATCCACCCCTTATTCTATTTCCATCTGTGTCACAATGAAATCTTATACTCAGTTCTCACTTAAGACCAGGTTTCCCTGTGGTACACAACGGGTTTCCCCATCTTTCTGCATTACCCACCAAGTGTAACCAGGTCCTTGAGCAAAAACAATCCCACGGATGGGTTTGTCTCTGCCTGAGGTGGGATTAAAACAAACAGTTTTCCCTAAAATACCCTTCATATGTACCACAGGGACTTTATCTCCATCTACTGTGTGCAAGGGTTCAGACTGGGCAGGGCCAGCTCGATTGATGGATCCTCGGGTGTTGACCATCCAGGTTGCTTTTGCCAGGTTATTTTCCCAGTTTCTAAATGTTCCCCCACCAAGTGCCTTCAGGGTAGTCTTAAGGAGTCCGTTGCACCGTTCAACTTTGCCGGCAGCTGGAGCATGATAGGGGATATGATATATCCATTCGATACCATGTTCTCTGGCCCAGGTGTTGATAAGGCCGTTCTTGAAATGGGTGCCATTGTCAGATTCAATTCTCTCAGGTGTGCCATGTCTCCACAGGACTTGCTTTTCCAGGCCTAAGATGGTGTTCCGGGCAGTGGCATGAGGTACAGGGTAGGTCTCTAGCCATCCAGTGGTGGCTTCCACCATGGTCAGCACGTAGCGCTTGCCTTGGTGTGTCTGGGGCAGTGTGATGTAGTCAATCTGCCAGGCCTCCCCATACTTGTACTTGGACCATACCACAGGGGCTTTACCCGCTTGGCCTGTTTGATGGCAGCACATGTCTCACAGTCGTGGATAACCTGAGAAATACTGTCCATGGTTAGATCCACCCCTCGGTCTCGTGCCCACTTGTAGGTGGCATCTCTGCCCTGATGACCCGAGGCATCGTGAGCCCATCGAGCCAGGAACAACTCCCCCTTATGGTGCCAATCTAAGTCTATCTTTGACACTTCTATTCTCGCTGCCTGATCTACCTGCTCGTTGTTTCGGTGTTCCTCATTAGCCCGACTTTTGGGGACATGGGCATCTACATGACGGACTTTCACTGTTAGTTTCTCCACCCGAGAGGCAATGTCTTTCCATATATCAGCAGCCCAGATTTGTTTTCCTTTACGTTGCCAGTTGGCTTTCCTCCACCTTCCCAGCCAGCCCCATAGAGCATTGGCTACCATCCATGAATCAGTATAAAGGTAGAGCTTTGGCCACCTCTCCCTTTCAGCAATGTCCAGGGCCAGCTGAACGGCCTTGAGTTCAGCAAGTTGGCTCGATCCACCTTCTCCTTCGGTAGCTTGTGCAACTTGTCGTGTGGGGCTCCATATGGCTGCTTTCCACTTCCGGTTCATCCCTACGATGCGACAAGAACCGTCAGTGAAAAGAGCGTAACGTGTTTCCTCTGCTGGTAGTTGGTTATAGGGTGGAGCTTCTTCAGCTCTTGTCGCTTGTACCTGCTCCTCATCGTCAGTGAGACTAAAGTTTTCACCTTCTGGCCAGTTCGTAATTATCTCTAAAATCCCAGGGCGATTTGGGTTTCCAATACGAGCGCGCTGTGTGATGAGAGCAATCCATTTGCTCCATGCGGCGTCGGTGGCGTGGTGGGTAGTAGGAACCTTTCCTTTGAACATCCACCCCAGCACTGGTAGTCGGGGTGCCAGGAGGAGTTGTGCTTCCGTGCCAATCACCTCCGAGGCGGCTTGAACTCCTTCATAGGCAGCCAAAATTTCCTTCTCTGTTGGGGTGTAGTTGGCTTCGGACCCTTTGAAACTTCGGCTCCAGAATCCCAATGGTCGACCTCGAGTCTCACCAGGCACCTTCTGCCAAAGGCTCCAGGACAGGCCATTGTTCCTGGCTGCAGAGTAGAGCACATTCTTGACCTCTGGTCCCGTTCTGACTGGGCCAAGGGCTACAGCATGAGCGATCTCCTGCTTGATCTGGGTGAAGGCTTGTTGCTGCTCAGGGCCCCAGTGGAAATCGTTCTTTTTGCGGGTAACCAGGTAAAGAGGGCTCACAATCTGGCTATACTCGGGAATGTGCATCCTCCAAAAACCTATGGCACCTAGGAAAGCTTGTGTTTCCTTCTTGCTGGTTGGTGGGGACATAGCGGTGATCTTGTTGATGACCTCAGTGGGAATCTGGTGCCGTCCGTCTTGCCATTTCACTCCCAGGAACTGGATTTCTCGGGCAGGTCCCTTGACTTTGCTTTTCTTGATGGCGAAGCCAGCTTCTAGCAGTATCTGGATGATCCTCTTACCTCTCTCAAACACTTCTGCCGCTGTGCTCCCCCACACAATGATATCATCGATGTACTGCAGGTGTTCTGGAGCCTCACCCTTTTCTAGTGCAGTCTGGATCAGTCCATGGCAGATAGTGGGACTGTGTTTCCACCCCTGGGGTAGTCGGTTCCAGGAGTACTGCACGCCCCTCCAGGTGAAAGCAAACTGAGGCCTGCATTCTGCTGCCAGAGGAATGGAAAAAAACACATTAGCAATATCAATAGTGGCATACCACTTCGCTGCCTTGGACTCCAGCTCGTACTGGAGTTCCAGCATATCCGGTACAGCGGCGCTCAGCGGTGGAGTCACTTCATTTAAGCCACGATAGTCCACAGTCAATCTCCATTCTCCGTCAGATTTGCGCACAGGCCAGATGGGGCTGTTGAAGGGTGAGTGGGTTTTGCTAACCACCCCTTGGCTCTCCAGCTCACGAATCATCCTGTGGATGGGGATCACGGCATCTCGATCCGTCCGATACTGCCGGCGGTGCACTGTTGAGGTCGCAATTGGCACGAGTTGCTCTTCTACCCTCAGGAGTCCTACTGCAGACGGGTTTTCTGACAGTCCAGGCAAGGTGTTCAATTGCTTGATGTCCTCTGCCTTTACAGCAGCTATGCCAAAAGCCCACCTGAGTCCCTTCGGGTCTTTGTAATAGCCGTTCCGGAGGAAGTCTATGCCCAGAATACACGGGGCCTCTGGGCCAGTCACAATAGGATGTTTCTGCCACTCCTTCCCAGTCAGGCTCACCTCGGCTTCCACCAGGGTCAATTGCTGTGATCCCCCTGTCACACCAGCAATGGAAACAGGCTCTGCCCACACATGTCCCGATGGTATCAGGGTACACTGTGCACCAGTATCAACTAAGGCATCGTATTTTTGTGGCTCTGATGTGCCAGGCCATCGGATCCACACCGTCCAGAAGATCCGGTTTTCCCGTGCCTCTCCCTGGCTAGAGGCAGGACCCCTCTAACACTGGTTATTATTCCTCTCCTGGGTATACATACTAGAGGTCCCTTCAAGGGGATCTGACAGATCGTACCCAAAAGCTTGGTCATGGGAGGTTGAGGCTACCTTCACCTTGGTGGAACTCCCCCGGTTAGAGTTTCCCTCCTTGAGTTGACGGACCCGTGCTGCCAGGACAGAAGTGGGTTTCCCATCCCACCTCCCCATGTCTTCCCCGTGGTCACGCAGGAAGAACCACAGATTAGCCCTTGGGGTGTACCCTCTCTCTCTAGCTGGGGAATGTTGGGGTCTGACTTTGGGGCCTGTGACTCGTATGGGTGCTGCATTAACCTTCCTCATTTCCTCCCTCATCTCTTCTTTGAACTCCTTAATCACAGCTGAGATATGAGCCTGCATTGGGCCATTAATCATACTCTCATAATTCCTAAGTTTGTTGGCAACAGAGCCCACTGTCTCTCGGTTAGTGTCAGCATCAATTGTTGCAATGAAAGTGGTGTACTGAGATGGCCCAAGATTTGCCAGACTCCACAGCATTTGCCCTGTGCACCTGACCTTGTCGGGGTCATTATTATGTTGTCCATCCCTCCCAAAGAGTACCTCTAATACTGCCACTTCCCTCAGCTGTTGGATCCCTTCCTCCAGGGTCTTCCAGCGCATTCTATGATGGTGCTCCTGCATTCTCTCCCTGTGGACAAACCTCTCTCTGACACTCATTAAAAGCCGCTCCCAGAGAGAAAGGGATCCTGGCTCCCTTACAAAAATCTGATTCATACCTGAGTCCTGGGTTAAGGGTCCCAAGTTCCTTGCCTCACCACCGTCCAGCTGCACGCCTGTACCCATAAGGTCCCAGACCCGGAGTAACCAGGTAGTATAAGCCTCACGCCCTCGTCGCACAATGTCTTTGTGCAGATTACGGAGACTTTCGTACGTCAGGGACTCGGTGATGATTGCAACCTCTGGCTCCCCTGTGGGTTGTGAGGGCCCTCCCCTGTCTGGGTGCTCTGCTTTCATCTTAGACCTCCTTGTTTCTACCGGGGCAACTGCTGCTGGCTGTGACTGCCTTTGTGGTTCAGCTGGAACCTGGACAGTTGTAACATTTGTGGGTTCCACAGCTGTACTATTAGACTGTCCCTCTTCAAGGCAAAGGGCGGGTTTCTCACCAGCTGGTGAAATGCACTCCTTCAGCATCTCTTGCATCTCCTGCATCTCCTTAACCAGCACCCTCACCCAATCTGGGTGGTTCGTTTCTGAGGCAGGCTCTGGGGAAGGGTCAGGCTCTGGAGCAGCAGCATCTCCAGTCTCTGGGGTAGTGTCAGTCTCTGCAGCAGCATCTTTAGTCTCTGGTGTAGGTGTCAGGGTAGTTATCCAGGTTAATCTTCTCTTATCTCTGAGTGCTAAACATAACAGGCATATCAGCAACACCACCCATTGTATGATATCATTAGCACTTAGAGTGGATCTTAACCCTTCGAAAACTGGTGGAGCAGACCCAAAAAGATGGTTAAAAGGTTGGGAGAAAGTTTCCCCCCGTGTCATTTCCTCACAGTAGGTACCATTATTAAAGTAACTCCAAAAACATGCAGTTAGTGTGTGATAGCTCTGAATCCATGTACCTGCCATCCAGAGGAAATTAAAGATCCATGAATCCTTCACCCAGAGGACAAACTTGATAACAGACACAGTAGCCTTAGTTATAGGACCCATATTTAGATAAGGGCCTGTAAATGGGAAGTATACACTTGCGACCACATGCCACCCAAACCAGGGAAAACTAGACCACATGGTGGTACTTAAAAATTAAATTACCTAAGAACTATTAATCCCTTTTTTTCTCAATGCCCTCGAGCCCTACGTTGGGCGCCAAAATCTGTCTTGGTTTGAAAAGACAGGAGTCTGTGAAGGAAGGCAAAAGCCTCCTGTGAAATGGAAAAGGTAAACCCCCTCCTTCCGAATTATCACAATTTCAGAATTAAAAGGGCTCTCAGGCAAAGATATGAGAATGGGAATAACAGTTTTTTACTAGGAAGGAAAAAAACTAAATAACAATGCAATTTAGCACAAGAAAAAAAAAAAAAAAAAAAAAAACCACTGGCAGAGTGAGAAAAACCTGACACCCTGAGAAGTCAGGGTGTTGATAGTAGTCCAGCCAGATGGTGGCTGCTCCTCCTGGAGCGGCAATCTGCAGAAGGGTGTAGGTCCTTTCTGAAGATGCGGCGAAGGAGCAGCTGGGCCTGGTTCCTGATTCCTCTGGGAAATCCGGAGAAGAAGGCTGTCTGTTGTCTCAGAAATGCTTGTTTTATGGTGGCAGGGATGCTTGGCTCCTCCCTCTGGGTGGAGCATCTCACAATGGGATGATGTAACTAGTCTTACCAGCCACAGTGAGTAATTCAATAGCCCATTAACAGGAGATTATCTTCCTGGCAGTGTCATTGTTCTTGAAAGAGATAAGAAAAACTGCCTAACTCCCAACAGATGGCAAAAATAGAATACATGCTTATTTTACAAGCCAGGACACACTTGAAGGCTTTGGAAGATGGTGAAAGGATGCTGATTCAGTCTTGTATGTTTCACATTAATTCATTCGCTTTTTAAACAAGTTTTCTGTATTTCTGTGTTCAGTGAATTAATTCAGCTTTTCAAAGACTGAATTTACTGTTGTTCCTGGGGAATTCTGTGACAACTTCAGTTTCATTTGTATATACAGATATTAGGATTTAGACTTTAGTCAGTGTTCAGTTAAATAATATTGGACCATTATACACAAAGATGTCTATGAGAGGAGGTTGGAGAAAGCAAAGAGTGCTTGAACAACATGTTACTGATGAGTGGAACTATAGTGCAAAAGCAACAGACTGTTAAAAAGTAGAAAATAAAACTAAACAGCCAGTGTCCAGCTCGGTTTTTAAATCTGTGTATGTGTTACATTAGGGATGTTAAATCATGTATTTTGTAAGGATGGTCTAGTAGGTCCATTGAAAGTCTTGGTAGTAAAATCAATAAGTCTGTTAGCTCTTAGTTTATATTGCTACTTAAAATGTTATAGGATTGACTATCCTTTACAATGTAGTTGTACTTGTAAATATTCAGATCAGTTTTATGCAAATTGTTTCAGAGTAGCATTCTCTAGAGGGGTTTTTCTTGTAACCTCTATCCTTCTGCATAAGTAATTAGAGATAATAATTATGGGAAAAAATATTAAATCTTTAGCTTGTTAACACACCTCTTTGTTTTTGACAACTCACATTTTGCTTTATGTAGACTGGGTTTCCTTTGTTTACTTCTTACTACTGCCAGCAGTCCTTAGGTTTTCGTTTCATGGTTATATTTGTTATCTCATATACCAGAGGGCTAGTGAGGAAAGAAATTAAAATGGTTTAGGAGTACCTTGAGGCATTTATCTGTGTGGATAAATGCTCCTTGGACAGAACTGGAAGTAATGAATTTTCAGAACTTGGACTGTAAAGCCTAAAGCCCAGCTGACAAGAGCTGTTCATGGTTGCTGCTGTATGGAGCACTCATTTAGCAAAAAGCAAACATAATCCTTGGATAGAACTTTGCTGAAGAGAGGTTGGTGGCACAGTGGCATGCCAGTGAATGAAATGAAAGAGCAGTGAGCAGACAGACTCATCAGTTTGTTATAGTTTGGCAAAAACCCTGGTCTTCTTCCTTCCTCTCTGTTTATATTCCACTTTCTTTGCTAAGCTGCTGTATATTAAGTTAATTCTTGGTTTTTGTTTAAATTGGGCAGTAAATTCCTGCTATAAAAACAATGACAGCAGATAAGCAGTTTCACACGATGAAATGAAATTTTGAATTCTTCAAGCAATGCCTTCTCCCATTTTAATATCTTTTTTTTTGAAATATGAGAACAAAAGGAACTAGGCTGCTGGTGAAAGTTGGTGTATCAATGTAAAATGATTTCTAAGCAAAGGAAAAGATGGAGGAAAATTCAAGGTGACATTGGAATCAGCTTTTTGTTTTCCAAATCATCCTTGCCCAATCCTTACCCAAAGTCTGCCATTTCTTCCTTTTGGTATCCATTGTGAATAGCACAGACTTGTACCATATTCCTTGTATCTGTCACAAAGGGGCTGATGAAGAGCCATTCATGGAAGGATGCTGCTTTCCTACCCGTAATAAACCCAGCTCCTCCAGGACTCAAAGAAATGTAATAGTTGCCTCCAGTTAGTTTCTTAAAATTTTATAATTTTTTTTTTTTTTTTGCTTAATATATGATAAATTGAGTTATTTGCTGAAGCTTGCCATGTTTAAGGCAGGTTTTTAGGTTTTGTTTGTGGAGCAGCTTACAGATTAGGAATACTACAGCACATCAAAGTTTAGTTGTATATGTTCCTTCCATGAGTCAGTGGCACAAGTAGGAAATGGAGCTCATGATTGTTCTTAGTCCCAGGGACATTTCATCCCAAGAATAGGCTCATATACTTTGGTCCCTGAACAATACCCTCTCCTTATATAGCTTTTAAAAAGAATCATTGCACAGCGGCAGAGTTGATCTGATTGCCAAATATGATGGTAGGCATTTTTTATCTCTGCAAGCATGTTGACAGGAACCTTTGGTTTCCTTTGCTTCCTCTAAAGTGTTAAGGAATACTCCATTGTTCAGATTATCTGACTGCATTCTACACCTGTAGATTTCTAAAAAAATAAATGTTATAAATGTTGGGTTTTTTTTTTTGTTGTTGGTTTTTTTTTTTGTTGTTGGTTTTTTTTTTTTTTTGTTTCTTTTGGAAGTGTTATTGTTTGGGGGGGGATTTTTTTGTTGTCGGATTTTTTCTAATCCTTTTTCCTATGTTTCCTGTCTCTGAGAAGGGAAGTTCTATAAGAGGAAGGGGGATGAATGAGTCAGGGTTATACTGGATTATCAAGAGTGAACCACTACCAGCATGTATAATTTTTAGTCTTGTTCCTATGTCTTCTGGAGATCTTAAAAAATTCACATATTTCTTCTGATTTTTTTCTCTTCTGTATTTTGTCCTGGACTTAGTGCATTCTTATTTGAGTCACTTATCAATAGCTAATGGCGGAAGTATCATCCGTCAAGGGGTTTTATGAGCAGCTCTGATTGTCCTCATGGTGGCAAATTAAAAATGGGAAATAATTTGTAAAGAGCTTTTTTCACACAATGGAAATCAGAGTCACAAAACATAAATTCTGAACTCTGGGAGAGTGGAGTGACAGATCTCAGAACATGGGTCTTCATTTCCCTCTTTTGTACCTGCATCACAAGAGACTATTCTGTTCCTTTGGATTAGTAACATGTATTTTATAGAATCCTTGTGTTTTACCACAGTCGAGCATATGGATCAGAAATCTGTTTTGAATAGAACTAATTAAATGAAATGAGCTCTGTACATATGCTTTGGATTTTGAGGCTTTAATATTTGGGGGGGTGGATTTTTAGAAGTCAAAATAAACAATTCACCTTATGAAGTTCATATTTCAAACTTTCTTTCATCTTAGTTCCTATGCAGTTATGATTTGCAGTTTTGCCAGCTAAGAGAGCTGTCTTTGTATGATTACTCTGTAAAATGATTATAGAGAAATTTTCTGTTATTTAGGAGTAGTTTGGTGTACTTTTGCGAAAGTTCTATCTGGAAAATATTCTTTGCTGCCAAACAGATTTTATTCTAACTCTAGAGACTGTTTTTCCATGCCAGGTGATTAAGTTATGTATTATGAGTTGGAAAGTTGGTGTATTGCTTATTACAGCTGGAGATTGTTTAACAAAGTGTGTCAGTGTGGATGCAGAAAGATTAAATACTTACTAGATGCAATGAAGAACAAAATCTAGCAATAACCTAATTTTTGGAATGACATAAATAACTGCAGAGATATGCATGCATACTCCTTTTCCAGACTGGAAGGATTTTTTTTAGAAATATTTGTAGTTGTAAAATGAGTTTTTTCATGGGCATAGTAATATATAGGCATGAAAGCAGAAATTATATATGCATGTCGGTAGATATAAACATTTACAAGTTTTTGCAGGAGTAATAAGTATGTATTGTTAAAATGACTTTGTCTTGGTTATTGTCTGTGACATCCAATAATTCTGAAGGACCAGGGCACAGATGGATGCTTTGCTTTGTGTATTTATGTACAGGCTGGATCTGCCGTGCGTTTTTGTTCAGACCTCTCCAAGTTTGGAGCTCTCTGAGCATTTTGATCTGTTCATCCATGTTCTGCAGTAAATGCAGGACTCAGGTGTTCCTTCCACCTCATAATTAAAGCCAGTGGCAGAAAGGAAGTGACACTGCCTAATTCCCTGTCTAGTTCTGTTTGCTGGACCATACTGCCTTCCAGCAAATAAAATTACCTTCATACAGTGATTACAAAGTTGACACAGCCAAAACCTATCTGTGCTATTATATGCTGATCATGCTTCACTTGATTTTTCAGTAGATGCAGGAGGGTAGGACTGCTTTCATACCTCCTACTATTCAGCTGCTGCTGCTGCTGTTTTGGTTTGGCTGGGCTGTCGTAGTATCTCCATTATCAAGCCCTGTTTTCACATTGCATATGACTGGTATTTAAAAAGTCCTTCAGTTCTCCAATCTTTGCAGTATTCTCTAGCCTGACCTCACTCCTGACAGTTGAAGAGAAAAGTGATTCAGAATATAATAATTTGCTGAGAAGTGAAGAAACCCAAAATTCTTGTCTTCAGGCTTTGTTTTCTCTATTTAGAAATCTTGCTGATGAGGTACAACTTAAAAGATTCATTTTGAAATGAAAAAAAAATGCATCATTCTCATTAACCAAAAGATTAATCTACTGATTCAGTAGATCTTTACAAGTGTATATGAAGTAAAAATTCAGTTTTTAGTCTTTGTATCTTAGGTGTTCTGGAGTTGATTCAGACCATGTTGGTTCTTCAGTAATCTGTCATGGGGAAAGATGGTTGGCAACAAACCATACACTATGACTGACAAAATGATGCTTCAGAAGTCAAGTTCTACAAGGGATTTGACCTGTATGGCATTAGTTTGACTCAGTGAAAGGAAGGTAGCAAAAATCTAAGCTTGAATCATAGGAAAAAGCTAGGAGGTGCTGAGTATACTGCAAGTAATATGGATAAGACCTATACTGTGTTACATGAAATGCTGTTGATATAACATCATTTAGTGTTAACATATATGTTATATTTTACCACAGTAGCTATTATATACTGGCAAATTATCATCTTGGTTCAGTTTTGTATAAAGCAGTGTTGTTTGATTTTAATTTCAGAAGGTTAAGGTTTTTCTCATCAGCATGAAATACCTTCTCTGCAGAAATAAAATGTCTGTGCTCTGTTCCACAGCCAAGGAAAAAAGTTCCAACTTTGACCAGCCCCAGGTTGCCAGCAAAAGTATATTACAATTTTAAACCCTGAAGGCTGGCTGCTGAGGCATTAAAAACACTGTTTGTGTATGATTTAGATGGTGTTATTTTGAGCTGTAGCTCCAATGTGATCCCTTAGGATATCTCCCCTGCTGGAATCCAGTGAATCAAAGGGTCTCTGAAGCATATCTCTATCTGCTCAGCTCTTCTGCTCCACCGGGCTGCCAGTGCAATTGTTCCTTTGCCACTGCATCAGTCTTTGCTGTGACCTGGAGAAGAAAGCCTTTGTTACTTAAGGAGATGCAAACTGCTTTCTTTACAGTCTCATGGTGGCAATGAGACCTAAAATAGGTGCTGAGGTTAAACAGTTATTTGGCCTCCATTAGAATTATTCACTAAATTGCCAGACCTTGATGAGTTTAGTTGTTTTTTTCAGTTGAATAGGACCTAAATACCTTGTCTCAAACTTATGAATGGAAAGTAAGATGAAAAATTTTTGACACTGCTCCATCCTTCATATGGGGGAAGGAAGGGAGCCAACCTGAACTGAAAAATGTAGCTACACAGACTGCCAGGTCTGATAAAGTGCAGTACATGCTTTGTGAGGTGTCCTGGGAAAGCCCTCCCCAAGACAGGAAAAACACATTGCTGAAATGGATAGACATCGTCAGGCAAGTGAAATGCCCCGAGAGGGAGAGTCATTGGCCCACCCCAGTGCCATCATCTCTGCACCCTAATTGTTGAAAACCATTTCTGAAATCAGTGAGCTTTGTATCTTTGCCTCAAGAAGATACTTAGATCTGGTATCACATAAGTACATCTGAGCAAAAATGGTGCAATATGTGCTTTGCGGTTCTGAAGAAAAAATATGTAAGTGAAAAATTGAGGCATGATTTATCATGACTTTTTGATACCAAAGAAGGACTTGAGATAATGATTTCATAGTGTAAGAATCAAAATTAAAGAGAAAAAACCAGATGTCCTGCATATAAATTACCAGGAGTTTATAATCTCTTGCTGTCTATACATGCTGTGATACGTGTTCAAGCACAGACAAGCTTCTAGTTGGTTTCGAGTTTCACCTTTGCCATCACATAAAAAGAAGCTGTCTCAGATGTTAAAATATTATTTTCTTGTTTATACAAATGCAAACAAAAAATAATTTTACTTTTTTCCTTTCCTTGTGATTTTGTATACTGGAACAAAAATGTCCTGATGCACTTAGTGACTGGTGCTGTTCTAAGAGGGAAGGAAGAGGCTTTGTGATTTAGATGGACCCATTTGGGTGTGTGTCTCTCCTGTGCATTTACTGCCCACATCCTAGCAGCTGCTGGCTCTGGCCATGTCCTGTGCAGCTGTGCCCAGCAGGCAGTGCCTCTGCAGGAACAGACATATGCTGCCCTCTGGGCAAGGAGGCATGGTAGCACCTCTGGGTGGCTTCATCTCTTAACTCACTGCAGGGCTCAAGCCTCATGGATCCAGCAAGCTCACTAGGTGAATTTGTACCTGAAAACAGCCCCTGCAGCACAGCACATTAACGTGGGACACTGATTGTGCCAAGCAAAGCAGAGCTCTGCTCAAACTTGCACCAAGTTGTGTTCCCATCTGTCCCAAGTACAGAAAGCTTCTTGTTTAATCTTGGGTCTAGGGCAGACTGAGGAAGCCACATGAAAAAAGCTGTTGCTTGCTCCTCTGCATCAGGCTTGAGTTCTAAGGAGTAAAATAATAAAGAACACATGAGTGTAATTAAAATACTAAGGAATTTTCACAACAACTTTATCATCATTTTCTTGGTAGTAAAACCGATAGTAAATCTGCAACACAGCTTCCACAGAAATCTCTATTATAAAGTTCACAAATGTAGTTGAAATAATTGCCACCTCAGTGCTAAATTGAGTGTTCTTTTAGGAAGACCCCAGGAAATATGTTCAACTAAAATAAATGTCTATCTTAATACTTCCATGTGTCAAGGAATTTAAGAATAAGTTTGAATTTATTTAAAATACTGTCTTTAAACAGACTGTAAATTACATGATTGATAAGCATTATACTGTCATTATCATTAAATTACTTGAGTAATTTTTAAGTAATACTTGAGATGGTTAAAGCTGAACCGGCTTGACATTCATGGGACACTTCTAACACATTAAAATACTCCAGTGGAATTCACAAGAATAGAAATTCTTCATCAGAAACTGCTCAGTCTCCTCTATTTTGTATATTAGCTTGGGAAATGGCCCTTTTTTTTTCCTTCAAGGAGCATCAAGGAATCTCCAGGCATAAGCTCTTATAAAGTTTCCTTCTTCTTTCTTTTCTTCTCTCCTCACCATTTCCTACAGATTTTTCTATACAAAAGGATTATTTGCATTTAAGAATTATTTGTTCTTTGCACTATACTAGATGGGATTTCTGTGCCAAAAGCTAAGTAATTTTTAATTAACTGATACAAGCCTGGAAATGTATGGAAATGAGACAATAGCAAAGAAGCTTGATTTTTTTTTTTTTTTGTTTTCAACAAGTTAGGTTGTTTATAATATGCTAGTGAAAGCAAGTTTTAACTAGAGGGCATTTGAAAGGAGAACAAGAAGTAGGTACGCTAAGAGAAAGCAGAAAAAATAAAAATAATAAAACTATCATAGGAAAAAGGAGTAAGTCTAGTTCTATGCCATATTTATATTTCTAGAAACCTGGAATGAAACAGGTTTGTTGTCACATACAAAACTATAATTTTAGGTTTTTGAGTGTGGGGTAGTTTTTTGGTTTTCTTTATTCATTGGGGTCTTTTCTAATGTATAAGCTGTCTAATTAGTATAAATTCTTGCTTCTGCAATGAGTAAATGAAATAGAAACACACAAGCGTAATGCACAAGAAATGTATCTGAATATGCAGTTGAGAACTCAGATTTTTCTGTTGCCAAAAAGTGATTTTATATTCATGGAGTTATGATAAATATGTCCTCAGAAGTCCATGGAAACACAAACCACTGATTTGTACTTCTTTGTGTTTTCAGTTGAAAGCTCAGTGATTTTTTGTGTCACACAGTGATTGTTACACAAATACATGGGATATGTGAAATACTGAAAGATTGAGTAAATTTATTAAATTTGAAGGATTTGATGTGATTTTTCTCCTTATTCTATCTGCAGGAGAAACCTTACAAAGCTGTCTCTCATCTTCAGCCACATGTTAGCAGAAATCAAGGCTATTTTTCCAAATGGTCAGTTCCAGGGTGATAACTTTCGCATCACCAAAGCCGATGCTGCAGATTTCTGGAGAAAATTCTTTGGAGATAAGTAAGTAACTTCTGTAAAATCATCAATTCTTTATAAAGATAAGCATTAAAAAAATGAACTTTTCACAAATCCAAATAAGGGTTGATGGATGTTTTGACAATAATTTCACATCTAGGTCTTTAAATTGGCTGAAAATGCTGAGTTCATTGTTAGTGTTTTTTTTTTTTTTTTCTAATGCTGTAATTTGCTCAAAGGTCGTTTTGTCAATGGTACTTGAGTTCAGTCTTACTGCAAGAAGTTTATTTGTTCCATTATAGGGTGAAGTTAGTACATTGTTGTCGTAAAGTATATGGCAAATAATGTCCTTTCATATTAAAAATTTATATATTCTACAAACGAAAACGTTAAAGTTTGAATTAGGTACTTGATATTAGTTTCATGGCCAGTATGTTTCCTTATCTCACCTTTCTAACTACAACAGTATTTGATGGAAAGAAGTGTGTGAAATTTAGATATGTGATTTAATCCATACAAGAAATGCAGTTGTGAAAATGTTAAAGTAGGCATATGTGGGATTTTTGCTTTGTTTCTGGAAAAAAAAACAATCCATTTTGAATACACATATAAGCTAGTAGAAGATGTGCAGCTTGTTCACTTTCTCATGTGGAAGGTTTATAAGTGTAACAGTGACATAAGAGGAATGCCAGGGGCAATAGGTTGGTGTATTTTTCATTATAACAGAGTAGTCATTATGGTCATCAACTCTGGTATCTTGCACAATGTAGGCAGAATAATTTCTGCAACAATCTGTTGCATCTTCTGAGCATAAACAGCTCTTTAAAGTAAGTAATTTTTTATTTAGAATACCAGGGTAGTAGGTTGGCACTTTTGCAAATCAGTTCTGTTCAGTGTGAATTTCCAAGTTTCACTTCCATGTTTTTTTTTTGTTAGTCTAAACACACTCACTGTCAGCTTACCTCTTTCTGGGTTCATGGTAGTGTTTTCTGGTGATTTCTTTCCCATGTAAGTAATGTCATAATGTGATGAAGCTGCTATATCAGTCCTCTCTTTTGTTAGAGAAAAGGTATTTAACAGTGTTCCGTGTTACCCATTTTAATGTGAATATAATTTTCAAAGTAACTTCAAAAGTTCAGCTAAAGTTTTCTGAAGGATTAACTTAAGTGACATGTAGGGTTTTCTATCAGACAAGGCTTTTCAAAAACATGTCAGTCAAGAAAAGAAAAACAGGATCTTTGATAAAATGACTAATGATCATGTTTGTTCAGTATTGCTATTTTTTCTTTCTCTCTTTTCCTTCTTTGCTTAGGAACTCTCAGTATTTAAGTTTCCTTGTGATACTTCTGTTTTCCTGTTGGGCTCTGTCTTTGAATGACCTTTAGCAGATGTCTTGATTGCAAATTGCATTTCTGTCATTAGGATTTACAGCTCTCCTCCTCTGCAAGCTGCTGTTTCTTTCTATCATTTCATCTGAGCCAGTTTCCTCAGCTCCCATGTTCTCTGTTCTGTCTCTTTGGGATTCTCCACTGACTTCTGCTGTCTGTGTGAGTTTCAAGAGATTCCCTTCAAGTTTCTTTCCAATGGTCTGGTCCTGCCAATTTCCACTGGGAGATGAAATAATAGATAGGTGTTTGAGGTGTCAGCCAGTGGGATACTCTTACATATTAGTAAGTTTTTATCAGAACAAGGTTGATAAGGAGAATCTTTCAACTTCATCGCTTCATCTGAACAACTCAGCTCTGCCCTTGTCTTTTTCTTGCACACACTTAATCTCGTCTCACTCATCTCCTGGACATCTTATTTCTAAAACCTTCCATGGTCCCAGAGCTCTTGCCATGCCTTTTCTAGGCTTTTTTTCCTGCTTATTTAAATTTCTGTATAGAATGCAACTTTAAATATGAACCTTCAGTACAAACCCTCTGACCTTCTCTGCTCTCCCCTGTGTACTTTGATAGGGTTTTTTTTTGTATTTGGGGTTTTTTTTTGGTTTGGTTGTTCTTTTTAAGTAGGGTGACTGGATGTATGGATTTTGTTGACTTTTTGCCTAAAACATCAATTCATCCAAGATGTAGAAGAATCAAGGCAGTTTGGTGACATGCAGTTAAACATATGTATCTTTGGTTTTGTAGCATAGCCTGAAATTTTTTTTTTGAGTTTTTTCTGGTCACGTACTTTACTTTCAGACCAAGTAAATAAGCACTGTTACTGGTTTTCCCAGCTTTTCTCCAATAAAGTGAACCTGGTTTTGATGCCTAACTTCTAAGCAAGGAGCACTAGATCTGTGTTTGGCAGCCTTGCCATTACCTCAGGTAATGTTTAGTTAACTGTGCTTAAGTAACTATAAAACATGTAACAGCATATATGTCAAACAAACAGACAAGAAAAAAGTTTATTTGGCATTATGCTTAATCTCTTTGTTAAACAAAATGCCTGAAGCTTTTAAGACATTAATTATTTTCTAATGCTTTTAGAAATATATGGCAGATATACCTGTAAGCCACATCCTTTACAAGGGACCTGATGTGACATATTAGTTTGCAAATATGCTGGTATCACTTCCCTAAAAGCAAAGCCTGCATAAAGGTTTTGCAAACAACTCATAATATCTTTCTCTAACCTGGCCACCTAAAGGTAGGCCCCTAGGACTTTCTGAAACCCCCAACTCTACTTAGGCAGTGCCGGGAGGAACTTGATTGTGTGTTCTTGGCTGTAGCTCTGTTTACAGGGGAAGCCTGGACCCCTCACTTGTTTCTGAACAGTAGCCCTTACTTTGGGTTACTAATACTGCTCAAGATTAGAGCATGAATAAAAAGTAAGTTGTGCTGGATCTTGGCTTCTGATGGTAAACTATAGTACAAAAAATATTTCTATTGCAGTTTGATCTGATTGGAAGGAGGGAATTTGAAGTATTAGATTAATTCTTGATTTTTTCAACATAGTATTATCATAAAAACCTTCCTGTTTCTAATCATAATGAATTGGATGCTTTTTTTTATTGAATCAACTTTTTGCACTCATTTCTTTCTGAAATAATACATTTTTTAATGTTTAATTTGAAATATTTTAAATACCAAGAAGGTCGCCAATAGTAATTTATATTTTTATGTTGACTGGCTTTCAGTTTTTGTAAATGTGACATGCACTTCCTTTTACAGAAAGCAGCATGTTACAATTTGCTGAAGATTGAAATCCAATAATGCAGTTTTCATGAGTCCAGTTTGTACTTAAAAAAAAAAAAGGAACACTGTTTTTTTTACTGCTCTTTCCAGTGAATGGGGAACTTTTATTTTGGTTGGTTACATTTGTCTGTCTGAACACTTGCTGCAAAATTGTGCAGCTACAACTAAGTTTATTTATCCTGTTACTAATAAGTGTCATAGTCTGCAGTCTTTCTTTTTGTGTTTAGAGCTAGTCAGGTGTAAATTCACGTGGCTTCAAACTCATGAGCAAAATAAATGGCTGGGCTCTTTGGATCATACATCTAGCTGCTCTCTGGATTTCTGTTGAAAACGCTGTGTGTAGAAGTGAGTGTACAGTGTGTACGCTGAGTGTAGAACTCAGCAAGGAATTTGAATGGCTCCCTTAGAGCAAAGTGCTGAGATAACCACATATTCTTGGCCTTCGAATACCTTCTCAGCTTTCACATTTCTGGTACACCCCTAAAAAACTTCTAGACAATGCCAGTAGTTGGAGAAGCTTATCTGGGAGAGAATGCTTTGTGAGAGCAGCGGATATATCAATAATGGAAATCATCAGCCCTCACACAGGAAGAAATTGTATAAAAGGAGCATACAGTCAGAGCCTTTACAATTGTGAAGTTTTTCCAGTATTGCACGTTTCAGAGGAGAACGGGAGACCTTGGAAGTTAAAGGATGCTTGGAAGGGATCTGGAGACACAATGTGGGGTTTAGGAGTGTATAGGGAGGATTGATACAGAAAGGTGGGAGACAATGCGATTTTGATTGTCTGGATGGAAGGAGAAGGAATAGCTGTATGAAGAAGGAAAAAGTGGAGGTATTGATTTCTCTGCAAGGACAAACTAAAACATGTATCCAAATTAGGGGGTAGGTGGAGGAGTCAGCAGTGTTCAGTAGATGGCCTGGGATTATTTTGGTGTATGGATTTTGTCAAGGAAGCTGCCAGAGAAAAGATATCAGGGACATGGGGAATAGACTATTTGGATTTCATTTCTGAAAACAAAATTCAGGAATGAATGAGAACATTCCAAAGGCTGAGTGCCTGGAATAGGTTGTCTCTGGCATTTTCACAGGCTATGTGGAAAAAGAGACCCTCTTGAAGAATAAAAAGAACTGAAATAGAACTAAGAAATAAATTGGCACAAGCTTAATCTATAGCAAGAAAGAACTTGATAATGTCAAAAGCAGGAAAGTGGTGAAGTTGAGAAGATGTGATTTTTTTTTAATTTGTAGTGATTGCTGGAGTACAAGGATTAGAGCAAGTGGTTTCAGTGGAGTGAATCTTCACCCCTGGTTCACCATTATAGTTGTGCTGAAGCAAGTGCTAGGTACATGTACGCCCAAGCAGTAATGTTCAGTGCAACTGTGAAATTGTAAGGCATGTAATCAGCAGTTACATTTGTTTACAGACATTTGAGTAACCCCCCAGTGGGTTGTAAATATGCATATAAAACACAATCTGATAGCATCTTCATTACCAACATTTTATTACTGTATAGTGCTTGATGAGAATTTCCCTTGATTTCTCACTCATTTTGATAGCACTTTACATCTTTTACTGTTTGGGGGGGGGTGGGGGTTGGGTTTGTTTTTTGTTGTTGTTTTTTTTTTTTTTTTTTTTTTTTTTTTTTTCCTGAGTAGAAATGTGCAAAATGCCACAGGGAACAATCCTGAACTGAGAAGGAGAGTAAGCAAGATGACCTACCAGATCTTTCAGCTTCTGAATTTGAAAACTGCAGAAGTCATGCAGGGCTTGGTAACTATTGAAATTTGTTACACAGATTTGTGATTTGTGGCTGTCTTCACATTGCAGAATGAATCAGAAGCAAAATGTCAATATTCTTAGATTTTAATTTTTTCATAGTTCTGTCATTTATTTGTCTTTTAAGCCTTTTATTCTTTGTTGTGGAACTTCAAAAATGTTAAAGCATTTTTGTTATTGTTTTCAGGTAAATTGATTTCCCACCTTTTAGTTGCTGAGGAAATAGAAATTCTTTCACTGTTGGAATTGAAGACATTACTATTTTAATGCTCTTGTACTTTTTTCCAGATGAGGCCTGAAATGTATTTTTTATTGGAATTTATGAAAAAAATGTGGCTATTGATTTCTCTATAGCAGTTAAATAGTGCATTTCAAATTGATATTCTAAACTTTGAGTAGCTGTGGTTCTGCTGTGGTCAGTGCTTTTTGGCTCAGGATAGAGCAGACACAGCCTCAGTGGTTTGGGTTCACAGAAGAAGCAGTTAAACAGGCAGACCACAATGTACAACTTATCTGGCAGTTAAATGTTTTCAAGTTCAAGAGACCTCAGATAAGCTAAATTTTAACACCTTGTTAATCCTCTTAATTTATTACGTGATTTTCTGTTCTTGCTGCTGATAGTGCCCAAGAGCCCCATTACTGCCTAAACAGTATAAAAATACAGACTGAAGAGTTGGTCCTGGCCCAAAGAGCTTCAAATCTGAGTATGAACTGAAGTGTAAAGGAAAGCCAAAGACAGAGATGAAAGCAGAAGGGGCAGTGATCCAAATGCCATCACCTTCATCACTGTCAAGACAGGTGTTCTAGCAACAGGAACTTTTCAAGAGGAGGAGAGGAACAGAAACGGGGCTTTTGGAGTGTGATTCCTTCCTCAGCTGATCAGTAGCACAGGTTAAACTTGAGCTAGGGACAAAAGGTACTGTTCTTTGGGTGCTCAGGAGACAGGAATCTCTCTAGACCTCTTTCTTACAAATGCAAGATGAAAAAAGTTTGAATAAGACAACAGGTAATGTTATAGAAAAGAGCAAGTTGGTAGAAAGTTGCAAGACAGGATTAGAAAATGGAAAAGAGCAGTCTTCACAGCTGTTCTGGGTAACTAAGAATAAGGTAAAATGGCATGTATAAAAGATAGAAGAAAGTTCTGATACTTGGCACATGAGATGGTGAGACAGGAGAACACATTCTCCATGGATAGGCAGGAGAGGCAATGTTTTAAATATAAAAGGATGTGCAAAAGCATGAGCATGCTTTGGGTTTGTGGTTAGAGATCAGAATTGAAAATACAGAGAAGTGTATCCCTTTGGGGACACTTGGGGAAATACAGAGTTCCTGTATCTCTTAAGGAGCTTGCTTGTAACGTCTACAACACTTGCTGTCTCTCTAGCAATGTCCAGGTACACAGCTTTGGAAGTGGCTTTTTTTTGGTGGTATATTTTCTCCATTTCGTAAGGCAAATTTTCTCTCTTTTACCTTCTCTGTTCTAATTATATTCATCTGAATTTTTTGGGAGTGATGTCACTATTTAATAATTGTACTGGCATGATATGGCAGAATTCCTTTTTTCCCTTAGGACTGAACTTCTCAAGCCTTCTGTGTGTCAATTATTTGCTTTGCGGTTCAGAAGCAGTGGAAACACATGGCCTCTAACTTAAAACTGAAGCAGCAGTCTTAAGAAAATGCTATTTTCAGTGGTGATAAGTCAAAATCCACATAAATCAAAATCACTGCAGACTTACAAAGAATGTTGTTTGTATCTGGGTCAGTGTTCACTTGAATATTTTTGAGATTGCTCTAGAAACAGTAATGGCCTTTTCATGGTGTGTTTTTTGGCAACATTTGAGAGAGTTGCTTGCAGACAAAAATGTTCACTGTAAGTGTAAGTTATACAGGTACATGTTTACCTCCCTAGACATTCTTGTGGTCTGCTGTGGTTCTAATGGAAGCAGTGTCACTTGACATTCCTGGATAGCTGCATCTCTGCCGTTTCACACAAGTGCTGTACTCTTTGTGCTCAGGAAATATATGCTTCATATATCCAGGTTTATTTTCACGTCTTTTGCTTTTTAATAATGTAGCAACATTTGGGGAGTTTAAGAAAATCCCATGTACACATGATCAGAGCAGGAGGGAAGAGAGGACCTAAATTTCTCTGCTAAATAGCTTGAAAATCACATGCTAGACACTAATCTTTTTCCTTTAAGCATATGGAAGTTGTGTGGGTGGTGTTTAAACCACTGTATTTGAGATTATAGTCATACTTTGCTTTGTGCCAACAATAGTAAATAGATACCATCCTATATAACAGTATTTTTTAAATCTTATGGTTCAGTTAGAACACTTTAGAATTCATCGTTTTTCAAATACACTTACTAGATTTACTATTGCAGAAGAAAGGGAGAGAAGTAGTGTCATTTAGAGAGGCCTGTGGAGAAATTTTAGTGGTTTTGAAAGGAGAAATGGCTTAGTTTAGGGTTTTTGACAGGACTCTTTAAGAGAACAATCCTAGGTTAAATACCAAGATCCAGACAGTTTTGTTGGTTTGAGAGATGCACAGAAAGCCTCTTAAGGAAATATTTTTCAGGATCATTTGTTTTATTTTGTTTTCTTTCCTTGAATTTGCATGGGCTTGCTTCTGTGCTAATGATGAGGAAAGGTGGTACAAGGACATGTTGTGTATAAATCATTTCCTAAAAGATTGGCAGGTAGAGATTAGGATTTCCTTGTAAAAGGTCTTTCTGTTCTTTTACTGCTGTACATCATGTACACTGTGGCTTTCTTCATATTTTTGTTTCCTTCTAATATTATCTCTCTGAAGATATTTGAACTGATAGAGGGTTGTAATAAATGAACATGGAGCACAGTAACAGTATGTACGTGTAATTTAGTCAGATTTTTTTTTTCCCCCCAAATTGTACTATAAAAAGAGAAATTATTACCAAAGCTCCAGGTCAGGTATATCTGTTTGTATTGTGTGCTTATGCAGTAGTGCTGTAAAATTTGGGCATCAAACCTTTCAGGGAAGTACAGTCACTGTTTAGTACCATCCTCTCATGTGAGAGACTCCCCAGAACATTGTCTCAGCTGGAGTCAGTCATGGGCACTTCTTCTACAAAGGCCAGATTATGTAAGTACTATTAAAGGCCTGAAATACTGAGACCTGCACTTCCTCAGCCTAATTCTGTAGACATCTAATGTTACCAGGATGTCAAATCACATCTTTCTGATGAGCTGAGGCAGAGCTGACTGACTCATCTCCTAGACAAGTGTCCCCAGGTTCAGCCTAATAGCATGAGGCATGTGCAGAATATCTGCCAGCCTCTAGTGCAAGGTATCATTATGACATGATGCAACAAATACTACAAAGATTCCTGAAATTATTTATAGGAGATCCCTTCTGTGGTTCAGGAGCTGAATGTGGCAGGCAGTGGCTCCACTACAAACAGGATTTTCTTTTTTTACTTTCTATAAGGACAGGTGTCTTATATATGTAAACATATGTATATATTTAAATAACAATCTAAACATGCTATTAACTAGGACAGTCCCAGGTTCCACCTTGGTCCTGTTCTCTTTCTTCTTCCACTGCTCTGCCACAAACGAAAACCCAAATTAAAAAAGCTCTTTAGACTCGAGTCATGAATAGGTGCCTTCAAAGGCTGTGTATCCCCTAAAACACAAGAAAGCAAGAGCAGTGAACTGTTAATTCAAATAGAAACTCAACTTGCCAGCCATCTCTGAAAGCTTCTTTCATGCTTGTGACCCCTCCCAGACGTCTGCCAGAGGATGTGTTTCTCAGGTACCTAAAGGTCACTGAGTTTCAGTGATGTAGGAGCAGGAGGAGACAACATTGCAGAAACCTTCACCTTGTGAAGGCCCAGTAACACCTGCATTTAGAGGATGTATGTTGTCTGCAAGGTCTCAAAGAGCTCAGCATATGTGTGGGTAAACTGGAGAGAGACACTGGGGGAGAAATAATCCCTGACTGGTGCTGTTTCAAAGTATTTAGGAATGATAACTCTATAAAATAGCTGCTGAGAAATAGGAGTTAACAAGTTTCAACAACCAATTCACACCTTTATTTAAAGAAAGCAGAAGATAAAAGACCTATCCCACAAAGCTGCAGAGAAAACAAACTTGCTGAATTTAGTGTATTTTAAATTTGGGCCACCATTATTCCAAGCACTTGTTCTTGGACAAATCCCAAAAAATAACTTTAGATGTCATTTCATTAGCTAATCACTCATTTTCCAGCATCTGGTTTCTGTCTCAGCCAAAGTACTAGCCAACAGAGCCCTAAAAACATACTGTCCTGAAGACTTTTGTTTTCTGTGTTGCTGGTGGAGTGTGCAGGGTGTTAGTGAACAGATAGCCAAAGATCCTATTTATCAATTGCATCTAGGAAGCTGTCTTGTGCAAAGCATGAAAAACCAGTTGTTAATGTGTAGTATGGCTGTGATCAGACCTGATAAATGCTCTATTTTTTTTTTGTTTTAGGGTGACCTCCAAAAAACTCAAAGCAATAAAATTAATACCTCCCCTGCAAAAAAACAAAACAAAACAAAAAACAAAACAAAAAAACCCCAAACAAACCCAATAAATAACAACCAAACAAAAAGCTCACAAAACCCACAGTCAACCCTGAAACTTTTCTAACCCCATTTCAGCATGACTCCAGTGCTGTAACCATTTAGGGTGGTTTATAAAGAGAATCAGAAAACATTTTGGAGTCATGGTACCAGGATCTAAACAAGAAGTAGGTGCTTGAACTAAGACAACTTTGACACCACAAAAGCACTGACTTTTCTAATTTTTTTTGTCTGAATTTAATGCAATTTTTTATTCTCTCTTTACCCTAATGAAAATTTGATGTGCATTCTTTCATAAATGGCATCTGATCTGGTATCTCTCTTCAGCTCTTTGTGGTTTCCTGTTTTTCACATACAGATGAAAGTATCTGCTGAGATCTATTAAACTTCCCATTTTGTCATCTATGGCTTTCTCAATACAAGCCTGCATGTAACAAGTGGATTTATTTGCAATTAGAAATGCAGTGAATATCTTATGCAATAGAAATACAGGAGTGTATCTTTAGTGTTGTACTTCAAATTACTGCTTGTTTTAATTTAGGATAACTGCATAGTATTTGTTACACAGGACCAACTTAATACAGTTGGTTTCCCCCCGTCATACTAAGTAATTTACATTTCTGCATAAGAAAATACTTAGAAAAACTAAGGCAGTTTGAACTAATAACACTTACAGGAAATATTACTGAGTTTATGAGGCCTGTGTCTTTTGTTGATTTAGCAGTTATTAAAATATTACTGTGAATGTGTATGATCTTGTCTTGAATAATTATGCATTGGTTATATATTGTTTAATTAAAATGTTTTTAAAATATCATATAATCTGATCTCAATATGTGGCAGAACATTTTTAAGAGATGTTAAGGCTTGGTAAAATTTTGATTTGACCCTAATGACACAAGAAGAATTGCTGTTATTGAGAGAGATAAGATGGAGAACATAGAAGTGATCAACCTCATGCCAGTTTCCAAATATAAGTACTCAGTTGGTAAAATAACTAACCTGCATTATCTTCAACTGTGCAAATAGAAATCGAATCTGACATAACATGACTTTGTTTGTTAGGAAGGATAATTATAATTTCCTGTCTAATAAATTAATGTAACTGTCATGGCTTATGACAGGGCTTGGAGCACTCTTGGTAGTATCTGGTTGATTGCTGTCATGTTACTTGACCACTGTTCATGGGCTTTAGCTATAGCAAAAATCACATAATAGTAGATATTAAATTGATGCTTATCATTTTGGGAAGGGAGGCTGTGAAGAAAAGAGTTCTTTTACAAGCATAGAGCTGGTCCTTTATCTCTGAAAGGATGTGAGATTGTTTGCAACACCTGCTTTGTATAGGGTATTTTGGTTTCTGCACTGTTCTTTTTGTTGTACTCCTGAGGAAGCTTGAATATTTATCACTGTGAAGAAAATGACACTTCATCTGTGTTTAAAGGAAGGTAAGCCATTCTTGTATTTGCTAATGCTGCTTTCAGAAAAATTTATTTGTAGGGTTTTTTTTCCTCTATTTAGAAACCAAATTAATGTTACAGTTCACTCCTTTAAAAGTTCAGTTTTGCTGTCTAAATGAGGTATCAACTCTTAAATATGTTACTTCATTGAATTTATTCTTTCTACCTGTCTAAATGAGGTATCAATTTATTCTTTCTACCTGTCTAAATGAGGTAAATTTTTTGCTGTCTAAATGAGGTATCAACTCTTAAATATGTTACTTCATTGAATTTATTCTTTCTACCTGTTTAACAGAACTATTGTGCCATGGAAAGTGTTCAGGCAGTGCCTTCATGAAGTTCATCAAATTAGTTCTGGTTTGGAAGCAATGGCTCTTAAATCTACTATTGACTTGACCTGCAATGACTACATTTCAGTTTTTGAATTTGATATCTTCACTAGACTATTTCAGGTAAGATTTGAAAATTATAGATATTTTTGAGAATTTGAGAAGCTTAGTGCCCTGAGGCAAGGAAGCAATTTTTTTTTAAACTGAAAGGACTAAACCATTGTGATTTAGAAATAAATTGTGCATTTCTTTTAGTCCTTCAGAGGTGTTTCAGGCAGCAACACCCACATCTGAAAAACTGAAAGCATCCAGCAACACCTGCTTCATTTCTGTATGCATCTATTGTTAGTACAATAGCTGTTTGCTGCTTACTTTTCGCTATTTTTAAATACATTCCTAGAAATGTAGACCTGTGATAATCAGAGTTTCAGTTGTTGTTTTTGTTGTGCATTTGTATCTGCATATATGAGGTGTTTCTACAAACTCATAAGGACAGTTAGATATTACTTTCTTTTAGGCTTATGAACATATTTTTGTCATTAATGCTTATTTACAACAAGGAACTATATATGGAAATAGCATGAATTGTATTACTGTTAATATTTATCTGAAATAAGGTTTTCCTGTATGTTATGTGTCTTTTTCAACCTCATGTCTCTTCTACAGAACATACTTAAGGTACTTCAATCAATATAGAAGACCGTACTGGTTTCCATCTATATTAGATGTACTGTTTCTGAACTTATCACTTTAGATATTTCTTTTGTATATAGAAACCATTGAGATATGCAACCATTTATTTGATAATTTATTTTATTACCATGTACAGTGGTAGACTAGTACAGAGCCACAAGTTACACTGGGGAAAGTATAGACTGGACATTAGGAAAAGTGTCTTCACTGAAAGGATTATCAAGCATTTAGGGACATGATTTAGCGGGGGACTTGGCAGTGCTGGGTTAATAGTTGGACTCAATGATCTTTAAAGTCTTTTTCCAACCTGTAAGAATATATCATTATTCTTTAGCCTTATGGAGATATGTTCAAAATATCAACTTTACATCAAACCCAGGGTTGATGTTTGTTTTGTTTTCCACATTGTCCTGTGCTAATTGTTGCTTAGATGTCCTAGTTTTGTTGTTATGGCAAATGGTACCATAATGAAGTTAATAGTAAAATCTGGCAGGAGAGGATTAATGATTTTAGTATATAGAGTTTTGATTTTGATTATCTCTTCTCCATTCTGAGTCAAAACAGTATCACAGTTGCAAATGTTAAGGGTGTCAGTAATCTCTTTTTAATTGAACCACAAATATTGGTCACTTATTTTCTTTGTGGGGCCACTGCTGGTTTGATTCATTACTGTGCCTTGTGCTTGAAGAAGGGGATCAGCAGTATTGATACATGTCAAGAGAGACTGGTAAGGGTTAACTTTTAATTCAGCAAAAAAGCAGAGATATGTGTTTTGCCAAACAGATTAGGTACAAAAGCTGCATAACTGTTGGACTGAACTTACACTGAACTTGGTCTGAGAACTTCTCCCAGGAGGTTACATTTTACTTCTCTAGTTTTTAAACAGCTTCTGTAACTATGTGTGCATACACCCACGGAGAGAAAATCCCAATTAAGTAATCAAAATACTGTTTTGCCAACTGTGGGTTATGTTACAAAAAAGCTGCATTGGTAATGGTGTTTATTCACAGAAGAAAGCACAACTCAGCTTTATGGAGATCCTGTGAAAGTGAAGTTGCTCCCCCTGCCTCCCCATTGTATTTATGCACAGCTTTAAGTGCTGTGTTCCCTGACCAGAGAGCAGCTTAGCACAGCAGAATATCTGAATGCTCTGCAGGAACTTCAGTCTGTTACTGTTAACATGTCCTTTGGTGTGAAAATACTGCCATTGAAGAGAAAGGGATCAAATCTGGTCCCATTTAGCACTTCTGCTCTGGTAAGACTCTGTACACAAGGCAAGCTATGGGTTCTTGCCTTTGAACGGTTTGGGTTGGAAGAGACCCTAAAGATTATCTCGTTCCAACCCCCCTGCTGTGGGTAGGGACACACTTCCACTAGACCAGGTTGCTCAGAGCTCCATCCAACCTGAACACTTTCAGGGATGGGGCATCAACTGAAATGTGGATCAGCTTCCCTGGGCAACCTGCTGCAGTGCCTTCATTACACTTAGACTGAAGAATTTCTTCCAAATATCCAGTCTAAACCTATAGGCTTTCAGTTCAAAACCATTCAGCCTTGTCCTATCACTCCAAGCCCTTGTAAAGTCCCTCTCTAGCTCTCCTGTAGACCCCTTTAGGTACTGGGATGCTCTTCCAGGTTTCCCCAGAGCTTTCTCTTCTCCAGGCTGAATAATCCCAACTCTCTCAGCCTGCCTTTATAGGAGAGGTGCTCCATCCACCTGATCATCCTGCTGTCCCTCCTCTGGACTTTTTCCAGCAGGTCCATGTCCTTCCTGTGCTGAGGGTCCAAGAGCTGGATGCAGTTGTTTGGGGGGGTGGTCTCACGAGAGTTTAGGAGATGGAAAACCCTCTCCCTTGCCCTGCTGGCCACACTGCTTTGGGTGCAGCCCAGGACACATTTGGCTTTCCAAGCTGGGAGTGCATCTTGCTGGGTTGCGTCCAGCCTCTCATCCAGCAGCACACCCAAGTCCTGCTCATTGGGGCTGCTCTCAGTCCATTCTTCACTCAGCCTGTACTTGTGCTTGGGATTGCCCCAACTCCGTGCAGGACCTTGCACTTGGCCTTGTTGGAGGAGCTGGCAGGATGCAGACTGGGATTTGTTTTATTTTCCTTACTTTTGGAGAAATTCAAACACTTCAGCTTTCCTACGGCCCCTGTGCTGAAACCTGTCTTCTATTCCATGTGTACAATTTGATGAGGTATTAATTTTAAAATAAACAGGTGTTTAGGTAGTGGCTAGGATTTGCCTGGGAAATGTAACACTCTCAAACAGAACTGCTAGGATAATCTGCTCAAGCATGTCACACTGGCATTTCATCTCTGCCTGATTAGCCCTCGGATGTGCTTTTAAAAAGAATTTGCAGGGCACATAAGAACACAAGCCTCTTGTCTTGTGTCACTTAACTTCACCTGCCTTGATTTTTCTGAGAAATAGATCAAAAATCTGCAAACCATTCAGAGTCAGTTTCTTGACTTCCCAAATGCTGGCAATGGATGTTTGTATGTTTGTGTTAATCCATTACTTTAAAAAATCATCCTTCATTTACAGTAATGGACTATTCTGTATTCTTTGAAGTGATAGCATATCACTTCACTGAGTTTTTTGAAGCATTTGCTATTCATGTTAGCAGATACTCAGGTGAAGTATCAGTATTTGTTTTGTTTTCTGGCTTTGATGCCATTATGGTGACTGAAGAAATCAAGAAGTAGAGAATAAAAAAAAGATTGACAGCTCAAATTAGCAGCTTTATTATGATTCATTTGTTAGTGTTACTTATCATTAACTATGAAAGTCCTTTAAGACATCTCAGGCTTATTCGTGTTTTTATTAAACCATCATGGAGTCATACTTTACAGGTTCTAACTAAATATGATGTTTAATATTTTATGTCGCTATGAATAGAAGGTCTCTTAAATTCCGGGTCATCAAAATCTCTATCCAATAAGTTGTGCTTGGTGTTCTTGGAATAATTCTTTTGAAGGAGCACTTGTAGCAAAGTTGGGTATATAGGAGAGTCCTTTGCACCATTTAGACCTAAAGCAAAAGTGTGTATTTTTCAGCTGAAGCTAAAACACTTCAGGTGTGTCTGACATACCGACTTGAGTTTTATTAGAAATACAGAACTACCTGACTTAGTCCCTTTACTTGTTTGTCTTCTCTTTGTAGCCGTGGGGCTCAATCTTAAGGAATTGGAACTTCTTAGCTGTGACACATCCTGGATATATGGCATTCCTGACATATGATGAAGTGAAAGCAAGGCTACAGAAATACAGCACTAAACCTGGGAGGTGAGAAGTTTCACTGTGTATTGCTTTCCAAATAAACTTGCTGTCTCAGAACCTACATAATTATGTTAGGTTTGTACTTCTAATTTGCATATTTTTGCATTTTTTTATCACTCACTGCAGCACTGAAGAAGTGAAGCAAAAAATATTGTATTAGTACACTGAAGTCTAAATATGTAAAAATAAACATAAAGAAATTGAAAATAAATTGTTGGGTTTTTTACTTCTTCTGAATCAGGCAAAACCAGCAATGCATTCTTGAAAAGCATATCTTAAAATATAATTTGATTTTCAAAATTTACATTGAATTTTTACTTAATAGTAAAGCAAAAACCATCTTCACATCTTTCATGGTAACATTCAAGTTATAAATTTAGTCTGTGCTTTTGTGTTCCTTTAGTGTTTAATATCCTTCTTTTTCCTTTGCCCATATCATTCCATTCTATATCATAAACTCTTCACCTAGAAAAGCAAGCAGTCAGATTAAAGATCATGATATGTAGAGTTTTTAAATATGTTTTATGTGGTGCTGTGCATAGTAAACTAGTTAAACTGAGCTTTTACCACTATGTCACTGTTGTCCTGGTTTTTTTTCCTTCGCTCAGGAGAAATAAAAAATCAATAGTGTATTTAATCCTATATTACTTACGATTTATTTTGCTAGTTTTATCCTTACAGTTATGAAGCTTTTTCCCTAATGTCTTGTTGAAACTTCTGCAGAAGCACATAGTTAAAATGCATTGCTTTGAAACTCATTAGTGAAGCCTACGAACAGTTACATCCATATTCTGTTCTTGGTTTCTTTTGATTTTTAGCAAATAGTATATTGTATCTTAAGTTACCCTAGCGGTCAAGTGCATCCATACAAAAATCTTGTGGTTCCAACAGAAAACTGCTGATTTTTAGCTTGATACTCATGTACACTACAACGTAAGTCAAATAACTAGGTTGATTTTGAGAGCATTTGATACATTCAGTATTTTCTCTGTAATTGATCCTGATGCTGTGATAGAGAAATTACCTCATGTACCTTTTATGTTCCTTCTAAATAGACAGTTAGTTTTAAGATAGCTTTCTACTGCATATCAGAAAATTGGTTTCTGAGTTGCTTAGGTGAAATGCTTGAATGTGAAAGAGAGGATATGAAGTGAAATTTCTTCTTTAATCTGACTAAAACATCCCGCAAATTACAAGATTCTGTTCAGATGAATAGTTAGCACTTAAGTGTAATGTGGGCCCTACTGAATGTTTTAAGAGCTCTGTCATACTTCAGAGAGGCTTAGATTTCTCATATTAGTTTGGAACAAAATAAAATACTGATGTGTAATTAAGAAAAGCTGCTCTATAGTACAGAATTGATTTTGTGGTCTTTCACTGTGAGATGCTTTTCTCAGTGAGGTTTTCACATGTGAAATAGTGTCTGACATGAAAGGGAGTAGAGTTTTTAGTATGAAGCTCTATACATGCTCCATCCTGTTGTTTGTAATCTTCCTTGTCTTCTGATTGTGCTCTCTGTCTACATTATGTATACTTTCAGCTATCACCTGTAACACAGAGAAGTATTTAAATCTAAGTCCAATTCTGTAGTTTATATTTGATTTTTCTGAAGCACAAGTGGTATATCTTTTGTTCACCTCCACAGGCTCACACAAAATTATCATTTTCTAGTAGAGCAGGCTTTATCATTCATCTTTCCTGTTTCTGTTGCACCTAAAGAGGCTTTATATTTTTCATTGCATTTGTTCAGGTGATTGGCCTGCACATGCACAAAAGGTGTCTGTTGTAGCTATGGAGACTGGATAATATCATATACTCTTCTTGAAGAGCTTTATGGACATGTCTGAGTGAAACTGCTCACGGTGAATGTGCAGCTTTCACTCTGAGAACTAAAACACAAGCAGATGAAAAACAGGGAGTAGACAGCTACTCTTACTTCATTTATGCCCATGAGAAACTGACAGTGTAGAAGAGACAGGTTTATTTAGGATTCTACAAAGAACATGGCAGAATTGGGAATCTTACCCAAATGTTCAGGGACCTAATTCAGTGTCTGAACCAGAGGCCATAATTGCTCCCTTCACTTCTTTTGCTGAACTCTGAATTCCACTGACTTTTCATTCATCCTGTTTTTGTCAAGCTACATTTTCAGACTGAGTTGCACTCGCCTGGGCCAGTGGGCCATTGGCTATGTGACTGGAGATGGGAACATACTGCAGACCATACCTCACAATAAGCCTCTGTTTCAAGCTTTGATCGATGGCAGCCGGGAAGGATTGTAAGTACCAATTCTTACAGCCACCATGGCTGTGAAATCCTCATTTCCTTGTTCCCGCAATGCTTATGTGGGTAGTTAAAGATGTTTAAAACAAAGAATCTGCATGGGGTGGTTAGCATTCTTTCAGAGTTTTAGGACCTTTCATTTAATTCATTTAAAAAACACTTGTTTCTAGTTAATTCCATTTACCAGGGTTACTGAAAGTTAACCAAAGTCATATCTCGTAGCAAATAAATTCTATGAGAAAATAAAATGAGACAGCTGTTGCATTGATCCCTCCTTCGCCCCACAGCCTCCCAAGAGTCCCAAATGCACTTTAGCTTATTGAGCAGTTACTACTTCCAGTTACTCATGTGTCCAACTGTGGACAATTATTTGAAAGCTGTGTAATTGCTTTTATAAGTATAGCCAGAACAATTTCTACATTCTAATAGTTTACTGAAAAGATTTATAATTATTAGAGAATGTAAGTTTATAGGGAGAAGTAGAATATTTTTGCTAGGTTGGCTGAAGTAATACACAAATATTTGCTGTCAGAATCTTTTTACTGGGGTACATATTTTGGTATACCCAATATAAATATATGTAATGGGAAAGAAAAAGGAAAAGCAATTATCAATCCTCAAAAAAAAAAAAAGTTGATAAATCTTTTGCAGTCTCATAATTTTTCTCAGTCCTTCACAGTCTAGTTTTTTTTTCAGGTATGATGATTTCATACCTGTAATAAACACACTCTTACATTGGTAGTGTTTCCCTCTGACAAAAACTGAGCAAACAAAAACTGGAGCTGGGGATATTTTATGCAGAGTGATATTTTTGTACCTTATAACTTTTTCATTATGTGACTGAAAAATATATGACCTTTAAGAAACTGTTTCTGAGTTACAGGTAACATAAACCTGAATCCAGACCAACTTAGCGCTGCTGTAATATCATTTAACCTATTGCTAATTTCCCACACAACTGAAATGCTCCCATGGGTTCTTGCCTAATGTCCAGTGTGCATCAGAAGTTCTCTGTGTAGATTCTTGTCATAACATACACAGATATGCATGTATGTATTATTGTGACATATATAATATTATATATATCATAATACAGATACACACAAATGCGTTACCTTCTTTTCTGCAGGTTTACTTGAAATAGTCTAAAGAGTCCTGAGCATGATGCTCCCAGTGGGGAAATCACTAGGAAGTATGAGTTCACTGTGAAACAAAGATCTGAAATAATACTTTTCTGGGCTACTCCTAGAAGATTATCTGCTAATCAAAGTGCAGATACATGCTGGTTGTAGCTATCCAAGTGATGTCTAAATCTTTCTTCTGCTTTTATAAATACATTTGAGCATGTGTCAAAATGAATATGTAGCAATTCAGTTGTGCTCAAAAGATAAAATAGATGGCTGAGGAAAGACGATTTATTTTAGTTAATGTCTACTGTAACTTATTCTGCCCCCTTGAAATTTTGTAAGTATGATTTTGCTAACAAAGCTGAAGAAATGTGCATATTTATAACAGTCTTCTTGTGATGCAGCTATCTGTTCCCAGATGGACGAAGTTATAATCCTGATTTGACAGGATTATGTGAGCCCACACCACATGATCACATAAAAGTCACACAGGTATGTTGGCAGAGTTTGGAGTTACTTTGTAATCTTCACTTCCCTTAGTATCTCACCTAGCACTAATAATAAGCTTTTATTAAAATGTGAGTAATAAGTTCATAAGAGAGAAAATATGCTGTTCATAGAAGGGCTTAAGTGAGGAACAGGATAATAATTCTTTAAACTGTAGAGTGGATGGTGATGCAGATGGCATGCCTTGGAATGCTTTGTTTATTGTGAGCTTTTTCCAAGTGAGAAGTGTTTCAAACTGCTACTAAAAGTTTTTCTGATATTTATGTAACAGATCTATGTAGCTTGTTTTTTCCATGCTAATAACAAAGGGGAATACAGAAACAAAATGAGGATTGAATAATAGTTTTGAAGCCTGAATAGGAATGGTATAGTTGGTTGGCAAGTCTGGGAGGAAAAGTTCATACATTGCAAAAATAGGAGTTCCAGTTTTCTCCTTTCCTTTGTCTATGGTGCAAATTGAAAAAGAGATAATGGAAAACAGCAGAAGTAATTAAATGAGTCTCTAAACAGAGTCACTTTGCAGAGAATTGCAGAGAAAATTAGAATATGTAGGTCTGTTTATACTCTTATTAAGTGATAATGTGATTAATTCTGCAGATATTTGATAGTCAAGTAGTAGGAAGTAGCCACTCAAGGACAAATGCTTGATTAAATATGGTGCTGAAATTAACACTAGAAAGTTAAGGAATACTGTGTAGAACATTTTTCCTGATGAAAACATCTGGAAGACTTGAGGATATGTTCAAAGACATCAGACTAGATACAAGCCATGCTGTTCCAGATGGTCTTCTGTTTCTTCAAATCAGACTGGATGACCTGCTGAGTCTTCTGCACTTCTGTGTGCTCCATGTACATTCCACTCCAGAAGTATTTTAGAAGAGAAGTATTCTTTACTATCTATGGTATTATCAGAAATACCATTACAGATACATCTGTTTTGTAAGAGAATTCCTAAAAGCAGTTGCCTGAAGAACACCTGAATACTTTCACTTCTCTGACTTCCATCTTTTCATTCCAGTCTTAAGATAATAATGAAAGAGTAATGGAGATTTATCAGGTATTTGTGTTGTGCAGAGCAATGCTCCAGCCCTTATCTTCACTTTTCTCAAAGAAAGGAGAAGCAGCACATGGTCAATGACTACCTTGTTCTTCACAGGCCAATCATATTCTATTTTGAATCCATTGAATGAATCAAGTTATTTCTGCACATGTAGTTATGAGGACATTATTAGCTAATTCTGATGATAATTCAACACAGTCTGAATTATGTGACTCTGCCTTAAATAATATATAACTAAAGAGATTGTAAGTTGTCACTATACCTGCTTAAACTATGAAAAGATGGTATGAAAGTGGCTGCAGGGCTAGGTTGCTGCAGATGGATTCCTTGCTAGAGCTCCCCCATAAGCATCTTAATACACTCACTACAGCTGCAGATACAAGCTTTCTCTTTTGTTTTCTCTTTTTCTTAGCCTCATGTCCCCTCACTTCACTTAGCAGTAGCTGCTTATTTTCCCATGATCTGGATTGTACTTACTTTAGGCTTTCAAAATTTGGTTTTTCAAGGCTAAAAAAGCTTGTTTCAATACAAATGCATTTAAATGTCAGCTCCCCAACAATAACTAATTCTAGAAAACTGTTCTGGACTTGAGTTTTGTCTATTATTCCTTCTAATGGTGGTGTTCTACCTTCCTGTCACTCTTGCAAGTCTGCAAAGTACTGAATAATCTGTGCATGACTGTTGCCAAGTTATCCTGCACGGTGTTCTTGGAAAGGAAATCCTTCATTTACAAGGATTGTGTACTTCAACATACTGCTGTACAGCATCCTTGCTGTTGGTAACAAAGCCCTCTTGCTTGTCAATTTTCAATTCAATAATTTTTGTAGTCCTAAATTCATACCTAGAAATTTAAAGCCCAGTTTTTTTCCCATTCTTCACTTAATTTTTCACTTAGAACCATATGTTCATTTTCTTCCTTTTAGCTGCAACCAAAGAAAAGCAGGATTTGTGCCAAGGATAGCAGTTACATATGACAAGTCTGTACAAAATCTACTAGGTACAGATATTTTTAATACTTTTTGGTATACATTTTAATATATTACAGGTTGGAAGAAGCAAAAATGTAAGCTGTCTCAGTAACCTTAGTGTGGCTTTTAGAGAGATTAAAGCAGATCTTTTAGAGAGATTTTAAAGCAGATTGGAAAACAGGGCATTTGGAGAAGTATATTTTTTGTGAACAAATCGTTGCAAAGAAATTATTGCTTGACTTTCTTTTGTTCCAGGAGCAGTATGAATTGTACTGTGAAATGGGTTCCACTTTTCAGCTGTGTAAAATCTGTGCAGAGAATGATAAGGATGTGAAGATAGAGCCTTGTGGACACCTTATGTGCACTTCTTGCCTTACAGCATGGCAGGTACTGTCATAGTTTAGTTGGTGGAGAAGAGGATGGATTTCTGTTACCTTCATGTTTACAATGTGGGTATATGTTTACTTTTCCAGGTGCAAGGATGTATATATTTAAAATTATAAACGTCTTCATTTTTCAAACCAGAAATCTGTGAAAAATAAAGCTCCAGGAGACTCTTCACAGTCTGGACTCATAGTCTTGCCAAGGCCATTTGCTGACTGCTGCTGAGTGGAATCTATTTCCTGAGCCCAGTACCTACTCAGACAGTACAAGCTGGGTATTTGGTGCCAATTCAGTCACTTAGGTCACTTCATGATGTATTTAAAAGGCACAAAGAGGACACATAGCTGCTGGGAATGGATAACTGACTAGACAGCATTTTATAAGGAGAAGGGATGTCTGTGGTGAGAGAAGGATTCACTCAGTAGTAGAGGTCATGAATTGACCTGTGGAAAATGAAGCTTTTAGGAGGCCTGTGTTTCACATTAGTAACATGCAAAGCACTGAAACACATAGATGGCTTTAGATAGTTGTTGGACTAAGAGATTTAAAGGAGGGGAAAATCCCTTCTCTCAAAGTCAGTTATGGAACATCCAAAAAAGCCCAGAGACTTCCTGGTGACTAAGGTTGTGTGTTTTGTCCATCTTGTTCACGGATGCACCAGTCTGTGGGAAAAGGGAGAATAGGCACCCTTAGTTCAGTGCAGTTAACCTAAAAAGTAACGTCTAAAGCTGAGGTCATTCTTCTTTACAATTGTGCATCATCCCTGCCCCTTCTTTCGTATCTATAATTTATGGGGAGAAGTAAGGTTCATCCAGTTCTCAGAGAGGACTTTGTTCCACACTTAATAATCAGTGTTTGCTTACAAATGTAGTGAGAAGAGTAAAAAGAAACCTGGAGTCTAGTCCATTTTGGACCTGTTTTTAAATTAGTTCATCCTCCATCAGTGTGTTTTCACTTTTACATTTGTGGCATGTCTTCAAGTACTATAATTTTCCTATTCTAATTAGGACATTTTCTACCTAATTAAGAAAGCCTCAGTGACAGACCAACACAATATACCAGAAGTATCATTTGAGTTTTTCTTCCATCAGCAATAGAGGTTTCTTGAAAACAAAGTACTCTCAGTTTCCCATTTTGTGTTCTTTGTGAAATTTGAGTTTTATGTTCCAAACACAAATCTTTCAAATTGACCATAGGTCAGAAATTCTGAGGAAATTCCATTTGAGACATACCCACAAAAGGATATTTATTTCACTACTAGCAGCTGCTTAGCTGGAACAGTGTTTCTCATTTCAGGAGTACCCTTTCTCTATTTTTTCAAGTTTCATTCTGAATGACAGACTTAGAGGTCTGACCACATAAATTATTTACTTTAAAAATTCTGAAAAATTCCAAGAGGTGTGTAGTTTTGTTGATTTTGTTTACTTGTTCATTTATTTTTTGGCTCAGCTGACAGGGTTAAGCAGAAGGACTGAAATCTTTGTGATCATCAGGTGTCTTGTGGCATGGTAGGAGCATGTTGCAGTCTTAGGCCAGTGATGTGCTCTGGTTCTGGAGACTTGAGAAGCTAAAGGTCCTCAGTACTTGGCTGTGGGGCAGGGATTCAGGAAGAAAATGGCAAAGCATTTTAGGCTCAGAAGACTGACATGTTTGAATGCACCAGGTTTCATCAGAACATAGCTACCAGCTGTAATTGGTCAGGTACATTTCAGACTTCATTACAAGTTTAACTTTTGCATAATTAGTGAGACAATGAAGAGGTATTACATTGTAACAGCATCAGCTGCTATGAGCTTCTGGTGGGTTGTTTAACTGGCAGCATAATGGCTCGTTCGGCATGCCTCAAGAGATCCAATACAGATGTTTTCATTGAGCAGAAAAAAATTGAGTAAGCAGCATCCGATCTGCATAGAATACTAAGGATGATTGAGCTGTTCACCTTTATTGGGGCTCAGTCTCTCAATCAAGACTTGGTTTACTTGTTTCCTTTTTGTATTATGCAACAGGAGTAAAATGCCATTTTTATACCACAGAAATTTATTATCTGAAAAGGACATGTTTTCTACAAGCATATGGGCATATAGGCTCTATTGTAAGGTTAATAATGTTCTAAATAACCTTTCTGAGGGCATGGACAAGTGTGTGTATTAATATAGACATCTTGGGTATATATTCATACTATTGAATACGAGTCTGCTGATATGTTTGGTTACCAAGGCTTTTCAAAAGAGGATGGAAACTGCTAGTGCAGAACACAGGTACAAGACAGCCTTGAAAACTAAAAGCTCTGTGCCTCATCGATAAAGGCTCTTTTTTTAGAAAATGAAACTGTAAGGAGTTGTATAGAGTGAGGAAGGACTTCTGTTCACTTGACCGTGGCTACTTCATAAGGACCATAGAATTTGAAGATGTTTTTGAGGTACTAAAGTTGACTAGCTAGTTGTACTTAAGGTGCTGAAAGTGTAGATGTGTCTTTCCATACAAAATTAAAATCCAGTACCAATCCTCCAAGTGATGTCAAGAGACAATCATTTATACTTATCTGACCTTGTGATTCAGCTCATCCAAACACTGTAAAATCACCTGTCAGTATTGTAAGACTGCCAAGTGTCAAGATAAAAATAATGCTAGAAAAAAGATAATGTTGTTTTTGCATCTGAGAAATAAAAAAACAATGCTTGCTTCATTATATTTCAGTATAAGTAGGTTGTTCAGAATTATTTTTGTTGTTCATTTCTCTTTAGCTGTCTGTCTACCTGACTGCAAATGCAACACAATGTTATTTCTGATTTCACTTTGAATTATCTTGAACTCTCAGAGCTTCATGGTTCTTCTAGGTGGGGATTTGTTTGTGGTTTTATTTCTTTGGGAGTGGGTTTTTATTTTTTTTTTTTAATAATTCAAATCTATGTTGTGCTTCTTGATGGAAATATTTCTATAAGTACTTGAAAGACTTCTGATTTTTGTCATTAGTATTCTGAATCTCAAGGCTTTTTGTTTATTTCTGGTGAGAAAAAATACAGTTCTGATATAAGTAAAAGGAATTTAATATGGCTGTTTGAAAATCATTGAATATATACTATTTTAAAATTAAAATTCAAATAGTTCTGGTTTCTGATAATATGTGAGAATAATTCCATGTTTAATATAATTTTTTGACAATGTAGTTAAGTCCTGATTTTTTTATGTAAATGTGAAGAAAACTATTTGTAGCTTTAGGTGTTCTGAATGCTGGTAATGCTGCAGCTGTGATGGACTGAAATGTTTTTCCAAGAAGAGCTGCATGCCGTAAAGCTTGCCTGCATTTCCTAACATCAAATGAAAAATAAATACTTATGGTTAATATAAAAGGTATATAATAAAATGTATTATCTGTCTACACACCTCACCTTCTTTCTCTTGAAGAAATAGAAAAATGCATGCGTGAAAGAAAACGTGTTACTTCCTGACCTGTAATATTAAGACTGATTTAGTGCTTTGTAGAGATAATAGCTACATTTTGATTAGTCATTTTTAAGTGAAGATTAGTCTATTGAAGAGAGAAAGCTTTAAATGTGCAGTCATTTTAAGATTTACTATAGTTAAATATTTGTTAATCTGTTTCCTGTTTACTCCAGTCCTTCTTTACAAGCTTTTAGAGATCGGTTGAGGATGTTTCTGTGTAAAAGGTATAAATCCTGCTTTTAAAATTATTGCTGGATTTGTTTTTTTTTTTTTTTAAGTTTATCTATGTTTTTGTCTTGATGTAGGAATCAGATGGCCAAGGCTGCCCTTTCTGCCGCTGTGAAATCAAAGGGACTGAGCCAGTCATTGTGGATCCCTTTGATCCCAGGGATGAGAATTCCAGGTGCTGCAGTATTATGGATAGCTTTAGTATGCCCATGTTGGACTTAGATGATGATGATGATAGAGAAGAGTCTCTAATGATGAATCGTTTAGCTTCAGTCCGAAAGGTAACTTTTCAAACTCTGCACAGCAGCTAAACCCAGATGTTTGTAAGCAAAGCTGCCTGTAACTTTAAACAGTGAGAGGTTGCACTTAATGCTTTAGCTCACAGCATCTCACTGAGCAGTTGTTGGGTTGAAAAACCAAAATGTATTACTACAAATGCATTAAAACTGAAGTTGAATTGGAGAAAAAAAAATTCCAGATTCTCAGCTGATGTGAATGAGATACCAGTTTATAATGGGTGAAGCATGAATTTGCACCAGCTGAAACTCTTATCCAAGCTATGCTGTGTGGACAGTTCCCTGAGCTTTTATTTGTAAAGAGCAAAACTATTCCTATATGCATTTGTTTTCTGCACATGTGTGTACATGTATACAGAATGTTTTAGGATTAAAGTTGAGTTTCTAAACAGTTTTCAATATTATTACTTTATAAAAGTGACTTGATGCCTAATTCATACTGCACACAAGTAGCTTTTAGTTATGTTTCATGTGAGTTGTCTATATTTTTTTCTGTAATTTTTAATATTATGTACTCTTATTGGGAAAATTATATTTGAGATTATCCATAGTGACTGTGTCTTGGGATGTTTTTTGTCCTGTAGGGGCTCCATGTTAAATTCTGATCTCATTGCAGGAGATTTTATTACTGATAAATAAGCACTATCATTGACAAAAGTTTATTTTATGGTGATAGTTTTTACTACTCTATTTTAGCCTGGAACAGATATTGTCAGAGGCCATGCGACACTGATTTTGACAGAGCATTTACCAGATTTTACTTTATACTAAGGTCATCTAGATTGAATTGTTGCCTTGGAATTAATTTTGTAACATCTTACTTTTCCATTTCCTTATCATTGTATTTGTTAAAAAAAAGGCACATTCTTCACCCTCATATCTGAGAATATCTGTCAGTTAATATACATGCTTCTGATGACCTTCCTAACCTCTTAAGGCTTATGAATCATTCTTGTGTTGTGTACGTAATACAACATGCTCTACCCTTGGGAACAGTTATCCTTCCTGCCTGGACTTAAATTTCAGTCTGCAGCATGACCTCTGTGAGATAGCCTTGAATTGATGGGCTTTTATAATGCTATCACTTTCATGATAAGGCAAAAATGCATTATGCCTTTATCAAAACAAGGAACAATAAGTTTACTATAAGAAGTCTTTTAAGTATCCACCAAGTGCTTGAGTGCTTTTGTGCCTCGCTATTTTTGTTCCATTGATTTCATTGTTCATTGAAAGAAATCTTCACTCTGCCAGCCTCCTGAAGTCTATTTGAAATTGTTGAATTATTGCATCATTTGGTGATTTTTAGCTGCTGTTTTCTTAAAATTGTTACCATTGGTTCTGCAGTGATGGTCTTAACCATACCATCTGTGTGTAACATGGCATTGTTTATATATACTTTTTGTTAGCAATGTCTTCATAAGACTTGCCTATTTCTTTAACCATTATTTATTTTTCCTGCTAATCAGTGTATCTTTGGAGCCTGGTTAAAGAAATTATACTTTTCTCTGTGACATTATGTAGACCTTTACACTTTGTGAAATTTTCTTTTGTTTGTCATTAATGCTGTTCATATGAACAGCATGCTGCATAACGGCAATGTTGTAGTAACGTAATTTGTTGAAATTATGGAAGATAGGTGGCAAGGACAATAATTTAGCTCTTGCAGCCAACCTGCTGGTACTGTTGTAACTTTGTAATTTCTGTGAACAAATTTTTCAATTCTTACTTTATTGCATGGACACGTGCTAAGCTTTCTCAACATAAATCTGTTAATCCTTGAAAAGCAAATGGGATATATTTGTGTCAAATCACCTGGCTGACCATTCTAAGAAAAATCTGGCTAGTAGTGAGGTGGGCTGTGAAACTTATTAGAAGAGAAGAGTTTCAGGGACATGAAGTTTTGATGAAAGTGATTGTAGGGCTTCACAATGTGTTGTGGAAATACACATCAGGTATCAGAAAAATACCAGTTCTACAGTTTATCACTTGTACCCCTGAATTGTACTCAGAAACTCTTAAGAGGTGTCTGAAAGTCTTAAGTCTCTGAAAGACCTCAGTCTTGAAATTGCTTTAAGGAAAAGAATAATCATTAAGCTCCTTAGACATTCCTTAAAGGAATTACTAAGTGGATACACATAAAGAAAAATGAATAATTCTTGCTAAGTGTTGTGTATGAGTCAGCAGGAGCAGCATATCAGCTCTAACAGAGGCTTTGGAGAAATCCACTGCAGTGAGGCTGTTTATCTGCCTCATCAATCAGCTTGTTTTTTTCTATTTCCAAGTTGTCTTCTGATATTTCTCAATGAAAAAAAAGAGGAAGAGTGGTGCCAAAAGCCTCTGTTAATTGTTTCCTCACTGAGAAATTTCAGCCCCGTGGTATCAGATTAGTTAATGCAGTTATTGCCCAAAATGTTCCTCCTCTAAGCTTTTGTTCTAGCAAAGCACATTATGAAATTAATATTAAAAAGTGGAGATTACAGGCTCAGGTAAATATTGAAAATAATTTTTTTTTTTAATTTTTAAAGAGGGCATTTGAGTCCCTGGTAGAGTATGTTAGCTATTCTGTAATGTTTAATATTTAATTGTTCTAATGAATGAAGAGTTCTCTGTCACTTAGTTTTGGTACAAGACATAATTTGATACACTTCTTTTAAAAAAGAAAGAAAGAAAATAAGGAAAATGGATAGTGCAGGAGTTCTTGGTACGAGCAAATTATTTTGAATTCATAAATGCTTAAGGTAATTGTTTGATCCAAATAATATCCCTCGAATACATAGAGGAGAGCTCTACCAGTATAGGCGACTATGAGGTTTTCAGTACCCTAAAGTGAATTAACTGTCTATAAACACTTTTGTCTAAAAGTAGATGAAGTTACCACATCTGGGATGTTACTGTCTTCTCTGAAATTATTTTCCTAGATATCTGAATATACAAAACCCTGATTGATTGATGGATTGATTTATGCTGTACTTTAAAATAATGATAGGAAATTGTCAAGGCTGAAAGATAGTTTGCCATGACTAGGCTTCTTCCAGCAGCTGAGTTAGGTCGAATTTGGTCAATAACAACAAATTACCTTGGCTCTCAAAATATGGGAGGAGGCTGTTTTCACTCATTTCCATATTATTAAGTTGACTTTTTTCCTGGTAATGGAAGGCATGTATTACATAATGGTTTTTATTGCATTGTATAAAATATAAAAATATTAAAATACAAAAATAAGACTTGAAATACGTATCCAGATATTCCCTTTGGCAGTACCTGAACTGGTATATGCATTTTACTTCCTACGTAACGGTACACCTGGTTGGTGGAATGTGCTAAGATCATGTCACTCAACAGGAGTGACTCAATTAACTGATTACTTACTAGTATTTGAAGGCTATAAATGCTGGGAGGCAGTGTGCCTCCCCTAATTACTGATTCCCTTGGCAGTGTGCTGCTGACTCTCAGGAGACCTAACTCTCTCTCCCTCCTTCACTTGCATTTTCTAGGGTCAGCAAAGATAAAGAGAATAAATCTGTCTTTTTAAAAACATTTGCAGTTACCAGTGTTAAGTGATGTAAATTTATATCCTCATTTAAGGTTTTAAGCCTAGATTATACAGCTCTGCCTAGGTCACAGCTTATCTTAACAAGAAATAAAAAATATGTGAGTTACTCTTACCTGATTATAAATAAAGAAGCTTCAGAAAACTACTTCTGGTGTAGGGCTGCTTGGACCCTCTTGGATGTCTCATGAAGTTTGAGTTTGCTCCAAGGACATTAACAGGCACAATAGTATTGCTCAGTGAGTCAATCATTAGGATTTATGTTGAGTATGCTTTTTATATGTGCCTATCTGGCATAAAAGTATATGAAAACTCTTGATTCAATAGCCTGGCTGTTAATATTTCCATCAGGAAAAGCCTTGACTAGAAATTGTAATCAGTGTTGAAAGCAGGCTTTTTCTTGAATTCACAACTGCTAGGGGCAAACTGATACCAGTGTATCCCACTAACAAATACATCTGATGGAAAAACACAAGTGTGGTCCCTTCTGTGGTACAACTGCAAAGTAAGTTACAGCTGCTTTTCCCTTGGCAGCAGTCATGGCAACCAGATGAAGTCCATGTCGTTACAAAGGAGTCTGTGTTCTCCTTAATTACATCTTTATTGCACAGGTCTCTGTGTGGTGCAGCAGAGCCCCCTTGTACACTGAAGGTCTGTCTTCTGTCACTGCCAGTTCATTTGATCTAGTTTGTGTCTTAATCACTTGCTTGTATTTAGCTTTTTGTCACTGTTCTCTCTCATTGCACATTTTTTCCCAGCATATAGAAAACATACAGAAACCTCCAGCAGGTGACAAAGAGGAATTTTAGGAGAGTATGCCAAAAAGAGTAGATATTATTATATCTGTTAATGCCTTGGTGTCCACATGAGACACAGACATCTTGTTGGCCTAGCTGTCACTCATCAAATGATGCAGTTGGACAGGTTGGATGGAGGTGGACTGGGAAATACAGGATTTTCATATTTGGGATATGATGGAAATGTGATACTGAATGTCAAGGAAAACCTGTTTGCTGCTGTGGAATATTTGGTTTTGTTTTATTTTTAGTATAGGTGGATCCAAACAAAAAATTACTTGTTCCAGCAAAGCTTTTGTTCTTACTTCAGCACCAAGTGGTGATACAGATTAAGCTTCCTTGTAGGGGGAGAAAAGCTGCTTTTGCTTGCAGCTATTTGACTTTTTTTTTAAACTATGCCTGATAAGTTACTCTTTAACTTGTTGGCCGTAATCAATTCCCTTTTTGAAATCTCTGCGGTCACAGCATGTTCTGTTGGCATTGTGGCTGTAGTATAACACAGTAGTCCAGGGGACTGAAAAATTACTTTGCTATTTTGAAACAAGACATTATAAGGCATGGATATAAGCCTAAATTCAGGTCCTCTCACACACTTACTACTTAGAAAATTTTCCATTTCGCTTTGTTAGTTGTGGTTTACTGTCCGTGGAATGTGATAGAGGTAGCCAAATACCAAGCTAATATATGGAACTAGAAGTTTATCACATAAATTGCTTGCTTCATTTGGTTTAAAAGCATGTCAGGGTTTAAGTATCTTGAACTTTTAAATGAATGAGTTTTAAATGTGAATATTCTGTGATTTTTGTCTCTGCAAAAGCTAGACTGTTGCAGCTGGAGAAAAGAAGTCTGACACGGATGGAATAAGTGAGCACACTGAGGGAAGAGGGCATCATTTTGCCTAATGATTCTTTAGAGCAGAGCTGTGTAAGAGAAGTTTGCCAGATAGAAACAGGGGTGGATATTCTGAAAATGATATCACTGCAGTGCTGTTCACTTAGCTGGGATTTGTACAATTCCATGCAGTCTCCCATTTGAGACTCTCAGGTTGCTCTCTCAGGAAATTGTGTTAATTAGTTTAATGATGTGACAGTTAGAACATCCTAAATTCTGAACAAATGTTTCCTGTCCAATAATAGGTTTTCAGTATTTCCTATCTTTCTTACTCTTTGTTTCCTACTCCTATCACATATGACTGCTCTTCTGGAACAATTCCCTGCTGACTGAAATGCATTATGTTGTGCAACACCATAAAATGCTCTGACTTAACTATATCACTTTCACTTATTTTAAATAATTGAATCTTTTTGGAGGTGTGACCTGCTTATTTAGTTCTATTTCAGATAATTTGGGAAATAAATTCATTTTGTGTCTGCTGAAGTCAATCCTTTGAGTATACTGTATTGCATAGTTCTTGGCTTTCAGGATTGCTTTATAGACTTGTAACTAAACTTTGAAAACTAGTGCCATTAAATGATACAATGTTTGTTATGCTGTTTAAGTGATAGATGCCTTCTGATAAGGAAAATGAATTGACATTCAGTTTATAGTAATTCTATAATTACGGTTGCTCAGGCATGCTTACAAGATACATATCTTGCTTAGTTATTCAACTTCCCTTAATGTTGAGAGGCTAAATGCTTTGGAATTTATGTGCTTATATTTGTGGTCTTCCCGTCAAGGACAGGGACATTCACCAATTAAATGAAACAAAGAACATTTAAAGACTTTATTCAAGGCATTTAATATTAATATTGAGACCACCTCTTCACTGAAGAGAGAAACTGAGAAACTTCTGGTAGCCATGAAAACCACAAATCTAACTGCTCTGTCTCTTGAATTTGAGTGTTTAGTTGTGACCTTGAGCTTGCACATGTAGACAAAGTGGGGAAGACTCTAAATAGCAACAAAAAAAAATCATCCTGATAATGGAGTTGTACATTACCCTTCTAGCTTTCAACATCTTCTCACCCCTCTCCTACATTTTTGTGCTCTGTTTATGGTAATACTGTGGTGGCTATTTTTGAAGGAAATGTGGTAGCAATCCCTGTTGTATAGAATGGGATATTAAACTAAGCTGTAGTACAGAGCATTGGTAAGGATCAGTGCTCTAGATCCTTTTTCTCACTCTGCTTTTGAATTTATGAAGTTTCCAGTTTCTTTAATATAATGATGGTGTGTAAAGAAAGGTAGTGTTGCTTACTTGTTTACCTTGTTAAAGAACTTCCTACTTTCATCTCAGTTATCACTGTGGATGTTCAGCATTCATGAGAAAAAGCTTATGAAGAGAGGGAGAAGTTTTTATCCCAGGGGTTTAGCCCAAAGATGGGTGCATTTTTGCCTCTCTAGGCAAGCTGTGATGATATGAGAACTGTGGTATGCCTCAGTGCACAAGTGGCCCAAGGCTGATCCTTGGTGAGAGTCTCTTCCAGCTACTTGTGTCTACTCTCGGGGAAGCACAGAACAGCACAGATATTCAGGTTCATTACAGTGCACTGAAACCCATACAATGAGTTCATAGAAATAACCTTAACTGATATATGCAAACACCTGAGCTGTGTTGGTTAAAACTGAGCCAGATGAGAGATAGGGACTAGCTACAAAATTGGGTGGAACCCAACAGTGAGAGTTGAAATCTTTGGTTCTGAAGAATTTGAAAGGACAGGTCAAGGAAAAAAAGAAATCATAATTTGTCCCTGGAGGGGGATGTTAAATGTTTGTGTTATTAGTTCGGTATTTGTTTAAATGATTAAATTGTTCTAAAATTATTTTTATAATCACTTCATTTTTTTGCTGATTTCACTTCTTTCCCTAATGTCTTGCTGGTGACTTTGATTGGTGAATTTTCAGAAGACATACCTTCTGTTTTGTATTGGACATATGATTTGAAAATGGGCAGTAGGCAGTAACAGGCAATATCATGGATATCCACCTTTTAAAAATAATTTGTAGAACTTTAGATTTAGTGCTCTATTAATAAAAAAGCTATCAAGGGTAGCAGTGCTATGGTCGAATTTATGATTTTTTTTTTCTTCATGTTTGGCAGTGATTGTTAGGTTTTTATACAAATTGCTGGAATATATATTCTTTTATTTTCATCACAAGCTTACACAGGTCTTTATTTTGAGGTAGAATGATTAGTAGACTCTTTTTCGGTAACTATACGATAAGCTCTACTGTCCAGATGTCCATTATGAAAAATGACTATTATAATTGACTCTTAGTAAGAATCTGATAAGTATCAAGCATTTTAGTTGGGGAATGGAAGTTGTATACTTGATCATCAGGTAAAAGGTAATTTTATTTTTTCTGTCCTGAAGTGCAATGACAGGCAAAATTCACCAGTGACTTCCCCAGGATCTTCCCCTCTTGCACAAAGAAGAAAACCACTTCCAGACCCCCTGAAAATCCCTCATCTTAGTCTTCCACCTGTCCCTCCCCGTTTGGATCTGATTCAGAAGGGAGTAGCACGGTCACCGTGTGCCAGCCCAACCGGGTCACCAAAGGTAAGTGTTCCTGAACCGATATAAGGATATATAAGAATATAAGAATTCTGAGAAATTGCATTTGCTTTTTTCCAAGGTGAGCTTCTTGTTTGTTTTGTAAAATTGACTATTTCAAACATTTCCATGAATATTGCTTTTTCAGAATTTTGTTATGCCCAAAAGAGCTTTAATTCCTTCTAGTTTAAAGAAACTTCAGATTAGATCCGGACTGATGAAGTCTCTTCTCTTTCCATAACACCTTTGGTAGTTAAATGTTTCTGGTTGCATGTGTTGGTCAAATATGACTTCAGTTTGTCTGATGATTATATTGTACTTGGTTATGATCAGAATTTTAAAGATGTTGCAGTAATGGATCAGTTCTGTAGCAAACTCTGATTAATGAAAATAAATAGAAGCTAAAGTTTCCTAAAAATAGATTTAAAGGTCATTATTTCATTAAAATTATATGTTTTCCTTTCATGATGATTTATATTCAATTTCCACAGTGTCCTTACAAGAAAAATATGTGCAGATACACTGCTTTCAAAACCTTGAATGGCATATAATAGGACTCAATTTTCAAGGGAAATAATAATGACTCTATGGCCAATAAGATTGTATGTTGTGTTTTGTAAAACTAGTGATACTAAAGATTCAATGATTTTTTGAGTGGATAAGCATGAACAAGAACAAATACTGTTTGCTGCTCTCTGTAACAAGTTGATTGTTTTATTATAATTGCTCTATAAAGAGAGTGAGTTAGATTAAAAAATTTCATTTTTATATGATTAATTCAAATTCAAGTTCAGGACATGACTTGAAACTTGTGTGCTTATAATAATCCAGTTTGAAGTAGCTTGTTTCTTTTGTCAGGTTTTTACTTTAAGATTGAAAATCAATATCTTTTTAAGATTTTAGTGGTTTATAATTTAGAAGAAAAAATAGAAGTTTGAATAGTTTCTTTAATCTTCTTTCTTCTTATATTATGCAAAGGAATTTATAACACATTGAGGATATACACAAAACATATGCCACATCCATTAAAAATTAGTTTTACAATAGGGTTTTTGGCAGAGTTCATGGCTTTTAAAAAAAATTAAACCAGGGATAGCATTAATGCTGCTTTAATTTTTTGAAGTTGCTTTTTTTACGTGAAAATTTTGCTGGAAAAAAATTGTGGGGTTTAAGGGAAACACAATTGGAGTAACAACGAATAATCTCATACATTAAAAAAAAATTATATTTAAATGAAAAAAAAGATTATTTAGTCCTGCCAAAACTATTTCTTAAGGAAAAAAGAACACAGCTTTCTTTATTTTGCTCAAGTTAAAAACTATAATTTATAACTCTACAGTATAACAAAAAATCTGGATCAGGGTATTATTTTCCTGCATTGACAGCGAAAATAACTATTTTACTTGACTCACAAGTGAGTTAAACAGTTGTCATGGTTTGACACTGGCGCGATGCCAGCGCCCCCATGAAAATATACTTTTCTCAATAATTGCTGTGAGATGTGATCAGGAACAGAGCAGAGCAGGCCCATCTTAGTAACAAAGGAAAGAACTTTATTAAACTACTACTACTAGAAAAACTACAAACACTAAATTCTGGATGAAGACTTTCCAAAACACCCCTCCTCCTCCCACCTAATTCCTAAACAAACTTAACAGTGAGACACCACCCAGGATCCTGATCAAGTTGCTACCCTCCAGATATTCAAATACTCAATCTTTCAAGGGAGACAAGAGTCTCTCCTGTGCCACAGACTCCCCAGGAAACACAATTGCCACCCTTGTGTTTCCATGTCACACATGGCAACCGCCCGGAGAAAATCTGCCATGGTGACACTCTCCTTTCCATGTCACAGTGCTCTCACCGCCGTGCATGGACAGACTGCTCACAGGGCTCTTTTAAGGATGCTTTGCCATGGACCAAAAGAGACAACAGTTCAGTTTCTCATTTTGGGACTACAGTCCCCCCCATTTTCCCCTGGGGCTGAGGGTCCAAGAACAGAGGTCTTCTTCTCCTCTTCTTCTTCCTTGAAGATAGAGGGCTTCTCCACACCTTCTCTCTACTCCTCTGCTGGTAATCACTGAAACAGGTCTCCTGGCACACCAACGCACCACCCTAATTGCAGCTTCTGTTAGGAGAATTTGGTTCAGTCTATGGCTAACAAGAGAAGTCCAGCCACAAGCCACTCCATCATCTCCTTCCAACTCGAGAATTTCTTCTTCCATCATCTCGGATCCCAGACTGTCTCTCTTCTACTTCAAATCAAGGAGGAGTAATATTTTACAAAGCCTTCATTTCTCAGGAAAGGGTTAAAAGCTCAGACTCCCTGGACGGCTGATATCTCTGCCCAGCAGCCGATTCCCAAGGCCAAGGCTGGGCGCCTTCCCCCCCCCTCCTTCTCCTCCGCGCTGGCAAAGTTACAGGTACCATCCGGACTCTCTATCTCTTCCCTCTGGGGGGGGAATGACAAAGACATCTCCGCTTCTCTCCACCCTTCCGTCCACAGGAGCTGGCTCGGTTCCAGTCCTTCTACCCCTCGGCTCACCTCGACCAGGCCGCATGGCTTCCCCTCCCCCACCCAGCCCCATGGCTGGGCAGCGGAGGTCCGCACAGCACCTTGACCGGAACCAAAGAGAGCGAGCTCTTGGGAGTTCTTGCTTTTAACCCCCTGTGTTCTCAGAGGCGTATTCCTATCTTCAGTGGTCACTTCAGGTGCCAATATCCAAACTTGACCACTGATTGGTTTGACCCAACTTCCTGAAGAAAAAAAAAATCACTTCCATGTCAAACCACGACAACAGTTCTTTATTTAGTTTACTTCCTTTTATTATGCATAGGCCTGTAGGTAGAATAACTTTATTTTCAATTCAATTCACATGTTGAAGTACTGGTTGAAGAATAGTGCTGGGCTGGCCAGTGAAGTGAGAGCAAATGCTGTTCTTACTTAAAAGTTCGGTGACCTCCATTTCTTTAAGTGGTAATAATATGCAGGCATACCAAAGTCCAAGAAAATTATACATTCCCAGGAAAATAATTTTCCCTGTATTTCTTATGGTAGCTGGAGATATAACATTTGTAAAGACCTGGCCCAACTGTTACTTTGTAAATAATTAGTCATTCAGTCATAATGAAAATGTTTGGGTTTTGTCAGATTTGTGCTCGTATTTGTGCAGCTATGAGGTTTTTTCCCTGATAATCTGGGTTTCAGCTTTTTAGTAGTAGCATACATAATTTTAGAACACATTTAACCATTTATGATACAATTCAATTCTTAGAAAGCAAGTATTCGGACAAATATTGCTTGCAGATAAGCTAATTGCAAGTAAAACTACAAATTAATTAGGTTGCTACCTGCAAAATTGAACTGCAGTTCAGATTTGGCACTCTTAACACAGTGCATATCATGTAAAGATTGGAGTCATCCCTAGGTACATAATTAAAAATGAAATAATTGTTTCTTTTTCCCCTTGCTCTCTAATCATTGCTTTTTGTGCTCATTTGCTGTCAGCAAGTTACTCCTCTGGGATTTTATTTTGTTTGGTGTTTCGGGTTTCTCTTCCACATCAGGAAGCCTGTTTTTTCCCAACACTCCACAGAATTCATTTCAGCAGATGAGTAAGTGATTCACATGACCAAAGCAAAGAATACTGGAAAAAAATATGGGTCAGATAAATTTGCCTGAGTTAGCTGTCTTTTCTGCTTTCCACTCCTTGCTTGGGTTACTCATGCAACATCAGAAATGGGGGTGTGCTTTCTGAAGAAGGGCCAGGTTGTCTGCAGAATGCCAGCAAGGCCTGCGTGTAACCTCCTGGCAAGTACTGCTGTGGTGCCAAGAAAATATCTCAGAAATTATGAAGCCACACTTGGTCACGAGCAACGTTCATGCCTCTGTGTAACTTTTCTCTTTTTTGTAACTTCCTGTGCCGTTTAGTCTTCTCCCTGCATGGTGAGGAAACAGGACAAGCCTTTGCCAGCGCCACCACCTCCCCTGCGAGACCCTCCGCCGCCGCCGCCGGAGCGGCCTCCCCCCATCCTGCCGGACAGCCGGGCCGCCAGGCACTTGCACCACGGCGGGAGCCTGCCTGCCCGGGAGCAGCCCGTGCCCCTTGAGGGCTGGTGTCCCAGGGACTTGTTCGGGACAAGCCAGCTGGCGGGCTGCCGAGGCGTGGGCGACGCCTCCCCCAAAGCTGGACTGACCGCCGTTGCAAATGTGAACGGGAGGCATGGCTGCGTGAGCTCAGAGCAGGGGTTTATGAGGAAGCACAGACGTCACGAGCTGCCTGCAGAAAGTGCCAAGGTATTTCCAATGAACTGCGTGTTGAATCCTAAATTCATACCCTCCTGCATCATTGTCTTACATGCTGTTTATATTGGCCAGTGCTGATTAGTGGTTTCTGAATCTCTTCTGTCAATACTTAATATTAAGCTGCTCATAAAGAAATTATTTGTTAAGTACCCTAATTTATAAAGCAACAGTACGTGAGGGTCTGAGTTACAATTTTCATGTAAAAAGTTAGAAAAATATCTTAGAGAGAATATTCTAGATTTGCTATATTCTTCTAGCAAATTATCCATGATAACAATGTATCCCTGTATGCTGTAATAATACAGCATCTCAAGTCCACTTTGGAACTGTCATATGCCAAAACTGTGTATGCATTTTCTGATGGAATATTAGATGATCCAGATGGCTCTGTTGTAGGTGAGGAGAATTCTGGCATTTAGCAGCTTCGGGCACTTGCAAAGCCATTTACAGCTGGTCAGGCTTAGCTTTGAAAAGAGATCAAATGGTGATGTCCTGAGAAAAAATTCTTAGTTCAGCTCTAATCAGTTTTATCAAAACACCTCAGTAATTTATTCATAAAGGTTATTAACTCAAAGCTGCTCTCTTTGTTTGCTTGAAGACAACACAGCTTGTGCAAGACTACAGAGCTCTTGCTTAGACGAATGGATTTGTGGTTAAGCCATGGTATTTAGAAATCATTTTTGTCATCTATTTGCTTTTCTCAAGACCACAAGCTATTTAACCTTTCTATCTCCATTTAATTTTTTTAATGTGTGTATATATATATCTATAGCAAGTATCTTCCCATATAAGTGGAGTTTTTGGTTATTTTGAAAGTATGTTACTGAAATTCAATTGCTATAGATAAAGACTGTTGACATATGTGATGAAAGGTACTTAAGTCATCTATGAAACTATATACAATTTAATTATTATTATATAATGCTTTTCTCAACATTGAGCCAAAGCACCAAAATTTTACTTAGAGCTAGGCTGTTGTTTAAATGCTGCAGGTTTTCTGTTGATTTTAAAAGGATACTGGGTTTATATCTTCAGCTGTACCTTCATGTAGCATTCTTGTGGTCTAGCACAGTACTGAAGCTGATGGAATGCATACATTTCAAATTAGAATACCAAGTCAGTGTGGAAGTGTAGTCTGGAGAAGTTACATATATAGATCTTTAACCAAGTACTGCTTGAACTGTCAACTTCAGGTTGTAGATCTGAACCATTTGATTAGAGGAAGCAACCCTGAATTACCATTTCAGGCTGTATTTACATTCATGGGGGAAACATGGAATGAATTTTCTCCCCTGATTCATATATCAATTGTAATATAAACTTTTTTCTATTGGTAGAAGCCAAGAATTGGGTAGGCAATCCTGTGGGTAGAGGATGGATTCTGGCAGGCGCTATATCACTGTTTTAATAATTAATATGTTTAGCATGATGTACCTGTTGCTTTGCCATTACACTTCATCTCTCTCACTTTGCAATCTTGAAATCTTAATTTTTCCCCAAGCACTTCAGCTGTAACTGATTGTCTGTCTAGTAACTATCACGTGAAACTTCTTCTTTTGGTGAAGTTTTAAACGAACATGTTCTACAGCTCCAAAATGGGGTGAGCTGAAACAGGCCTGAGAGTCACTTCAGAGACAGCTCTGTGGTGTGAACTCCTGGGAAAGCCTTTACCCACAGGCTTCTCAAGGTCTGTTCTGTAATACCTAGTTGATGAATATCCATGGTGATAGAAGGATATACCCATTGTAATACTTGTGTGATTTTTAGGTTTTTTCAAATGGTCATCTGATAAATGAAGAATATGATGTCCCTCCACAGCTTTCACCCCCTTTTCCAGCTGGCTCTGTCATCCCTAGTATAAAGTAAGTTAACTTTATCTGTTAAAGAAAAGTGCTGGTTAATGTTAGGTGATAGCACTGACTCTCTGGTGCTAAAAGAAAAAATGGGAAAAAGAAAGAAATTAGCTAATGTAACTTGATATGCTTTCCATGAATTTTAGTGTGCCCTTACAAAGGAAACGTAAATGGTATTAAGTGGGAACAGTCCTAATGTTAATTGGACATGGCATATTTGTATAGGGAGAGAGGGTAAATTGTGGCAGATCTTGCTCACAGGAATTTGGCAGTGGAGAGCAGATACTGTCTGGTTTGGCTTCTATTACTAGAGGAGAAGTGTGGTCAGAGCTGTTTATCACAGGAGATGACAGATTGTCGGGAAAGTGCTAGGCCTAAACAATGTATTCTGTCACTGTTCTGCCTCTAATCTAGTCAGGCTTTCTGGGCTTTCAGTACATGGAGCTTTATCCAGGGTTCACACTATCATCTTTTATTTGTTGTGGCTAAAAAACAAGCAACCAAAATCATTTTATATAATTTTAAATATTATTAACATTCCTGAGTATCAGAATATGGGAAGATTTGTCATTTCAAGTGCAGACTACTGTTAGTCTTCCAGTAAAATGACTGCTTATTTTTTAAATAAAGATGTTGCTGTCATAGCAAGTATCTTCAGACGCTGAATGACACAGGATTTTGTACAGAACAAGATATATTTAAAGTTGAAAGCTTGGAAGTCCTATAATGTGGTTTGTCCTTATTGTGTGTTTTCGTAAGGAAATTGGACCATATCACAATAATGCTATCCTCTGTGGCAAGCACATACCACAATCCTCCAACTTCTTTCCAATATTCTGCTTGGGATTCTTGCTGTTAAATAATATAATTGGACAGTCAGTTCATGTTAGTTCTGAGAAATTTCTCACTACATTTTTGTGTTCAGTTAGCTTAAATATAGAAGACAAATACATTTCAGCATTTCAGTAATATGCTGAGTTTTTTCTTCCTGAGCACTACAATAAAGGTGCAGTGGAGGGTTGACTTTTTTATTTAGGAGCCTGTTTTCAGGTGGAGCAATTGCTGACGTGAAGTTGTCCATGCCTACTTTACGTTCAGAAGAAACTTTTAGTATTTTAGTATATTTTCCAGGCATACCTGTAATTAAATGTTGGGATGTAACCTGATGGAGGTAGGGTCTCAGAGGAGTACCGGTTGGATACCTCACGTCATCAGTGCCCTTCTAGTCTGCTTATTTCATAACACAATGAAAATCTGAAGAGGGGAATATTCTTATTTCTGTATTTCATAGCATGGAAAATCATCTTACTTCATGAGAATCCCATTTTTTCTCTCAGACACTTGAAGATGTATCCTAAAACCAAAGTACAGTGTATACACAGAGCATTGGAAAGTCCACACAATATTGTAACAATATGTACAGGCACAAAATCCATGTCAGGCCAATCCAAAGCTAGAATGTGTGACTTCTGCTTGGTTAAAAGGAATTCTTTCATTAACCAAAGATTTTTGAATAGAAAACTGATGATTTCCAGGAAGAAGGAAAAACCTTCATTTGCAAAAACCAAACTCCATTGATTTTTGAGAAAAAAAATTAAAAAATGTTTCTGTTTTGGCTTTGTACTTACACCTTTTAAAAATTACACAGGCAATTTTAGATTTTGATTTTTAAAGCATAAAATTATCAATACATAATGTTATAAGTAAGAAGTTCAAATTATCTAATTACTAAAATATCACATCGAATGACTGTTAAAATTGATCATTGTATGTTCTTTCTTTAAACACTAATATGTCTATCTTCAATTTATTTCAAATTAGGTTTTTGTCACCACTAGGAAATACACCAGTAATCTATAATATTGTATGATAATATGTAGGTGGAAAAACTGTGGAGGAGGGGAAAAAAACATCTTTAAAGACAGCAATTTCCACCAGCCACAACAATTGCTTTCAAAAAATGTAACTTAAATAATATCTAGCATTATTTATTTGGAAATATCAGAAAGAATATTTTTACTGTCTATTTTTCCTCCTGTTGAATTGACTGTGCTCAGCACTCATAAATGTTGAACTGTACATGATTCAAAATACTCTGCTTTTCAAAACTGTGCTACTACAATTAATCTGAGCAAGTTGCTCATTTTTTTTCATGCTCTCCAATCTGTGCAGTGTGGTGGATTGAGAGCTGGTTTGTTTCATATAGCTCCAAGGCATTCTGTTCTTTCTCATTGTTATAATCAGTCTGTAATTCCTAACATTTGACTGAAGGATACATTGATAATGCATGAAATGCCTTATTCTAAATAACAAGGAAGCAAAATGACTCTTACTTGAAACTTCACAATTCTAAAATATCCCTACTTAAATGGTTTGAGCAGCTTTTACTGAATATAATGTTACAAATATGACTTTTTTCTCTTAAAAAGCTACATTAATAGAAAGGCACTGGAGGTTTTTGTTGGGGTTTTTTATTTTTCCTGGAAAGAGTGCTGATTTATTTTTGTTTTACTAAAGTAGTTACTATAAACTGTACTTCAATTATGAAGTATTGGACTCTTGCTAACTGAACATCTGATTTTTATTTTCCACTCAGCCTCTATGTTTTTGACTGAACATGTGAAAATAGTTATTTTTAATTGGACTTCTGTAATTATGTCAGACTTTTTAGCAGTTTTGATCAAGTTGCTGTTTTATTCTTGAAAAGATATCTAAGACTCTTATGTCAAAGATACAGAGTGATTCTTATCCAAAACTTCAAAATTTTAAACTTAAATAGTGTTTGTTTCATTCCAGTGAGTAGCTCCTGTTTTTCTACATCAGTAGCAGAATCTTTGTCTCAAAAGTACCATAAACCATGGTGATATTTTGCATGAGGAAGCTTTCATTTTTCAGTATGTAATGATGCATCCAATTCCAAGTGCCTTTTGTGGTCTGTGTACTCTGTGAATATATTAGGAATATTTAGTTGCCTTGAGGTAGTTGAGGGGAAAGTAGCACCAAAAAGTGTTTCTCCTCTTGCTGTCTGTCCCATCTTGCTAACAAAATGTTGAAGGTGAAGTCATAGCCCCATTAAGGCCAACTGTGGCTTGGAATTCCTGTCTCCCTTGAGATCAGCCTTTGGCATGGCGCTTCTCAGTGACAGAAGGAGCAGGGCTGATGGGCACGCTCCAGACATGTGTCCTTACTCACCGCCTGACAGGCCAGTGGAAGCATGAATGTCCTCTGCATCACCAAGCCCTTCTTAACACCTTTTGTCCTGAATTAACTTTTATTCAGTGCTTTTGATAAGTGCAAACAGGCCGAGTTGTGGAAGTGTCTATTTGGTACTTTAATTCTTTGCAATTCTCTGCTATGTTGTGCTTGCTTAAAGTAGCTGTTTAACTCTTAGAAGGGCAGCTGCCCTTTGCTCTATGGATGCTCAGTGACAAAAAGTCAGTAACCTTACAAGATTGTTTGTCATGGTACTTTTGTCTCCTCATATGTAGCAGACTTATTAAGGATGTTTGGGCTAAAGAAGAGTATTTTCAGTATTATCTGAGGTCAAGTACCTAATAGCTGAAGATAAACCTTTATTTTTCTAATCTCCTTAGGTGCCCTGGTCCTTCAGCAAATTCTCTGTCTGATAAATCGAGGGAACGCCTAGATGATAAGGATGAATACAAAATTCCTTCTTCACATCCTGTAATACTGAGCTCACAACCGCCTCATGGTCATAATATAAAACCGCTTTCTCGGTAAGGTGATTTAGCAGCCTTGAAAAAAACTTTTTACATAACCTCTGCTTTTTCCAAAATTAACAGGATTATATCTGAAATGATGGTTAAGCTTGTCTGCCTCCTCAACTTGGATTACCCATTGCTTCTATTTCATTTGGCCACCGCCACAGATATAAACCTATAAAATTCACATTATTTAATCTGTCTTGTGTCAGAACTATGTGTTCTTTTGCCTTTGGATACCATTTCTGCAGTTGGGGGTCTTTTTTTCCCCCCTTACATTGAGGTTTTCAAAACTGACCAGGAGGTTCAACCACTAAAACTCTTTCAAATTTAATTTTAAGGAGGATTGTGTGACTGAAATTTCCAGTCAGCTTTGAAATTCTTAGCCTTTCACATTTTATATAATTCAATTTAAAAGCAATGCAGTACTGAAAAGTATGTGAACTGGCAGCCATATGTACTTACTTTGATGCTCTTTTTGTCCAATGTATAGTGTGTCTTTTTAGCTTTTTAAAGCCCATTTGGTAGTATATTTTCTTTGTGCTTCTCAGGAAGAGAACCTTTTTTAAAACACAGGTGGAATATGTCTCATTAGCTTTAAGTATGTTGTGAAACAATACCTCCAAACTTCCACTGCTCAGAATTACTAATGGATTATGACAAGGAGACTTGGAGCAAGGGATGTGGCAACTGAAGGCTGTGACATTCCTGCTGAACTTTGCCTCTTAAAAAGATATGAATGGCTGGAATTAAAACAATAAGTCTGGAGTCATTGGGGGGAAAAAAGACAAATGTTTTACTCATTTTGTAGGTTACAAGTATGATATTAAAATCAAGTATTGGTCTAAAAAACTTGGATCTTCCTGTGATTAAAAAATTCTGTGATGTATTGCCATTTTTTCCCCTCTCTCTGTCTGAATGTGATGCTGAGGACCCACCATCAATAAAACTCAATATGTCTCTCACCTCCAAATTAGCCAATAAAGATTTTTAGACCTTTTAAGTTAGAATTTAAAACAGGTAGAAAAAAGCTCATTATATGATCATTCTTTGCATGCAGGTTAAAAATTCTGTCTTAGAAATCCTGATCCAGGCTTCACTGCATAGACATGAATATTGTACAGTTGCCAAAGCTTAATGAACTAAAGTACTTAAATTTTTATCTACTGTATGAGATTTAAAAAAAATCAATGATAAATAAAACTGTGTTGGCTGAAGAAAAAAATTCCAAGGTCCTAATCCTTTTTGCCTATGCCATTTTTATGGGATCATGTTGTGCTTTTGTATGGGAATGATGCAAATAGATTCAAACTGAAATGTTTTTGGGAAAATAAGCAGCTGGAGAAATTTTTGCAATTTTTATTTTACAGAAAAAAATAATTGAGTGCCTTCAGTTGGCTAGTACAGTATTTTTCCAGACCCTTAGAATTATTAGAAAAGGCTATAGATAGAAAGATGATTTCCAAGTTTTCTCCAGTTTTTACTGTGCACATGGTGGGGTTTTTTACATGAATTCAGGACTTGCTACACATAAAATGCCTTAGTTTGCTATTCAAGTTGCTCCATGATTAAAACCACCAACTCTTATTATACATTCTGATAAGAAATTTAACTCAAACCATTCTCCTAGGCATTAAAAAAAATAGTCTGGTGTTCCACATACTTAAAATGTCTTATTTTAGCTAATGTCACTGCTTAGATGTGAAAGCTGAGATAAAGTTTTCAAGAAAGAATCTGTTTCCTGGTTGATGTTGTGTTCTTTTAATGTATTTCATTAAGTAACATGGAAGGGATGTTTTGTTCCAATGAAACTTCTCATTATTGTTCATCAAAACTGTTATCAATTTTTTTCAATGTTATAAAATTTTAGTACATTTCAGTTCTTTCCCTTAGTGTCACTTTCTCTTATCTCTTTCCAAAGTGTTAGTCCCTAACTTCTTGGATTGTACTTGGAGTTTTCAGTAAGATAAAGAGCTTAAAAATTTTGTCAGAATGTTTTGTAGTTTAGAATTATGTAATTGTTGCATCCTACTCCCAAATTTGTGTTGCCTTTTCTCTCTTTTACCTGTAGATATGACAGTGCTAAAGATATCTCAAGAATAATATAATAAATGATTCACAGTTTTACTCTCTGGCAGATCATTGAATTGTCTGGTTTGTTACTTCTGAACGTCAATTCAGGAATAAGAAATAAAAGGAAAGAATTTCAGCATTACTAATTAGGCTATTATTAGAAGAATGTTACATTATTACATTTGCTGTCTTTTCCTAATAAAATTTTTTTCCAAAATGAGAAAGGACAGAAGGCTTGCTTGTTAGTACTCATTTGATGACCTTTTTTCTGGTGTTTACTGTTAACAGGCATTTCAGCATTGTTTGTAAACTGATCACTTAGCTGGGCTCATCATGGACTGAATACTTCTGAACTGGTGCCATGTTAAGTTACCTTGCTGCCTGTGGCTGGTTACATTATTGAAAATGTAGAATTCATTAAAACTAGAGTAGAAAATATTCTTAATTACTTAGTGTATATTGTGAGGAATCAAAGGAAGTGTTGCATCCACTGCATTTGAAAGATTGGACCAATCCAATGTCAAAGAAAGAAACACTTCCTCTACCACTTCTCTGGGGGATTTAATTTATAGCAAAAGATCTCTTACCCTTAGGGGCTTTTTTTGTTTGTTTTTAAATCTTATTTCATTACTTCTAGTTGTAACTCTTGGGGCCACAAATGCAATTCACTTCCTCTTTCCTGTTTATATATTTTAAATTATTCCCGACCCTTATTCATACCTCCTTTCCATTTGGCCAAAGCTGGTAGGTTTATTAATACTGTTGGTAAAAACCTCAAATTTGAAATTTTAGCTGTATATAACTCCAGCAGATTTCCCAGTGTTTAATAATAATGGTCCATGGTGGAATGGGATTTTTATCTTTAAGCTGGAGTTGCTTAGCATGGTGGCCTTTTTCCAAGGAAAATATCTGGTTATTTCTGAATATACAGGGCCCACAGTTACAGTGACAGGAGCAATTTCCTGGTTCTTTTGTATTTTTAAACAATATTTAATATTATGATCAGGCTTGTTCAATATTTTTCCCTGCCATATTTGAACAAATTCTTCTTACAAAAATAATCTCCAATATTTTCAGCACAATTATTGTAGGCACTCTTTACTGTTTTGTTGGATGCTTTTCATATCAGTTTGATATTGTTGTTAAGATTTGAGTGCAGAATATGCTTCCATTAAAAAAAAATCAGTAAACTGTGGTAGAAGTATCAGCAAGGCTCAGTTTTTTGATACAGAAATGAATAAGTTCCTGAAGAACTGCTTTGTTAATTCAGTTTTGGGGTTTTCACTGGGATTTTTTTAACGTTTGGCAAAGTTGAGTCGAAAATTGTTATTATTGTGTACTGTGGTGTTCTGGTTTTTTGTTGCTACATTTTGTTTCATGTTTTTTCTGGTGTGCATTAGTGTGGATAATTACCAAAATCCACATTTCCCTTTTCTCATAATTCTGCTAGGGAAAATTCAGCATCTTTGAAGGTGAACTAATATTGAGCCTGTTATGTAACTGTGTGAGTAAAGTAATGACCTGAGCTCTGATGTGAGGACTGTGTTTAATGTTAATTCTTCCTGTAACTTCTATTGCAGCCTGTGTTATTTTAAGCCATATCAGTACGTCACCAAGAAAGCAGTGTAATCCTTCAAAGCAGTTTTAATGAGGGTTAACCAGTATTTGCTCTCAATATCTGAAAATGTAAATTTTAAAATTTATGCGCCTTATTGTCCCTGATTCGTTTCCATATGGTGAACTGACAGGTACTGCTCATTCAGGGAATTAATTAATACTTGGCTAAATGGTTGATTGCTTCCTGCTTAATGTCTGTCTTCAGGGTGTGTGAGAATGGCCAATGTGTGAATGGAACACACGGTACTACTTCCGAGATAAAGAAATCGAAACATCCAGAGTCAGGTATGTTTTTAATTTTTGTTGTTTGCTGAGAAGATTTACTCTGTGCTGCCCTAGGGGTGCAGCAGGAAAACATTCACTTCTTGTGGTTGTGTCATTCAGGAGATGTCTATGATGCACCTACTGTTCCGGTACCTTTGCCTCCTGCACGGCCTCCTGCCAGAGACAACCCCAAACACAGCACTTTGCTCAACAGGACACCCTCCGATTATGATCTTCTGGTGCCCCCTTTAGGTTGCAGACTTTTTACTGATTACATGTAATGGTTAACGCTGCCCAGATGAACTAAATGCCATGTTTACTGCAAAACAGCCAATGTTGAGTAGGTTAGGAGTACCAAACAGGCTGTGAGCTAAATGTTACAGCTGTCAGTCAATATTTGTGTCATTTGGAGTCTGTTTGTAAGGCCTCACTTGAGACAGACAAAAAAGTATACTAAATCTGTATTCCAGCTATACAGAAAAGTAAAAATCATTTTCCCTAAAATAAATTTTAATTGTCTCTTACTAAGAAGTTTGAGCATTCCAATTTAATGCAGTAGTGGAGCATTTTTCCTACTGTAGCTTAAATAATTCCATTTATTTTATCAAATGCAAAGAATACCAAAATGATGGTATTTGAGTAAAAAAACAAAACCACTAAATTAAATTAATAAGTTAATTTCTGGGATCTTTTCCCCCATCAAGAGACAGTTCAAAACTCACTGCTGTCTACAGTCACCGAAAGCTCTTTTTTCCAACCCTGGTTTCTGTTCTGTTCTACACAAAAATCAGTGATCTCTGCATATATATTGGTGCGAAGCTTGGGGACCACCCACAGCTTCATTGACAAATTCAGTTGCATGGTTGTGTCTGTATGTGTCAGCATCCAAATTTCTGGTTCTATAAAACCTTTTGAACATTTGCCTTGTTCCTGCACTATGCTCTCTCTGGTCCCTGAAATGTTCCTGAGCTGCAGGTGAAATGAAGGCAAAATAACACATAAAACTCACAGTGCTTGGTAACTCTAGTCCTTCTTTCACCACCTGTATAAGAGGTGCATTCTTTTGCCAAGCTCTAGAAAGTTCTGTTTGTATCTGGAGTCAGAGCTTCTGAACAGCACATAGAGATAATACACAGTAGAAATGTAGCAGATTGAGTGCAGTCAGCATTGGTGTTTGTATCTAAATACAGTTGCTTAGCCACTGAAATACAGCTGTTATTCTACTGTGATACTCAGTGAAGCTTTCATTGTAGTACACTCTTGGCAATTGAGTCACTAAAGGCAATCTCTCCTTCCATCCCAGAAAAGAAACCGAGCACTGCAAAAGGTCATTCAGAGAATGTTTTAGAAGAGGACTGTAGGTATTAACAGTCAGGTTTACAGTTTCATTACTGGAGTCACTGAACTGCTTAGATGAACCATAGGAGTAAAGGCCTCAGCAGCCAAAGAAAAATAAAGTTTAAGCTTTATTCTCTATTCTGCAGTTCTTAATAAAGTTTTGCTCATCTGATAATTCATTTCTAAACTGCAGGTGAAGATGCATTTGATAACTCACCCCCCTCCCTCCCACCACCGCCACAACCACCTGCTCGGCACAGCATGATTGAGCACACAAAACCTGCTGGCTCAGGCAGCAGACCTTCTTCAGGACATGAACTGTTCCTTCATTCTGGTAGGAATACAGAGGAAACAGCATGTTTTATTTTATTTTATTTTACTTCAGAGGCATATCTGTTCAGTGATAAAGTTGTAACCAGGCCTCAGAACTCATTATACAAAATATAAAAAAATCAAAATTTTAAATGGTGGCGGTGAAGCTACTCAGAAGATAGAAAGACTTCACTTTTCATTATCACAAAGTAATAAAGTGAGGTCAATATTTCTATACCAGGCTAGAAATTTTGTAAATTTTAGTTTTCTGTTGTAATCTGTAATATTAGTCTGTATCTGTTTGTCAGCTCCATTGTTTTCAGTAGTAAAACAAAATTCATGGGGGATATTTTCAAGTTGAAACTTTGAAAGAAGTTGTAAAATAAGGGAAAAGAATATTCTACTTTGTTAGAACTGTTGTAAAATTTTACTACAAAACTATATTGTGAATACAGTTGCTAGGGCCTGGGGTTCATAACCTTTTTACAGGTTTTCACCCTGTAAATCAGTGTCATAGTTTGACACTGGCACAATGCCAGCACCCCCATGAAAATGCACTTTCCCAAATAAAATACATTCAGTGATACATTCAGTCTGGTATTTTGCTTATAAAAGGTATGAAAACTGTGTTTACAATTCATGGTTTTTGTCTTTGAGTTGAAAAGGGTTTGATTTTCATGTTAATGAAATTGAATGCATTTGCTGATTATGATACAGATTACAGCAGAATTTTTGTGGGTTATAGCGCACGTTTGTGAAGTGATTTTTAAATTTTTTTTTTCTCTGTGGAAGCTTTCAAAGGATGTTGGTATCTTAAGTTTACCTTTTCTGTGGATATTTTCAGGGATGATCTGCCTTGTGGTGGGGTTAGATGTTGTCTTCCCCCTCTCTGTTTTTCTTAGAAGCTCTATGGAGAGGAATAAAGTGAAATGTTTTGGTGATAGTTTCACAGGAAGGCCAGAATGTGGATGACAAGCAGTCATGTGCAGCTGCATGATGGCCTGACAGGTTCTCTGGTATTTGAATGACCTGTGTGAGTGGAACTCGCTGTCGGGGGGAAAGGGAGCTACTTTAGGTTGAAGTGCAGTGACCTTTTATGGAATGTTTTTATTATGTATGTTTTGCTATGAGTCAAGGCATGGCATTGTGTAATTTGCTAAAGCTTTGTGTATTTTATAATGCAAATTCAAGTCAGTGTGTTACTTTCTCATCTAAGTTGTTGAATGCATCCAGGTGAAAAGACTTAACTCGCTACAGAATTTAAAGGTTGATGGTCATAAATACAGTGTAGTTTATCTCCTACACTTCAAAATAAAAACAATGTAAACTTCAGCAGTCTAGTCTGAATGAGTGCCTCAATTATATCATCTGATGCAGAAACACACAGTGTGCCATTCAGTTATGATGGAAATGGAGAGGAAAAATAGGAGCCCTCACACACAGATGCAAACAAGCTCCATCTGCCTGTGCCCAGTGCCCAGAAACATGCAAAGTTTTAGATGTTTAAGTGTAACTTCCAAATAATCTAAGAACATCACTGATAGTGTTAAAAAACATTTAATAGCTTTAAAATAATTATCTGGAATATGTATCTACAGCTATGTATTGTTCTTCACATTTGCATAAGCAATACAACCGTACAGCAGCAGTTCTCATTAATCTTAGCAATGTATTGCATCTAGTTAGGCATGCATGGTTTTGTGAATTGGTCTTTTTTTATTCATATGGTATTTCTAAAACCATATTACTCACTTTGCATCTTGTCACATAATCTATTGTAGAAAATTTATGATGAGTTTTTGATGATTGGTTTCCATACAAGTCTTGAGGGTGATTTCTCAGCTATCCTTCAGAGCCTGTCAGGTTAGAATAATAATCTCATCATCAACACCAGCGAAAAGTTGTTCTCACATACAAAACAAACACTCTGCAAGTACTGAGTCCAGGGCAGAAGCCAGATCCAGGATGGTGTTGCACTTGCTCACCAGCATTTTTGGTAGCCAAAGAAGAAAGAAAAGAAGGGGATGATATATCAGAATTATTTATTTCTCTCATTTTTCAAATTCTGTCCCTGTAATATTTACCCATAGCTGGGACTGTATGAATAGGAAATCAGCTCTGCAGTCTTTGTGAACTGCAAAGCCTAGAAATGTAATGAAGCTCTAAGCAAACTGAATAGATGGGATGTTTCCAATTGTGCTGCTTCAAGCACTGCAACCTCTTCCGTACTTTGCCATGCACAATCCCAGTGCCATCAGGGTTGGATGGTTGAAAAATACCTCATGGATGTGAGGAGAAGAGACCACAGTCAGTGCAGGCCAGACCACCTTTAAACTGTGCTCCTGTGTTTGTCACTTCAAATCATACTTACATGTGTACTATGAATGCTGAATTTGGGGTTTTATGTGTATATGCTGTCGGGGGACACCTCTGGATTCATAGTTCCTCTGCATGATGGGAGGCTATTCTAATCCTACCTTCTATGTTTCAGCCCTCCCTCAAATAGTAATTCTGATTATTCTAAGACGCTTTTTTAATTCTTTTATCACAGATCCCCATTTCGACCCAATAACTGGTCATGTTCCTTTGCCACCTGCTCGGAGAGCACCTGGAGAAAATGTCAAAACAAATAGGACATCTCAAGACTACGATCAACTTCCTCCATCTTCAGGTATGGCAGAAAACTGTTCTTGTAGAAAATTACAGTTTTATGAAGAATATAACTTTCATCCTTAAAGTCCAGTGAGTTTTTTGTCATTCTGGGCAACAAATGGCAATGGTAATGTTGCTTTACAAAAGTATGAAATCATTGAGGGATAACAGAGACTTAAGTTCTGCAACACAGTTAGAAGTGGCTACTTGTTGTGTGTAGGTATATATACTATAGCTTCCATTTTACTAGCTGCCAAACTGAATGCTTATGTGAGTTATAGTGTTCCTTATTTTTTGAGAAAGGCAGAGATTTTCCTGACATCTTTCAAGCTCATAAGAGATCAGAAGTACTGAAAGGAGCACAAGTACTAATTTTCATCTTTGTTTAATTTCTCCTAAACAAAAAAATAGTATCTTAACCTCTCTAAAGTATTATTATTTCCTGTCTTTTTTGCTAATATGTTTGTCTGAATTTCTAAGAAACTTTTAAGATATTTCTTAATAAAATAGCAAGAATCAAACCCACTTAAAATTCAGTCTTCCTTTTAAATGGAACAGGTAGTGTAGAAACAATTCCTCTGACAAAGAAATTTTGGTTATGGTTTTCAGGCAACAAAAATAGAAAATTTAAAGGAAATCTCTTAAGTGGATAAAAATGATAACAGTATTACCTGTATTTCAAAGTACCTTCACCAGTTTTTAGACAAATTTTCTTTTCCTTAGATGTGCATGGTGCATGGGGAAAGGGGAGGATTGGCCCAACCACATTCTTTTCCTGTATGAAGAAACCACACAAAGAAAAAGCCAAATGGTGTTTTGTACCATTAATCATTCTCCAGATAGATAAAATTTTGTGTAGAGACTTTTTATGCATAAAGAAAAGGACTTTTCTCTAATCTTTCCGTTGTAATAATCACCATTGTTCAATTGAAACATTCTCAAGTGGAAGAAAAAAATATATTTTTTAGTAGTAATTGCATTCTCTTTCTCAGAAATACAGATTTTCATACTGCTGAGGTATAGGGGAAAAAAAGAGGGTTTTTTTCCAACTTAAATGGTGGGAAAATTCTGTAGCTCTCTTTAGGCTTACTTATTTTTTAAATGAATAGCATAATTGTGAATTAGGGTCACACCTTTGGTAAATACGATCTCTTTTGGGAGGGTATCTTTACAAATATAGCTGTTTCTTTCCAGTTGTTGGAAGAAAAGAGTTTATAATGCTTTATATGTGGCATTGTGAGGGATCTATTTGTCTTAAAATGCTCAGTCAATTTATTCAGGGTGTTTTGAGTTCTCTTATAATGCAAATTATGACAATGATGTAACTACTTTTAAAACTATGGAGTTTTCCTGAAATTCTTGCTCTTCTGAGATAGAGCAATTTTTAATTTTACTAAATCACTGCAAGATACTTGCTAGTTAAGAACTTGGAGCTTTCTGGTGCTACTTAATACTTCTCGATCTGTTTCCCAAAGCCATCTTCTAAAACACTCACGTGTCAGCTTTTGCTATAAATATCATTCTAAATCAGCATGATATGCAGCAAGATATTCCATGTAATTTCAATTAGATGAAAACTATGTGATAGATCATGTCATTCTCTTAATTGGAAAGTTGTTTTTACAATGTCAGTAATTCCAAAGAACAGGACTGATGAGCTGCAGGATGAACAGGTTCACCTTCATCTATGATTTAAAAAGACAATGTTGAGAGTGTAACTGTATTCAGAACTTTGGTTTTGCATTTATTCTGAACTAACCAGCTCACTTAAGAAATTCTTCACTTCAGTGCTTTTGTAAGGGGGTTCTCTGAACTAGCTGAAAAAGAAATGGAGTTCACTCTAAAATCTAATTATAATTTAGCCACTGGGTTCCTAGAGTAGCATGGACAGTGCTTTAACTTCTCTATTTCACTTTCACTGTTTTTAAGATTGCTGTCCTGATGTTTAACTGAATCTTTAAAGTCTACTGAGTAATTTATTCTAAATCAGATATCCAGTACTGAACACTTCAGAAATAGTACTCAGCCATGCAACCCACTCCCCCAAAGGCATGGTTTCTCAAACTTCTTATATACAACTGTTTAAAATTATTATAAAAAGACCAAGAAAAGGAGATAGGAGTTGGGGGTGCTGTGGATGAGAGGCTGGACATGAGCTGGCAACGTGTGCTCAGAGTCCAGAAAGCCAAAAGCGTTGCATCCTGCTTTCCTGGGCTGCATCCAAAGCAGCAGGGCAAAGGAGGGAATTCAGCACCTCTGCTCTGCTGTCATGAGACCCCACCCGGAGAAATGCATCCAGCATAAGAAAGACATGGATCTGCTGGAGTGAGTCTGGAGAAGACCACCAAGATGATAAGAGGGATAGAGCACCTCTCCTGTGAGGAAAGCCTTAGTCAGTTTGAATTGTTCAGCCTGGAGAAAGGGAAGGCTATGGGGTGACCTAATTGTGGCCTTCCAGTACATGAAGGGAGAGGGACTTTTTGCAAGATCAGGTAAGAGGACAAGGGAGAACTGGAGATTAGATGAGGTATCAGGAAGAAGTCCTTTACTGTGAGGATGGTGAGCCCCTGGCTCAGGTTGTCCAGAGAAGCTGTGGATGCCTCATCCCTGGAAGTGTTCAAGACCAGATTGGATGTAACTCTGAGCAGTCTGGTCTAGTGGAAGGTCTCCTGCCCATGACAGCGGGGCTGGGATTAAATTATCTTTAAAGTCCTTTCCAACCCAACCCATTCTATTATTCTATGATATTGCTAATAATTATAGAGTATTTTACCTAAGCACAGCCAATAATAAGAGGGAAAGGAAGAAGAAAATTAAGCCTCTAATTGATGTCTGCTCTATTTTGCTGAACTTAGCTATTCTTTAAGATACAGATTCAAATGATTGGTTAATATATTTACCTGCTGCCTATTCATTCCCTCAGTTGGCCTTATGAAAACACTTGCTTGCAAATTTGGATTCCTTTTACAAGAATATTATTCCAGGGTGTATTTCAGTTAACACTGGAAGAAATAATGTAATCCACAGTATTGCAAAGTACAAAGATCGTGCCTAACAGCTTCATGGAGCAGTAATGGGTCCTTCCCTCACCTTCTCACTGCTCTCTGAGTTCCTTAGAGCACGTGTCCCCTGGGTGAGCTTTGTTCCTGTACCCCAGTCAGGTGAGGTGCAGCTGCTTGCCCCTGTTCCACAGAGGGCCTTCACAGCCAGCCTTTGTCACCTGCTTCTCTGAGGCTTCTCAGTCTGTCGCTGAAAGACCAAGGAATCCAGGAGAAGCAGCAAGGGAAGAAAAGAAGGGCATTTCACAGCAGAGTGGAACAGACAGCATCGTTACAAGCAACCTCTCCCATTGTGCCATAGACCTCTCACCACTTTTCCCATGCTTTTTAAGCACTTATTAAATGAGCCTGTGTCTGCCTTTGTACTAACCCCTTACCTAAGGGTTTAATCTAGTGCTGAATTACATAAATGGGAGCGGTGGAGAAAGCTGCTCATGGTAGAAGCTGTTAATTGAATTGCACAGTTAGAAATTCTATTTTGAATTTTTAGTTAGACATCTGTGGGGGCTGAAAATCAGAGGATGGGAGGTAGGGAAGGAAAGTTCTGCTTAATACCTCTATCTCAGTGTCCAGATGGACATGCAGCTTAGGCTTAGTATCTTTAAGCTCAGGATCCAATATGATACCCAGCTTTAGCTGAAATTTTATATGGATGTGAAGATATTGAAAGAGATGTCAGCATTAAAAAAAAATAATCATGGGAATTGAGAGAAAGCACTGAAGATCTCAGAGTATCTGTGCTATAGAGAGATGTCACTGTAGTGAGAATAAAATGCCTATGCTTCAGATCTGCTGACAGAATTAAAAACGACCTTTCTAAATTATGTGATTGCTTAATAAAGTTTGTTTGAAGGCTTCAGTGAAGTGAAGGTTTTAAACACTAAAAAGCTTCTGTTTTAAGTCTGTATTAGGCTGAGTCAAGCAAAAATATCCTCATGCAACACAAGCACAGGGAAGGATCTGATTTATGCATAAGGAATTTCTTCTGTACTTCAAGCCCAGGGGAAAATGTAAAGTTTGTAAATTTCCAAAGGGGCACTGGAGAAGAAGGAGTGTGTTCTGTTCTCATCATGGGAACGATAGGGCTAGAGATCTTTTGGAGAAACCACTTATTTATGTACTTAAGTGTAGCTGCTGTGCATTACATGAATAGCAATTGAATGAACAGAATCTAGAAGACGGACCAATAAATCAAGGATTTTTCTCCTTCAGGCATGTTTGTCTGGATTCCTCTTCTACACAACTTATGGTCCTCAATAACATTGTAATCAAATTTGTGTCTGGGTTTTGCTCATTTGTTTCATTTTGTACAGAGTTTTTTCCTTGGGCTTTTTGTTTGTTTGTGGGTTTTTTGTTAGTTTGTTATTTTGGGTTTTTGTTTTTTTACTCGGGCATTCTCAAATTGTGTGTTGAGAGTGGAGAGCCTTTAAGAGTTTGACTGGCTATTTTCACTGTCTCTCCTGTTCCATCATACTTTATTTTTATTCCAACTTTCAATAATCCAGATTATAAATTGCATGTTCCTATATTATTATTATTATAGTATATTGCTACATTATTTCCATTTTAGATTTCTTGAGGACTTCAGCTTCTGTCAAAATTTTAAAATTAATTGTATTGGTTAACTAAAATATTTCTTCATGTTCCTTTAGAATTTTACTTTTAAAACAGCTTCATGAGGTTTGACCAACCTATAACACAGTCTTAGGCCAATTTATAATGATTTTTATCTCTTTTATTTGAAACAGATGGTTCACAAGCACCAGCCAGGCCCCCTAAACCACTTCCTCGAAGAACTGCACCAGAAATACATCACAGGAAACCATACAGCTCTGACTGTTCCATGGAAAATGTGGATGCAAAAATTGCAAAACTTATGGGAGAGGGTTATTCCTTTGAAGAAGTCAAGAGGGCACTTGAAATTGCCCAGAATAATGTTGACGTGGCCCGCAGTATTTTAAGAGAGTTTGTCTGTTTTCCTCCACCGGTCTCCCCACGTCTCAATCTATAGCAGCATCAAGATTTTCTAGGAGCATATGAATCCTACAGATACACATGTGGATTGGGGAATGAGAGGAAGAACAGAATGGAATATTTTTCTCCTATCCTTAGCAGAAGGATGTTTGTTTCCAGCTGTTTATCAAAGGCTCCTGGCTGCTCTGATCAAGACTTATAAATATGCTGAGGCTTATGTATTTTTGCTAGCCATACTTTTTTAAATCAGGGTTGAACTTACAAAATAATTTAAAAAAAAGTTTACTTTCCTAGAACTTTTAATCTGTGAAATGCTTTTTCTTGTTTACAAGTTGGCAAGTTACAGTTTTCTAGTTTGTGCCTGTACTATGTCCGGTTCATACTCCCTTGTACTTGTGGTCAGTTCTGCTGTAGCATTCCCAACAGTTTCCATGCTGACCACTCCATCAACTAAATCATCACTTTCCAGAAGTTCTGTTTTTCTTGTACAAGATACTTTGTTTTTTGCATTTCAGTTCATCAAATGCAAAAAGTATGTGGCCTTCGCTACTGATTTTTTTTTTCTTCTGAGATTCCTTTGCTTTTGAGAAAGGACATATCTGAATGTAAAACACATTATTCTGTGAACTGCCTTTTTAAAGGTATTTTGACAGTAATTTTGGGCAGCTTTCTGTTTAACAAGAATTCCATGACCTGTAGTCTCAAGGTCTTTTATATGCGGTTTCCACAAGAAAATCCCAACCAACAAATAAAACACTTCATGCAGCAGTGATACTGAGTTCTTACATGTAAAATCTCTTTCAAAATTGAGTGTTGGATTTCAGATATTTAAAATAAGCCAAATGCACATGATAATACTGTGTTTTGATTACACACTAATGGCCCCAGTTCTTCATGGCAAGACTAAAAGGAATCTTTTTCAGTGATATTAAAGGTATTCAGGTAAATTCCAGTTCTAAATTCAGTAAAGTAGAATGCGGTTAGTGTCTTGTGTGTGTGATTATCCTGTGGTTCATTGTGGCTTGGATCAGTTTGTATTAACTTGGAAACTTTAAATCTTTGATGCACTGTCAATTCCTAATGCTACTGTAGCAATATTTTTTGCAAAGTTTTTTAATAACCTCCCCCCTCCCCTGTACATTTCATAATCCTCAAGGATGTGTTTAACACCCAAATTCATTCACTCACTTTCCAGCTGATTAGTTGGAAATACATTTTTCCTTTACTTGGTTAGTTATACACCAAACTTTGACATTTTGTTTTTGAGCCCAAATTGATGCAAGCCATTTAAAAAATCTTCCTGTTTTTAAAAGAGAGAAGACAATTCTATTCTGAGTACTTTCAAAGCTGAGTCCAAATATTTTCAGAAAAATTCTTAAGATTGCTGCTTTCTTGGTTTCTTGGGAAACTTTGAAATTTTTCTTCTAATACTTTTGAACAAATAAAACGATGTAGTATTTAGAATATTTTTCTCATTTTGATATGTGATGAGTATTATGAAAATTTTCGGTGTGCCAGGCTGGGTGTGAAGTATATATTCATTATTCCCTTTCAGCTGTTAATGTTCTCTTTCACTCTGAGCAAGTGCTAGAATTTATATCACTTGCAAGATCAGATCTCACTAGCCAGTGTATTTGCTGTAAAGATGTTTTCAAAGACAGCACGTGGCTGAACTGCAGGTTTGAAGTAACTGAAAACACCCATTGGAAATTATTCTTCTATCTCAAAGTCCTGTAGTTTCATGAAAAAAGTTGTTCTTGAAACAGATTAAATTATTTTGTAGCATCACAAAGCATAGTATGGATATCGTTAATCTGCTTCAGTGATAAAAGATGATCAGGAGAATACAGGGTATAGTGAAGAGCTGCTGCTGCATTTGCATTTAAGCAAATGCTTCTGGGTTTATCTTCCAGGAAAAGACATTTGCATCTTCCTGTAATTGTTCATTCCTCAAGTACAACTTAGGAAAAGTTTTGGTGTAAGTTATATTCTGTGCTTTTGACTCAAGTTAATCTCTTTCCTCTGTTTTGGGAGAAAGTTTTGTGTAGTATGGAACCCTCTTGTTCATTTTGTTTGTTTGCAACATCATTTTAGCTAGCTATAAATTGAAAATTATTCAGGCTTTTAAATTATACACTCTGGTTGTACTGGAGTTACTGAAATGAGGTTCTAGCATAACTGCCAGCATAGCAATGATGAAAAAAAGACCACTTTACAAGGACGAACTAACAATCTTCAGATTGAGTTTTGAAATTTAGAATTGTAATGAAGAACTCATTTTCTCCTTTTTATGCAGCAGCTTAGTATAAATTACATCCTTATATTTCAATTAGAGGCTGGAACTGCTGTCTGATAGATGAAGGTTTTTAAAGTTTTCTTTCTTTATGGTTGTGACCACCAGTGACACTTTTTTATTATGTGTTTAAAAACCAAACTTGATTAGCAATATTTTATTGGTAACTTGAAAAATTTCCATTAATCTTTAAATGAGTGTGCTAATAACACTTATAAATAGTGGAATGTGTAGACTGTTTCAAACCTGTTCTGGTTAGTAGTTTGAAAGTCAAACAGCAAAATTGCTTTGCTAGAGTGTTGATGTTTACTCTGCAGGAATTAATAGGCTTAAAATAAATTAATCTGGCTGCAGTCTAGTTCTCTAAAGACATAGTTCTCTAAACATATTTTTAACCTTTGAAAGACTTAAGGATTTGAGCATGGCAGTGTGTTATGCACTTATATAACTTTAAGGAAGACTGACTTGAATGAGTGCTTGGGTGAACAGAGTTGATTAAACTTTGAAACATTTTAAGTCTTTACACCATCCTTGTGTTGTCTGTTTGCCTCACCTTTTCTGTCCTTTTGGCTAAGTTACTGCATTTTGAGCAAATTGGGTGAATGAGAAATTGAGCAGAGCAAGTGGACAGCAGCAGCACAGATCTTTTCAAAAGGCTTTATGTAGGAAAAAAATTTAATTGTGGTAAAGGGAACTAATATAATTAGCCATGTTAATGGCTTGTCTGGAACCCTAAAATGGCCACTGGTAAAACTTGTTGAAGTCCAGTATCTCAAAAGTGCATCTGGCACAGCTTTTTTACAATGTGAATTTATGAAATTTTGTACCAGGATCATTTCTTCTGTTGTATTTCTCTCATTTTCAGCTTGAAGCTTTACTTTGTACTGACAACTCTGATCTGAAATTTGTGTCTTAAATATTGACAAATTTTGAAGCAAATGAACACCGTAATCAAAGCAAATTCAGGTGCTACCTGGTGACCTGGAATTTAGCACTTTTAGGAGTGACTTTTTGAAAAAGGACTTGAGCAGTTTCCATTTTGAAGGATTTTCTTTCAAATAACTATTTTATCTGAAAATGCCTTTTATAAACTTGTCTAATGTAAACACATCACATTTAGTGATGTGTTCAATTAATTTATATTTTACTCAACATTCTTTTTAAATTTTGGTTTTTATGTATGCTCAAGTTCTTTATCTGTTCATGTAAGGTATTTTATAAAATTAATGTTAAGAGAATGTTGGGTTGGTCCATGATTTTTCAAGACTCTGTCCCTGTTATTGAATATTATCACTTTTCATATGATGCTTTAGCAACAGAGACTGTCCTGTGTAGGGGCCTTAAAAAACATTGTTTTGTAAGCCACAAAAATTAGGCCTTACTCTAAAATAAGGTGAATCATTGCATTGAGACATGTGCTTTTTATCCCCATACATTACCTCATTTTTAAATTTCAGTAGTGAAAGTTAATAAATTGGCAGCAATTTTGGAATGTGGATGTAATAGTTGTATAGCAGAAAGATGCTAACCATTAAATATTTAGAATCCAAAGCGGTGAACACATAGTCCGACTGTATATTAATTTGCAGGATTCTTTTCCTGAAGAAAATTGCAATAACTGATATTAAATAACTTATATTTTTTAATATCCCAGGAATTTACATTCTCAAACATTGTACTCTTATTGTCAAAAATATTTTAGCTGTGTAAAACATTTTTTTTCCTGTTACTGTATCCCAGCATTCTGGAAAAAGTTTAGAAAATCAAACCCCTCTGCTATGCATGACAATACAAGTGTTGCTATTTCAACCTCAGCACTGTTCCCTGCAGCTGGATTAGACCTTCAATGCTGAGATTTTCATGATACTTCCTTCAGTGTGTTAAATCCTTGTCTACTGTGTATGTCACTAGTCATAGTGCTAATTAGAGAATTTACCTAATTCTGTCATTTTTACTGTTATGTGAAAGTTAGGTGTTACTTTATTGTGTTACAATCAAATTTTAGCAGCTGGGTGCTCTAGGAATATTTCAGGAATTTTTATTTGATAGACCCAGTCATTATTCTGTAATGAATCTAAACTAATCAAGAAATTGATTAGTTTATATTTTAAAACACTGTGTGTTACTGTGACATATAAACATTCCATTTGGCCTTAGATGATCTCATGTCTAGCAGTGGAAATTCTTACTTAGAATGAATGCTAATTCCCAAATCTTAATCTAAGTCAAAAATAAATCTTAAATTTGTGAAACTTATTTGCATAAACATCCTCAGCATTGTAAGGAGCTTAGAAGACTCGAAATATTGTGAACTGGGACAAGATTCTTGCTTCATAGACCTGTGAGAAGTAAAAGCATAAACCCATTGAACTGTGAAGCTGCTTGCATCTGTCTGGATCTGTGAAGGAATCAGCCAGTCCAACTACAACAGTACTGCTTGGAAAACAGCATTTTTTATTGCAGTAAGTGCCACAGTAGCCAGCAGGATGGGAGATGAGCAGATAACTAGGCAGAAGGAGATAATTTTGTAGTAACAACCCAAGTCCCTCTCTGCTGTTGCCATGTAAATTTAGCTAGTGTGAATTGCCTGTAAATCTAGTGCACAGGAAGGAGTGTTTGTTTATGACTCTTCCAGGTTTCAGTTACTATGTTCTTCTCCAGGGAAGTGTCCTTCTCTGAGGACAGTGTGTCTTATTTAGAAGTCACAATGTTTAGGAGTAGGTTGCCAGGGTTTTAGCAGCAGAGGGAAGTGTGAAATAGCGTTCTGCTCACAAAGTGTTTACATGCTAGCAAAACAACCAAAAGCTTTATAAGGATTTCAGTGGAAGCACCTCTGTTTTCAAGAATTTCAGTGGGACCACCTCTATTTTAATCATCTTGGCTTTTGAAGGATGTGTGCATGTCTGGTGAGATATGCGTGCTGGTCTGGTGGAGTGGGGAAGACAGAGAATGCCAGGTGATACCAGCCTGGGGAGTTCAGACCACGTGGTAATCATGTTACAAAATACCTGCTCCTTTTGGGTAGCTGAATCTGCACAGTAGTCAAGCTACTACAGTCACCCATGTTCTACAAGGCAAGCTTATGTCCCTGTGTAGCTGGTGAGGTGCATACATTTACTCCAAAACAGAGAGCTTGGCTTCTGTGCATCTGTGTAGTGATCAGGGCACTGAAAGTAATATCTGCTCCCTAGTTCTCCTTAGACCACAATGCAGAAAGTGCCCTTGGAGAACTCTCTTTAATTTGCTAATGGAGTGTCATTGAATTTCAAATTCTTTACAAACATAAGTAAATTTATATCATTAGCCTTTCAGAAATGCCTGAAGGTAGTGGCTGGTAGTTTTTTTAAGAATTGTGACTATTAATTTGCTTGAACATGTGACTTAAGTGTTTCCTCTTGTTTAGATTTTTGTCACCAATTTATTGTGGTCCATATTAAATTCTTGGGCCTTAATTTCAAAGCTTTTATTCTCATTTCACTATTACTGTTGTCAGTAGTGACATGTGACTTAAGTGTTTCCTCTTGTTTAGATTTTTGTCACCAATTTATTGTGGTCCATATTAAATTCTTGGGCCTTAATTTCAAAGCTTTTATTCTCATTTCACTATTACTGTTGTCAGTAGTACCTTTATTACCTAGGCTCATGGACTAAAATTCAAATTATCTTGCTCTCCCACATCCCAGCTTGAGCCATATTCAGCCTGACCTTTGACCCACAGTGGATATGTCACTATGCATCCTCATCTGCTCCCTCTAAAACTGTTTTTATCTTCTTCTCCCACCCCAGATCTCTTCAATGATATCAGTCACCAGCACCTCCTTCCTCTCCATAATGACAGACACTTCACAGTTTTTTATCTCAGCTTGCAACCACATCAGTATTTTTTTTTCTGAGGTCCCTCATAAACTGTTTTGCTGGCCTTGTCTGTCTCAGTGATTATACAGATTGTCTGCTCTGTATCTGAATGACCCGTGAGCATGGTCATCCAAAATGTATTGAGAATTCTGTGAAAAAGCTTGTTTTCTTTATTATCACTGGTGTTCTTTTCCTGTTCCCTTCTTGACCTGGAAGACCTCTCTTGTGTTTCTTTACTTGTCAGGGATGAAGATGAAATCCACTTCTTATTTCAGCAGATCCCTATTTTGCTTTTAAGCTGTGAAAAGAAACTAACATAGATGACTTCTTCTAGTAACAGTCCTTCTATTTGAGATTGTGTCTAAGTATATGGGAGTTAAGAAGTTTGTCCAATGAATTTGGTTTGTATCTTGAAAACTCACAAAAATGTTTGCTTACTTTTAGTACTAATTGAGGAGCAGGTGGAAGGGATGAATTTTATAAGATGTGTCAGTGAAATTGGGAACTTACTTGCACATAAAGGTAATTGATTACCATGAGCAATGGGGATAAAAGATTGGCCTTTGAAATCAAAGAGGTAAGTATCATATAGCGTGAAAATTCTCACAAAGAGAAGGTGAAAGCACTATATCTGGATGATTCCACCAATGGCCTCCAAAAGACTTTTTTTCCTCATTTGTCAGGTAATGTTGCCCATATGTTGTTGGCTGTGTTGATGACAATTTTGTAGCTTTTGAGGTGAACCAATATCTGCGAGCATGACCAGAGATAGATTTGTGGGTTCGCATGCCGCTGCCTGGGGGAGGATACATATTATAGTTTTCCCAAATTCTAACAGAAATGGGTGCATTTCATTAGCACAGAAGTGTAGATTGCCTACTGGACAAGATCCTCCAGAGACAGGACAGCTGGATGGTGAGGGAAGGGTTGAGAATGTAAAACCTGGCTGAGCAAGGAGGTGCTAGAACTGTGATTATCTTGGGGAAGCACGAATGTTGTGTAATGGAAGCAGGAGGCAAGGGAATCATATGAGAAATTATGGGTGTACATTTGGTGCAATCTTAGAGAAGTGTTTCAGAGTGTGGGTAGAGGGGGGATATTGAGTTGTACTGTACAAGAGTGTGCTTTAGTGGGGGAAATCTTACTTGCCACACTTGGGGCAGAACACAATTACATGAAAAAGGCCTTATGTTCCTGGATGAATCATTCCAGAGTGATCTGTGCCATAGTTAATGCCCTTATTTTAGTGTTTGCCCTCACACCACTACTCTTCACAAACACACACTACTCCCACCCTTGCTGTGGTCTGTGGCACAGTGCTGAAATTCTCTGTGGCAATCTGCTTAGTCAGTTCTCATAGAGACATTTTTCACCTGTGATTTGAAGTGAGGTTTCCAGGCCCTGCAAGGCTTTTCTATGTGTTTTGATGTTTAGCTTGAGCAGGAAGACTATTAGCAGTAAACAAACGTTGCTTGGAGTTACACAGACTTGTCTTCATGCATTGGCATCCTTTCCTTTGATGTGTTGGTGTTGCTGAGTAAACAGTCTCCAAGATTACTGGGAGAGGCAGACCCTTGATTGTATCTGTGCTTTGTTTTTAGGATACTGGCTGACCAGGGCATAACTGCAGGTTGTGAACCTGCCATCAGACTGGCTCTTGGTGGCCTTTTTATCCACATTCCATAACAATTTGTAAAGGCCTGAGACAAAATTAAAATTGACTGTGGCTTCATGCAAAGATATTGTAGGTATGCTTTGCGCTTTTTGTAGCTATGTAACTTGCTCTATTTGTGTGTGGTGTCATGAGCATAATGCTGTAAAACTCCACCTATCCTGAAGCCTGTGTCATTTCCATGCCTGTTCAGTGGTTGCTCTACTCTGCCTCATGAAGTGCACTCTATTGGGGTGCACAGGACAAAGGCTAATTTCTTGCTAGCGATGAGCACAGCAGTTTGGAATAACAGCTCATATGCAGACTCTTGTTGATGTACCAACTACCTTAGCGATGTGGATTGATTTTCCTTAGTTGGTTGAGCTGAAATTTATTTTTCAGTGATCTGCCCCATGGGATCTTGTATTATTGATACTTTATCATCGTTGTATTTGAGCTTTCTCCGTTACAGCAATATCATGCCTCTTGAGGCTGCCTGGTCTCCCTTTCAAGACAGTAGCAAAATCTGTCAGGAGAGCTGTATGAGGTGTGTGGAGTGAGTCTAGTTGCCTGATTTGTTAGTAGCATGTTTGTGGGAGAAAAGGAATTTCAGGAGAAGCATTTTTTAATCTATTTATTTATTTAGAGAATAGGTTTTATGGTGGAGAAGTTTTTATTTTCAGTTTTTGGAAGCTATTGCATGTGGCTTTAAAAACAGAAAGGTACTAGCACTCAGCAGTGGCTTTGAGGGAGCTGCATATCCTCCAACTATTTTTGTTTGTTTCTTGGTTAATAAACAAGTAGGAAAACTTCTCCCTATATTTTCTGAAATTATTCCAACTTACTGGTGCTTGTTCAGCACTGTTTGAAAAAGACCTTGCTAATCTTTTGTTGGCATGTCAGTGACAACAGGTTAAAAAAGGTTTCTCAGAGGAAATGGGAAGGAGTGATGTGACAAAGGTATCTGCAAAGGAAGAAAAGAAAAAGATTAAGAAAATCCCCTTATGGGAAAGAAAAAAAAAAAACCAACCAAAAACCAGAAGGAAGACAGAAGAGGGTTCATTTGATGAAAAACTTTCTCCATAACTAAATAAGAAGTGTAAATACCATCATCAGCTAAAACACAAATGGTGGTGGGTAATACATCTTAATAATTCCATTTAATGCTGTTTTAAATTAACAAGTCTCAGAAAGAATGGGCCTTTCTTTTGTTCTTTATATTCTAATGAAAATATATTTAGTTGATATCTAAGTTTAGAAAAGATTTACAGAATTAGGTAGTTTGAAATTAATAATGAGGAAGTTCACCAAGTCTTAAAAATGAATGATTAAGCAAAGAAAACTTTGTCATTTGGTAGTTTTGTATCCGAGCCCAGTTTGGAACCTGTTAAATCTGGAAAGTGTTGAGACTTTACAGGTTACTTTGAAATGGGAGATTGTGGGGTTTTTCTCAGAGTTAAAATCTGGGTTTCACTTTTCAGTGCAGTTGTGTAAATAATTTTCCCAGTACAGAGCAGTCATGCTGTGACTATGCTTTATGCTTATGACTGGCAATAAATCATGCAGCCATCAGGCATGCTGAAAATTGTTATTGCCCAAATATAATGAAATTATCTGGGGGGCAATTGTGATACCTCAGTTTCAGGTGGTCCAGTTTCAGAAGCAAGTTCCTTGTCATCTAACGTATTTTAAGATTTCTCGGTGCCCTTAAAACCACCTGTGCACTCAAGATCCTTAGCTGCTTTTTAAACCTATTTTTCCAGAGAAACTCTGGCTTTGGTAGGTGTTTCAGTATGCAGAAGGGAGAGGGAATGGAGGGAGGTGCCCTCCTTCTACTTCTATGTCTCTGTAATTAATCTCTCTAAACTGAAGAGCTTTAGTGAGATCTCTTAGCAAAGGTTTTATTTTATGTAGTACTAGTAAAGCTTGTGTGAGTTCTGTCGCTCAAGAAATACAGTTTATGTGTATTTCACTCTGTTTAAATACAGAAACACATCTAGAGACTGCAGAAATTTGTGAGCCAGGCCAGTAGGGCAGTTTAGGGGAGTACAAAGGAGAGAACTGCTTTTGCATTTCTGTAAGAAACTCGGGAACAAATTGGACAAGACTTCATTTGCATGTCTGCTGAATAACATGTAGAGAGAGGGAGACTCCCAGAAAACCAGCCTATAATAAGCTAGGAAATGCTTGCCTGATCTCTGGGCTGCATGTCAGCTACTTTGAAGCTGCAGTGGCAGTGGGCTTTCTTGGGCTGGAGAATAAGAAGGGGAAAGTCCTTAAGACTTGGGCACTTTTTTTTTGCATTCTACATTTACATCAATGAATTGAGCCTTATTCAAACCAGGGGATCAGTTTTACAAAGCCATATCCTGATGAGAGGAAATGTTGCTAGGACTGGCCTTTGAGTTTAGAGAGGAGCTGGACTTTGAGACTGAACCTAAAAATACCAGATAAAGACAATGACAGGATATTTGGTTGTCTGGGTTTGAGGGGCAGGGGGCTGACAATTTTTCAAATATTTTAAGATAAGTTTTCCTCCTTTAAATTTTGTCGACTGAAATCCATGTTTTTTCCCTGTTCCTTCCCTATTGTGGAGTGGAGACTGTGTTTATTTATGAAAGCCCTATCAGATTAATTCAGGGGGAAGAGGGGGAGTGGGGGGAGGAGGTCCACAAGAGTAGTTCTAAAAATGCTTTGAAAGCTATTTTAGGAATGGTGATGCCAGAACTCACATACATAGAGAGAGTCATCCTTTGGATGTAAAGCAATATCCTTGTGGCAAGCAGTAAGAAATGAAATTCGTTTATGTCTCTAAGAAACAATCTCAGTAATTTTGCTGATGTTTTTTTTATCCTGTAAGAGCATATTGTTTCTCAAGAAGCATAGTCGTAGCTTAATTGTATGATAATTGGAATTTAAATGCACATCATAAATGTTGCTCATTTATTTGTGTTCTTGAAAGTTGGTACAGTGCTGGAAGCTGCAAAACACCTACTCCTTCTCATTTTTAGAGGGTAAGAAATTTCCCCTTTCTACAGCTGGACTATGAGCATTGGAAGATAGGCCAGTCTGTAAGTGATGGGACAAAGCATTGCAGGCTCAGTTTTGTTGTTTTCCCAAGCTCTGTTACACAGTGATTTTTTGTCATTTTGCAAAGACAAGAACTTGATCAGTTCAAAGGGACAGTCAAACCATCATGTGTTCAGCAGGAGATGTCATGAAAAGTTCAGGGAGTAGGTGAAAATAATGGCATTTGCAATTATTTTTCTGCCATTGTGTCCCTCTGCTGAGGGACAGAACTTCTCATCATATGGGTGTTTGCAATTTGTTTCCTTTCTCCCTTAACTATTCTTTCTCTTTTTCTTTAATAAGTTCTCTTCTGTTTATCCAGACTTTCTGTGTGTGATGCAAGTAGCAGTGTTCCTGTGTAAGGAAAAACTTTTTAACAGGGTCTGTTGCGATAGGATAAGGTAATGTTTGAAACTGAGGGATTGACTTAGATTAGGTTGAAGGAAGAGGTTTTTTACAGTAAGGGTGGTGAGACATTGGGACAGATTGCTGTGAGAGGTGGGGAATGCCCCAACCCTGGAAACATTGAGGGCCAGGCTGGATGGGGCTCTGAACATCCTGCTCTGGTGGAAGGTGTCCCTGCTTATTGCAGGAGGGATTGGACTAGGTGGCCTTTAAAGGTCCCTTTTAACCCATTCTGTGATTAAGGCCATATAAGGCAGGAAAGTTTCATGTAAAAGCAGATCCAAAGAAGTCATTACTATGGTTAAGGAGCCCTGTTCAAGCAGTCTGGACTCCAGCTCTTGGTGTGCATTTCAGTATTTCTATCAAAATACTGAAGTCAGTAAAGGTTGACTTCTATGTGACTCACTTTTATTGATTTAAAAATTAAATCAATAGAAGTATAGTACATATGCCAAAAACCTTTATGATTTGAATGGAAAAGCAATTAAAAGATGATGATCTGGGCTAAAGTCATTAGAAGAGATTTATGCTCTAATTAATCTACATATCTTGTTTCTATTAAGCTTTTTCCTGATATAATAAAACCAACTTTGTTATTCCACTCTGGCCTTTCTTCAACCAAATTTCTACTGCCTCAAAGTCAGGAGTCTAACTGCTGAGAGTTTTTTTCTTCCTGTCCACCTCAGAACACACAGAGCTCCATGAAGAAGAAACGATCAGGATTGACATTCTGACATTAAATGTAGTGCTTTTGGCATGACTTCTTTTCTCATATTTGGGAGATAAGAAAAAACATAGAAATAAAAGACGTATTGCTGTCATTCTTGCTATTTATCTGATCCTGGACAAAAATGTTGTTAGAGTGGTGAGAACCCAGTGAACTAGATGCTGGAAAAGTGGAAAACATAGAATAGAAAAAAAGTTTTCTACCAATAATTTTTTCCCTAATGTGAGGCAGAAAAAATAATATATATATAAACATAAAATTTTCCTTTTGAAATATAAAATAGGAAAATAAAATGAGACAAGGGAAAATTTGAGGAAATAGCCATGTAGGGGAGTACAAGTAAACAACTGTCTTGACAGGTACCATTTCTTCTATACTGGCAACTGTGAAAGGTAGCATAGGAAATTTAACCAAGCAAAATTATGTATAGTGTTGAGATATCTTTGTAGATATTTGTAAAATGCAATTAGATTTAATTTGCAAACACCTGAAATATGCAGTGGGGGAAGCCTGTGTACCTTTTTAAACCTAATTAGAACATCCATTTTCTCTCCCCATGCCATTTTCAATAAAAGCAGATGCACATATTTGAATTAGGCTCTTACAGATCTCTTACAGTGTTTGGCTGGTAGTCTCACCTCAACTTCTTCAGTATCAGGCTTTATATTTTTCTCTTGGTTCACCTCATAAACTTCCCTCATCCCTTCTATTTGCTTATTATGATTTCTCTGTTATTAAGATTTTCCTCAGAAATTTTGAAATCCTATCTTCCCACCCTTCCTGGCTATTGCAGCCTAAGTACCACTGCCAAGAGCCTGTGCCCATCTCTTCAAGATCCTGACATGTTACACTGTGAACTCTCTCCTCCTTTACCGTTTTTGTTGCCCAGGGACATTCGGTGACAGAAACACTCCACTTCTTTCTTGCCCCTTCTGTCTTCCACAGTGAGCAAGTGTCTCATTAACAGCTGTTCATTAGCTTTCCCTTGCTGTTTGTGCAGCCTGAAGTAGCTGGCCAGCTCTTTAAGTGGCTTTAAGTGCAGAAATCCCTTGTCTGCACAAAGCTTCGATGCTGTGTTGAGACCATTAAGCTTTTAACTCTGTCAGTGGTTTGTCTTCTTTCTTGGCTGGAATTGTACTTGTCTGTGTGTTTCCACAATTCTGTCTCGTGTCTCGTTTGAGACACTCTCCTTGAGTGATTGTGCTCTGAAGAGGTGCACATTTTTCAGAAATGTTGGAAGCCCTTCTCCTCCCTCCCCAGTCTCCAAATAGTAGCATTGTCCCAAGAGGAGGGCCAGGAAGTCACTTATCCATTCTGAGTGCTTGCCAATGGAAACTCAAGCATAAGGTAAAATTCACCAGGCTTTTTTTTTTCCTCTGTTTCATGCTTCCCTCCCCATTTTATTTTTATTGTAATGTTTCACCCTACAATTTTTGTGATATAATATGTAATGCTTGCATCCACAAATCTAGTGTATATTTTTAGTGCAGAATATTTATTTATTTCGTAGTTGTACAAAACATGACAAAGTGTTGGGATGTTAATCTGTCATCTTTCCCAGACTTCAAGCAAGGTTTTAATCTCTTCCTGAGTCATGATTCCTTTTCTGATCTTTGCAGAGCAGTCTATCCTTTCTCAGTTGCGTTTCACAGCGTTGCTGATGGTTTGCTGCTCTTTCTTTGTGCTGTCCTGTGCTGCTTTCTCTTCCACTAGCCTCTATTTTCTTTCTAGTCAGAATTTGCATGTTTAGTCTGCTCTTTGCTTTCTAAGATCTCTCTCCTCTCATTTCCTGCTTTGGCGGTTTCAGATCGTTCCTTTATTTTCTGAAGCACATTTTCCCCTCCTTTGCTCTTTGTCACCTGCATCCCTTGGCTCGCTGATGTGTCTGCTGAGGCGTTCCCTCCCATCTTCCCATCAGAGCCTTTCTGTGCAAGGTTTCCTCCTTGTCCCTGCCCCCGGCAATCCCCTGGGAGCCAATCTCCTGCAGTGCAAAGCCACGGCTGCCTGCCCTCCAGGGCCCCTCAGAGCAGGGAGAGGCAGTGGAGCAGGGGGAAGCACATCTGGGGGAACAGCTGCCAGACTCAGGGGAAGCAGTCACAGGCTTGTCTCATGGGAGAAGGTGGTTGGAAGAGCAGGCTGTGGTCTAGCACATGCCTCTGACAGGCTCCTGGGAGGGAAGCCTGCAGCTCCATCAGACATTGGGACTGATGTGGGAGATGCTCAGTGTGCCATCTATGGAGGTCCCCTTGACTTTCCACAAGCATGGTGTTTGCTGGACTTTTCCCTCATTTGTGGCCGGTTTTACCCTTTATTTCAGAGGTGACAAAACCCCAGCCCAGCAAAACAAGACAGCAGGGCTGTACCACCACTTGCCAGTGTCTGGATTTAGACAGTGAGCTGGGGAGGGTCCTGGCTTGACTAACTAGGGGAGAAAAATGTTTCCTTTCTGGGCCAGTTAATAATCAGGTCATATCAACAAGTAAAATTTGATTAGGCTTCTGATTAGGAAAGAGTAAGCCAGGAGTTTGAAGCTTGTTGTGTCAACAGAACAGATTAGCTTGAGTCTGACATTCTGCTTTCAATAAGGAACTGTTAATAGAATTATAGTTAGTGTCTGACTTCCTCATGAGGTTCTGACCAGGATACAGGGCTTTGAGCAGCTGCTGAGTATCACAGGATATGCACTGGGACACTGTAAAAAGTCAGGCAGAAGGCTACCAAATCATGTAGTTACAAAAAATAATGATAAGGGAGTAGGGAAATCTCTAACTTTAATGAATAAGGTGAAACTTGCATGTTGGGAAAATACCAGTAGATTGCTGTCATTTGCCTGAGGTGAGCAGTTGGAAGGGCAGATGTCCTGCTGAGGGGCTCTGAACTCACTGTTTTACAAGGCTTTATTTGCAGAATAGCCCAGTTCAACACTGAAAAGTTCTGAACAATTCTGACAAGTGACCCTTTTTACTGGAAAGCATTGAGATCATGTCACCCACACCTTGTGAGTGGGCTCACTGTGTGCAAGGAGAAACTGCCAACATGATGTGACCTGCAATTATCATTCCAATCACCCTAATGGTATTTGGGTTCTTACTGAGAACAGATTTTAGAAGGAGAAAATATATATTTCTTGTAAATTTTTTATTGAGCCTGGCTACTTTCAGCCAGCTCTGAGAAATGGCCAGCAGATCTTCACATACTTAACCATTGCTGTTTTGTCATACAAACCAGTGTCACAGAAAATCAGCGTACCAACTGTTAAAACCATATTGTAAATCCCTAACATTTAGAAATATAAATAATGCTTAGCCTACTTTTCTCATCAGGATAGGATCCAGTGACAGTGTGATTAATCATAGGCTGTTCAGCATCAGTAGGGGGAAATGAAACCTATTAATGCTGCTGTGTTCTCCAGGCACCGAGAACTGTGCTGGGAGGAAATGATCTCTGACTTGAGGGAAGAGAGACACATAAAATTCCACCTGCTGTCAAGAATGATTAGAGATCAGAATGGTATCTGAGGGTATCTGTGGTGATTCCTTGATCTTTGTGGCTAATGAAGTTAACTGTCTATAGTCAGACCCCCATTAAAGTTCAGTGTGGTGTTTTAGGTTGTGCCTAAAATGCTCCCCTGCCCCAGATATGTAGGAGCAGGACAATTGCTCCCTTGGAGGATGCTTCTCTTGGCCTCAGACACGAGCAGTGTGAGGGGTGCACTTTACTTTCAGTCCAGAGCAGCAAGCTTTGCTTCTGCTTATTACTTCAGACACTGGGGACACTTTTTAGATGCTGTCCTTAAGCAGTGCTTTGCTCTGCTGCCATCATCACCACCATCATTAATGATGCTTTTCAACTTTATCTGGGGGGCAAGGGGATGGGAACAAAGCAGTGTTTCCTCTACATCTTTGAACTTCAGCACAGTGGATTTAAACAAAGACATCTTCTGTCCTACATTATAGCCAGGCTACCTCTGTCTACTATACAAATGATTCATTTCAGCATAACCTCTATGGATTTTGTCCTCCATCAGATCACTTTTAGTTAACCGATGGGCAGGGGGCGAGCAGATGTCCTGCTGGAATGCTAGGTCTTGGATTCTAATGTGTCTGCAGGAAAGCTGTAGATTGTCTGAAGGGCAATGCACTGCAATCCATCAGCTAAGAGGGAGCACGATGGTGATGATGTGAACAGAAACTCAGTGACAAGTTGCTGTCACATGCACACTACTCATGCAGATGACAGGGAAGTGCTTGTACTTAACTGAATGCAGGTAGTGGTATCAAGACTCCCATATGGAGTGATCTGTCTTAGAGGGCAGGTAAGCTAAAACTAACCAGGCAGCTGTAGGGGAGTTTGTCTTGTCAGGTCCCCCTCAGTTAGGGAACTGTATGAGTGAAGCTGAGATTGCTTCATTACTGTTATTGAACCCGTTGAATTTGGGTACAGATGTAGCAGCACTTGGACCAGTGGAGAAGCAGTAATCAGAAGCACATTAATTTGGGAGGAGAATTGTCGCCCTGATTTCTTAGGATTTTCTAAAGCCTTCTGAGTTTACATTCTTGTAGAGAACTTTCTCTCACAAATTTCTGTAAACAACCTATTGTTTTGCATTCTTTCATAGAGGCGGAGAAATCTGACAGACTGGTAGTTTGTCCAGTGCTGTTGGAGAGGTGGCACGTTCACCCTCCAATCCACTGGCACCTTTTGAGAACTACAAATAATTGGAGTCAGAAGAAATAAATTAGTCTCTTCATTGTGACCAGAGCTGTGGTGCGTCGTTTTTCCTTGTGTCCTCTAGTGACAGAGAATGGCTAGAGGAAAGGAGCTATAAGAGGAACAAGAAAATGTTCAGAAGTGGAGAAATGGAAAGCAAGATAAAAATCAAGTAAAAAACAAAGGAGGGCAGATTTTCCAGCAGTAAGAGTATGAGCTTTTACAGATGTTACTGTAGCTGTCCTACTGGCCTAAGGCCACCATGATGCCAGAAGGAACCCTTCGGACAACTCACTCGCCTGCCTGCCAGGCCTACTTTGGAAAGGACTGGTGTAGGGGGAGGCAGAGCCAAGAGGGATAACTTGCACCTTAATGTTAAATGCTGTGGGAAGGGAAGGTGATGTCTAGTTCAGTAATAGTTATGTATATAGGATTTAGCATTGATAAATGGTAGCTTTGTAGCTGTGTTTAATAGCAAGCGAAATAATGTAAATTGGACACAGTTTGTTTATTAGTTAATTAAACTGTTTTATTATTTATTACTAATAGGTTGATTAATGAGTAAGAATTACAGTCCCTATCAGTTCTATCTCAAGCCTGCAATAAAAAGGAGGAGAGTCAGGCCCTGAGGCAACAACCCAGCATGTGATTCTTCTGAAACTGGACCTTGGATGGCTGCGTCTCTATGGAACCCAAAGTGACAAGAAAGTGTTGTAAACATGTTAAACACAAGTCTGGTTGCTCTTGCATTTAGACTGTCTTCCATAGTAATCTGCAATCCTCAAGGTGATGTATTTCATGTAAAAGTTCTTTCATTCCCATTTTTAGCTCATTAGTTCCTACATGGTCAAAATTGTCCTGATCTTTCAAATGCCCACGTAAAATATTTTTGATTAAGCTAGTTTCAGCTTATGGTTCCTGTTTTGGAACAGGAGGGTTGGCACATTTTTGTTTGGAACTTTATGATCATCTTTTCAAATCTTTCTGGATATTTAGTAGCTGTCATTGCAGACAGGATTTTTTTTTTTTTTTTCTGAGTAGCCTTTTACTTCTTCTTCCTGTGAAACATTATTTAATTTTTTGGGGGGAAAATTTAATTTCCTTTGACTGTTTTCTAATGATTTTGAGTCAGCTTTAATGCCTTATGAATAATTTCATTATTTGTTCCCTCTTAGTTCCCTGGTTCCTGACAGATCCTCTCTTGCTACCTCTGTCCTGATGTGCAAGTTTCTGAATTAGACAGAATTTAGAGTTTTCCCAATGTAGATGAACATCAGGAATACACAATTGGGGCGCTATTTGTGATACCTTCACACCAAAATTCTTTTCAGGATGGTGGAAGCAGAAGCTGTTTTCCCCCTTAGAAATTCTGCCACCTTTGCTGTTTATCACAGCCATGATCACTGTTTCTTTGGCCATATCTCTGCCCTGTGCCCAGCCAGCAACAAATGGCCATGCCTCATATTTCAAGTGGATTTATTAGGAATGCTGAATAAAGCATTTTTATGCTGGATTACTTGTTACACTTGTGTTTTTATTACAATAAAGGTAGTACTATGTATATTGAGGAAGTTGAGCTATTTGGGTTTAGTTACCCTATCTCTTAGATTTGTAGACACTTATCCTGTCCAGTCTAATTATTTCCATGGAAGTTTTTTTTTTTTCCTCTCAGCTCATCTTTTAGCTGAATTGTATTGATTGAAGAAATGCAGATATTTAAAAATTCTCTTGGTACCTGCTGCTAGGTTGAAGTTGGATTAGTGCTTCAGCCAGTCCTGCTCCAGCAGCTACTGCTGGTTCAGCCATTAGACCTTCCTTAAAACTCTGTGAGCAAATGCAAACTGCCTAATGCCTACATTCTGCATGCCTTCTGCAATGACTGAAGTTCCTTTCAGCATTTCCATCCTGCTGCAACTGGAATTAGATGGATTTGTTAATTGTTTAATTTACCTCTGCCCAATACTGTTGGTTGTTCCCTCTCTGGAGCTACATGGAAAGTTTTGGTGGCTTCCTCTGCTAGAGCTCAAGACGATCACTAAGGGTAGCAGCTTCGTAAAGGATTGCTCTGCCTTCTGTGAGCCCCAGATCCCTTTTGGTGATAGCTGTTAGCACCTTTTAGCTCAGGTTAGTACAGAGAAACATATACATAATGAGGTGAGAGCACATGTTTGAGTAAGTGCTCTAGGGACAGCAGTAGAGAAAGCATTAGGATGGAGTAGTGCTCCTGTCTAAGGGCTGCATCCTTGGAGGATGCTGCTGACCACTGCAACATTCCCACCTCACATTCTTTTTTTGCCTTTTTTTTTTTTTTTGAAGATTTGCACTTGGAAAAATATTTAGCTTTCATTCAAGGTAACTTTTGGTGAGTTATGCTCTTATTTGCTGGCAGTTTCACTCTTCTCTTTTCTCCCACACCACTTTTTGAAGGACCAAACAATTGATTTTTCAGTCAGAGGCAGAGTGAGAGGAGGTGGTCCACAAATACAAGTTTCTCAAAAGCTTCTGACTACTGATGACTTTTTTTGCTAAACTTCTATTGCTTATCCCTGCCTTGAATATGTGTAAAAATTTCAGTGAAAAATTCTGCTTTTCAACTGTTGTTCCTGATGTGGTTTGGATTAGGAAAACCTGCGATGCAGTGCTGTGCAGAAGAGAAACAGCAAACCTGGACTGCACTGCCCAGTGGATTATTTCAAGTACAGTGAGTGGGGGAAGAAAGACATTGCACTTAGAATAGATACTGCACTTGGCAAAAAAGCCTGATTATTCCACACACTGCTAATCTTGCAAGCTTTAATTTTATCAGAAAGTCTGTCTGAGATGATTTCCATATCCTGTTTCTTTCTGTTTAGTAAGTGCACCCAGTTTGGGCAGTTGTGTTTGTTATGTGTGTTTACTTCCCTAAATACATGGAAATTAGTGTTATCTTTCTTTATTTGGAATAATAAAACCAGAGAAAGCTTTTAAATCAACATGAACAAAATCAAATTTGTGAAGATATTTTGTCTATTATGAGGGTTTTATTTGAGTCTTTAATTAATTTCATTTCCTGAATTTAGATTCAATTATATGTTCTTCCTTTTAAATGTATTTTGTTGTCCATGCTAGAATAGCTCTTCTTGTGACAGATGCAGATATTAATGAAAACTCTTGATCTGGTATGTAGACATTATTGAACACTTACAACACAACCTGAATTTGTAGTTGCTTTCTAACTCTGGAGAAATCAAACTGACATCAGAGATGTGCCCATTCGGTCACTTAACTCCTCTGGTGAGAATCTCAAGGGGCAGGGGAGAGAATGGATTAGGATGATTTGATTTTGATCTGAGGGAAGCATTATTCTGGGTTTGTTGTTGGTCTCTTTTAATATAAGCTTTATTATCTAACTTATTATATAATTATTGCTACATTACTACATTCCTATATCCCTCTATAATTAGTCTATTATTATATTGTAGAATATATCTGAATGAAATTGAACATAGGTTTGTATTGAAAGAGGGACTCCTTTTCACTAGAAAAACTAGATGGATGTAGGTCACTATATTTAAATATTATTTCATTTGTTAGTTTTTAGAGCAATAGGATGTTCTTCCCTCTGCTCTCTCAAGTCAAGGGCTGTGTTTCATGCAATAAATCCTTGCATCACAACTACATGGACTGAATATAGGAAAAAAGATCACATTCTTAAACCTAAGACTTCTGCTGGCATTCCAGTACCTAATGATATCTATTTAACATTATTTTTAATGCTATGAGTGACAGGATAAGGGTTAGACAAGAAAAAAAAGGCACAGCAGTGTGCATGGACATATGTTAATGGTATTACAGTTGAGCCTTTAGAGTGTGGGTTAGATTTTTGTGCAATTTTCTCAAAATAGGGAAGCTCCAGGGGACTCCAGAAATATAGATGCGACCACATAGAAGCCCAAGCACAGGAAGTGCTGATATGTTTCTACCATTTTTTCCTGTTTCACAGTCTAGTTAATGTCTATAGTTGTGTTAAATTGCTGGTATTTACTGGATGTCCTGCAAATGAAGAACTGATGGCGAGAGCAGCAGAGAATCAATGTGTACTGAACAGGAGATGTGGCAAGGAGCACCAGCACAGGGAACAGACTCTGACAGAGGCCTTGGCTGTAACACCAGGTGAAGCGTGAGAAGAGGCAAAATATTTGGGGGGAAACAAGGGGAGGGTGAGTGTTGACAGAGGTACGTTACTGTTTCCTCACTAAGAAAAAAAAATCCTAATAATTTGTCAGGCTATACATTTTAAAGCTGAAATTCATTACTACATCAAAGTGAATGCCTCCCTACTAAGAGAATAAATGTCTCTATTTAGAATGAAAATGAGAAAAATATATGAATTACAAGACATTTTAAGACTTGTGAGTGGCTGAATGGATGGAATTAGTCTTATTTTAGAAAATGGCTTTGCCATAATTTGATAATAAGTAATAGGCTTAGTTTCTGATTCTCTAATAACTTGAAATGCAGCAAATCTTTGCTGAACATGTGAGCTGCATTACAAATGAAGTGTACACAGGCAAGGGGTGTATGTGGGGGGTTGGCTGCTTGGTTTGTTTGCAGCCTGCCTGACTCCCTTCCTACAATGCCCTCCCTCCCTGACAGACCACCAGGAGAGAGGGCTGAAGTGAGCCTTGCTCTGCACTGAGTTATGCCAGCCTGAGGAGGTTATCCTTTTCCAGAAGAGCTTGGGAACCCTTCAGGGGTTAGAAGCACATAACTGGAAGTTATGTACCTCCTGTGTTCCTCTGGCTCCTTCTGCCTGGAGGAGAAACCTGCCTGAAAATGCTGTATTGGGCAATTATTGGAAACAGACACCAGAATGCAGATGCATTCTTGTCAAAAGGAAACACAGAAAACATTTGCACAGATGTGGTTGACACAGGAGGTCATGATCTCATTTCATATGTCACTGCTTAATCTTAGTTGAGATAATTACAGACATATGGCTGTCTAAATATGAAGTCAACAGGGTATCCAGCTACATGTGGTACTACAAGTAAATCAGATTTCACTGGAACAGCCACCAGTGAGGCTATTAGGTGAATATTGGATGTTCCCTGACAAAATTTATAACTAAAAAAAAAGACAACAAATTTAGATTTATTCATTCTTTGTATGTCATTGTGGACTGGTACTAATATAGATAAAACTCACATTAATATCTAGTAATGTTCAAATAATAATCAATATAGAATTTAGAGTGACCTATTTGTGTCAGGATGAAAACTGTGTCCAGAAAAGGTGTAACATATTGCCTAAACCATCTGGGTTGATGCTGACAAATCCTGGAAATACCCAGAAAATTAGGTGGGGATGGTTTGTTCCCTTGGCCAGCATCAGGGTCAGCACTGTCCCTTGCTTGGGCTCTGAGCAGCTGCCAGCCCCAGCAGCACAGCAGCGGTAGGTGCAGTAAAGCCCTCCAGCAGAGGCTGGTCTGTAGTACACAGAACCAGTACAAAATGTCCCTGATGCTTTTCCTTTTATAGTGCTGACCCCAATTATGTTTTTTTCCTTTCTTTACAGAAGGCTTCACCTTGTGGCCACATCATTATCACATTTCTGTAGCTCATATCTACTGCAGCACAGCTATAGCTTTGATATTATTGCTTCAGAGGACTCCCAGAGTTGCTTGGGAAGCCCGTTGGTATTTTTGCTGGATACTGCCTTTGCCGCATGCAGTGAAACCCCCTGGTTTGTTCCTAGCTCAGTGGCAGTTTCCTGCACAGCCATGAACAGACACCACTAATTACATTATTTCCTGACTGTAAAGCAAGAGGATGGGCTCTCCTCTACTGCCTCCTCTCATGTTTTTAAACCATTTGTGAGCAGCGATTTGTTTTTCTTCCTGTGTGTAGTAAACTGAGGTTGAACTCTTGTGGTGTCCTCACTCAGATTTAAACAGGCCCCCCCCAGATTCACTGCTAGAGTAATTATTTGTCCGGGTCCCAAGCAGAGACCTGCATGACGAGCTTTGGCAAGGTTTAGTGCGCCAGCTTGTGCTGAGAAAGTGCTTGTAGTCGCCAGGTGCTGTGGACCAGGAGAAGCCCCACAAACCCACACCCATCACCCCATGACCCTTCCCGCCAGCCAGACTCCACAGGGGTGTATTTGCAGGAACACAGGCAGCAGCAGCAGCAGCTTGAGCTCTTGGTAAGCGCCTTCCCTCGGGCTCACACGTGTTCTTGTAAACTGATATTTCACACAACCAGTGAAGACATACTTCAGTTTTATTGTTGTTTAGGCATGGATAGAAACATTAATTCTTTTGCACTCTTGGTTCTTGAAACTTGCCTATAGTGAACTCGGAGCAGTGAAAAACCCAGCTCCTTGGACTGACGATTTAAAGTGCATAGGAGACCAAGCAGAATCCCGAAAGGCGAGGAGTTGTTTATATTCCTTTTTCTGTAGCTGTGAAAGTTGAAGGACTTTTTTTCTTCTCGTTTGCCCTATATTCCCCTGACAGTGGTATGAAAATTTTCAGCCCTTCCCTATGCTTTCCCTTTGGAGTTTTCCCTATCTTTGGAAGATTCCTCTCTGTATTTAAGAATTATTTGTGGTGATATAAACAAAGAGAGGCGGTAGATGCACACTCCTTCACAGGAGTCTGGTACAACTTTTCCCATTCAGTGTCATGCCCACTGATTTTTTTTTTCTTTTAAAAAACGTGTATCGCTTGGCAGTGTTCTTGCACCAAAAGAAAAAGATATATTTATATATTAAGTAATGTTTTCTGTGTTCACATTTTATTTTGGAAAAACGGGTGTTTAAAAATTTTAGAATTTTTTAAACAAAATTCTAAAAAGAAAAAAAATCATAATATTTACAGAGATAACAGAATGGCTTAGCCACGCAAAACAAATTACTTTGGTTTTTTCCCCCATTTTACTTTGGTTTAAATATTGACCAAGATTATAATTTGTTTTTTCTTTTTGCCGAATAAAACAGTAACAAATTAAAGTTTAGAGGCATATTACAGGATTTCCCTCTAATATTTTATACAGCATAGAGTTTATAGGACCTTATGTATTTAATCCATGCCAATGCACTACAGGAAGCTTTTATTAAGACATCAGTCACTACTGCCCTGACATTTAACATTTTACAAATTTACAAGTAACAGTGTTTTCTGCCCCCTAAATAATGCAAAAGTGGCAAAATACATTTCCTAGTGTCCATCTTTTTCTTTTATTTATTTATTTATTTATTTTTGCCTACCAGCCTGTAAAAACTTACTTTTCCCCTGGATATTTGTAAATGGAAACCTGATGTTCTGCTTACTGTTCCTCTCCATCAGAGCTGCCTGTTACCTTCTTCCAGAAACTAACTTTCCAGATAAGATGAAACTTATCTCCCTCAGGTACAATTTTCTATTGGCCATTCACCCTAAAACCTTTTCTTATCAAGTACCATTCTAAAAATTCCCTCAAGCAAAAAACATGTTTATAAAGTTGCAAACTTGAATGTAACTAAAGATACATAGACATTTCATTGTTACAATTATATGTACTGTTTGATAAATTAGGTACCAGTTAAAAACACTAAAATTATCTCAAGGTGCCTTCTATATCTGTAGCATAGTTAACAAAAACACACACACACTATATATATATATATATATATATATTCTATTTTTGTGGGAAAAAATGCAGCTTTGATATGATCACTTTTTAAAAAAGTTTCCAATTCTGACTGGTATCTCTCTGAAAAGAAGAAAAGGTACAGTACTTTAAGGCAGTGAATAACATAAAAGACTCAAAATTAATCCAGAATTCCAGTACCTTATCCTAATGCTAACATGAAAGACTACTGATAACCATCAATAAAATACATTCTTACTCTAGAAGAAAAGGATTTTTTAGCCACCAGCTGTATGTAGGCTAGGAATTTTTCACAGTGTTCCTTACTCAATACCCAGAGTTCTTCAGGGAAACTCTTTATTCCCTTTCTAGCTTGTTTAGCTTTGCATGGTTTTTTAAGTGTTCCCTTTCATTAACAATATAGTTCATTCTTTGTCACAGCTGTCACCATTCTGCTTTACCATGATTTCAAAGAATGAAAAAGGAGTTTGACATTTTCCTTTAAGACAATCTTACACTCTGGGTACTTGCTACAAAGCAGAGGCTTCACTGATTACAACCAGAATCAGACATGTACCTGCTCAAAGGGTGTCATAAAAACAATTGAAATAAAACCATTACACTATATGCCAGATTAACAGCAACTCCCAGAACAAAGCCTTACAGTGTATAAAAATAGTTACGTAAAAAATTTACATAAAGGCAAACAAAAAGAAATCTTTAGTGCAGACATTTACAAAAAATATTTCAAACAGAACACAACATGGTGACCTATTATCATGGCTGTTGCCAAAATTAGTTTGTGGGGTTTTTTAGCTTGAGATAATTGTGTCTAAAATCCTTTGAAAACCTGGTAGTATGATCTGCTTAATGCTTGAACCATGAATAGCTGTCACTTCTTTGTATATGTTTAAATACAATCCATGTTCATGCTTCAATTGGTCTATATGTATTCTCTGAAAATATGAAAGATAAAGCCAGTTAAATATTTTTAAATGTGTTAACCATCCTAACTACTCAGTATCTATGCTGTAAATAAACAGCTATGAGAAAATTACTTTCTTCTGCAGCTCAGTGATGTAAATGCTTTCTTTCATGACAAGAATCACTGTTGCACTATTGTTCCCAGTAAATCCAGTAAGTTTGTCTGGTAAGTAATGGGTTATGCAGATCTACTGATCTGAAGGAATATGGAGAAGATGATTGCACCAAAGGCACACAAGATGTTTATGCTGCAACTTTTTCAAAATCCAAATTGACTTGTTTTCCAAGTCAATTGACTTTAAATCTTTCCTAGGACATAATTTCAGTATTCCCAATTCCCTTTTCCAAACTAGTAAAACAGTGATATTGCTGGTAAAGTGCCTACAGCAATGCTGCATCTCTTGATATACTGCGTAAATGCTCTAAGTAATCCATTACATTCTAAATATTTAACACAAAACTTGTGGTTTGAATTAGAAAATTCCAGACAATACTGACATATTGAAATTATTGACAGTTGCATTCATTTAAAGAAGAAACCTTGTTATGTAAATATGAAATATCATAATTCCACATATTTCCATATGCTTTAAACCCCTGCTACCTCAAGAAGGTATCCAGTGCTATTTACTTAAGATCACTGAAAATCAGGGTTGTCTACAGCTTTCCTGTGGAGGAGCTTACAATGCAAGCACCCCTGAATATGTAATACTCTCATTTTTAAGAATATTTGATGATTAGCTTAACAAACCTCTCTATGGTTAGTTGGTTTCCAGACTCTTGTGTTAACACAGTGTTAATTTTAAATGAGCTAAACTGGCCAGAAAAATGGTCTAAGCCTCTCCTTTGGGTACTAGGAGAGGCGCAGCAGTGGTGTATATATGTGTGAGCACAGGGTGGTGCTCTTGGTGCTCTGCAGTGCTCCTGTAATTCCCAACAGAACTTCGGCATCTGCCGGATCATTTGTAAACCGTTTACTTCATACAGATCCAGCAGGGGAAACTTTCAAACCTCTTACTAATGTAAGGCACAGTGTCTCTTTCCAGGCTAAAACTGATCATAGCACAGGTGTTGAAATCTAGACTAAGAGAATTGTTTTGTTCTAAGGGAAGGAAGTTTCATAACCTTTGCATTAATGATGAAAAAAGTGACCAAAGATTTGGAAACTGTTGCTTTCAGTAAGGGAAGAAGTTCCCGTAAACATTTCAAGTCATAACTTGAAACCTTCTGAACTCTATCTAAACATACTCTTCATATAAACACATACATACACGTGCACAGTGTACATTATACAAATTTGTATTGTCATTTCCTCGAACATATGCATTACCATAAAGCCAAGTATTAAGTTCCATCTGAATGTCAGACTTCTTTTTATATTTGTATGTGCATCTCTGAATTCTTAACTGGCCAAAAGCTTGAGTCTGTCTGTCCTAAAACTACACCACAAAATGACCCCACTGCCTCACCTCTGGAAGGTATCAGATTAAGCTAGAGCTTTGATCACCAGAGAGAAATGGTAGACAAAGAGATTTTAATACTGTAATATAAAACACTTACCTGGAATGATGACTGACACATTTTCTCTTAAGTTTCAGATTTATGATTGTTTTCCTCTAGTTTTTTGTTTTCTTCTATATTTCCAAGATCTTTGTCTACATGTTTTGATGCTGTCCTATAATGTAAAGGAAGGTCATTTTTGCACGCCTACAGCAATTTGTTCCATACTCATATTAATGACACTGCCTCCTCCCCTCACAGTGAACAGAAAATTTTGACAGTTCTGTTCTGAGCAGAGCAACAAGTTTGCATATGTCTGTAAATAGGCCAGTAACACCAGATCCCCCACTGCTGTGGGTACCACAGGAAGTATTGCAGCAGGGCTCGGTGTGCTTGATCTACCTCTTGAGGAATTCAGAATTATTCTGAGCTAGCAGACATTTAGTAAGGTTAAACCAGTTGTGGAGATCCATGTTTCTTGACAAATAATTGTGCAGCTTGTTTCAATAAACGTGAGTCTTCTTTAAGGCATACTAAAACGTTACAAGTGTGGCTAAAATATCTTGATCAACACGGCAATCGTTTGTGTATTTGTAGTAAATGACTTTCAGAGCCCGCGCCAAATATAAGCTCTTTAAACGTGAAGAAATTAATGAAAATTCTGGCACCACTGAAAAAAATCTCACCCTGGCTTGTAGGTCTGTGTTAGCTATGACTGACAAGATTTGCGTAAAGATAAGATTGTGTAAATGTTTGGGGGGTGGGGGGGAAAGAGGTATGCCTCATTTAAAATAGCAGGTCTTCCTTAATGCAAGTAGTGGTTATGAATTAGTAAGTTAAGTGCTTAGTTTAGTTTAGCACAATAAAACCACTATGCCATTCATTTAATCTGTGAGAAGCCTCACTGCCTGCCAAGGTGAAAGATTCCTGCACTGCTGTGATAACATTTTGAAGGCCCCAATTTTAAAAATGTAAATGGGCAAATGTGTTTGAGTGGGACAAAGTAAATCCCTTGTGTCAAAGCAGATTATCGTATCCGCATTTTCTCAACAGATAATTTGTTTCCCCTACAGAAAAGTACAGTCTGCTGCGACAGACTGATGCATATGCTCACCCTTGCTTCAGGGTACAGACCCAGAGAGACACTGACTCGCAAGGTACAGTGAAGACACAGGCTGAGGAGTGGGACATGGCACGCTGACACCATGCAGGAATGCGCGGACTGCACCGCACCGGTGGGATTATTGCTAGAAGGGTGCTCCTGTGCACATCCTCCATCTGAGCAAAGGCCGGGAGAGCGGCTGAACACCACTTGTGCCCTGGGCTAAGGACCTTGCTGAGGCAGGGAAGCTTAGTCCTTGTCTCTGAAGAGCTCCTGGGGCAGTGCAAATGCACCTCACCCCTGCCCACCTCTGGGAGTGCTGCTGAAATGCTGCTCTCCAGCTCGAGGTGGAGTGCCCGGGGAGGATGGGATTCTGGATACCAAATCCCACAGGCTACACTGAAAGGGACCACTCTAAAATCTTTTCGGTTTTAGAGGAGGTTATTTCCTGAAGGGCCATAAGTTTAGATGTTTTAAAGCTGCATTATCTTTTGCTGTTGGTTTAGGGTGCCTCTGTTATATTTGTGTGACTGACAGGAAGGTATCATGCTGAAAACCCATTTACTGCAAAGATCTGAGCTCCTCTTCATTGCAGGCAAATTAAATTTTAAAAGTGCTGAGATAGTATGACAAAGTAACTTGTTCTACAGTGGCAAATTTCTATTGTGCAGTAACATCTATTTTTTTTTTTTTGGTATTCAAAACCTGAAACACATTACATCAATAAAAGGGAAGGATATGAAATGCAATGAAGAAGGAAATTCAATGCTTTGGTAGAGACTGACCTTCTGTGAGCTTAACAACCTTTCACAAATCTCTTTAATCTTAACAAAAAAGAAACCACCCCTCAAAAAAATCCATTGAAAATTAAAAAGTTTATAATTTAAAACATGTTTGGTTTAGGTTGAGCACATAATTTGGCTTGTTATGTGGCTAATGAGTCTTTTCCATAAATAATTGTCACAAAATTGGAGACAATGGGGGAAGAGATGAAAAGCTGAAATAATCTGGACTCAGGCATTTACCTGACCTGAAGTGAGTTGGATATGAGAAAGCAGTACCATGCATATCTGTCCTCATATAACTGCTAATGTCTGCTCCTGGAGACTGGATAGACTACTGGCATGGCTCACTGGGATCCTTTTTTTTGGCTTCTCATCACCAGTTTTACAGTGCCCAAATCAGACTGAATCTCACATGACCTGACACTTAACAGTAGAGAAAGCTGTCTGGTCTTTGATTAGGTTAAAAGTATTCAATGACTAACGTCAGGAGATTCTGCAATGTGATCAGATTTTGATTTTTAAAGTAATCTATTTTAGATCTATATTCAGTCAAAGTAAATGTCACCTTTATTTTCCTAAAGCCACACTGAGCAAAAATGGGAGACTTAAAGGGCAACACTAACTGAAAGAGGCAGGTGCTCCAGAACTCTTTCGGAGGATGTTACAAACCACTTGCTTGAAATGAGAGCAGCAGCAGTTTTTCATGTCTGACAATCAGATGGATTTTGATTCTCAATGCCTGAGACTGAAATGCAGCTGTTTATTTATGATGGTTCAGTGATCCTGCTGACCTGCTTTTTTGTTCCCCAAATACCATTATCGAGGCAGAATCACCACCTCAGCACAAACAATACTGCAGCCTCTTTTTGTGCTATCTAAACAGTGTCATTAAGAGATGCAGGAGTTATTTTGCATGGAGGTGTGGTGCACAGGCAGTGCTTTGCCAACAGCAGAGTAGCAGCCACCCAGGCACAACACCAGTCCCCAGGGCTTGACAGATGTGGCTTGGGTTTGTAACAGAAATGTCTCAAAAATTGCGTTCCCTCACTTCCTGAGGTGACTTTGGGCACAGGACAAATGGTCCTTTTCCAGCTTAACATTCAACAACAGTTGTTCCTTACTTTTTTTGTGCATTAGCTTGCTCCATCTGCAACTCCAGATCTTCCTCATAATATCTGAGTAGCTGAGCAATAGAGTCTGAACTTACAGAAATATTCCCAAGGATTTACGCAAAAGGGAAGACAGCCCACTTTATCCAGACCTGGAGCAATCTCATACTGTCATTATCTGCAGCTCCACAAAAAAATCCCACATGCTTGATAGTGTTGTTTAGAAGAGCAAGAAGTTGGTTGTATAAATATGAGTTTACTCACTCAACTCTTCTTTCCTCCCACCCCCCCTTAAATTAATTTGTAAATCATGGAACATTCTGGGCTCTTGATAAAATTATGACTCGTATGTAATATTTATCTATGCTTGCTCTTCAGGAAAATAATTATCCTCAGGGAATCCTAATCAAAATCTCTCTGTAAGTAGTACCAATGTGAGATTTTTAGCATTCTTTGGAGTGTGTGTGCTGTGAGGCCACTATTTTCATGGCTCTTGTTCATGTACTGTTCATAGCATTGTTTGTAATATGAAGACCATTTTCCATGATAACTGTTTTGCCTGCTGTAGTGTAAATACAGACTGCATATAGGTGACCCAAAGATGGCTGTAGGGTTTTAATTTCTGATATCTTTTAATCTCACAAGTCTAGGCCTTGTCCTCAACACCATTTAAGGGTGGAAGTATGCAGTGCTGTTTGTCCTTGCTACCCAGCCTTGTGATAATGAAGCAAGAGCCACAGATTTCATTAAAGCTATACTCAACTGCACTGTTGCAGATGATTTTCTAGGAGCTAATGGTTTTATACATCCCAATCTGGACTAGCTGCAACCTCCTTATTTACTCCAATCTTACCTTCCACTTGCTCCAATTATTTTCAAATGTCCATCAGTAGGAAAAACCACAGAGATATTAGAAAAATATTCCAGTCATCAAGAAATGGTTGATCGTTTTTAATTTGTATTATTTTTTATTAGATTTGTGTTATGAGCTGACACTTTCAGAGATGTTTAGTAACTATGTCTTTTCTCTGAAAGGGAACTGAGTGAAAACAAATACAAATAGTAAGTCTTGTTGAAAACATAGTGAGTTTCTTACATATTTGGCCCACCACATCTACCTCATATGCTTGTTTGCTATAAAGTATCAGAAAACCAGAATTGTTATGCTTCAAGTGCTCAGTTTCAGAGATGCCAGTAACCTTTGTCATTACTGTGACCTAAGAAACATTTCAAGAGTTTGATGTGCTCTGAGTGTGAACAACTTTAAGACTGCTGCTGTGATTCAGCTGGACCAGCTGAAGTTTCCTTTGCTGGATGTTGAACCACTTTAACCTTGATCTAGCCTCATGTGATGAGATTTGGGCACCTCCCAACTCCAGGGATAAAAATGGGGCCAAGATCCAACTACATGCCAACTTCCATGACTAGAGAGCAGGGAACAGGGTACTGAGTGCACTATTTCCTTTCTGAATATTTTATTTCTGCTGTACCCTCAGCTGTTTCTGGCAAGATGAAAATTTCATATATGAAGCATTTACCTAATATGGGTGTCCTGCAATCTCAAATGACGCTCGACACAAAAATTTTAGAAAGATTCTGAAGTGCTAAGTTATATTCTGTTTGGTACAGATTTGTTTACAGCATCCTTTTTGGAAAAAGGAGAAATCTGCAGAGAACAAGTGTTTGGCCTTCTGCTCAGGTGAAGGAGAAACAAGGCATGCTGGGGTAGGTAGGCTCAACTCTTTATTCAAGAGAAGGCTGGTTGCAGGATGTGGAATACAGATGAGTCTCTGATTTATGGGACAATATTCACACTGAAAAGAATATGTGGAAATAATCAGCTTTTCCATCAAGTGAAGCTGAGGCAGTGAGTAACTGTACAAGTGATTTATTGTGAATATATTCCAAGGCTATAATCCCTACTCAGTGTGGATGACAAGACAATAGAAGATTATACAAACCACAACACCAATAACAAAAAAAGTAATGTTTTTCTTGCCTCGGCAGACTTGGAAAGTTCTGTGCTGCTGCCTTCTCAGACTTTCCTTTGGCGTCACTTTGGGGATAGAGATTAGGTGAGTTATTGGTCAAGGGCGGGTTCAAAAAATAACTACTACCTGCTGGCCTGGATGAAGATGGGGGGGTTGTGTCCAGAGGTGTAAGTTGCTTTTTGCAAGGTCTACTTTGATTTCTAGGCTATGATTCACAATGAAAACTTTGCCAGAATAGGTACTGACATTCTGCTTGCTCCTGCAAGTGTGTTAAGAAAGCAGGGAGGATAACAACAGATCAATTTAAAAATACACAGAGAACGGGAAATCATCAATGATGATACATTAATTAAGGGCTTTGGAAGCCAGCAACCATGTGTCAAATACAGAGATTACTGTTTAACTATAAAGGATTTTTTTTTCCAGTGACCCTGTCTAATCAATTCTAGTTCTAATTTTTCCTCTCAGCTTTAGGAAGAGAAGCTGAACATGAGGAAAAGAAGTGGTGGCCATTTAGATTATGCCATATCCTATCTTTGAAGCAGAAAAAGTTGTTGTAATTCATAAATTCATCTCATGCTATATTCTACAATTCCTGTCAGCTCTCCCCACACTACTCAAAAGTGCAAGAAGAGATATTTTACCTTCTCTGCCCTTGTTATACTCAAACCCCCTCATCCAAAGAAACTCAAAGCAGTGTACCACACTTTCATGGCTCCACATTCACACATTTGAAAAGGCATGACAAAGTTATGCTAGACATTATTGCAACAGTAGCAAAGTGTGGGAGGAAGAGCACTGTGTTGTTACTTTTAATTTTTTTCCCAAAAAAAGCATAAGCTTTGGAAAAAAACCAAAAAACTCTCAATAGTATCTGAACATCGTTCTGTTCATGGGTAATTTATAACAATTCTATATTTGGAAAACTTGAAAACCTGATCAGTTATGGTTGAGCCAAAGTCATTATGTATTATCCCAAAAAAAAGAGCATTTCTTAGCAGATGGAGAATTCCTTGTTGTACTTTCACATCAGTGGAAAAACATTTGTTCATAGTAAAATACCACTGGTATATTTTAGATTTCATTTGATACAATTTTAATGGAAGATCATACTAAAACCAATTGAACTTTAAGATTGCTTTTACACCTGTACTGATTGGAGCAGGTTATGCACAGCCACTTAACCTCCCCTGCTCAGAAGCAGCTCTGAGAGCTGTCAGAAAACAAGCCTGCTTCTGACTGCCCTCAGTTCTCCCTGGAGACAAAGGTATGGGGGAAAGACCAAGTGGGGCACACAGTAATAGCCAGCTTCAAAAGGATGGAGAAACACAGTCACTTCTTGACACCTTCCCATTTATTTTCTGAAGTGAGCTTCTGTGACAAGGAAGAAACTTGAAAATGGAAAATGCTGTTCTATGCTTATGATGTCTAAAACCTGGATTGGGATGAGAGCTCTAGATATTTCAGCAACAGAAGCTCTGTTTTTACCAATTTTATTTCAGAAATCTCAAAGTACACATGAACAAAACAATTAAGGATCTCTCTTCTCCCTGAGATGGTTGAGTCTTATTCTGTATGTTATTCCTTTTTTAAAGCAAACAAGGTAACCAATTTCTAAATGAAGGCAGTTTCTAGCGCCACAACAGCCAGACTTCCACACATCAAGTTCCACCATTGAGTACTATATTAAATGCACAGAGTCAGCACAGACTTGGCTGTCAGGAAACAAGACCTCATTACTATTATGATCTATGAAAATCTTAGAACCCCACCTCCAGGAGATGAGTCCCATTAAGCATTAGGACAAGCCAATCAGAGGTACCAAGTTTCCTTTTGCTATCAAGTGCACCTACTGTGACAGCTTTTCCCCACTCCAGAAAACTGGAATGCTGTAGAGGAAGGAAAACAAGTAAACATACATATCTTCTTGTCAGTGTTCTTTTTCCAGCTTAGTATAAAGTTTTCAAAAAATTCTTACTTTGATTTCTTCACATAGAGCCAGTAGACAACACCTGCAATCAGAGCAACCAGCAGAAGACCGACCACAATTCCCACTATTAGCTTTGCCTGGTCATTAACCTTTTCACTATTGTCATCTGAAGCAAAAAATAAAAGTTAATGAGGTGACCTATGATAAAGTAAAGCATTATAACATTTCTAAAGAATTTTACCAGAAACAGAAAAAGGGATTAGAAAGTAAAAAAAAAAAAAAAAAAAAAGGAATAAAAAAATACAGAGGAAACCATCCATACCATTTCTATCCTCTGGCTCATCATATTCTGGAATACTTACTGAAATGAAAAATGTTAAAATTTAATTAAAGACAACACAGACCTAAAACCACCTTTAATTACCTAATTACAGCAATGACAAAAACTGGAACAGTGTTTTCCAAACAAGATATTTAATCCCATCTTTAAATAGAAGCCTTTCCTTTGTAACTATACTATATCCATTAGAAGAATCTTACTCTAAACCTGTAATATTCAAGTCAGAAATATTTCTGATGGAGAATTTCTGTGCTACCTTTCCAAAACTTCTCACTACCTTTCATCATGATATATGATTAAAGCCCAGTAGGGCTGATTTCTGTTGTGAGTCAAGTCATACTATTAATAATAAACTGTAATTTAGAGATTAAGAGATATTGTTAATATTTTAATAAATAAATATCTCTGTCTAGTAAATAAAGTGTTACTTTGCAGTATTTTGTATTATTATGTTGTACTATTATTTTCTAATATTGTTTACTTTTGTAGCTAGCCAAGAAAGTAATGAAGACTAAATTAGTTATTGTAGAAAGCTATCAATAAGTTTTATGTACTACTGATCCAGAGTGGATTTACAATTGCTTGACTTAAGACAAAAAGGTTAAATATCTTAATATTAACATTACTATGCAGACCTACTCTTCATTTTAGTGTGATGTATGGGAACTTTATGAGAAACTGTAACTTTAAGGAATTTATCTTTAGAGGACACTCACTAGCAGAGACGTTCATGGAGGTCACAGTCCTTTCTAGCTCATTTTCTGCAATGCAAGTTAAAGTTACATTTTCCTCAGGAGCAATTACAATTTTACTGGAAAATTTCCCATTAACATATTTTGTCTCCTCTGTCTGAAAAGGTGAAAAATGAAGATTAGTCTCCTTTAAAAACACAAAGAACGATACATGCATCACTTGCATTACACATTGAAAATGTTCAGAGAGAAATAACTTTCAACTAACATTTCAGTTTTCCAAACAATAGCAAGAGAAATACTACATTGCTTTATTAAATGATAATGTGAATATTTGAAAGAAAAAGTTGGCCAAAATATCTAGTTATAGATAGTATAGTGTCCACTGTAAGACAGTGATAAAAAAGTGTTTTTTTCTGAAAAAGTTAACAACATTCTGTATTTGATTTTAATTCATGTATTTAAAAAATATTCCAAGTGAAAAAAATTCTTAAAAAAATTTCAGATTTCTAAGGCATAATTTTTTCTATCTTGCTGTTTCTCATTTATGTCATTATAAGGGGAAGAATTGGTCCAAGTTTTCCTGTTTCCAGCTTTCCAAGTTATTTCCACACTAAGCATTATTTTGCCTAGCTACGTGTGTCTAGTAGCACCTATAGTATCTGTACTGTAATATTGATGTGTTGTTCCTTAAATTTGCTGCACATCATTCTTGGATTAATGCAACACCCAGAGAAAATTATTTGCAATCATTTATATAGCTTCAAAAAAATTCCTGTCCTATACCTACAAGTAAATGGACAAATTTTGCCAGCTACACATAATTTCTGTAGGCTCAAAGCAAAACCTAATGGAATGAAATGGAATCTACAGGAGCACTGTACATTGTCCTTCAGCCACTGACTGTAGAGAGGTCTCATTTATTTTTCCTGCTAAGGCAAAATCTGGCAATACTTTTCATGGGATTTGGTAATCCATATAAAAATACTTCAGTTTGCATATTTTCCAGGTATTTTCCCTGCTATATACGACTTCTTATTTATCCCTCAGGATGAATGCATAATCGTTCTGTTTCCAGTGAGAAACATACAAAAACATAAATACTAGGATAAAAGCTGCAAAGCACATAAGGAACTATAGTGAATGTAACTTCTGATTCACACATGCCAAATTTCATTACATTTCACTCAGTTAATGCCTACATCAAGTACCCATTTGCTTTCTAATGTAAGTTCTACAATTCCATCATTATTTGCAAATTCTTTATGCAATGGCAAAATCAACACATTACCCAGATAAAACAACTTAGTACCTTCATTTTAAAAATGCATATTTCATTTGTAACCTTTTCTTTTTCCTTTCAGCTTCAGCTTGTAGCCAGTGGATCTCCTCTACCTTCACCTGCTCTATTCAAAAAGGTTTTATCATAAAAAAATCATCCAAGTAAGCACCATGTAGCTACAGCTACCACTTAACCTTCCCTTAGATAATGAAAAAGACTTTCCTTCAATCTCACTACCTCAAAAATGTTCCTTGATTTTAATCTGCACTTCCTATACCCTAGATTTTGGTGAATAAATTAGAAAGATACTTGCTTTGTTTAGGATGCTTCCGCTGCCCGTAACTGTCCACTGCACTGCTGGTTTGGGGAAACCTTCCACGTGGCAGATAATTGTTTTAGACATTTTATTTGTGTTGGTTTTCTTGGTCATTTTGATCTGAGGTTTTCCTACAAGAACAATATTACAGTTAATCATTTTATTTTGAAAGAACAATTAATAATCATAACTATCTGCTTGCTTACCTTCCACAATAAGTTTAAGTGTCTGTCTTTTCCTCAATCCTTCGACCTCCTGTAGAGTAGTTTCACAGACATAGTTTCCAGCATCTTGATACTGAAGACTTGAAAATGATGGACTTGTTTGCATTCTGGTATTGTCCTGATAAAGTCAGGAGTTAGAAACGACAGAGATGGACTCACAATACATTAATCCCTTAATGACTACTATCAACAGAAGTTTTCACATGCTTTGGAAAATTAGAGCCTCACTTTTTTAAGCTGTTTCCCCATTAATAAGTATATTTGAATATCCAGCATGAAAAGTGGAAACTGCTGGAGATTTATAGAAGCCATCTCTTTCTTGAACAATTTTGCTTTTAAATCAAGAGCATAGATGGGATCAATTATTAGCTCTGAGCTTTTCTAGTAGGTTGGTAGAGATCATGAGTGATAAAACATTTGAGACACAAGTCCTCTAGGCCAGGCTTATGAGATCAACATATGCTCATAAACAACCATCAAACATCATTACTATAAATTTCCAGCACTACAGGTTTTGTATAAAGCCATCTTCTTTAATAGCGACATTTTTCACCATCTAATCTTTCAACCCTTGCCCTTTTGTTATGTTTATCAGAACCAAGACCAAGCACACCTCTGACAAAATACACTAAAATTCCCCCAAATGGGCTTTTCTTCTTAGAAGAACCTTATTCTCAAAGGGCCTTGTATAGAACATTTCACAGAAGTTGTATTTGTGTTACAATATGCTTTAATTCTCTGCATTTGGAAGCTGAGCTGAAAATTACAGTAACTGATTTTCAGCCACCAATGTGAGTAGATCTCATTTTAACCACATGCTTAAGACCTATTTTAACAATATTATTTAAAAAGCCCAATGAACAACTTTCTTCCTTCCTTCCAGAACACTGAAGTAGCAGCAGTATTATGAAGAGGTGAACACCCAGATGGAGTGTGAAATAGATGAATTACTGACCTTTATCCAAAACACAGTTGCATTTCTACTAGAAGAAATTGTGCATGACACAGGCAGGGCCTCTCCAATCTGTTTTGTGACTTCTCCACTAGGAGTAAGCTGCAAATCCAGATCTGGGATAGAAAGAACATTTGTTAAAAGTTAATCTCAGAAAGCCTGGCCCAGTTCAGAGGCTTATCAAGCAAAGAAAATGTCACTAATTGCACTCATTAAATTCAAGATTTCATTTCTTCAATAAAATTCAAGTCAATTTTACAAGGAAGGGAGATGAGAGAATTATTCTAAAACAGGCATTGCAGAACATTCATATTTTTGCTGTAATTATAGGCTAAAAAGAAAAGCAAAACCTCACTAATCACTAGACAAATGGATACAATTTTTTCACCTTGTTCTGCTGAAAGAATGACACTGTAGGCACAAGAAACTGAAGAAGTACTTTACATAACAGTATGTGCATCTCAGAAAGAGAAGCACAGAATGCTGTGAGGGTAGCTTGCTATGGGCCAGGTAGAAATGCATCTTCAGGGGATGACTAGTGCAGGTGGGGACAGGTTACCCTAAATGGTAATTCTGGAGAAAAAGGCAGGTCAAGGGCTACCTTTCTTTTGTGTGATAAAACTAGAAGATTTTTACCCTCAGAATCTGAAGGAGATGAAGAAGGTCAAAGAGGGTGTATGAGACATATGATACGTACTGAAGGGGTGAGAAGTCTAAATTACAGGTTTGGAGAACTGCATATGAAGTCCTTTATTTTTTCTCATTTGTAACTTAAAATGCCACTTTTGTACCTCAAAAAAAAGTCCAAGCTCTGCCTGACATATTTAAGCTCAAGGGAATTTGCAGTCAGCGACAGCTGTGTTTAACACAAGGCAGGGTGAGAGCCAGTAACAGAAACATCAGGAAACACTGCTCTGGATTTTTCTTAGTTTAAGGATTTGGTGGGCTGGTCATTTTAAAAAAAAATTAATCCTACAGTGGAAGAAAAGCAGAGCTTGCCAATATTTATTTTGCCTCCCCGCTGACAGTGCCTTGCTTGTAAGCCAAGCTGCCTGATTGAATGACTATCACAGATGTGCACATACACAAACACATGCAGTCAAAAGCACACATTACTTCATCTCAAATATAGTACTTGCTGGAAAAGCGCTGCAAAGTCTCCTTTTGGCTTTTAAGCAGAGCTTAAAAAAAGCTTGAGACAAAAATCACAGTAGAGGAAAGTGAGTTTTTCTTAACAAAACAGTGAACTTTACTAGTGGCTTCATTCAGTGGTTACTCTGGGAACAAACACCATTGTAATTAAAGGTAGGACTTGAGGAAATAGCTAGGGTTCAGCCTGTACTATGGGTCTGCAGCATGATTATCTGTGTTACAAGCCCAGTGTCTTTTCTGAGAGGTCAGAACTGTACTTTCATCTGTGAATGAGTGCCCTGCTGGCCCCTTTGTGTGGTGTAACTGGGACTACAATCCCTCCCACACAGGAAAATGTACAGTGTATGAGGTGAGCTACATGACTCAGAGCAGTATTTGTATGACTTATAAGGCAAGACAGAATTCAGCTACTGTTTAACATAGGAACCCCTCTAGGAGTTCTACATGAGCAACTTGATTTAGCTTAATTTTCTGCCAGTTTATCTGTAAGGTTCACAAAGAAATGTGATGCAGTTACCTTTACCTCTCTACTTAGTAAAGAATCTCTCTTTGGTACAGAAGTATGAGGAGAAAACATTTCTTGCATATAGAAGACTACCAAAATTAAATTTTTGTCTCCATTAAAATAAAAATTTCTTCTGTGAGAATTTTCTGTACATTTCTCGTTTGGCTTTGAAATGTTCTTCAGAAACAAGCTCCTCATCAGGCACCATTTTTCAATATATGCTAACTCTTAATGTGGTCTCATTTGAAGTCTTGCATTGATTTCAGTGCTGTCTTTGCATACCAAGTAGGGCAGGAAGAGACAAATAGTGCATTCTGCATGTATCGCCGTATCATGTGAGGGAGGTATGGAATTAAAGTGGGCAAGACTGGAGCACATATTTCAGTTTGGAAGCTGTGGCACATCTAGGACAGACTCTCAGCATTTAAAGAAGGCCTCTGATGGAATACTGTGCTGCAATTGGGAAAACTATGCAGGCACTTGTTTGCTGTCTGAACTCCATAAATAAACTAGCAGTCAACTGGAAACTTCTCCTACTATCTTGAGAATAGATTTTTCCATGCAACATTCAAAAGGTGATTTCACCTGTATTTTCAAGGCTTTACTGAAAGACAAGACAAGTCAAGACAAGGCTATAAAAATATCTATAGAGAAATACAAATGCCATACTCCTAAGACCTTTAATTTACTGGATGGTTTGCAGAATGCATTTTAGCAGAAAGGAAAACATCACAAAGAGGAAGTTCCACAGACCTACTTACTCCACACTAGGTTTTATGTGCAGAAACAATTACAGAATCATAGAATGTTTGGGCTAGGAGAGACCTAAAGGATCCTCTGCTTCCAACTCCTCTGCCGTGGGCAGGAAAACCAACACTGGGCCAAGCTGCTCCAACCCCCACAGCAACAGATAATGAAAGGGCACTGTGGCTTGAAAGAACTGCTTCTTTATTAGCTCAGGGAAGATATACCTGTCCTCTACTGCTGGGTGCTTTCCTTGCCTCACTCAGGGTGTGCTTCTACAGCTCTGTAAGTGGCTGTAAACAGCTTTTGCCCTGGTCCTCTGCCTGCCAGTTTTGCTCATCTGACCCTGGGCAAATTCACTGAAGGTACAGAGCTGGCAGACAATTTACAACCTTGTGTGAAAAACCCCAAACCCACAACATCAATCCTGTTCTGTTGCTGCCTCTGTAGAGGGAAAAATCATGCCAACCACGAGCACTCAGTTCTGCTGGACTTTAAACTGGGACCTTGGATGCACAGATCCTGCTCTGAAGGGCAAGAGCTCAGGTTATACAGTCTGTCCTTTATGGATAAGGCAGGGAATCTTTCATCCCCCCTCAATTTCCTTTATAAATGATTTCCCTAAGCATTACAGGTAACTCTGGTGCTTTAATGTCAATTTTCAGCATTCCGTGAGTCTCATAATTTACAATTAACTTGAAAAAGGGAGCTTGGTATTCTCTACCAAAAAAAAAAAAAATTGAGGATTATGGTATGATATTTTATTTCATACCAGCAAAATACTGAAGTACCTTAAAGACGAGGCATGGTCTGGACATTCAGGAATTACAGAACTATTCCAGGTCACTGCGCCTCATAAAAAAAAAAAAAAAAAAAAAAAAAAAAAAAAAAAAAAAAAAAAAAAAGCTTTATTGCAGATAGAGGTGTTTTGGAAAAACAAAACAAGAAAAAATGAACCCTGAGTAAAGTGAAGTAGTAGGGTGATCAGTGCAGCTCTGAGTTCTGAGTTCTGAGTAGCTGCATTAGCTGCTAGCACTGGGAAGACTCATGTCTAGAAATTACATGTTTCTCTGGCATAGTAAAGCTCTTTGTGTGTGCAGACAAAATAGAAGAGACAGGAAAACTGGCTTGTTAAAAGCAACTTGGAGCTGAGGAAGACATTTTTAGAGTAATTATTTATGAAAGTAAAAGTAGACATGCAATCCACTTGGAGAGAAATTAAAGGGTTGGTTATACCAGAGCAAAGCTACCTTTGCTATCCTGCAGTGAACAGGCAGCAGCACAGAGCCCTTTTCAGGTTTTACCTGCTCAACTCTTGGCAAACAGAACAGGTAAGCAGGGTAACAACAGATGATATTATTAAAGCCAAAATATTCTTTAAATATAATAGTGTAATTAATCATGTGTAGTTAATTAATCATTAATCACCAATATATTATGCATGTATTGTACCTCTTCCAAGAAAAAAAAATTCAAAACCAAGTATAGAAACATGAAGTTTGTTTTAATGTAAAGTATAACTACAGTGGAAGCCTTTAAACTTCTTTATCCTTCAGATTCCTCTGAACCTGTCAACTGTTGATGATACTGTGAAGACTACAGACAACCAATGTTTTTAGGAGAAAACATCTACCCCGGCTTGAGTTTTATTTAACAGCCTGTGATAGTATAGCAGAGTTTGAAAGAGTTCCTGCTCTTATCTTCTGCATAAAGAGATTAAAAGCAACTATTGCTTCAACGGTTCAACCAGTTCAATGGCTGGTTTTGAAGTGTTGCTGATAGTGTGACTAAACAGTATCCAGCTAAAGAAAATTTACTGAGCTCTGTAGCTCTCACGATCCTTGGAAAAGCAGCAACTTTTCCTACGTGAGCATAACGGCTTCCTAAGCTTCTTTTCAAGGCTCCTTACATGTTAACCTCATTGAGGGAATGGGAGCTTGACTATGAAGAATGAGCTTCAGTTATATTCCTGTGGATTAGCTTCCATGTTTGTGTACATTCTAAGGCACAGCTGAAAGAGAGTAATTTGCCCTATATATGTTCACATGAGCAAAAGATAAAATAACAAAATTCTCACCCTATGTGACAGTGTAGTAGAACCATATACTATCCAAAGCTACATGAAGTAAAACTATCTAGCCAATGAATTGAGAAAGTCAAGATTTTCAAACAGAAATACATTAGAATAAATAGGAATGGCTGGACATGCCTTCAAACCAACGCTTCATCTGTAGGTAACTGCACTAAGCTGCATACACAAAGCAGAGAAACCATCCCAGGAAGTCCAAAATCAGTTTGTGTCCTACCTAGGAGTGCAAAATGCAATGACTTACAGTGCACAGTGATGGTGGTTGAGTCCATCATGCTTTTGTCGGTCAGAGAGCACTTGTATTCTCCTGTTGCATTTCGTCTCACATCTGTCATTATGTAAGTATCTGAGCTTCTCATACCTTCTGTTTCTCCCTGCAGGTGGAAAACAAGACATTTACTGTACCTGGGCCTGCTATACCTACTAATTTTTGTTGAGGATTTTTTTTTAATTATAAGGATGGTGAAATACTCCGAAACACGTATAGACACGGCATCATTGAAATGTAATTACCTATTAGTTAAACTAACATTTACTTCCTGCATTATAACATTATTTTAAAAAAACAACTACAATCAAGAGCGTACTCTTTTAATTGAATGACTAACTCATTTTAAAAGGGTGTTACAATACAAAATTTGAAACATTTAGCAGAAAAAGCCAGTCTACTAACACATACTGCAGAAATCAAAAAAACAAAACAGTGTTTCTAAATCTGATTCTGATATATTCAGTTTAGGACAAATCATGAACTGAATTGTACTGCATTGCACATTTTTGAACAGCACAAGCACACTGGTGTTTTGAATTAGCCAGCAAATGTTGCTTTATGGCTGTCCAGTTCCCCAGTTTCTCCCTGATTGCTGACTTAGATAGCTTTGAAACCAGCATAAAATGATACCTTAATTCCTATCTCTGAATCCAGAAAGAGATTTATAATACCTGTGAGCCTTTCAAAGAGATCACCCACTGCAGCTCTCCTTGAGAGAAAGGACCAGTACCAGGCAGCAGGGAGCCCGAAGATAAGACAAACTTGGGTGTTTAACTCACTCACTGTGCTAGTGGAGCAAGGAGAGATACCAGACACTTTTTCACTGGCATTTAGTGAATTTCTAGGATGACTCACTGAATCTAAATGGCTGTTCTGAGATAAGGACTTCAGCTCCTAGCTCCCTTACTCTCTCCAGCAATTCAAACATGCCAGGAGTCCAGAGTAGATGATGATGATTATGTTCAGAGGGTGACATGCTGGTTTTGAAATATCTGAAATGATACCACTTCTTTTGGCTTCTTGCAAGAACAGCTCTGCTCTGAGCTGCAGCAGGAACAAATAAGGCATATAAAACAGGACTGGGAAGCAGGACATGGGAACAGGGACCAGGAGTCTTAGAATATAAAGCCACATCTGTCTGTGGATTTCACCAGTGCTAAGAAGATTAATGGTAACAAAGCCTTTATTTTTCTCAGTCTGTGTCTTAAGCATTTTACAGATTTGTTCTTCTGTGCTGTCACACACATTATTTTTTCTGTTGTTATGCCACAAACAATTAAAAGAAAAAAAGAAATTGCACAAAGATTAATCTGTGAAAGTCCAAAAAATAGCTGAATTAATTTGCTGTACTTTCACTGCTGGATCTGTGTTATGATAACAGATGAAATGGTTTACTTCAAGATGCTAAACTGCTGTAATCAAAATTGTTTATTAAAATACCTGATGATTAAATAAAGCCTTTTAATTTTTAGTAGGTCTAAACTCCTGAAAAATTTGGGTGGACTGGGGGGAAGGAGAGATTTTTTCAAAAATATTTTGCCAACTGAGATGAGGTGTTCTCAGAGCATGATATAATGGTCAATGTCTATCTTCAGTGTTTGTTGCATCTAATTCCTTTCTTCATTTGTCACAAAACCATGTAGACACTGACATGTAACAATGTCTGCAGGAAGGAATGATACAGAATATTTCACTAGGCAGCGACAGCAAGGTAGGACTTACTGGAACGTAAAACAGGAACTCTTGTGGAGGAGGGTTGCCATTTCCTGAGCACTTCAGAGTGATGTTATCGCCCTCTTTAATGGTACTACTTTGTGGCAGCACTTGAATAGTCACCTTCTCTGTTGGGTCTGTGAAAATAATGTACATATTTAATAGCTTCAGTGTAACTGCACAGCAACACTATACATATGATATTCATTGCCCAAGAAAATGCAATTTTATTATCCTGCAGCTGAAAATATTTGCATGTGTAGATCTTTTTATAAAAGAACTTAAAGTTAATCACACTTTCTATATACTTGCCAATTAAGTGCAAAGAACTCGTGCAACATAAAATTAATTCTTCTTCTCCAAAATACCTGTAACTGAAACAGCAATGATTACAACTATGCCATGTGCTTTAAGGCAAAAGAAATCCTGATTAGTATGAACCATTTCATGGTGTGATTTCATTATGAGGGATTAACTTGTCCTCTGTGAAATTCCCTATTTGGAGGACTGCAGCAATCAGAAAAAAAAACTGAAGCTCTCAATGCCATGCATTAGTACTAGATAACAGCCTTCTGGCATTAAAAAGAAATAAATATGAACTAAGCAGCTATGCTCAGCCTATTCTATATGCTGATCAGTACAGGCTTTCAGAAAGACAAGTTTGGTGAACATAATAGAGCCCTTAACACAGTCAAAAGAACAGTAAATGTAACATACTTCTGTCATGTTTACTGAAGTTGAACTATAACTTACATTTTACTTTCATAATCTTTTTTAAAGCAGAGTATTCTTCAGCAGATGCTATTCTTTCTAAGTAGAGGCCTAAATATAATTTTAAAAAACAAAGTAAAATGAACTAAATTAAAATAATATGGGCAGATAACTCTCACTATTTTAATGTCAAAGGATAAATGAAATTCCATCAAAGATGTCAGTCTTGCATTAAGATACAGCACAGTGCACCTTATTAGACACTAAAAAAGTCTCCACAGCAGAGAAAGCCCTGGCTGACAGGTGATTTTGTGTGTTTAGTGAAGCGTGTGCTCTACAGCCCTCCCAACCCTTTAGGCATTCCTCATGTCTGTGTCCTGTGGTGGGATTTCTCAGTGCCAGGAACTGCACTGAGAGCCCTGACACAGCCCAGCCCCTCACCCTCCCCAGGACAGGACAGGGGCTGGATTCCAGCCTGCCACAGCCTCCCTCCTTCAGAGCCTTGGCTCCCTTCCCATGGAACCACCACACATGGCCAAACAAGCTTCTACCTCAGTACCTTCAGAGCAGAAGTACAACTTTGTCTGCTTGGAAAAAGGAAGTCCAGCATAACTGCTGGTGTGGAATACAACAGATGCAAAGAGATAGCTGGCCAGGAATGCCATGCATGACCTTCTTGGTAGCTGCTGGGCCAAAAAAACTCAGTTTCAGGGGCTACTGCAACACATCTTTCCTTCTGTCAAGTTTATGTTAAGGTAAAATTATCATAAAGAATGTCTAGATAATCCTGGAATTGCTTAGGCTTTGTCTTGAGACTGAAATGGGAGGAATTAATAAAGAGAAAGACTTTAGAACATGTTTTTCACTGCAGATATAAGCAGAAGGGCATTAAAAATGGACACAATTAAACAAAAGTTACATTCTTGCAAACCACCAGTCTTTTCTCTAGAAATATCCTACCCTTCTATCTACTGTAATCAACCAGAAGCAAATTTTAATTTAATTTGCTAAGCTAGAGAAAAACCCCAAACATACAGAAGTAAAGTCTACTTTAACTGCTGTCTAAGATGAAGAGGTCATTCTTCTGAGGAAGATGCAGCCTGAGAACAGGCAGATGGTGTCCAGTGCCATGCAGAATGGAGATTGGTATGAATAATATACTCCCCTGCTTTCACTAAGAAACAGGAGCAGCCTGGTGAAGGCACATCAGTGGCACACATGCCTGACTTGGCTTATCTCACCTGGTGACTTTGCAAATCTAAGATTCTGCTTTCTACAACAGCAAAATTCCAAGTGCTAGCACCAAAGGCAGCCTTTTAGTAAATGAATGCTGCTATCCCAGAGCTACCCCAGCCACTGTGCCATTTCCAGGAAAACACCAATGCTGGAAGCAGCTTGAGTGTGAAGTATCCTTGACTCTAATCTGTTATGTAAAGCAGTTTATCCATAACAACACAGACGCCTGATAACAGGACATGACTGGGAACCCTGCCTGACAAACATTATCTTTTTACACTGATTAATGCTGAGCAGAACCCTACATAACTGGAGCCTAGATAATTAAATATCTGAGATACTATATAAGTGTCCAGCTCCAAGAGTTCTCTCCTAGTACTCCTTGCTTTCAGTAGCTTCCTTTTGCAGCTGCAAAAGCAAGCACATAACTGCTGCTAGCTGAGCTAAATTATTCTAATCCAAGTAACATCCAACACAACAAGAGCTAATTCACTCTTCTTCTCAAACTAGGTTACAGTGGCTGGCTCCTTCCAGGATGTGAGCTAGCTATTAAACACTTGAGTACTAAAGACTGCACTAACTCAACTCAAAAGATAAAATAAACAAACAAATATTTCTTAGATCCTGACTGAATAGATATATCTTTAAAAAAATCTTCTGAAGGTATAATTTTAATCATGCTCTCCCCATTTCTTTAGGAGAAATAGATAAGTTGCAAGGAATGAGTAGCAGGTCTTTATGATTTTGTTCTATTGCTTTAGAGACACAAAATATCATACCTTTGATTGTCAATCTAAAATTAAAAAAGGCTGAAAGACTTCCATTTCTTAAGAGTTGTAGTCTGCCATTTTTTAATCTGCATTATATTTGACTCATTTAAAAAAACCACAATTACTGAGAAACTAATTAGGAACACTGAAATAAACTAAAAAAGCAAAATCAAATCTGATGGGTCATTATCACAGCAGTCATGAATGCATCTCTTGAAGCTTGGACATCCATTAATGAAGAATTTCACAAATTCATTTGGAGATGCAGAGTAGAGTAAGGAACTGAAGTTACAGCAGAGTAAGGAACTGAAGTTACAGCAGACGAAAATAGTCAGAAAGAAAACTGGGTAACTCCACACTCTAAATCCAGAGTTCATACCTGAGGCCTCTTCAGTACTGAAGAATGTGCCTGCCTCCCAGTACATGCTAATTAGCAACACACTGCTGGAATTATTTAAATTGTGTGTTACTAGACCAGGACTAGAAGAGCTAGTTTATCAAACATTAAATCTTTATACAGAGGGAACACTACACATGGCCAGTGACCATCCCAGGGCCATGCAGACTTCTTTTCCCTTCATATTGGCTAGTTCTTACATGCAAGTGCATGTAGTACACACAGCACAGAAATCAGGAACAGCCTTACCCTCAACAGGTGAAATGGCCCTAATGCATGAAAGCAGAGGAGAAATGAGGACAGCACAGCATCTCCTGGCAAGTAATAGCAACAAATGCTTTATTTCCTGGGAACATCTGCCATGCACAGCAGGAGTTATTAATGGTCATGGGGCTCCACAAATGACAGAAAAAACCATGATGAAATTTGGTACCCAGGTTTTTAAAGCAAAACCAAAAAAAAAAAAAAAAAAAAAAAAAGAAATGCCTCTAGCTTTAAAGTGATGGGATAGGTGTCTACAGGCTGGAAACGCCTATGGTATTCCCATGGATAACAGCTGTCCCAGAGGTTTTCCTCTCCTTTAGTTCTGCTGGTTGTCACTCTGGAGCAAGAGCTGATAAAAAGACAACTCTGACTTCAGATGAAACCAAAGATCAGCTGCTCCAAGCAGCTTGGTTTTATTTGATCACAGTCAAAACTGGTCCCCTACCCTGTGGCTCATCAAACTCTATCTGTAGAGGAAAAGCAACAATTGTCTAGGCAGAACACACATGGTGCTTCCAGCCCATGGCTTTTGTTTTCAAGGCAGTGGTGCACTCACACTACTTGGAGAAATTGAATGCCTTATTTTCTTTGTTTGCAGCTGGATTACACAGTTGTCATACAACACATTGTTAAGGCACAGATGCTGGACTGTATACTTAGACCCTATCATTCCCAAAACAGGGACTCATCTTTTATAAGATGAAGTGGTATTAGAAGTGTGCAGAGAGGTAACACTCGACTGGACATATTGTCTGTCTCCTGTTCCTCTACATCCTGCTGTGACCTGCTGCCTTCTACAGTCCTTCAGAAGTGCCATTTTACATGACTTTGAAGTGTCTCTTCCCCTGGTCTCTAGGTGCTGCCACCTTCTCTGATCTTTCCTTGCCAACAGCCTGTTTTATTTATTCAAAGGAACATTATGATTTCTACAGCTGTCAGTAACACAGTAAGGAAGCTGCTTTAGAATTCAGTCCAGTTAGAAGCAATTGTTTGCACAAATTCTTTACTTAAAAGTCTACCAATATTCAAATGATACATTTTAAATGTAAAACACAGCATCTTACAGCTGCAAGGTTTCACCAGCTTTGTGAAAGGTAGACAGCCAGCATTAACTGCTTGGTGCTGACTCTGAAAAGATGAAAAATATTTGAGTTTACTAAAAACTGTATGTGTATTTACTGCATATTTTAGGGGGCACAGAATCACTTTTATCAACCACTATAATTTCTCTTAAAATTCTCAGAAGCCTATTTCCCTGTAGTTTTTTATGGCTATCACTTTTCTCTTGTCAATGAAATCTTGATATTCAGTATCCACTGCTAGGAAAAATGAATTCTCAGGTAAATCTGAAGATAATAAAAATCACCTTGGCAAGGTACTCAGACCTTCTTGATGCAAATCAGTTTTGAAGAAACCATTTCAATAGCCAAGCACTCACTAACTTTGTAAACTGTTTCTGATTTTGCTTTCCCCTGCCCTGGAGGTAGACTTTGTACAGCAAAAGATGCTTTTTGATAACTTACAGTGAACATCGAAGACAACTGGTTCAGACTGCATTGTTTTCTGGCCAGATGGTCCATAATAAGTCACAATGCAAGAGAACTTGGCATTTACATCTTCCTTTGTTGGCATGTACTGAAGAGATGACATCAGGGTGAAGAGTCCGGTTGTTCTGTCCACAACCTTTTGCAAATTTATGACCACAACTGAAAAGGAAATAAAGTTTCAGTATCACACAGACAGAATTTGAAACCTTTTTCCTGTATGTGGTTGCCTGTTCTGCATTTGAGACCAGGCTGCAAACATACACGAAACATTACCCAAGAAATTTTACACTTTTTCTTTAGTATTTATCACTGAAGTATACCAGGAACATTTTACCTACAACAACTTCTAACCTACCTAATATTTTAAATCAAATACAAGCAAAAAGCTAGTTGCAAACTGGTGAGGTTTTTAATACAAATCAGCCCAATTTGTAAGACAGAAAGAAAGCCTCAAAAATGATGGCAAAAAAATTAGGATAAAACTTATTTTTAAGTATCCTCTAATTTATAAGGAAGAAAAAATATGGTAGCCTTATTGATCTGTCAAAATTGAAAAGAAGGAAAAAAAATAGTTATTCTTACATATCCTGGAAAATAAATAGTTGTATAAGATGATGATCTGTGTGTTCCAAAACACAATATTGGACAGGTAAGAAACTGAGACAGTTAGTATCTGGTAAGAAGTTGGAAATTAGATACAGGTTTCTATTAGTTACATAAGCTCAAAAATAGCTTTGTGATAGCATTAATAAAGGCAATTCTCCTCCCCATGATGTGCATTTAAAACTGGAACTAAAAGAGAAAGATTATGTGGTGTAGCTTGGATACTCTGAAAGGCCTGAACATCTCCTTCCAGCTGTATCTTTCCATATGAGCAGTTTTTCTCAAAGGAAGAATACATTAGAATAAGGCAGAGCAACCCTTATAAACTCTTCATGCATACACCCATATGTGGATCCAGGGACACCAGAACATACCATCATCCAGAGGCTGTAGCACTCTCCCGTTTTTGTACCACGTGACATTGCCCTCGGGATAACTGTCCCTTGAAACGCACTCCCCAAGCTGCAAAACAGGCAGGAATTAGCCACTTGCTTTCTCCACTAGGCTCTGACAGAATTCTGCTTTTACTTACGCCATTTTGGGTCAAAAGTTCTAGGAAGTTCAAATGCTTAACCTCAACTGCTTTTCTTAAATAAGGCATATCAAATCAGTGAGGTACAATTTGGAAGAGGGTGGTGGGTCTAAGATCAGGGTGGCCCTTGTTTGCAGATCAGGCAGGAGTAAATAGAGGAGTGGCAAGGCCACTACAGATCTGTGCTCAGCCTGGCTATAGACTCAAAGGCAAGTGTTCATTCACCCCTCGGAGCCATCACCTCTGTCTGGACTGTAAAGGGACTTCAGGCAGCTGTTGGGAACATAACTGTGAGGGAGAATGCTGCTCTTACCATTTGTAGCTTCTCTGTTTCTAAGAGGTTTGCTTGATGTAAGATTTCTGGTTGAGAGGGTTGTTCTAAAACATAAATAAGATAAAAGTACTGGTGAAGGGAGCACAAACAGCTGTTTGAAAAACATAAAAATACTAAAAATATGTGGACTTTTGAAATAAGACAGAATAATCTAGCCTGATACAGTCTTACCTACATTTTCCCATTAAAAGAATAAATGGTGAGGTATTTCTATTTCAGTATTAGCAAAAAAAAACAAGAACAAATTCTCACTTCAAATGTGTCACACCTTCCATAATGAATTCCATGTACTTGGACAATACATCTTTTAGCCAGACAGACTAGTTCACCACCCAGGAAAAGAGAACCTGATCTGATCTATTGATTTATAGGATACACATGCTGGAGAAGGAGCCAGTAGGACAGAAACTGTAGCAACAAAAAAGCAGCTTTCCTGCAGATATTACTCTAGCTGAGCTGTCAACATTATAAAGGAACAAGTTCAACCTAATCATTCTTCTAATGTTTATTTTTCCTAACTGGGATTATGACATTTAAGAAATTCAGATGATAGAGAAAAGTGTAATTATTTTAACTGATTCTGTATTAGTTATGACTCTCTTAAAAAAAATAAACTTTTTTTCCAGCGCCAGTTAGTCTTCTTACTTACTTTTATTATGGTAGATGGATCTCTTAGCTCACCAAAGTGGAGGATCTATCAGTGTTTCCATCATAAAATACTACTTTCTAGGGACTATATACCTTGTCTGTTAAAACAGTTTGGCTTGAAGCCCAGAATGCAAATTTTTCTCTCCAAAAGAGACAATTTTCCCCACAATTTTAAAAGAAGAGGAGAAGAGTGAAGGGAAAAAAATAAATCAATGTCTATACAGTCAAGGAAAGGCTCTACACCCTATTTGTACTGCTTAAACAAGCATACTTTTACAGACTGAAACATTCTTAACCATGACAGCTTAACAGAACCCTTTCCCCCAATCAAGCTTCCTATGAAATACCACATGTATGTCGGTAATCCCAGCCCTAAGTGAACTTCACCACTGTCTTGCCAACACACTGCTGAAGTGACTGATGTGCAGATGCAGAGCTCCTTTTGTCACAGAGGTAGCAAGCCTGCATGTTTTCCCAATAATCCATTTCATCTGTGTGCGTGTTTATGTGCAAATGCACAAATACTCTTCACTTGAATGACCACCCCAGGATGGAACAAAATCAGGTCAAAAGGGAAATGAAAGTGAATAAAAGAAGCTATTCATCTGACATTTTTCAAATAACTTTGCTTGAGGTTAAAAAAAAAATAAATAAACAAAGGACACAAAGCTATACACTAAGATTGTCATATTTTCTTCAAAGCACTAATAAAGATATTTTTTTAGGAAATATACACATTCTTATTTTTCTTTTGTTAGCTTTAAAGGAAAAAGGTGGATCTTTTCCATATAAGAACCTATCAAGGACAAAATATTTTCATGTCAATTCAAGAAAACATGGTTTTACAAAACCATTAACAGACCTTCTGGGTGAGATTTTTGGGTCCCATAAAAAGGGGTTGTTGCCTGCCTGTTCCAGTCAGCAGCTGATCAAGCCATGACACCTTCCTCCACCTCAGCTTTGCTTCTTTTTGTCTCTCATCTCCCCTTGGACAGGATAGAGAAGACCCTGCTTTTGGTGTGTTGGATGCCCCTGCCCTGCAGTGATCCTTTGAGGGGAAGGGAAGCCCCCTTGCTCTGCAGCTGCTGTGTAGGGCTCTCCCCACTTTGAATGCCCTGTGACTGAGCAGGTATTCCAGTTGAGACACTGCCACCTGGTCTCTGCGAGCAGCCTCCGAGAGGAAGCACCTGCTGCCAGATCCCCACAACCGCTGCACGTGCACCAAGGTAATTCATTGTAAAACATTCACTTGGCATTTACCAGCTCAGCGTCTGAAGTGAGGAAAAAAAATTAAACTTTACAGCAAACTCCACTTTGGTGGGTTTGCAACTTCAGCACACTGCTTATCTCTCAGTTTAAGAGCTTGCCAGAGTACTTTACAACTCTATATAGGCCTCACAATAGAGGAAAAAAGAGTTCACTGCCTACAAAAACCAAGTGCCAGTGCAGCAGGACAGCAGCTCCCATCTGCTGGGCTTCCCTGCTTTGGAAACTGGCCGTTTAATTCCACAAAAAAGTTGCTGATGGGATCCAACTGGAAAGCTGGTAGTGCTTGTTTGAGTAGTCAGTGAGAGGGACTAGCAGGTGGTACCTGCACAATGAGCCATTTCAGCTCCTTAGTCCTGAGATAACCAGGTAACGCAGCTGAGGACGGAACATGCTCCAGCAAAATCCAGCATGAGTCATGGCTTCTGGGATGCAGCTGCGTTTCAGGTGCATGAGATTCTAGTTTATGAGGATCACACTGCAGCAGCCTCACTCTGTACCTGTGGCTCCATGAGTTAGAAACTCCCCTCATTAAATAAATGAAGCTTGTCAGCTACTCTTAATTCTTCTGCAATTAAAGCAAGCAAGCAAGCAACTAAAAATGAGAACTTACAAACCAGACTCAAGAAAATTAAATGCAAAGAAAAGTTAAGAGAGCCGTAAATAAAGTTGTGAGCGCAAAATGAAAAAAAACACAAAGATAATTTTCCTTGCAGCGCTAAGTTGGCCATATTGCATGCATGGCATCCTCCCCTCTTATCTTCCTTAGTAAATAGAAGCTTTCTCTATTAGAATTAATGCGCAGCATAAACCAGACAAGCTGTGCTCCATGGCTGAGTTAGCATTGTGTTAATGCTTAGTAGAGTACACAGTAATTCAAGCAGTTAGTGTTTCATTTTACCATATACCACTGCCTCATGTACATAGTTACTACTGTGCAATAAGTAAACATGATAATTCTTTATCATTTCCTTTGAAGCACTGTGTTTGCTATGCATGCTCTAAGCACACTCCTCCCTGTTGTCATTAATTCAATTGTTCTTGCAGTCAAATTGAAAGTGAAATGAGGGAATTACTATTGGCTCCTAATCTAGCTTTAAACTCATTCATGTGACTGACAGCTCAGATATCATTGAGGACTCCCTGACATCTTCTACCTGAGAGAAGTAAAAGGCTGCCCTTCCAAAACATGAATTTGTGTTTTTCAAACATAGTGTGATCTCTTTGAAACTTCCCATACCCTCAGTAACCATGTTCCCACAACAGACTTACTCTGACTGTATAAATCTGTGCCTGAAGAGCAACAAAGGCCAAAAGCCATATAAAAACATGAAGCTAAGGAAGATAAGACACTGCAGTCACAGCCCTGTGTCCCTAAAAAGCCACAATGGATGCCCCCCCAGGCTGACTCAGGGTTTGATGGATTACACTCCTGCTCTGAATCAGTACCAGGAGGGGACCAGGCTTGTCCCTGATCCTGTGTGAGCTCTGAGCTGGGCTGTGCCTCACAGGCCTGGGGTTTGCACTGCAGACTAGCCTTGCCATCGAGCTGTAGTGATAGCAAACACTAATGGACCTTGCTGTGTTCTAGGAGAGAATGACAGACAGGTACTCCTCCTTCTTACCATTCAGCAGGGGACAAAACAAGCATTTAAGGCTGGTGGATCATTTTCCAGCCGCTTGCTCTCTCCCTCACAGTTTGTGCTGTTGCACAGTAGAGGCTCAGAGCCACTTTAAACCTCCCTCCTGAAATAATCCTACAGACCGCACACGCTTAATGCTTCCCTCCTGCAGAAAAATTTGCTCAGAGAACAAATGGAAAATAATCAATGCTAATTTTACATTTTTCATTTCCAAGGCCAAATGACATCACATAAGTGAGTCATTATAAAAGCCTAAAATTCTCTTTGAACCAGCACTTATCATGAATAAACTGCAAGTTCAGGCAGTCCTGTTACATAAATGCCACCAGTAGATTACATTTTTGAAAGCTGCAGAAATTTTCTAGTCTTAGTAATTTACTGAGCCAAACTTACTTTCTTGGCTTTAATCCTGCCTTAAACAAAAGTTTCTGTAATTTATGATTCAGATGCTGATGAATGTTAATGGTAGTAACAGCTAGATTTACTTACTGAAAACTTTGACTATCGTCGGCTCTTCGGAAACATCATCTTCTGTAACTAGCATACATACAAATCTCTTTTCATCACTGATTCTTGCATTCTTGATGGATAATGTATAGTTTTCTGAGAGACTCAACCTGTCTTTGTAGTCTGGTACATCATCATACTGTACATTTTTTTTTGTTGATGATCTGAAGGCAATAAATACTGGAGATCCATTTGGCATTTCCTATAATAAAAGGATAAACACCTCTATTTTGCATAAACACTCATTTAAAAGTACCTGAACATTTGCAATTTGTACAAACCTATAATTAAAAAAAATCTGCAAACTATCAGATGGCTTTTTTTCCTGATTTCTGCTGTAAATAGAAGAAATTCAGTGTAATAAGAGCTAGTTTAAGATTGCCACAGTACACACTGAGAGTATCATCAGTAGAAATTATTTCAATCCTTTGGCTCAATCTCAGCATAGCAAAGGGCTTTCTCTGATAAAAGCTGGTGGTTTCGGCAGCAGTTGCCACTGTCTGTATGAAAAGGTATTTGAAAATGAAGCATGTGTGAACTAGTCTCAACAGCTTCAATTTCCTTTTTTTCATTATTGTTTTACATATTCCCATTGTTTATTTGGGATTTTTAGACTTCATTTCAAATGCAGGATTTAATCAGGCAAAACTTTCTATTTTATTCTAAATTAGTTCTTTTTTGCCTTTGTCTTTAAAGGACCCAAGAGCTTGTAGATGGGAATATACATACAATCAAATATTGTTAATCTGCAAAGTATTGGTTTCTAGACATTCTCCTTATGCAGTTGTCATCCTAAGAAGGAATACAAAGTTGACAGCCTTGCACAAATCCCTCATATTAAAAAAAATATATCTTTTTTATGAGAGACAAAGTTACAGGTGCAGTTCTACAGGATTAGATTCCTTCCTCCTTACACAAGCACATGCTCAGAACAGGGACAGACACTGTCTGCCTTTACTTAAAGAGAGGTGAAACACTGATTCTATCTTTATGTTCAGTATTATGCCAGGTGCTGGAGAAGGTTTTGATTCTCTTTTATTCCTTATATCTTGCAGCACTGATGTTAGTAGTGTTCTCGGCACAACACCTCAGCTGGACTGCAGAGCCCACAAAGGCATGACGATGCTGTGATGAGTGGTGTCAGAGCTGGGCAGGGAGCAGGAGGCCTCAGCTGGTTGTGAAGTTTAAATTCCCTTACAGTCTTTCTCCCTCTTCTACTTTTAAGTCTGGGATTTGTCTAATGTTTGTCAAACAAAAAACACTGTCTTGACTTGATAGTCTTGACAAGAAGCTGGCTGTCAAGTGCAAAAGAGCTCCTAACTCCTGTAGCCAGCCCAGCTGCAAGTACATACAGGTAGACATTGAAGTGAGCAACAACTGCCATGGTGCGAGTCTCCAAGTGCCTCCAGGTTCCCACCAAGAACAAATTGCTCCTCACAAGGCAGTAGAGAAGAAAACAGAGTTCATCCTTCTTCCAATGAAATGTTCACTTGACTAATAACCTAATCCAACCCTCTCTGTTGCCATGCTGTGAGCTGTCCTGGGAGAAAAGGTATCACTTTCCCTTGGTTGTGTGGGCTGTCAAAAATTTCATACGATAGCAACTTAGAGAGGCTTCTTTGTATGTTAGGTTTCGTGTTCCTTTCCATTTAGAAGAAGCTGCAACATCTCCACTTGCTGCTTGTCCAACACAGACAATCCAAATGCAATGTAAAGAGATAATGCATTTAGTTTTTTTAGAAAATCCTTGCATCTTCAGAGAGATGGACTTGTGTCTTCCCAAGAAAAGTCAGTAGGCTGAAAAAGATACTGCAAAATGTAGGCACTCCATCTTCTGAATGCTCATGAAACAGTTTTACTGTCCCTTTTTGGGGAAACATTCTTCCCAACTTCTGACTTCATTTCCTGAAAAGCGTTTGCAGGAAAAGAACTATTGAGTGGATGTGGGCTGCAAAAGCTGCAAACCTGAAGATCAAAAGGAAGGAGCTAAGGGAGAATAGGACTGCTCCCACCACTGGCAGATCATTCATCTGTAAAAATAGGCTGGTGGATGCCATTTGCAAAAAGAGAGAGAGAACTACATAATTTTAAATCCACTAGAAATTATCTATTATTGCAGGTACATTTGGTTGGAGAAGAGAAAATTTAGATGAACTTCACAGAGGCAGGAAAACCATTTATCTCAATACAGTCTGATAAGCAGAAGGGGTGTGGTATCCCAGCATTTTTATCCAGATATGCTTCCAGGTTTCCTTTACTTTGATATGCTGATCCTCCTTGTGACCTGGGATAGCAATCATATACAGGAGAAGCTCATCCTGTCGTGTTCCCACTGCAGGCTGACCAGCACACCTAGAGGGCACCCATGTTTTTACCCCTGTTCCCTGCCAGAAATGGCAGAGTGAAACCACCAGCAGTGCTCCCAAGGTCAGCTCTGCTCTTTTCTCTGCAATGCATTGAGCAAAACAAAGCCTGAAAGAGATCCCAGTGACTGTCAGATCAACCAAAGTCAGGGACAGTGCTTTTTCCCAGGGATGAAGCATGCTCTGCTTCAGGCAGCCGACTTCAAAATGTTCCAATGTACCCTGATGGCTCTGTCAAGTGAGCAAGACACAACGGGATAACATGCCAGATCTCTAATACAGGTTGGTAGAGAACTCTGGAATAATTATTTCTCTTGAACAATGAGATTAACTCCTCAGACCTCTAATTTGTACTTGGCAGAAATTATACAGCTTGGAATCTTGCAGTCTTACAAACACAGGAATAAATGGCTTCATATATGAGGCAGAAATCCTATTGTTTGGAAACTTAAAATCTCTCTCACGCACACACAAAAAATACACATCATCTAATAACAGCTCTAATAAATATAAAGATAATATATACTTACATATTTCCATTTTCCAAACATAAGACCATCTGGTACTTCTAGAGGACAAGGCATAGAAATAGTGTCTCCATATATTGCATTTACTGTGTACAATCCCAGAGCTAGAGGAGAAACAGAGAAAACAATTTTAAGTGTTTTCTTGAATTCCCATATGCTAGCTAATATTTGGTTCACACCTATTTTAACAGCATCTCCTTTGCAAATGGTTATTTTCCGGCATGTTGGATTTACCCTCAAACCTATAACAAAACAGAATTCCTGTCACTAAATTTGTTAAGTGAATGTTATGATCTTTTTAGACCATGTTTCCTGCCAGAGTCAATGGGAGTCAAGTGGACTTCCAAACAGAACTGTACATGACCTGCTCAATCAGATGAATATCTACACTACAATCAGGACTGTCACAAACTTAAAATGTACAAAGGGAAAATCCCTAAACCTTTATTTTCTTCATCTGAAAAAACAGCCTGGAGAGGTTGCATTGCAACACAATATTGTGAGGAAGCCAGTAAAGAAATTATACTCTGACTGCTTGTCGTGGTTTGACATGGAAGTGATTTTTTTTTTTTTTTCAGGAAGTTGGGTCAAACCAATCAGTGGTCAAGTTTGGATATTGGCACCTGAAGTGACCACTGAAGATAGGGATACGCCTCTGAGAACACAGGGGGTTAAAAGCAAGAACTCCCAAGAGCTCGCTCTCTTTGGTTCCGGTCGGGGTGCTGTGCAGATCTCCCCTGCCCAGCCATGGGGCTGGGTGGGGGAAGGGGAGCCATGAGGCCTGGTCGAGGTGAGCTGAGGGGTAGAGGGACTGGAACCGAGCCAGCTCCTGTGGACGGAAGGGTGGAGAGAAGAGGAGATGCCTTTGTCATTCCCACCCCCAGAGGGAAGAGATAGAGAGTCCGGACGGCACCTGTAACTTTGCCGGCGCGGAGGAGAAGGAGAAGGGGGGGGGGGGGGGCGCCCAGCCTTGGCCTTGGGAATCGGCTGCTGGGCAGAGATATCAGCCGTCCAGGGAGTCTGAGCTTTTAACCCTTTCCTGAGAAATGAAGGCTTTGTAAAATATTACTCCTCCTTGATTTGAAGTAGAAGAGAGACAGTCTGGGATCCGAGATGATGGAAGAAGAAATTCTCGAGTTGGAAGGAGATGATGGAGTGGCTTGTGGCTGGACTTCTCTTGTTAGCCATAGACTGAACCAAATTTTCCTAACAGAAGCTGCAATTAGGGTGGTGCGTTGGTGTGCCAGGAGACCTGTTTCAGTGATTACCAGCAGAGGAGTAGAGAGAAGGTGTGGAGAAGCCCTCTATCTTCAAGGAAGAAGAAGAGGAGAAGAAGACCTCTGTTCTTGAACCCTCAGCCCCAGGGGAAAATGGGGGGGACTGTAGTCCCAAAATGAGAAACTGAACTGTTGTCTCTTTTGGTCCATGGCAAAGCATCCTTAAAAGAGCCCTGTGAGCAGTCTGTCCATGCACGGCGGTGAGAGCACTGTGACATGGAAAGGAGAGTGTCACCATGGCAGATTTTCTCCGGGCGGTTGCCATGTGTGACATGGAAACACAAGGGTGGCAATTGTGTTTCCTGGGGAGTCTGTGGCACAGGAGAGACTCCTGTCTCCCTTGAAAGATTGAGTATTTGAATATTTGAAGGGTAGCAGCTTGATCAAGGTCCTGGGTGGTGTCTCACTGTTAAGTTTGTTTAGAAATTAGGTGGGAGGAGGAGGGGTGTTTTAGAAAGTCTTCATCCAGGATTTAGTGTTTGTAGTTTTTCTAGTAGTAGTAGTTTAATAAAGTTCTTTCCTTTGTTACTAAGATGGGCCTGCTCTGCTCTGTTCCTGATCACATCTCACAGCAATTATTTAGAAAAGTATATTTTCATGGGGGCACTGGCATTGCGCCAGTGTCAAACCATGACACTGCTGCATAACATTTAAAACATAGGAAATGATGACAGAAAATGGAATGGTGATTTTAAAATATGTTCCCTAAAACCTGGGGAAAAAAAAAAACCAAGAAAAACTAGTCTGCACATTTAGATTTTGGAAAAATGAAGTGAAATGCTTCAATGAATTATTTAAGAACAGCTTTCTCGGAAACCTCAGCACAATGTTATTGTGCTAATGCAAATGAATTTACAGAATAAAACAGACCCACTTATTTTCATTGTCCAAAACATGTGAATTGCACAAAACCAACATACCATAAAGTGATGAGTGCTGAAATGCAAGGAAGCTTAAAGGGGAAGATGCTACAACTTGGTGCATTTGCTACAATGCAACTTTGCTCTTCCTTTCCTCAGCTGCCTCGTTTGCTGCTCCTTGCGCTGGAGAGAGATTTTGCCTCTAGTGCTTGCCCAGAGAGCGTGCTGCCTGCCTGCTCTCAGCCACACATCTGCAACTTCTGTCACATTCTTTGCCCAGAGATTCAGGATCTCCCCCTTTGCTGTCTCTCCATTTGCAACTATAGCTTAAGGGTTTGCTGCTAAAGGAACTGTATTTAAGAGAGTGAAATAAGATGCTGGGGGTGTATCCAGGTGTTTCTGAGGAGACTCATCCATTCCTTATAGAAACATTATTTTTTCAGGAGATTCAGCCCTTCCTTTCTATAGCTAGAAAAAGAAACATGCACCCCAAAAGACATGAGCCACAGAGCCCTTTGCTTTTCCAAAGTCCTAAGGCCTCTGCCTGGAGGACCTGACAATTCTATAGAGTGCATAGCTGCACTCAATAGGGAGATTTTTCCAAGGGATTTTTGTTTGAAAGAAAATCATGCCTTTTCAAAGAGCCAAACATTGAATTCCTTGCCTGCAATTTAAACTAGAAAGATCCTAGAGGATTTTTCTTGGGAGAAGACTTCAGAGCTCACTGTTAACATCAGCTTGTATTTATCACTGTATCAGAGTGACAAATGAGGCTGTGGGGCTTGTGCTGTATGATATTACACAAAGAAACAGTATTGCAAAATCTTTCCTTAGAGAAGCTACAACCTGGATGGCACCACATGGTTAAGGCAGAAAAACAGGCTGGAGCTTAGTGTACTAAAGGAACACAGGAGATAACAGGCACCACTACCCTCATTTATCATAAACTTTCTTCCCTTCACACTTTTGATTCTGTTACTTAATTAGTCACAAACATGCTTTAGATGCATTATTCACACTGTAAGGACTGGATGCTCTAATTTTCTATATGGTTCATGGAGACCAGTTGCTGCCTAAATGACAATAGCAGTCATTCCACTAGGTGGTGCTAAGTAAGAGCAATCTTTTAAACTTAAAATAAAATTTTTAAAGACATCAGATAACTTCAATTTCATGGAAACAGAAGCAATGTTTTATAATATCAAGCTATAAATGGAAGTAAAATTCAAAGCTGGAAGAAACTGTTCCCTTGGCCCTCTCTTGCACTCATCTTCATTCTGATCACCAGGAGGGGGGCAATCCTAATTTTCTTTTTTTTTTTACTAGAACTAGAAAAAGCTGTCCTTTTTGTCCTTTTTTTGTTCTCTCCCTTGGGAACAAAATTACAAAAGACTTGCAAATATATATTCAATTAGTAAATGGGTTAGTACCTGTTTGAATTCCAGCTAAGTGTCATTTAGTAATTTGAAATCTGTAATGGTATTTGGCATCACATGGAAAACCAAAAACTGCTCCTCGAATAGGAGATACTCTTTGGTATTAGGGGAAATATTCCCTGTCGTTAGAGGAAAACAAAATGATCCCCTAGGATCTGAAATGCTGCTCTCTTCTAGACATCCATTTAGCCCCTGCAGAACTGCTAAGGTAGCAAGTATACACTACTGAAGACTCGACAAACAGCCTCATGAGGGTGAAGGAATATGTTTCTGGACAAACTCTACAACATTCAGAGTAGGTAATTAATGAATGGCCTGATAAAGGGAAAGACTGACCTCTGATTTTAGAACTCTTTCAGCTGAAAGGCATTTCTTAAAATGGACAAATTCATGACTTTCCATAAATTCTGCCTATACTAAAATCTAACAGTTTTCTATGAGCTTGTTAACATAGAACCAGTCCTTTACTTTGAAACAGTCCTTGCAAGAATACAAAAAGTCCTCCTGCAAAATATTCTTGTCCCATTTCTGTAGCAACAGATCTAGCACATTGAAGGAGTTTAAATTAATTTAATAACTTCAAACTTTCACCACAGTAACTGCAGTAATCTCCACAAAATGACCTTACCAACCTACACATTTAAGAAAAAAACAAAAAAACACTTCAACAGAATTAGAAATTCTTCTTTCTATTGCTATTAGACATGTTTGTAAAATGGTGGGATGAAGAAGAGAAGAAAATCATTGCTTGATGATATAACAGTGCTTACCATCAACCATCATATTATCACGCCTCTTTACATAATTTCCAGCTCATTCTAAGAAGACGAAAATGAAAGCAGGATCTACAAACACATAACAAATTGCCCATGCCCTAACACAGTGCAGGGTCAATGTCAGGGCCCTCATTTCTCATTAACTCTGCAGGAGGGAGCAAAGGTGACCGCAGGGAATAACACTACGTCACCGGACATCATGTCCTGCCTTGCTCTATTTCTGGTGCACCTTTCTGTAGCTAATTAAGAGCTCAGCCAGCTTCCCTACGTGATTTTCAGGTGTTGTCTTCTAAAACTGAGCTAGTGCTGTGAATAGCACCACTAATTCAAAGGCAGGATTTTGTTTCACGTACACCGAGAGCAGCTCTGCCTGCTAGGTCTGAACTACACCTGTATCACTTTCCTTCCATTTCTTTACATCCAAAAGAGGCTTGAGAAGGCTGAGATTTATTTCATTTCCCTCTCTTTGATCCAGTGCTGAAGAAACTCTGAGCCAGATGAAACCTTTCCACATGGAATAGAACATAGGAAGAAAGCAGAAGCTTCATGAGGTTTGATGGCTCAGAGAAAGATCCCAGCAGGACACTGGTAAATTGAGATGACATAGCTATTGATGCTTTTAACTGGAGTACTTTCCATGTCCCTATGACAGTGCTAACTTGCATCCTTCTTTGTCCTGCTCTCTGCCTGTGTTTCACAAGGCAAGAACAAAACAGTACCCACAACTTCAAGGGACAAACCAAAAAATCTTGAACAGAAGCTTAAATGCAGAGAAGGTGCAGTTAGTTTAGATCCTCACCAAAAGTTTGAGGCAGGTCATACTTTAGATCAATTATTATTTTTAAATCAACAGGATCATATGGGAGGAATGCATAGAAGGTGAGTTAAAAGAAAAAAAGAGATTAGGAAGCTGATGTTTCTTCAAGGAAATAACAAAAGCAGCCATGTTTTCCACCTCTACCTCCCGTTTGCAATACTGAAACAACTTCTTGCCACAAACACACTTTCTAAGTCCTTAGGAGTAGTATTTTTGGGACAAATGTAAAACAGAAGAAGAGCTGTTCAAACACCCTCTAGATGCAAGCTCCATGTGAGAATACAGGCCTGCATGTGAGAGCTGACTAGCACAGCTACTGCCCAGGACCCCTCTGCACAGCAGGGCTTCCTTCCAGAGCAGTGGAAGTCTGGGGAGCTGAACCTCCCTCTGTACCTTGGCATCCACTGATTTAAATGGTGTTTCACATCTACAAAGGTGTCCTGTATTTTCTTTTGCACTTAATTTTTTACTGCTGATGCTTCTGTCCTGGTAGGTTCAGCAGTGCTGCTTTTTATTACACTTTCTGGACTCAAGGAGCAAAGTCTCATTACTAGAGAACAGCAGGACACGTTGGCTGCTATGGTTCTTTGCAGCAATCAGCAGCATGAAGCAGGGGAGGTCAATTAGCAGCTTCTGCAATGGCAGTGTCCAAACTCAAGAGTTATTATGTCTATTTAGCACCTATCTCAGAAACTGTAGCTAACTATTTTGGAAACTCTACATTAGGATTAAGACTCCAAATCTTTACTCCAGGCATTAGCCCTCACATCTTTTCTCCAGGTAGCCCAGACTAGCTTGTACTAAATATAATCTGTGAGGTTATAAAGCTTTGCCTCATGAAATAAATATTTTATTAAGTTGTTTGCTATTTTTCTTTCTGCCCTGCACTTCCTAAAGGGATTTCAGCTATATAGGCATACCTACTGGGCACCGTCTTAGGTACCAGCATAAATAGCTGCTACTGACCTAAATTATTTTTTTAGGAAACATCAGTGTTTCACAAAACCATTACATGTTCTTAAGATTGGGATGTCACCTTTTAGAATAACAGAACCATTTAGGTTGGAAAAGATCCTTTAGGTTATTGAGTCCAACTGTAAAACTAATGCTGCCAGGCCCACCACTCAACTATGTCCCTACATCTTTTAAAGACCTCCAGGGATGGTGACTCAACCACTTTCCTGGGCAGCCCATTACAGGGCATGACAATCCTCTTGGTGAACATATTTTTCCTAACAGCCAATCTAAATGTCCCCTGCTGCAACCTAAGGCCATTTCTCGACTCCCATCTCACTACAATTTCCTTTTAGGTGGCTGTGGAGAGTGATAAGTCTCCTAGTTTCCAGACTAAACAGCTCAGTTCCCTCAGTCACTCATCACAGGACTCATTCTCTACATCCTTCACCAGCTTAATCACTCCTCATTGAATATGCTTTTATTAAAAGTATTTTTTTTTTTTTGTAAAGACAAAGCAGTATATGAATGAGAGCTAGGTGTTGGGACAATAAAAAATATATTAGAAGAAAAATGTCCTGCTTTGGATGTGACAAGACTTGACAGCAGGTGTTTACTGTCCCAGCTGTTGATACTTGATAATGCCTTAAAGCCATGGGAAAGTATTTTTCATTTAATTAAAAACACTATTTGGAGAAAAAAGAATTAAGAGAGTTTACAAAATCAGACTGATTGAGATTGGAAGGGATGTCTGGAGGCAACTGGTCCAACCACCCTGCTCAAGCAGGGCAATCTACAGCCCTGACATACAGTCATCCAGAACCCCATCCAGATGGCTTTTGCACATCTGCAAAGAAGAAGACACCACAGCCTCCCTGAGCAGCTTGTGCCAGTGCTCAGTCACCCTCACAGGAAAAAAGTGTTTCCCGATGTTCAGAGTAAAAGATTGTGCTTCAGATTGTATCCACTGCATCTTGTCTTGTCACTGGGTATCACTGAGAAGATTCTGTCTACGTTTCCTTTGTACCCTCCCTTCAGGTATTTGTACATACTGGGGACACTCCCCTGAGCCTTACCCTCTCCGGGCTGAGCAGTCCCAGTTCTCTCAGCTTTTTCCTATAGGAGATGTGATCCAGTGGCCCTTCCCTGGACTCTCTCCAGTATGCTCATGTCTCTCATACTACAGGGCTCAGAAAGGGAAATACTGCTCCAGCTGTGGCCTCACCAGCACTGAGCAGAGAGGAAGGATCACCTCCCACTCCCACTCTGATGGCAGTACTTCCCCTAATGCAGCTCAGAATCTCATTAGCCATCTTTGTGCAAGGGTACATCACTGGCTCCTGTTCAACCCTGTGTCTACCAAATTATCTTCTCTCCAGAGCTGCTTTCTGTGCTGCATGGACTCCTCAGGTAGGGCTCAACTTTTAACTACTCCTTCTCCCTCTCTTTTCATTGCCTGGCAAAGTCGCTTTTCCAGTAAGTCATTTAGTCGGCTTTCAAGAATTTCACAATAGCAGAAGAAGACTGTATGCAGCAAACATGTCATGCACCTTTTATTTCACCACTGTGCCTGATAAAATCAGTTGAAAAACACAACAAAACCCATAAATATATATTTTTTTTTCCTGAGCCACAACAGCCAGGGAGTCAAATATCACCCAGCCTTGAATCTGCACATCTCTATAACAGAGGTCCAGCTGCTGTTTTCCCAACAAGCTTGTCCTTGTGATCCAGCCTGCTCTGCTGAAAACAAGCCTCTTCACATGAGCTACCACAGGCAGTCCTGTGCACAGCTCACACAGCGCTCATTAATTTTCTGACATAGCACAGAAAACACAAGATACGCTTCAGGATGTCAAAATACTTGTTAAAGCAAGCAAAAAAAAGGCTCATGTTATCAAATCCCACATGTAAGACATCCCTTATTTCAGCTAGGTGGGTATGATCATTTGTATGCTGGGCATGAAAGTAGGAAAGCAGGGCGAACACTTCCAAGTAAATTCAAACAGCCATTATCTTCACCGTACAAATATGATTAAAAACAAAGGTGCATATGTTTGTGGATATGTTATCTGATACAGATTATATAAACAGTATATTTTCTTATCTCCACCTGTTCAAACAGTGAAATAAACCCACACAACGGCAACTAGCTCATCAAAAGGACCATTAGTTACAAAGAATCAAAAGTATCCAAGAGGGAAACTAATTGTACATAAACTTATACATCAGTATTTAATATACCAAACATTTTTAAAGCAAAATAACAGAACTTGCTGAAGGGTTTCTTATGCTTTATCACAGTAATCCTTCAATTAGTTTTAACCCTGAATAATATTAGAACACAGGCAATTTTAACACCAAAGGAAAAAAAAATCTTTTTCAACTTATAAGCACTGATGGAACAGACAGCAATTACCCTTCAGAATACACACTGCTAACTTGAGCTCCTTGTAGCTGTGAAATTAACTTGTGCATTTGGGACTGTTTTTGGTTTGTTTGGGGGTTTTTGGAGGGGGGAGAAGGGGAAGAAGACTCTGGAAGATGCTGAACTGCTTTTGACAAGCTTGTCAGATAAACACTACCTTAACTCCAGTGACACAAGCAGCCAAACTCACACATACAGGAGCACTTGTGTGCTTAACACTGATTTTTGGCAAGTACTTGAGCAGGCTAGAGAAATAGGCCTTGGCACCTGACAACATTAAGGCACTGGACAGTACACACCATGAAACAGGCAGGGTATTTAAGCTAAAGTGAGACTAAAAGCATCAAAGAGTAGGCATTAAATGACAGCAGAATTCAGCTATCATTACCCTACACAAGCATTAAGTGTGTTTAAAACACAGTTTTTCACCATGAATGAGGAAAAAAATCCTGAAGGAAACATGTCAGCTCTTTAGAAACCATCTTTCTTATGAATATAACAATTATGCCTTTCTAATACCATATAAAACAGTGTTTTCCTTATTACTACAAAGAAATGAGCTATAATTAGAAAGAACCTAGCTGAGATAACTTGTCCCATCTGACCAAGCCTACACAGGCTCTACCACCTAAATCAATGAAGAAATCCTCAGCCCACTTCTTCAAGAGGACTGAGGTCATTGCATGCTTCTCACTGGCTCTTTCCTCTATAGTTCAGCCTGTCTTGAATGGCAGAGATGGACAGTTTCCCTAGACACACATATTGTTTGGTTTCTACGTAACCTTAAGTGGGGGTTCCAGGCTAAACCTCCATAAGTTTAGGTCCAAAATCCTATGGAGTATTTTGACCACAGTTTTCAAAGTCCTACATGGTGACCATATAGAGTTCTGAGTGTTGTGTGCCTATTCATAAACCGGACGACTGCACTATTTTTTTATTTTACTGAGAGCCACTTCTGTTCCAAGATCTCAAAATATCCAGCTGTTTCAGTATTTTGGTCACTATTTTTCCCACTTCCCAAACCAGAAAACAGCTTTCCACCTCTACACTCATTTTCTGTATGATTTACATGTAACCTGATTTGAAACTACTTTAGCAGAAGCTTTCAGGAAGATTGAGGGAAATTTCTCTGCAAGGCAGAGGTCTTAACAAGTTATGTCCTTCCAAGAGCAGATGGTATTGTAGTGGATACTACAGTGCATAGTTTACAGCGATTATCATCACTGCAAGCTTTACCCCAGGGAGGTTCACACTGAGCATTTCTCTGAACATCTTCTATCATCCTCATTGCTAAAGCACTATGCTGGAGAACATACAGAAAAAAAGCTTTTCATTTTGAATGCACTCAGACACCTAAATTGCATCTAAATAATGATGACTAATAATCTTTTGTTAGCTTAGTAACTTCAAATATTACATATAAAACAATAACCATGACATTTTCCAGATCATAATCACCGAAAGTTTCTAGAATTTTTGATAGGTATGCAAAAGAAATTTGCACATAGTCATACTCCTTTAAAAGTCGAATGACCATCATAAAATGCATTATCATTGTCATTTAAAGTAAAACAGATACTGCTTTCAAGTCAGCACAGCTTTCAAATGACATAAAAGAGCTGTTCCTAGCATTAGCCTCTGCAAAGCTGGAGACTAAATGAGCAGTTCAAAGCTCAGTAACTGATGCAAAATGCTACTGCAAAATGAACTACTTGCGTCAGCAAATCAAGCTTCCTACTGTACCACCTCAGCCTCGCTCCAATGCCCAGCTCCATGAAGACAAAGGAAACTGCTAAGTCCAACAGCTCTGAAATGGGACCAGAAAAGCTCCACTTTTTAATCCTCTCACTTTTAAATCAGGAAGGCTCCAAAATCTGCTGAAGAGCTGCAAGGAAAACCCATGAAATCCACCAATGCCTTTGTAGCACATGGGCTTTGTTACAGCAAGATTTTCCTTCCAAAGAGAAAGACCTAAGCTTATTTTCCCAAACCACCACTCCAGAAGATCACCTGTGAGTTCAGTGGCCTTCTAATCACACTATTTTATGGAAGCCCTAGGTTTTGGCTCAGAATTATCTAACCCTGTTTCTGGATTCAGTGTTAATCCCAAATCAGTCATATTTGCAGATTTAAATTTTCAAGTCCTTTGAGTAAATCTTACAGATTTAAAAGAAGTTACATATATAGCAATGTTGCTGTAAATAGAAAAAAAATTCAGTGTAATTTCAATCACGTATTTACAAATTAGACTTAAGGAACACACAACTACTTAATAAATGCTTTAACTAGTATAATGCTAACAAAGACAACATTTCCACATGATCCAGGCCAAGCCACATGAAAAGACATGCCCAACATTGACAAATTTGGGTCAGCATCAGAAAAGTCAGCTATGACTTTTATGAGCACCATACAGTAGGAAAAAAGTTCTTTCCCACAGCCAGTGCTGCAACTGAAAGACTGCAGTTAATGATTTACTTTTGTGCAATATTTTACAAAACATTGCTTAGGATAGTTCTCATAATTCAGAGGAAGAGATAAAATCGCTGACGTATCTTCTTACAAATACTTCTGCTCGAGATGTAGCCATGACTAAAGGAATTATGATCGATTTTTTTTTAACACATTAAAAATTTGAGAATATTTTTTCAAAATAGTTACCGACATATGGTGTGATTTTTTTTATGAGTGGTCAGGCACATCTGCCAGGGAAGTGACTTATAGCTTACTAAAGTCTGATGATACAAGTTATCTGCCAAGAGATGAGAAGCAAATGTGACTCAGAGAACACTTTCTGAGTCAATACTGCAAAGAATTTTTACTTTAAAGGGTATATCTAATTAGGCAAAATGGGATCAACAAAGCCTTTGTGGTTTGGTGAAACTTCTCACTGTTTCTGAGGTTAGCCCCTGGCTGCTCCTGAAGCATACTTCTGATATGCTTCGCACTTGCATGCCTAAAGAACTTCTCTGTTTATTAAAACTATTCAAATTGGTTTTTATTTTCTCATTTTGCTAGTCAGCAATGCTGGTATGTATCCAATAATTTCAAGGGACTTAAAAGTGTCTTCTAAGTCAAATAAAACCTGCAGCTCAAAAACAATTGCCTAAAAATCACCATTATGTTCTTCCATGAATCCCTTTTTTCCTATTAAAAAAGTCAATAGACAGCATATTAAAAAAAAATTTTCCCTCTTGTTTCTTCATAACTTGATATTGACAGTGTAGATTATACTGAACTTCTTGCTAGTGGAAGCTTTGTAACAGTTTACATTTTACAAAATACGAACTTTCCAAAAGATGTATATATTTTGTATACTTATTTAAGCTTGAATGAGACTCAAGAGCAAAATCAAAGTACCATAAAACAAATAATATTGCAAAGTATGAGGGAAGAAAAATATCACTCTAGTTAAAGAAAAAGATCACTCTAGTTAAAAGTAATAAATGCAGCAGACAAAAAATTAGGAATTAGGGAAAAAAAAAGGCAAGTAACACAAAAAAGTTAGAAAAAAATGATATAGTTAAATTAATGCCACCGAAGTTCTCCTATGCAAAATAAACTCAACAGCAAACAACTTTCCTTCTCCTCTAACCACTTTCCTCCTGTGAGTTGTGTCCTTTCTGCCCACAGTCAGAAGCAACAGGCACTTTCCTTCCACTCATCTAAGGTTTTTCCAAGTTGAAAATTAGTGCCTGACAGGTTCCAGCAATGTAAATTTTTTTAATCATCCCTGTTGACCCTCTACTTCAAATCATTATCTGCTCTGTCAAGGAATCCTAAAACACAGGATAAGGCCAGATCTCTCCTATTGACTGTTCCAGATCTGCAAACGTGCCTCTCTCCATTATCTGCACACCCACTTGGACCTTTCTTTACTCATGCAAAACTACCCTAAGGTAAGCCCAGCCTCTGCCATAAGCTCACTATCTGCTGTCCATACTCACCTCTGCAACAAACAGTGTTCTCAGCAAGCAGACAAGACCCTGTGAGAAGAAGCCATAATTTCTTGTTTCTCTTTATCAGTGCTCTGAAAAACTTGCAAAAGATTCAGCTGTATTCCTATACACTACAATAAGTAAGAAGTAAAATATTCGGTGTATGTAAGTTTGATTGGGGACTCGCAGAAGGGCACAAGGCTCTGACACTCTGCCAAGATGGGCATCCAAAATTGCACATCCAATACTGTGTATCACAGAAAAGTGGTTTTCTCCCCTGCCCTTCATCAAGGCTGTAGGGTCCACAGCTAATTAACAAACGATGTCCTGCCACACTTGCCTTACTGCAGTCACACTTACCAGACCTGCTGCTTGCTGGCTTTAGCAGTTATTCCCAAAGAAATCAGCTAGACTTCATGACAGAGAAAATAATAACTTGTGACCGTAATGGGTATAATGTGTACAGAATATTTTTTTCAGTGAATGAGCTTCATTTACCTGTGGTGAAAACCATGGGCTAATCACCTCAAAACAAAGAACCCAAACAAACAAACAAAAAGGCTAAAGCTTTACAGAAGATACAACTTCAGAGGGCACAAATGAAGGACGGATTTATCCTTCCATGACACTGAGTGGGTGAGAAAAGCTGTACATGCTTTCTAGAGAACCTGCTGCACAGACACTCTGCAGCTGACAACAGGCTTTTGGCTGCTCTGTCTTTTTTCCAGCTGCTTTCCCTACTGATAAGGGAGAGGACAGAGCAAGCAGATGAGATGAATGTAGCCTCACCAAATCATCCACAGGTCTTTGTTACCTGGAAACAAGAGCTATCATTTCACTGATAGCACAACAACAGAGGTGTGGAAGGGGAAAAGCTCATTGAAAGTCTAATGCTATAAATCCTTATGGTTTATGCTAAAATAAGTGACTGAGAGCCCCTCCGTGGCTCTCTTAGATTTAATGGGCTCCTCACAGACAGTTTTTTAAATTTCATGGATGCCTGCAGCCAGCTTTGGTATAGGCAACAGCCTCCTGCCTTAGGAGGATGATCTGAAGCAGATGTGCACTTTCACCAGCAGCAGAAATCAACACCTTAATTTCTGAAAATTTTTCTTTGCCTACCTTTCTTAACCAGTATGCTCAAAGCTCACAGGTGTGCCAGGAGCAAAAGTTGCAAGCAATCTATAAAACCAAATATATAAAAAAAAGTTTACACAGACTCTTATTCAATGGAGAAATGCAGACACATGTATATGGAGATATCTAAGGCTGGTGTGACTTCAGTGCCCATCATGTCCATTTGTGGATATCACTGACATGTGTGAGGGGGAAATGCTACCAAGTATCACGTTCTACTTCCACCTCATATGAATTTACATTTCTGTGTGCATATACAGACTAGCATCTGATGTGCTATCACTTCTCTGCTTTGCATGAATTGTTCATTTTTTTTACAAAAAAAAAAAAAACAACCAAACCATTAATATAATGCTGCCTATAGAAAACAATGCTGGAGAGGAGCACAAAACAGCAGCTCAAAACAACAGAATCTGGATGCAGTCACAGCTTATGGTGAATTTCCAATATAATATAACATTGGAAGATATAGGTACTGTCCAGTTATTGAAGAACTTGCTGTAAGTCTCAGCTGCCTTCTGGAGAAAACAATGAAAGGTTAGAAAATGCAAAGCATGATTCCTATTAATGCTTTAAATTAATATAGGAGTTACTTCCTAGAATTTTAATACCTAGTTATTGCCTTCTGCAAATACAGTGCTGCTGAAAAGTTTAAAAACAGCAGGATACATTGCAAAGCCTGTATGTTGACCCAAAAAGGGAGTTACTTTCAGTGTGTGAAAAAAGAAGCCATAAAGAAGTTTAATCTTTCAAATATTTATGCAGATATTTACCTTCAAGAACAAGTAGTGCCACAGCATGAGGATGAAGGCATGAGACATCAGCATAACTACTAGAAAACTATTGTGTTGACTAGTCTTCCCCCTACTATAATAAATCTTGTGGTAACGTCCTGAAAGTCCAGGACCCCATTTGTAAGATATTACAGAGACACAATCAAATGATTTCTCAGGGATCCAGCCCAGACCAACCTAATGTAGACCACCTTAGGAGCCCCATGGAGTCACTACTATTTCCAGAGCATAACACCAGCTCAATGGAACCCCCTCACCAACTCCAGGTTTGTGCCTATGCCACTAATAAAACCTGCTATGTGGTTTGTAGGAAGATAGAAACTTTGACTGCCCAGGTAATACACTAGGCTGGCTTTAGGGAATGTGTTTTCTGCACACACCTCACGTCAACACAGTCCAGTACACTAAACAGCAGTATCAGAAATGATAGCAACTGCACAGGCTCTGGTACTTGTAATTTCAGATTTTGATCTGAATGGCCAAGTAAACACCACCTCCTGCAGAGTAGCCCACCTCAGATGCACAGCTTTCAGTGCAGAGTGGCTACACTTATGCTGTCACTGAAACTCTCTGTAAACACCCATCTTGGTGTGAAAGTCACTGCTTCCTCTGTATACCTGTCAGAAGCTCTGCAGACAAGGCAGCTGTGTTTTAGTCAGCATGACAGCCACTACAGTGTATCATGCTCCTGTAAACTGCCCTAATACCCAACTGCATTTTTAAGTACATTTGAACATCTTATTTTGACCGACACGTGGGCCACAATTACCAATTTTCCTGTCTAGGTGCTGCTGCTGCTGCCCATATCACCACTTGTCCCTGAACAGGAACAAAGAGGATGGGTCTCCTGAGTTGTTATTTTGATTTGTAGCAGCAGCTTTTACCTGTACAGTGGCAGTTATCAATTTTTTGACACTAATTATGTACTCAGAGAATGACCATTTTGCACCCAGTGAAGACAAGGTTATATCTAGGCTATATGTGGGCAAAGCACACAAGCTAGTGCAACTCTTGGCTGAAGCAGGGATCCTGTCCTGAAGAGCAGAGCTTTCATGTGCACCTTTATGCTGCAGTACTGTGAAGTGAGAGGTACCTTACTTCTCTCCTAAGAGCACTGTTGTGTTTCCTGCAGAGGAACAGCATTCATATGGGGTTTGTGTGGGACTGCTTCAGCTCTTGCTCAGCTGAAAGCATCCCTGAGTCAGTCAGTCATTGCAAGCTCTCCTGCTGTGCTGTGGAGATAAAGCCATCATGCCCGAGGGGACTCCTACAGCACCCATTACCCACAGCCCTCCCAGTCCACCAGTCTGTACCAAGAGGAATAAAACCATGCTAGGTACCTGGCAAAAAACATTGCTGAAAGGCAAAAACAATCTTACAGCTACTCCAAACCATCTCTGACCATCTGGAGGAGGGGTAGGATGGCTCAGTGGGTCAAAGAATCTGACCCCCAAAGAAAAAAACTTTCTCTGCCTTCTTTGAGGATGCAGAACATCTTTAATAATCTCCAGCTTCTGTAAAAACATGCACTAACTAGCATAAATATTTTTTTAAAATGCTCCTATATATAATGATTCTAAAGACAACCTGAAAACCAGTTTATAGTTCTGAAATACTTTTTTTTTTTCTTCCCTCTTTCTGGACCACCATCTGGTGCCCTTCCTAAAGTACCAAGGCTAGAGAATATTTATGTGAGCTTTGACCATGTCTGAACAGCACACAGGATGATATATGTTTATAATGCCCCAATACTGACAACAAGCCTTTTTTCTCTAAATTAATGGGAAACAAGTGTTGCACAGTGAAGATAAAAGTGACTTTGGGAAGTTTTATTCTTTAGAAGTTGCCTTTTGTAACAGATGAGGGTCTTTGCAGAAGTGTCAGTGTCAGAATGTCTGACCAAAGGGAGGGATGCCATGGCACATGTGGATGGGTTGTGTGCACAGTAGGAATCTATGGTATATCAGGTTGGTCTTAATAAGGCCATGAAAAACAAGCAAACAAACAATCTACCCCAACCCAGCCCCACCACATACAGAAACAAAACCCTAGATCAACCCATGTCACCCTCCAGCAAAAGAGTAGCTGCCTTTAGCTTCTCAAAGGTACAAATCAGCTTTTTAGGCTCATTAGTTGAACTTTTTTTAATATGTTTTTCTTTTTCATAAATGCATTTGATATGTAAATTCACACTGAAAAACAGATGCTCACAGCCTAAACCAAGCCACAGAACCACAGAATGGTTTGGGATGGAAGGGACCTTCAAGATCTTCTAGTTCCAACCCCCATGCCATGGGCAGGGTCACCTTCCCTCAGGCCAGGTTGCTCAAAGCCCTGTCTAGCCTGGCTTTGAACACTTCCAGGGATGGGGTGAACAAGAGTGAAGGGCTGGGTTTTGAGACTCCCTGGGTATTGGGAGTATCAGTACAGCCCCTGCTCACCAGCTGGTCCCCAGTCATTCCCCCTTCTGGAAAGCAGCATGGAGACCTTTGAACAGGAGCCCACAGCTTTTGCACCGAAGCACTGTGAACCTGGACCTTTGGAAACAGGGTTCAGGTACTTTAAAAGTACCTGTTAAAAACAGTCAATAGAAAACCTAAACTCTTCATTTACAGATCCTTGTACTCACCAGAAAATCTCAAAGCACTTACTCCTGGACATAACTGCTTTAACCCTTGTCTTAGAGCAGCACAGAAGATGCCCCCAGACAAGCAGTGTGGAGAGCTGCCTGCTGTGGCAGAGCTTAGATGGGGAGAAGCAGTGACAAACAGTTGGCACAAAGCAGCTTTAAACTGGGTGACAGACCACCAGGCTGAAGAGTTATGTTCCATTTTAAACCCTTAGCATTATCCTGAAGTACTGTTTAATAAGAATCATGACTCTGCTTTGAGGGTGAAATACCAGAAAGTCCCTAGGAGAAGCTTCACACCTGAACTCACCTTCTGTGCACCAACAGCTGCTGCAAGTATTATTTTTCCTCTCTAGACAGTCCATATAAACACCTGAAACTGGCTGCTACAGCATTGAAATGAGTCCAGCATAAGATAATATCCATCATAGCCATTAAGAAAAACAAAACCCTCAATATATTAAGTGCTTTAAAATCAAAACAAGGCACTTTAAATCAAGTTGAATGCATCTGAGTAGGTCTTCATTATCTAGATTTATCTTAGGTACATGTAATTTCTGTCTCATTAAATTGCAATATAAATTGTACGCATAAAAATATTAAACATTTTTTCTTCTCAAAATGACTAAAATGTGATAAAAGCCCACACAATACTTTCCCTTGCTTTGATGTTTGCAAGAGAGTACCATATGGCTTGTCTGAATCCCTCAACAAGAGTTTTCTTGAATTCAAAGTTAATTTGATTTGGCGGCTCCTTCTTTAGAAAAGTGCAAATTCCCATAACATGTTTTAAATTATATTCTAGTCAATAAAGCATTATTTTCTTGTTTGAAGTACAAGCAAGCTTTTACACATTTTTCATTTTCACCATAAAGATAAATTCTTCAGCTTTCAGAACTGGCAGTAGTATTTTTTTCAAGAAATCTTCTCGGCACATCACTAATAAAGTAATGTTTCATATTTGTCACTGTGCCTCCCCTGTATCTCAACATAATAGGGCATGCCAAAGATCCAGAGTATATGGTAATCTTTTTCTTAACCAACCATGTACACAAAGAAAGAAAATCAAAGGAAAAGAACCTTATTGAAACCCTTTTTCCTCTGTAGGACAAAGTGCAGCACAAAGGTCTCATGACTTGCAAAGACCTGGCAGGCAGCATTTGACAGGAGGAATACTCTGAGCTGGTTTTCCAAGGCTTTGCTACAAAAGACCATCCTTTCTGTGACTTGTTTTCCAGAACAACCAAAGTAATTAAATCAACAACTAAGGGCTTTTCTGAACAGATCTGCTAATGGGCCATGTGGTATAATAGACTGGTTTTGTCCTGGATTCACACCAGGATGAAATCACTTCATATTTCAGGATGGATGCTATAGCTACAAACAGAAATTGCTATTTAGTTACACTTCAGAGTACAAAGTACTTTATCATAGGTTGCTTCTGTGGGCCTAAAGAACCCTGGACTACGGGTTTTAGTATGATAAACCTTCCTTACAGCTGTGTTACAGGCTTTTCTTTACAGCAAAGGAAAATGAAGCTTGTGTGCCTGTTGCTCACAGGTACCCCCACAGCAAGATGAGTTAAGAAGCTGACAATTTCCACTCAAGTTTCACAGGAATGTAATAAGTACTTCACATCAAAAATGTTGTGAAGACAGGGAAGAGGAGAAAATTAATAAATAAATAAAAGATTGTGAGCAGGTGAGAAAAAGACTGCAAAAAAAGCTTAAACTGACAGGTTACCAGAGCATCCACCCTGTGAAGAAGTCTGCACAGAGGAGACAAGTTTCCACAGGACCTTCCACCAACTTTGTTTGTAGACACACTGATGGGCATGAAGCCATGGGAAAAACAGCCATTATTAGGTCTACTGCCCCTCATTTCCTTGGTTCCATCTCCACACCTTTCTATTCAGTCATTTCTGTGGCTGAGCATAACCTGCCCCAAGCTGAACAGACCAGGCTCTGCGGTAGCAGGCATCTGGGAACACGAGTCCCAGGATAATGGAGAGATGGCAGGAGGACACAACTGAGCATCAACCCCTGCCCTGCTATCTGAGCAAGTCATCAGCTGAAATGATTCATAACAAGATGAGCTGTAGTTGTAGACCTGGTTTTCTATCTCCAGCCATTAAGGGATAGAGGTATACTGTTCTAGGAGTAGTCTCACTTCATTAAAACTATTATTTGGAAAGCAGGAAAACAGGAGGAAAAAAAGTCTTCATCCCCCAAAACCAAAATTCAGGCAATTCAGAGCATGCAGCAGATTTTCTGTATCAAAGCACAGTCCTAACTAATCTTACAGAAGCAATTCTAATTAGGCAGGAAATGAAGAACAGTTCATTTCAGACTGGCTGAAAGAACAGTGGATTGATTTAAATCAAACCACTGATTTTAATCACGGATTTAAATCAACCAAGCAGGACACCTTGATTTAGCTCATCAACTTTAATCTTGTACTTTTTACTTTTTTCCTAATGAAAGCTCATTCATTTTGTTAAGATAATGTAGGGAATTGTGAAAAGAACACACTTCATGTTAAAATGGCTTAAAATCTTTATTCTCATTCAACATTAATGACTTGTGACTGCAAAGATTGAACTATTTTTTAACAGTCAAAAAGCATAGCTTTTAAAATTCATTCACATTTTAAAGCTCATGAAACACACTGTAAATTATTTTAGAGATTGTAATAAATCTAGGTCTTGATAAATGTAAAGATTTCTGCTTAGGTATCTTCTAAAACTGTCGGGGTAAAACAAGTCCAATTTGAGACACCACAGACTTTAATCCATTTCTGTGAAAGAACATTTGAGTCCCCTAGAAGATAACACATTATGTAATTTAGGTACACCTATTAAAAGTATAAAACCTGACATTGTGCAACATTCTCTTAAAAAAATTTTAAAAGTTGTCAAGATACTTTTGCAACTGTGTTAATACAAAAAAATATGAGGAAAAAGGTGCTGACATCATAACAATGAACAGTTCAGAGTATTTTGAATATGAGATAGAAATCCTGATTAAATGCTATGCTATGAAAAGAAAAAAAAAAACTCCATAATTTATGAGGGAAAAAATTCTGAAGCAAGTGTCAGCAAAAACAGAAGTGGACATGTAGAGACAATCCTTGTTCTGGAAAAGAGCCAGAGGTGATAAAAGAGCAAAACGGATTTCATGTGTAAGTACGTGTAATACAATGTGGCAGCAGAATAGAGAACACCAAAGTGTATTAATAAGAATGAAGAGAGACATTAAAATTAACTAAGGGATGTTTCAGGAGAGTGGACTGAGAGACACATTATTACTAGTACACCTAAACATCGCCAGTGCAGATCATTGGTGTTGCATTCAATACTGTTTCTTTTTTTCACTTTAGAGTCTTGACAGAGAGAAGAGTTGTAAGAAAACACTAATTTTGTACCAATGCACACCAAGACATACCTCTCTGTATAAAACCCAGCAAACAAAACACAGAGTTACATCAGCTAGTAAATACAAGACAAAAGCACAGAGAGCTTGTAGCCAAGCAGTATCTCATTTTAATTGTCAATACAATTCTGTTTGTGTTAGGAAAAAGTTACAGATGAAAAATAACTATTCCTAATCTTTATGAGCTACTATTAAAATATCCACCAGGGAGCAGGGGCTCTGCTAAAAATAAGCAATGAAAAAATGGTGATGCTTTTTTCATTAGTCCTGCCCCCAGCAGGCACTCAAAGCTGCAGACTCAGAGCTGCCTATTTCCCTGTCAATGTCTTAAGAACCTTTCCCTTCTCCCCTTAGCTCTGCAAAGCTCTGAAAGAAAAATGGGGGTGGAGCCCAACTCAAACCATTCTGAGCCAAAGCAGACCTAAACAAAACTTACAATCCCTTCCAAAAAAGATTAAATATGTTTGATTTGCTCATATTCTACCTCAGAAATCTCTGAGGATAATTTTTCCACTGTTACTGACAATGTTCTTGAGTAAGAAAAGATTTACATTTGAATTTGAAGCATTAAGGTACTTTTCCTTACAAACTATGGGAACCTGAAGCACAAAGTGTCAATCTGCTAGCAGAGGCAGATGCAGCAATTCTGCTTTTAGTTTTCTTTGACACGGCAAAGAAAATAAGGACTTTTAAAACACCACTTGAGAGCACACAAGTGATAAGAACAGTCAATCCAGAGGGAACATTCAGAAGAAAAAGACAAAACCAAGCTACTGTGGGCAAATGATGAAGATTTAACAAAAACTCCAGACTGCTGGCCTTTGGCATACATGTCAGATAAATTAAAGTGCAGCTTAAACAGCAATGCAGAATTTCTCCTGCTTCATGATTAGGAGCTTCAGCTACTTAGTTTTGTTCTTTTGCTTTGGAGGTAATATTCCAAGGCCCAAGCTACACAAACTGTGCACTCTTGGTAATTGAGGTTATCTACCTGCAGCTCCAAGAAGTTAAATGCAGAACACAAATGCAGGTGGATTTGCTGGGTACCACAGTCTTGGAGGGTTGACCACTACAAATACATGCAACAGAGCAGGTTACAACATCTTCATGCAACAAAATCTAACTGTGCCAAAAATAACACTCTACAAAAGCATGGACATGACACCAGTTAAGTGTCAAAGTGGTGGCACCAGGAAATAAAATCAGCTGCATTAACAGTGCTAGTATATTTGTCTCTAAGCATGCTTTGCACACTGTCTTCTCTCCCCTCCATCCCAGTAGGATTACCTAGTGCAGTTTACACCATGGACCAGACGTGCTTTTGAAAGCTGTATTTGTTATTGTCACCTCGCCCTCCAATGCTATAAACCAAGTTTATGCAATTTGGTGTGGCTTGTTCAAACTTGGCTTCCCTTTCCAGCAGAGGGGAGGGAGAGAGGGGACAGAAAAGCTCTCTCAATGTCAGCACTTAACTTTATCCTCTCAAGTCTTCACATCTGCATCTTTTAAGATTACAGGTTTTAAGTGAAAGTAATACTCAATGCCTTCAAAATTCTGTAAAACAAAACCCCATACTTTCTATGCTTAGAGAGCTTCCATATATCACACTATTAGAGCTGGACAATGAAACTGGTTCAAATGGTATTTCAGGGCACTAAAGTACTCATGAGGTACTTTATCATCTATCTCATCTTAAACATCAATTTATCACTCAAACAAAAAATAGTATCAGAATATACACCTACACTGCTTACAAACCTCAGCCTGTATAAGCCTCTGTAACAGGAGGAAAGCTGCACTGTCTTACAGACAATGAATACATCTTTGAATTCATCTGTTTATTTTTCAAAAATCACTAAGTTTGTTAAATTTATAAAGAGAAAAAAAATCAAACCTTTTGGCAATCAATAGACCCCTCCAAAGACAGAGAGCATCTATTTAGTAAAATAATAGTTATACCAGCTGGTTTTGGCACACCTAGCTGGATACACCTATGCCAGCTGCTGCAGTCAGATGCAAATCAAGGACAGACTTTTCCCTGTTTTCCATCACAGCCAGAATTGCTATGCTTAGTCACTTATCATAACAGAAACACATGCTAGGGAATAATTACTAAAAAACTCCTTACTCTGTATTTTTCACCAGATTTCACTGTTCAGATTAATCAAAGCATAAAACCTAATGATAGGTTAAACCTTGGACTTAGCTGTTTTCAGAAGGACACTTGCTATGTGCTGACACACCTGCTTTCTTGCCTCTTCTGTATTACTTCTATTCATCTATCAAAGAAACAATCCTATTCTTGTCTTGTGGAAACAGCCACTGTAGAGAAGTGAATCATATTTTAACAAGCAGCCCTTTGGCTCTGTTCTATCCAAAGAAGCCATACATTCAGGATAACACTGAGTTTTCTTTTCTACCTAACTTTACACTGTAATTTTTGTGAAGAACACATTTAAGCAGGTGTCTTAAGTCCTACGGCTGTTTGATTCCAGGTAAATTGTTGGGTTTTTTTAAATGTCTACACTTCATGCGTTAGTATTTCACACTAAGAAAAAATCTCGGTCTTTGCAATATTTCTTTCCTTAGAATTATGGTCCATCACTTTAACTTGTGGTTTGTCTTCCACTGAGCACAGAATACAGCATTTCTTATTTTCATTGTTTACACAGAACATGCCATCTTAAACAGAGTTTATATTCTTCTGTGATAGCAGTTGCTTTTCAACAAGTGTATAAAACTATTTCCATTACCAACTTGTTTTTCTGAAATAAATTGTATACATGTGAAATTTTGTTAAAACACTCATTATTCCTAGAAAAAAAAAACAAACAAACAAAAAAAAAAAAAAAACCAAAAACAAAAACAAAGCCAAAAGAAAGTTCAACTAGAAATTATTAGCATCACACTGGGTATTTCAGGCCAAATAGTAACACTTTGATTGCTGATAGCTAACTAAAAATATTTCTGATTATAATATTTACACTTGGAGTTAAAAGATAAGTGCATGTACAATCTTTTTGAGAAATTGTAGTTATCAATTTTTTGAGGTATAATTTTAAAGTTTATATCTGACACGAGCTGGAGCTTACGCATCTGGTTTTAAAGGTACATTGCAAATAATAAGTTCAACATTTCACATATATATGATATATTCCTAAATTTTTAATTATTTAAATACATTAAACAGAGACTTTCTTCCATGGTTACAAAATTTTAGATGATCACTTTCCTGTTAAAATCACAAACATACAAACAAATACCCCCCAAAACAACAAAAAACTCAAAAACCTCAAACTTGAAATTTTGGCACATTTCAGTGCTTATGGGCTAGAAACCTAACACCACCTAGGTGTATTCTGTATCCTGCTTTTGCTACTGTTGAAAAACCACATTTGTGACCAGGTTATGACTTTTTCTCTCCCTGCCAACCGGTCTAAAGCAAGAGAAGGGATCCAGTTCAGCTCTTCCAATGCAACCAGTCTGGCAAGTGGAAATTCTAATTTCCTAAGAATTTTACACAGTTCTGCAGAACCCTATATATAGCAAAGCAGAAACCTACCAAGATGTTAAATCTTTCATCTATTAGGATTCAATCTCTGCATTATTCTTTCACCTCCATATTCCTGTAAGATATTGAAGGACAAATAAAACAATACTAAATACTCAAGTTAGCAGATGAAGATGGGACTTTTCAAAATACTAAGAAACTGTTATATGGACTCAAATGAAAAAGAAATTAGATGGATATTTTACATTTCAGGTTTCTGGAAACAGAAAGTGGGTTACATGTAGGGTATCTACACACCTGTTTATGTCTATGCTCATTCACATTATAAATGTAGACAGATTTCACTAAATCTTCTTTTCAATCTCGCAGTCATATATTACTGAAACATCAAATAAAAGAAAAATAACTACTATGCCCTGCCCACCCCCCTTTCCAAGTTAGTGAATTCATTACAATTTCTGGAGATTTCAGCATTCAGGTTCCCTTTAAGTACATGAAGAGAAGATGAAATGCAAGAGCTGTGGCTTGGGTTCTGATTTCAGCTGCAGCTGCATAGATCACTGAAATTTAAAAGTTATTCTGGGTTCATACTAGAGCAAATAAGATCTGGCTCTACATTTTTAATGTCATCATGTATATTTTTTAAATCACAGTGGAAATTTTTGTTTTGGCCACCAGTAAAAAACACTAAAAGCTAATTATTTCTAATCTCTATGCCCTTGCTTCCATCCCTGCTCAAGCCAGTCAACCAACATAGCATTATCTTTCATGCTTCATCTAAATTTATTCTCTTAAACACACCTGTCAGTTTTCATGTAAAGCAGGGTGCAAGACTTTATATAAACCAAATATCTCAATTTGAATAATTTACTGCTAGGAAAATTATATGTTCTATATCTAGAGTAACAAGCAAAATATCAATAGAAAGCCACAACCAACCTATGAGTATTAGAGAAAGAAAGGTCTTCTGGCTAAAGCTCTAAATGAAGCACAAGGACACTTGTATTCTTGTTCTGCCACCAAAAAATTAAACTTTGTGCATCAGGCAAATTGCTTTCAAACCTTTAACCAGCTCTATAGTATTTTTTGATGAGATAATATTACATTGTGTAAAAAAAAAAAAAAAAAAGATTTTGTGAGTATAGTTAAATGATCCAACACCTGACTACTGATATGCAGTTCAGGTTTTCATTAAATATGTAGTTTTAAACTCTGCTTGGTTAAATGCTGAAGGGACATAATAAATGATGACAAGCTGTTCTGATTTAAAGGCAAATACTTGTATTTCATTAACACAAAACAATTACTGTATTTTCTATATCATTAGAGTTTCCTTAGCTCAAGGCACCATAAAGCCTAAATAGGGCAGCAATTCAAAGCAATGACTGCCTTCCTGTGGCTGTTTCCTTCCTTGATTTAAGCACATTCGTATCTAACCCAGGTGCCCAAGTAGGCAGATGGAAGCTGGACAGCAGTTCTCTTATCTGATGCTTTCCTCTGATGTATACGGTGCATGTAGATAACTGGTTAATGAATGCTGGCTTTACCTACAGATCAGGAAGTAGGCTGAACCTGTCCTATAACATCCTCGAAGATCAAAACTAACTCTAAAACAGGCTGGGTTTCAAACTCACACAGTAAACGACCTGTTAATGCCCACATCCTTTGGGAGCAAAAGAAACCCTGACAAAAACAACACAATTTTGCCCAAAGGTTTCTCCTGCCTTCAGTCTTACCCAAGCAACTCAAAGGACTCTTTTTGTTGAGTCCCTTTCAGGCTAATGAATTCTTTGTTTCACAAGAAACTCAGAGATCTAAATGATTTTGCTGACTTTTGCCCAAACAGGCTAACACAATCAGGTTTAAGGCAGAACAGCTCAGAAGTCCACCGAGGCACATCGAGTTTTGCCAAACACTTTGTTACTGGATTACAGGGCATGCGCTGCTCCCTTGGCTGACCTGCATTTCCACTCTAGGGATAGTTACTACGAGAGTAGCTGCCTCTGAAGTAACCACAAAACCTGCTGTTTAATCCAGCTTCTACAGGCATTGCAAAATAACCCTTCTCAATGCACAGTTAGTATAAAAATACAGCAATTTCCACAGAAAATTCTGAAATTAGTCTGATAGCAACACCTTTGTGAGCCTTTTGTGGGCTTTTATGACACACCAGCCTTATATATCTGAGGAATAAATAAACTGAACAGAGTAATAATTTTTCAAATGAGGCTTTAAGACATTCTATATGTATTGTAAGTTGAAATACAAACTTATAAAGTGCTTCTGAGATTCTAACCTCCAGGTTTAATTGCATGAATAAAAAAAAAATTGTTATCATTTGGCACCCAACTGTGAAAACAAAACCACCATTTTCTGTTTTGGAAAAACAAAACAGATTTTGCTTTCAGCTTGTTTTTCATGAAACATAATGTGGGAAGAAGCAGCTTTAAACTGCTGCTTTTAAGTGTCACTTGGAGGCACGGCTACTTAGAAAATTAAACCCATAATACATTGTATTACAAATGCAACTCCAGGTCTCTTGGGTATTAACCTCATGTTCTAAAAACAATTTAATTTGGCTCTGCTGCCTGTCAGAAAATTGAGAAGAGATAGCAAGACTGTAACTTGTCCAGTACAGCACAGGGATCAGTCCTAAGAACTTGCTATTCCACTACACCCAAAATCACTGTGTGCAAATACCAGAATTACTCCTTTTCACTTTCTATTTTCTGTTCAAAAATTATGCGACAGCAAAAAGCAGTCAGTGCAGAAACTATTAAAACACACATCTAATATACTTGATTTTAGTGATGTCAGCATATTTTTATCTGGTATAACAATTTGCAATCCTCCATACTGCTCAGATACCACAATTTCTCTCTGCATTTCAAATGTTGGCATTGTTTGGGCTTCCATTACCATGGCATGAAGCAACCTGAAGACTCAGCCTGCACTGTACCAGGTGCTGCACAGGGAGGCAGACTGCCACCAACCCTTGCAAAACAAGCAAGGCAGAGGCACAAAATGAAAGGCAAAAGATTTATTCTTCCACTCCTTCTCCCCACTTCCCTGCCCTCAAAGAAACCACGGGAAGTAGAATCCAGTGAGCAGACACTGATGCATTTTGGAGGTGAGAAGCTGGACTGTGGAGCTGGGAATGCCACTGCAGAACAGGTCACACCTGCTGCTCACCAGCAGCCTCAGCTGCACACAGAAACCTGGAAACCCCACTCTTTAAGATGATCTTTCTCAAATCTCAGCCTGAAATTGCAGAAAGGGGCAGACCCATCTCTAAAAAAGGGCCAGAGACTGCAATCACCTTCTCCAGTACAATTAACCCTGGAATTCAATTGCAAATATGCCATTGCTGTGGTATCTTGGTTGGCCTGTTTTAAATGGTGAAAAAGCAGGAGATGAAGGGGGCTAAGAGCAAGGACAGCTGCCTTCCTAGGGACAGAACATTTCGCATATTCAAGAGATCTTAAAACCTGTTAAGTCCTGGGCTCGCAGCCACAAGCTCTGTGAACACAATAAAGGCCAGCTCTGGAGGAGTCCAGACAAAGCAGACACTAAGAAAAACAGCTATTTCATGCTTTTCCACGTCTGCCTTACAAAAATGACATTTCCCTGTAAGTTCTGTTAGCAAATCCCCATGGATGCTCCTACCAAGGATGATGAATAATGAAGCATGAGGAAGGAAGCAGAGTCTGCATCCACTGGTGCAGGATGATCAGCCATCAGCAAGAGATGTACTGTTTGCTCCACAGGTCTGAACACTCACCACTTACCACATAACCTCATGTTTTTCATCTGAAAATTGTATAGCTGATAAAGCTGCTCCTGGGCAGCAACCTTATTATTTTTAATAGGGAGGAAGAAATAAAGGTAGCAGAAACTACAGAACAGTAGACCTTGATAAGCAAAATATACTTCAGTTAAAAATTATTGCAGAACATTTATAAATTAAGGTCCTTCGCAAAAAAGTTAATCAGAGATGTATTTCTGTATGACCAAGACAGCACAGATATTAACATGCATTTAGAGAGTCAGTATTGCTTTTTGGGTGATCAAGGTGACATATAATGGAGAAATCTGATTTCCTGAATTGCCCCTTAGTCACAACCCTGAGAAGATATCCAGGTTGGTATCCCAAGGCTAAGCACAACGAATTGCACTGCTTCTTAAGATTATTAAGGCTCTACACAGCATGAGATCCCCTCAAAATGCTGTTATTATGGGTAAGTGAAATTCTGTAATCTCATACAAATCTATAAAATGCTCTATTAATCGTATCAGAACTACAATTATATATTTGGAGATTAAAAACCCCAACAAATCAAACACCTAATATCCCAAATCTATCCCAACTCAGCTAATTCAGAGCTGTAAGTTGTCAAAGAAACAATTTTTTTCTTGTTATTTGAAGACATCTCTGAAGATATCCTAAGAGGAAAACAACCAAAATCCTTCTACACCTTTAGAAATGTATTTTTTTTGAATCAAAACTTTTGAACAAGGATTTGTAATAAGGTATTTAAATTTTAGTTTAACCTTGTCAGTGGATTTCTTCAGTTTGCTCCAGGAATTTAGACCCCTCGTCTTGGAAAGCATGCTAAACAGAGCCACTTGAAGAGCACGGGCCCTTAGATATATGTCAAACAGACATATGTGCTGTAAATTAAAAGCATTTTCCCCAGTTTTTATAAAGTGTCAACAGGCAAATCCCCAACTATAACAGGATCCACAACACAAGTTGCTGATAGCTGCAATCCCCACATTTCCCTCCCTCTTTTCTCCTTTCCTGCCCAGTTGCAGAGAAGTGTAGGGCACCAAGCGTTCCCTCTTCTTGTATATAAAATAAAAGTTCAGGATGTAACTCAGTCTGCATTTCCCCAGCTGGAAACCAACCTGGCTTGGACTTGTCTCCTCCAAGAAACATGTGACAGGACATTTTGTGGGGAAAAGCTGCACAGGGGACTCATCACAGACCCAAGCCAGGTGCTTTTTCACTAACGCCAGTTCTTCCTACATAATCTCATGGCACTCTAAAAACTGAGTGCTATAAAGGTGAACTGTGTAAATACATTTTGGGTTTTTTTGCTGTTAAGCACGTGTGAAATCTTCTATGTCACACTAAAAGGACCAGCAAACAGTTTTTCAAAGGAAGAAAGTAACAAATTACTTCTTTACTCTGCTTAGTGGGATGTCCTGTCACGTCTCAGGACCTCCATTAATGCTCCCAGTCCTCCTTTGGTTTTCCACTCATTACCTTCAGGCCTAAAATGCAAACAGCATTGTGCTCTAAAATGCTTGCTCTTGCCAAGTACAGAAGCAGAACTCCTAGTTTTCTGGTGTTAATCACTTATAGCTTTGTTTTATATGGGATTTTAGAGAAGGTGGGAATACAGATCAGCACGAGCAGAAAGTCAGCCAAAAATACATCTTTAGGAATAGCCAGCTTTGGGCAGGTGTGTACTCACCGTGCCCTTGAACATCCTGCAGAATCACAGACTCATAACAAAGTCTGAGTTGAAGGGGTTTTGGAAATCATCCAGTGCAACCTTCTGTTTAAAGGAGAGTCCAGATCAGGTTATGCATAGCCCTGTCAAGCCAGTTCTTAACTATTTACAGTGAAATACTACATTTTTATCTAATCCTCTTCAAATTAGGTAACAAGTGTAAGAAGAACACTTTCATTTTGACTGATTTTCATATTAATTTTTCCTTCAAGGAATGATCACTTCTAATACAATTTCAAAACAGAAAGCAAATGCAAAATTAAAAAGTGGCTCCAAAATCACCCAATATCCTCTAGGTCTATTATCCAAATAATCCAATATCCTCTAGAGTTTTGTAATAACATGACATTAGCAAACAATAAAAAATGCAGTTCCAGAGACTTTACCAAAGCATCCTACAGACCTTGTATTCCAGTTGCCATCTGGTGTAAAACCCCGGCCACAATACTGTTTTCCAGCTAGAGACAGAAAGAAGCTGCTGAGCTGTTTTGTAATTATTGTGTGACAGTACTAGAATACCTCATTTGTGTTGGACTTGGGTCTGTCTAAATCTTGCTGATATCAATCAGCTTCAGTGAGTGCTGGATCAGATCCACACCTGAGAATTTAAGCAATTCAATTAAGGTTTTGTCAATCCCAAAGTTTGTTCAAGAAGCATCCTGCCATTAACGGAAGTGGACAGGTTGTTTTTTTAAACTTGTAAGGCTCTCCCTTGAGGACCACAGCAAACATTTTAGGTCCTTGATCTACAGCTAAGGTTAATCTGTTTTAACAATGCCCTAATCAGCTAAGATGTGCTGGATATTGATGAGAAAGGAAGCAGAACAGAGCCGTGATTAACTGAAGGGCAAATTAAGTTTTCAGCTGAATCCTGGGACACTGAAAAAAGAATAGGTGGAAGAAGGAGGAAAATTTGTCTCCTAAGAATAAGGAAAGATCTGAAACTCTTAACTCTCTGTGCAGAACAGATAACTACAGGAGAGGCATTTGGACAAAGAATTACAATCAATCAAAACTGGAAGGCTCAAAGGGTGCTTCCATTAAGAAACTCAATATCAGATTAAGACCACAGGGAAGAATGATCCTCTGAATGTGGGCTTTATTAAAAGGAGTATTTTAAGAAAAAAAGAAGAGAAAGAAATGTGACATCAAGTTGTGGAAGAAGGCTTCTTGCCTGCTCTGAACTCTGCAACTGATTGCTAAAATAGGTGCTATTTGCCCTTTCAGTAGCCAACTCTGTGGATTTTATCAAAGTCTTTTAGTGGGAAACCAGGATCACCACCTACTTGTTAGGAAGAATTACAACAGTATTGTTAGATATGCCTGGACCACCAGTCTCCAAAAGACTGAGCTGTTGAGAGCTGCTGAGAGGGCACTTCATCTCTTGAGGCTGTGATTAACTATTCTGCATCCAATGCAGGGAAGCAAAAGAAATAGACTCTGCAGCCAAAACACGAAGTCAAGAACTTAACAGCTGATCATCAAAGAAATCATTCTCTAGAACATATGCAGAAAGGAGATGATCTGTACCATTGCAAGTGTATAGGGAAATGTTAAGAAGTAACTTTTCCTGTAACATAAAGTGCAACAAATCAAGGGAAACACATCACCAAAACAATTATGAAGGAAAAAATTGCTGATTTACTATTTAAGTAATGTCACTCTAGACAGTTCTGAAATTTGCTGTTCTTGTTAGTCAAGGTTCCTCTCATAAAGTATCACTGAAAGAAGCATAATACTGAGGAAAAAAAAAAAAAGAAGCAACAGTATAAAGGTGAGGAAGCAGACACAACTGTATAACAAGAGGTTAGATAGAAAAAAACTTAAACTGATAAATTTTTAACTGAATTGGAAGGGATTCCATACCAAACACTTTTTACACATGTCCTGGGGTGACAGGATATTTTCATGCTTTGTATCCCAATCGTGTATTCCCGTTCCCGTGCTCTCAGTTTGTTTTGTCTATAGCCGTGTCCCTCCCCCGGCTGCCTGCTCTGCCTTGCTGCTGCTAGCTTTAGGCCTGCTTTGCTTGCTCTGTTCTCTTGCTTTTTTTGTTTTTTCTTTGCTTGCCTTATTTTGCCATTTTTCTATTTTTGTTTTTCCCTTCCTTCCTTCCTCCCCTTCCCTGAAGACATCGGACCTGCTTCGGACCTCGATTTGGGAACGTCAAGGAACTCCTCCGGAGTCTGCACTACAGAGAAGCTCAGCACCCTCCTCAGCAGACTGCCCAAGCCGTTTGGCCTCTCTTGGACTGGTGAAAACGTTTGTTGTCATCTCGGGCTGTTTTTCTTGTGTTGGGCAGTGTTTTTTTGTTCTTGCTTAATAAACAAATTTTTTCCACTTTTCCTCCGAGGAAATTCCTCCCGAACCCGGTGGTGGGGAGGGGGGAGGAGTTGTGGAGGTTTGTTTCCTTTAAGGGGCTCCTTTGGAGATTTTCCCCTAATTTGTCCTAAACCAGGACAACACAAAATTAACATGGCTCATCAAAACTGTTTTGCATGACATAAAAAAAAATTCAAAGAACACTGAAAAAAATCAAGAGTCCTAGTTCCTTCTGACTCTATTAAGTCACAAAATACTCTGTGGATCTTAAGCTTCCTAATCTGTAAAGAGACTTTTGGTACTATAAGCCATTAAAAAATTCTTTGTTTTCTTAGACAATTATCAAGACCAGTATCTTTTGTATATCTCTCCAAACTGTGGTTTATTATGTAGGGCTTTCTGAATGTTGTTGCCCATATGTCATAGTAATGTCAAAATCCTCTTTGTTTGTTAGCATACAAATTAATTTTGATTCATGAACAGTCCTTGAGCTGAGTAAAATTTGCTTCTACCAGTATCTGAAGCATACAGAAAACCTACCAAAAAATGCAGCTGAATACACTACTACTACTACTACTCCTGGCTTATTTATCCATGCTGTAAAATTTCCATTTCAGCTCCTCAGTAACTCTCACTTCTTTCCTTCTAAAGGTAAGTATTATCAGGGCTAAGTATGCTTTTCAAAAATTTGACTGATTTTTTGTATGCTGACGTAAAGCTTACCAAGCATTTCTTATAAAAACACAGTCCTAAAGTCATAAACTCAGGATATTTATCTCACTGAATTTTTGTTACCCCCAACAGAACCATCTACAGCCATTCTCTGACTTGAAGAAAAATTAATAAAGCAGTAAACTCAGGTAAAGTAGATTTCACCTAACTGTAATTACATTCAGTGTGGGTTTTTATGCCACTTCAGCATCACCTTTATGCTCAGATGAGGGAAAAAGGCATTTCAAGGGAGCTAACAAAGAATAGTCTTCCTCACAGTGAATCATGACTTGACTGGCAGCAGATACTGTTTAGTCAGCTGACTCAGATGTACACCTGCCCAAGTGGTCAGATAAACCCCTGTGATTATTGTACTCAAAATATTTGAGGAATAAAAATTCCAACCAGCCAATAGTATTTTTAAGGAAGTTATCAACGGAAGCTAACAGTCAAATATTCTGTGCATAAGCTTGCAACTGCTCCAGCTCTGCCTTGGACTGGAACATTTATAAACCCAAAGAAAGCTACCAGTAGTCCTCCCCAGGGAGCAGGGATACCCAGCAAATCCATGCTGGCCACTGCTGCAGGTCTACATGTGCAAAAATCTCCTCCCATAGGTAAGTGACTTTGGATACCTGAGGAAGTCCCAACACATAAAATAATGATATAGCATAATGGAGCCTCAAGGACTGTTCAGGTATTTATCAAGATTTTATTCATATGGTTGCAAAAACAAAGCATCCTCATTTCTATCACACTGGTACAAATATTCATGATTTTGCAGTCATTGGTTTGCAAGACTACATGCTGAATAAGCAGTTTCAATATTTTACAATTTTTGCAGACAAAAAGTAAAGGTTTTCTAATAAAAATGCTGGCATTAACTTGCTCCAAGCAGTACCAATATTTTTAAAGTTATAGAACTAGAGAAAAAAAACAATATTTGCAAAATCATGTAATAGATCGGTGTTGAGAGCATTACTTTTCACAGTTATAAGTGATTGATTTCTTTCCCCAAAAATTAGAAGATATTTCCCAGACACTGCATACAGAGAGAACATTGCACAGGCATTTAATCTAGTCTCTGGTAATAAAATATTCAAAATGTTTACAGGATGTAACAATGACACCAATGTATGAAACTTTATTTCATAGAGACATTGATATTGAGCAAACTACATATAGAGATTCTCTGGATATCTCAATTAAAAACCTATATAATTTTCAAATGATATCATCATTACCATAAATCACCAAGATTTAAAAAAGCACACAATGGTTTATATTACTTCTTCAAGTTAATTTAATAGCTTCAACTAATAATAACTAGGATTTGAAATAGTTTTCTTGTTAGCAACTAGCAAACCGATTCCTTAGTGAACTTTTTTGACCCTTAAAATAAGCAAATATATATATAAGAGAAAAAAAAACTGTTTATAGTTTTAAGACTGCAACAATTAAGAAATTGTGAGCTGATTTTTCATGTCTGCTCACATGAAAAGAAAGATAGGACATTTTTGTTAATCCTTTCTCCTACTTTGTGCTCTCCAACACAAGGAAAAATGAGAGGTAGAAAGATACAATAATTCACAGGAAAGACACAGAGTTTCTGTTTCAAGGGAAGAATCCAACATTTTTCTCCTTTGTTTTCAGACAAAATTTATCTAGGAATATTTTGTCGAGAGTAGCCACAACACAGACAAATATTTATCTACTTATTTCTAGCTACCATCCCAAGCAGCACAGTGATCCTCTCCATGCTCTCCCTTAAGCATTTTAAGCTGCTACTCCTTATCTTTTACAGAGCTGTTGGCTGTTTATGATTTAAACATGATTTTCTCTTGATGATCTAAACTCACTTTCTGATGCCCATAATTTTTTAAATGTCCTGGCATTTCGTCAAGGAAGCCTTCTGTCAGAATCACGAAGGATGAGCTTTTCTTTCACAGTAATGAAGAGCTGAGGGAACTTGCTTTGAGACCCAGCCAAGAAACTTCTAGTTGCAAATTTTAAACATGCCATCGTTGATTGTAATATGTCCTTTGCTGCAGACTGTGCTAACACACCTGAGCACTTTTGCTTCACCAGTGAACCAGTATTACTTGAATCCTTTGCCCTTTAGGGAGAAATGATGGGGGAAAGGACCTGCAATTCTGGCTATCCAGCTATTCCACCTCCTCAGGATATTGGTATTAGATATTTGGATGTATACCTATCTGCTCCACTGAACAGGGAAATTAGCTGGTATCTACTGATCTGGAGGACATGTACAGGGATTTCATTTTCTCATGTATCTGCACAGACTGACTGCTGTCACTGTTATAGGTAAATACAGACTTTATTAACCAGTATATGGCCCTCCACAGCGAAGGATAAACGCTGCCATTCTTTTTTTTTTTTTTTTTTTTTTTTTTTGTGAGATCACAAAACTAACAAATAGAAATTATTGTTGTGTCTCCTCTACAACCATGGATAACTTATGTGGTACCATGTGTTGCTAATTCTGATGGCAGAAAATAATATTGATGACATGAAAATGGATTTAATACATCCTGACCTATGTCTGCATTTTCTTCCTACAGCAAAAGAAATACCAATTGAGTAGGATTCTTTACAGTATAATCTGTACTACCATGCAAGAATCAAGGTTGGAAAAGAGCAGAGTTGGTGCAGATTATATCAACATACTATATTAAAGTTCTCTGGACATGTACTACCTCCAGAGTTTTATTTCATTCTTCCCTAAATCTTTGCAGTCATTTTGTGAGAATTGTGTGTAAGCCAAGAGCAAACAAATCCTTGTTACAAGGCATGTTTTACATCCCTTCTGCAGTCAGTATGAAAGCTGTCTTTGTAAGGTACATGACAACAGACTGTAAAGGTTTTATGGTGTGACTTTACCTTGGATTGCTTCCACTGCCATATTCAGACTCTAAATTCAGGAGATGAGGCGCAGCAATAAGAGAAGTATCTCCCAGAAGGGTTAGGTACACAAAGGGGAGCTGGCTTTTTCTTCTGTGCTTTTGGGCAAATCTCTTGAGTATAGAACAGAAGATAGTCACAAAGGCTGACAGACTGGAATACAGTAGGTTTGAATAGGCTTTTATTTTTTGTTGTATAGATAACTGTTTTAAGTCGATTCTTTATGGTCATCAAAATTAAACATTTTATTTCAAACTCGAGATAACATGCTTTGGAACATAAAATGAGAGCCAAAACACCAGGGGCTACCTCTGCCACTCCCTGCCCTTCAACTCCAGTACCATGGGAAATGCTAAAGGAAATCAGAGGAGGGAAGAGACTACTCTACAGAGACTTGGAACACAGCTGTCTTCTCATGTCATAAGAACTCTGGACTAAAAGTCATCTAACTTTATAGAACAACTTAAAAAATAATTTGGGGGCACTTTTAAGTGTATTGGTTGCTCCCTCAGAGATTCCAAAAAGCAAATTAAGAGTGCATACTTACTGGCTCACCAACAGGGATTACTTTTCTCATGCAGGACAACCTGAATGAATAAATGCTCCAAGAGCAGCTGTCAGAAAGCCCTGAAGGTCTCCTGCTGGTGAACTTCAAAGCATAACTAATCCTGCCTGTTTCTGGTAGGAAGTATTCACCCTCCCAGCTCTACTGGCGAGGGGATAAAGGAAAAGCAATAGGTCACAGAAGCATCAAGCACTTCAGCAGAGAGTCCTGTCTTTCCTGCCTTGTCTTCCAGCCCTTAATAGCATACTGATTTACCTGCTGTCTCTTCTCTTCAGAGGATCCCAGGCTGTACTACTTCATCATAAAGTTTCCAAGATTAGAGTGGGAAAGGCAAGAAAAAACCAAACAGCTCACCTGGCCACCTGCCCTCTTCCTCCTGCACTCTGCCCTCCCCAGGCACAAAACTAGACACTCTGAACAAAATGAAAGACACTAAGTTTTCTGTGGATATCTCTGTTGCACCCACCGAAAGTACATACACACATTCAAAGCAGAGGACAAGGCCAGAAGTTTCACCTGATCTAGAAACTGGCTTTGGAGAGATTCATCTTAATTATATCCTGCTTTATAAATCCAGTAGACAAGGTAATACATGTGCTACACTGGTTTCAGCTATGCTGGAGAAAATGAAGTAGCTGACAAAGGGGAAAAAATTGCCTTTTCAACCTTTTGCCATTTGAAATTAATTGCAAAACATGTACCAGTGTACTGTAAAAAAGCTGAAAATATAAAAATTTGCAAACGTAAGGACCCTCATGTATTTGAGATATACGTAATAAAATTTTATTTTGAAATAATAAAGAATTTTTTAAAATTAATGAGTTTACAGACATTTTTGCTACATCTACATAAGCTACCTAGAAAAAGGAGTATTACCATTTCTGTTTTTCAAGTACAAAAGCTGGACAAAGTAAAAAGAGAAAAATTAACTGCTTAATGCAGATTTAATGCAGAGTAATGAACTCGGCAACCAAACATGGAACACTTCAAAGTCATATCAGCCCTCATTTCAAGGTGGTTATGTGCAGGGTCTCCATCCTGACAGATATCTCGGGTCATTGACCTGCCACCAGTGGGACAAGCAAGTAGAAAGGGAGGTGCAGCTGAAGTGGCACTTGTGAGTGCCAGGCTCTGCACCAAGAGGAGACAGAAGCTCTTGGCAGCCTAGGCATCCCCAGCTTTGCCCATTTCCAAAGTAGCTGGAAGAGGAATGCAAATGGTGACTCTCTAGTAATTAGAAAAGCTAAGTGCCAAGGAAGTTACTTCACAGACTGACATTTTTAAGGTGAGGATAATGGGGCCTGACCACTCGGCATTAGTTTCAGCAGTTATCAGGTTCTTTAACTTCACACTCTGTTTCAAATAGAGTAAGTCACTCATTGCTTTCTAAACGGTCCTAATTAATCAGCCCAGAGTGTGTGAAACTTCATTTCAGAATGAAAAAATGACATCCCATGTCACCAGAGCGACAATTCCAGAATACTTAGTTAACCTAAGTTAACTAATCACATACTGCCTAGATCAAAGGCCAGGAACTTGAGAACACAGCTTACATATTCACGATAAACTACAGATCTCTGAAAGTAAGGCTGGTGGAAGACTCTGGACAATACATGCCCATGTGGCAATTAATCCATTTATGGTGCCAAATTAGTTTTCCAATTTACGCTGCAGAGTTCTCAGGAAATCTTGCTCCAGTTGTTCAAAATCATCATGATCCAGCTTGAGCAGATGTTTAGCAATGAAGCAAGACACTTGGTGCCTTATTTTGATGTTGAATTCAGATAAGAGTGAGATTAAGCAACTGAAATACTGAATTTCCTCAAATACCGCTGAACAATAAGGTAAAAAAGAATGGCATATTTAGAGAATGCTGAATACTATTGTCTTTAGTGATTATATTTCTAATTATAATTGTCATCAGCTTCTCAGAAAGATCGCAAAATATCAAAAGTTTCAGGAGTGAAAATTGAACAACCAAAAAACTACAGATTTGTAAATAATATTTGTAAAGCTTTCTAGCAGACAGACTTTTAACCTATGCCCTCTAAATAATTGTTGCCTCAAGACAAAGTGCAAGAACAGAAGTCTCTGGTCATGAACCCAGAGGAAAAAAAAAAAAGCCAGCCAGCAAGGAACCAGGCACTTCAGCACACTTTTTTTTCCTCCTTAGAAGGTCAAAGCACACAATACCTGCCAACATAATTGCTTATTTCGATAAAAATACTTAGGTGATTTATTTTTCAGTGAAAGTAAAGGTTTTTAAAGATCCTTGCAGACTAAATTTATCAAAAGACCTTTATGATTTTCCTTATATTGATGTTTTCATACAAAGTTGCTGGAGTGAGATTCAAAGAACTCATTGCTGGATAGGAGCAATATCACAACTACACATTCACATATAAAATAGAGGCCACACTGAGTAAAGATCAACTATTTAGAGCATTCTCCTGACAAAACACAACTGTGTTACCAAAGTATACACAGCATGCATGAGTTGCCCACTTTGTCTGCATTAAACGATTGAAGAAACCTGGCCAAAGTCACTGCTCTGAAAAACACACAATTGAGAAATGATTCTTCATAAATGGGGTGGGGGAATGCTGAATGGGAAATTTAATGCTCTGTATGTGTCATTCATACTAAACTGCCTTTTTATGGAAGTGGACTTGTCTGTATTTGAGAATTCAAGAGCCACATTACAGGTCAGCACAGAGACCCTTGGAGGTTTGGCTACAAAAACCAGGTATCGTATTGTGTGTCCCCTGATAACAAGAAGTCAGCAGAGCCTATTACATCACTTCAAAGTGGTCAAGCAAAGGCAGGAAAACCCTTGACATTATCTGATAAATGATTTTGTTAGTTGGTTTGGCATCAGCATGTCTAGTATCTAATGCTGGTGACATACAGCCTACCAAGTACATGGTATTAGATTCCTGCTATTTTGTGTCAACAAGAAAGGTATGCTGTGACAAAGGCCTTTGTAGTTAAGCATGGGAGGAGAGAAAAGTCAGAGGGGAACACAATACATTTCCCAAATAAGTAAGGAAACCAATTAATTGTGCTAGGATTGACTATTGCTAACAAGCTACCATTAGGGATAGAACCTGACAGTTCAGACCAACTCCAAGCCTATCACATTTCACTACTAACACCTAGTTTTCAAACACAATTCACTGTTGGACAAGCCCCCCAACCAGGGTATCAAAAGATCTTTTTTTTCTCTTATGATACATTTCAAGCAATCTTCAGGCATATCCAGTACCAAGACTATGATTGAGGAAGGGAAACAAAGGAAAGACAATAATCCAGAGAGTGACCTATTTCACAGAATCATCCCAGAGTAATTAAAGTTAAACAGGATCCCAAGAGGTCTCTAGCCCAGCTCCTCTGATCAAACCAGAGTTAGTCATAAGATTGAATGACACTCCTCAAGGCTTTATGTAGGCAGATCATAGAATCATAAAAGCCTCTTCTCTATGGCAGGCTCCTCACTACAACTGCTCCAGTTTACCCACATCTGTCTTTTATCTACAGGCCAAAAAATCAGGAGCAGTATTCCCAATGTGTTCTAGGAATACCAGTTCAAGGGAGTAGCTGCTTCACTTGATCTGGTGTTCTCCTCCTATTAATGCAGCCCCAGACAGCATCCGCTCTCTGCTTCAAGGGCACACTGCCAGCTTGTGGGCAGTTCATCTATTGAGACCCCTGGGAGATCCCAGTGAAAACTCAGGGAAAGAAGGTTCTGCTGACTTGAGCTGCTTGAGGAGTTCTTATCTGTGTACACTGTCACTCAATCTGTCCTGTTCAGCAGCAGGCCAGCATTTTCCTTGCTTATTCTTTTACTGCCCATCCAGTGGCAGAAGATTGCCTTGTGGTCCTCAATGTCCCTTTCCACTTTCAGCTCCAGGTGAGCCTTGGCTTTCCTAACACAATCACTGTGTGCCACGGCAACAATTCTGAATCCCTCCTTTGCAGCCTGCTGGTGCTCCCACATCCCTAGTACTGTCAACTCGAAATGAAGCTCACTTCTGATCTACCTACTTTTTTTGCTGACTAACAGGCAGAATGCTCAAAGGAGGGAAGGAAAGTATCAGTATGAAGAACTTTCCAGGTAACTTGAAATCCCCTCACAATCCTGAGCTCCATCATTTCATGGTTGATTCAGTCATTGATTTTACCACCATTTTCTACTTGTTCAGGAGCTACAAAGATCAGGAAAATTTTACCCCTAGCTGGCCCATTAGTGTAAGTGTTAACAAAAAAAGTAATTCTAAGTCCATTTCAAAAGCAATTCTATAATTTTAAGGTATTAAGTCTGGTATAAATGATGGATTTTGTGAAAAAATGCATTTAAACTGCCTCTAGACTTTGAAGTCTCTTAATACTCAAATGATTTGGTTTACCTACTTTGCTCAGTCATAAACTTGGGACAGCAAGAATTTAGATACAGAGTTGCATTTGATACCAGTGGTCACTGTACCCAGACTTATGGCAATAATAAGCATTTCAATGTCTGGAGATTATTCTAACTATTAGAAAGATACTGTAATATGAACTTCAGGCTAAGAAATAGTTCTGTATTGAAGCTTATAGCAAAGCACAGGAAAATAGAACTCTAGCTGAAAAATACTCTCATCACTATTTTAGCTCTTTTTACTTAGTTTATCTATGTAGACTAGATAAAATGACTAAATGACTATCTATGTAAACTAGATAGAATGACTAAAGTCATTCTATGCGTGCAATGAATAAAAATGCCTATTTTGCAGCATTTCAGCCAGTATTAGAGAACTATACACTTGAGGACACAAATATTGGCAGAGGAAATCCTCTGCCTGAATTTGGATATATGGTAGTTTTGTAGGTCATGCTGAACTTCAAAGAAAAAATATAAAACTTGCCCAATTCTTTTTAATAAACAGCACTTTTGAATGAGAAAGACTAAAGGGACTATTTCTCTCACTCTTATAAAGTACTCTATAACCACTTTTGCTATTAGCAAAAGGCTTCCCCCCACCCCCAAGTCTAGACAGCAGGTTTTTTGTGTGACAGAGACCAAGCAGCCCAACCTAACTGTCAGGCAGAAGAAGTAATATCAGTCTTTTTTAGCAGTGTCATGCTTGATACTTTTTTTTGGATGAGGCTTCCATTTAACATATTCAGCTGTATCTGATGTAGATGACTGTCTGCTAGGATGAGGACAGACAACCCCTCTATATTATTCTGTAGGGGAGTTGCATTGATTTTGCAATACCACCTATTCACTGTTTCAGTTCTCAGTCTGGCATTTGTCGGTACTGGTTATTTCTCATTCTCCTCCTGTGAAGAATACCCATCTAACATCCTGCTGGATGAAAGCCACAATAGGTTTTGCTCATCTACAATAAACACTGTCATGTATGGAGACTGGTGTCCTATGGAAAAAGACCTTATGTAAACATGGTGAGCTGTGTACATGTCCATCCATCAGCCGAGCCTGAAAATATCTTTGGAGTTGATACACAGCCACCAGCCTCAAGGTTCTTCAGTACTCACAATTTTCTCATTTAACAGAGAAAAGGACTATAAGGAAGCCCATACTTAATTTAATTTCTTCCCCTTCAAATAAATTAATTCATCTGGATGCTTCTCCTTGGATGTGGGTCAGGGTTATTGTGCATATGACCTCAAGCCTTCAGGAGTTTCAGAAGGCAGAAGGGAGGTATGAGATAGTCTCTTTTCAAACAGCATTGTATTGCCTTTCTTCTGCCTGCAGATGAACATGTTGACTTTTCTATACATGTTAACCACTATATTCTAACCAACAAGGTCAAGATGAACAGTAGCAAGTCTTGAGTTGGACTTTCTGGGAGAGACTGCCCTTGGCAAATATAATCAGAAAATTTTTCTAAGAGAGCTCTGTGGAAAGGGGATGTGATATTTATTTAGCATATCTCCAAGTTAATTCAACCTGATCTATTTTCTCAAAGATTTCATCGACCCACACTCTTGCAATCCCACATAAGCCCGTGTGTCCAAGTGGTCTGGCCAACATACCTTGTGTGCCACACTGATTCCAATGAAACATCCTGTGTTATCATTGTCACGTAAACAGTTGAGGCAACACTTGTTATGACATTGTCCTTTGCTTCCAAGTGTTGCTTACTTCAGTCTTCATAAATCTTGGGATAGGTTGCTGTTTGCTGGCCATTTCTCCTTGTTTGTTTGAAATATGTTTGTTTTTCCCTCATGAGATCACAAGAAGAAAAAAATCATATAGATGATACTCTGCAATCGTGTCGTCATCATCCTGTTGCCAGCAGAAGACACTGTGTTCTGAGTATTCATCTATGTTGCGGTCTCAGCAGAAGACAAGCCTTCTGGTCTTGACATAAACCATATGTTCTTCAATGTTACTACATGGAATGGTGTCCAGGTAATAGTTGTGTCTCAGACTACTCAAACTGTATCTGTTGTTAGCAAGACAGGCTGTTCTTACATTCCTCATCCTGCTCTTTCTTTTGGTGCTCTCACAAAACCACAAACATGTATAAACAGCTCTTCCACTGGTACGTCATTCATACAATCTTCATAAATGTAACTAAATTCAAAGTATTAAGACTGAAATAAACAATTTTCAAGTTCACACAACTGTTACAAATAACCAAGACTTGCTACTGTTAAAATGAGTGTTTGTTACATTTATGCTATTTTGAGAGCCTGAATAACTTTGTAGGTGAGCCAAGGTTTAACTTTGACAAACAGCTTCTTTGAAAAATCCCAGAACTAGAACCTGCCTCTTCATGCTCTCCTGAACACCTGTAGAAGAACTTCAGAATCTCCTTCCATCCCTGGAAGCGATCAATGGATGATTCTTTGAGCAGCGTGTCTCACGGAAGGTCTCCCTGTCCACAGCAAGGGGTTGCAATGAGATGATCTCTAAGGTCCCTTCCAATCCATACCATTCTGAGTCTATGATATAATCGGATATCCAAAATGCATCAGTACCTGTGTTTATATCTGCAGTGCCAAGATGAAACCCTTCTACACTTGATGTGCAGGTGGCTTTTCTGTGTTTAGAAAAGGCAAAAATTAGCCCTCCCATTGTCCTTCTGAATGAAACACACAACTACTAGCTGTACACACTAGCTACACATAGCTGTATTGGTATATAAACATGTCATTATCAGTCACTTGAAAAGACTTATGATAATGATTAAGGCACAAAACCTTCACAACATTTACATGACATCATTTCCATGTTTCTTGTCCAGTGTTTACAATTGCCTATAGAACTTGTACCTAGACCCCGAAAAGCTGATTAGTTCAATTAAGCTAAAAAAAAAAAAAAAAAAAAAAAAAAAAAAAAAAAAAAAAAAAAAAGCATAACTCAACCTTCACTTGACATTAACAAAAGTGTTTGCATGGCACAGTTCCTGGCTTTCCAAGCCAGCAGAGCCTCTGCAACACAACTGATTAATTAAAGAGCGCTGTGAAGTTAACACTGAAAGTTACTGATTAATTGTATGGTAGAGCTGCCTAATCAAGTACCCAAGGCAATAAACAAATACAAAGATATATTATACACTGATTAACACAATTATTTATAGTTTTACTTTTAACTGGTTGCCTGCCATACAGCAGTCTTCAACCTGAATAAACACTGGGGAGGATGATCAGGATCACTTACTGTATTTTCCCAGCTGGCTATTAGGGCTGTTTTCCCTGGAAGTGAAACATATAAATCCTTCTTTATGCATAGTCATCACATAGGCAACCACACCACAATCATTTATCATGTATTTCTGAGTGCTACTGGTTCCTATGCATGTCTCCAAGGGCTGAAGTTCAGCATGCAAACAGCTGCTAACCATCATTAAGAAAAAGCAAGCAAGCTACTCTAAATACTACAGCCCTTTTTGAGGAAAAAATTTACACCTGGAGATGATCAACAGCTCTTCCTCTTATTCACATTTCTCAGATCTAATGGCAAATTTCTCATTTCAGAGATCTTTGCTTCTATGTACGAATTTCCAGCCCCAGACTGCAATACTTCTTCATCTCATAAGGCTATTTTCATGGCCTCCTCTAAATCTATCATGTAACTCATTTCTCCATATCAAGAGATGAATACTAAAGTGTGTCCTCACTCCATAGTTCCTATGTTATCCATATATATAACACAAAATAAAACATTTCTTTGCAAGCACTGGGACAAGTTTATTCAGTGTTAGGGAGGTTTTTTGAAGGAAAAGCCACAGGAAGGTTTCTGAAAGAAGGAAATTCTGGAATGACTCTTTTTCCCCCCAAGTCAATGAAAACAACTTTGTCTCCTGCAGAAATGTCATCAGTTCCCCTCCCAGATATGCCAATTCTATCTGATTCATACCAAGAAGCCAATGAACAGACTCTGCCTCTTTTGTGTTCACTGTCCACCTCTCTCCTCTGAAAAAGAAGAAAAAAAAAAGAATAAAAATTAAAGAAAAAAACTGTGTGTCACAAAAGGCCACAATTACTGAGCAAGTCATTCCCTGGTGCTTCCTGCAGAACTTTCACTGTGCCATACAAAGTTTTATTAGCCACTTTAGTGGGCAGAGCCCTTTGTTAATCTGCTCTTAATATAGTCAGCAGTCCAAGTACAAATGTTTATTCTTGTTCTGTACTACACTTTTGTTATAAGCCCCTTATACCTATCCAGTATGACCACAACCAAATCTGCTATTAAATTACTTCCCAGCTATGAGGGAGACAGATCAAACTTTCCTTCTGTAATTAAACAGCCCCATTTCCCATCTACATTAAACTACCTTTAAAGGACTTCCTAACATGAGAATGGTGTAAGACAAGAGGCTCAAGCATATTGTGCCAGGTAATCCCATGTCCTCTAATTACACACATTTGACTGCTTGCAACAGGATCCACAGCCAATCATGAAATTCCCTTTTTCCATCAAGTTGGTGTGCATGAGATCTGACAGTTCTGGCATGCTCATCCTCCTCCATCCTGAGATAACTACTCTTTGAAGCTGTTCAGGTGAGATGAAAATATAATAGCCTCCAAAAGGGTTGACCAGCATGAAATAAAAGAGAAGGTCAAAAGTTGATTGATGCTACCACTAAAATTGTAATATTAAGATTCAGTCAATTTGCATTGTTAAAAGTCATGATTTTCATACTAGTACCATCTATTTTTTCCATGTTAAAATTACCATTAGAATTTCTCTTTAACCTTTTTTTGTTTTTTTGAAATCTGGTTGAAATTACAATCAATCAAGAACAAACCAACCCATCCCTTATCTCCTGATTTATGGATTCTGTTACATAAGTGTAAATTATACATTCAAAAATCTGTCTGTCCTTGTTTCCAAAAGTGGTTAATTACATAACATTTGAGAGTTGTCCTTTGGAAGGCTAATTTTCATAAGAATCTTTAAATGTACAATAGTTTTTTTCCTTCAGAAACAATTTCCACCCAGCAAAAAAGAACAGTGGGAACGTCTCAAGAATATTGATCTTAATTCACATATTTACCAACCCTGTAAATATTCACCTCATGCTCATGTACCATCAACATTTCTCCAACCAGGAACTCTTAAACCCACTGTTTAACACATGTAAACACAGATCTCTCCAGCACCCTGGGCTTCCAAATGTTAGATGACAGCAAGTGTCCCCTCATGAAGTTTTAGATCAAACTTGAACCTGAAGCACCTGTTCTACATGTGCTACACATACAAGCAACATGCTAAAGCAGGCACTGGACCTTCAATAAGTGTTATCATTCATTCACTGGATAAATCAACAGGCAGGCAACAGCTACTTGTGAAAGCTGTTGAGTGGCTATCACTCTTAAAACAGAAATATATCAATCCTCAACCATCAAAAAAATGGATCTCACTGTATGTTTCCTAAAAGTATAGATTCAGAGATTATCCTTATTTTTTCTCATATACTAGGATTTAGTCTCTACTGTATTGCGAGTTTAACTGGTTTACTCAGTTTTGACACAGAAAGGTAAGCTAATTCCATAGTAAGCAAATACTTCTTCCTTTAATCATATAGCAATTTTTATTCCAGTTCATTGTTAATTATCTTCCAGATTTCTGTGACTAATAAAATTCTCTACCACCTTCTCCCCCCTTTTCCATGACACGGTGTTGCAACACAATTCCCTCACATAGCTTTCAACCTACTTTGTCATATAGTATTTCCAAGACTAAAAGTAACTGGAGGCAAACATTCCAACTACTCACACAACCTAAGGTCTTTAGGAAACCTCTATAAGTATATAGCTGATAGAAGTTCTCCTAGCATATATGCCAAATCAATACCATCCCAAAACACTTGGGTAAGAGTTCATGGCTTCAGCAAATTACACCCAGGTACTGCTGAAGGGAACACCTGCAGTCAGGAGACTAAGTTAAGAGAAGAGCTCTTTCCTCTGTTAGTACCACCCTGGAAAATGTGTCAGATAGGGCTCATTTCTATTTCAAACACCTAGTGACACTCAGTGGTTTCAAAGCACTTTTTAAGGGCTTATTTCCTAGAGGCCATTGCACTTCCAGAAAAAAATATAGTGAAACAATTGAATGAGTACATTTGATACAGACAACTGCAAATCTCCATATATTTTTACTGTTCTGGGGTAGACAATGACCCTGAGCTCTTGACCTGTTTATCTTGACCTGACACAAATTCTCCAGCAAAACCGCCTGGACAAGAAACAAGTTCAGTGCCTATTTTAGGATGCATGAGTGAGAGATGTGCAGTAAGTGTTAAGCTGCTCTACATTTAATATCTGAAAAGTTTATTATCCCTGTAGCATATAATCAGGAAAAAAAAAAAAAAAAGTAGGTCAAAGAATCCCCTGCTTAGAGGTTTGTATTAAGAAGATGGCAATGGTATTTAAGAATCAACACAAGGCACACCGCATAAGTAATCTCAACAATCTTAACAGTACACAGAGGCTCCTCACAATCCTCCCTCAAGGAACAGCAATGAAGTTGTCATTCTTCTCCAACAAAGCCATAACTTCTTAACAGCCTTCAATGGCAAAGCCCAAATACTACATCTGAGAAACATTCATGATGACATTTACATGGATCAGGAGGAAGAATTTTGTGGAAGGCTGTTTATGCTAAAGCATTTAAGTTTTGACATTTCCATGCTGAATTTTCAAAAGACCGTATCTGTGGGTGTTTTTAATAAATTATGTATCATAAAGACAAGAGAGTTATTAAGGAAAAAGATACTGGTGAGCAAAAGATTTTTGCTTTTCATTAACCAAAAATGACCTGAAATGTAAAATTATTGAATTCAGTGTACTGTAAACCTAGAACTAACCCCATAACCTTCCTCCTGCAACAAAAGATCTAATTATACAACTTGCTATGAAATTTAGTTAAAATACCCTTTGAACATAAAATTAACTTCAGAGTTTTACTTACTGAGTCATCACTACATCGCACCTGTGCAAGTGTTCAAGTGCTCTAATTACACCTATATAGCATGTATTCCTCAGAAAGTAACCATCTGAACTCCAGATAGGTGATCAGGACATTGCTCTTGTGCAAAAGCTTTTAACACAATGCTAAAAACACACAGCATTTAAGTGCACCGTTTCAGTTGCCTTCTGTCCAAGCAGTAGGGCTACTGTCAGGGAAAACAGAAAATCATCAAGCGTCTTTAGCTTTTTTGCTCCCTTCCCATTCTTCTAATGCTGATACTAGACTCCCATTACAAGCTAGAAGGCATATGCAATTTGTAAAATAACTCGTAAACAAACAAGAAGTGCAGAAAAATCCAAACAACATGGCATCTTCTGCAATGGAGGACTGAAATCATGACAAAAATCCTCCTGCTGCCAATAGAATTTATTTCATTTCAATTTTGAACAACGTATTAGTGAATGAGAAACTTCTCTTGATCAAGGAAACTTTTACAAATCTCCTAAATGCCCTAGATAAGAGGCACGTTTGTGAGCAAACTGTGTTGTTTACACCCTTAGAGATTTCAACTTTGTCTTATTCTTTTTTCCTTTTTCTTTTTTTTTTTAATGTTCACAGGACTGTATACTGATGGGGTTGTACAAGCCAAAAAACCCAACAAAAAAGCCAAATGTCGCCACTACAAACACACAAGCTCGTATCTTTGTATTCAGATGTCTGCCCCAGGGAGCAAAGCAGGACAGGGCCAGAGGCTCCCCATTCCCACAGACCCTTAGGCAGCTTCACACGTGCTTCAGCAAAGCACAGGCACAATTCAGGCACAGCTCCACCAGCCTGGCTTTGCTCCTAACAGGATGTTTAGCTGGTGGATGTACACTCCATGCTCTACCCCCTGCCCTTCTGCTTGACTAGTATGGATGTGGACACAGAAGGGAGGCAGGGGGACTACAGATTACAGCAATAACCCTAATGGGGATCAGGTGGGAAAAGCAGGAACACAGTAGGAGACACTACACCTCTAACAAAAGGAGGTGAATAAAAAAGATGAGGAAATTCTGCATGACAGAGCTCAAATATTTCGTCTTTGAGACTAAAAATCATTAAAACCCTTCTTCACATGAATGCTTTAATCCCATTTGCAGAAAAAAGAAGAAAAGATTATGATCTTACAGATTTTTACTCATAAAAGTATGATCCATCTGGGTCTTTGAGTTTTATGTGAACAAGAATTAGCTGCAGCTCTGGTTGGTTCAGACTTGGGATGGAAAGAGTTAATAAAGAAAAAATTGGGAATTGTAGACCCACTGAACTTTTTTTTTTTTGGTAATAAACCATAAACAAAACCTGCACAATTTCTTTGCAATTTAAATTGCTGCTTTGTCAGTGCAGCAGTGAACATCTTAGCAAGACCGCTTTATCCTTTGTGTATTCCCATAAATCTGACTTATCAAACTTCTAGACTTGGCATAAATTAATATGGAGCAGATTTACAGGCTTAAGAGACTTTCCCCCCCCCCCCCAGTTTTTAGATACTTGATAATAACTGTACTACACTTTTTAGTACATGACAGTTTTTACATCATAATTAAAAAAAAAACCAGAAATGCAAAATCTTCTCTGGGCTGAGACTGAAAACTCCTAAGCATCAAAAGAGCTAAGCAACCCAAAACTTAATCTGTGACTCCTCATTTTTAGAATTATATAAAATTGCTAGCATGTTCCAGCACTCAGCTTACATATTACTGCCTCTACCTGTTTAATGCTTCCAGTTTAATGTTATCTTGTTTGAGTGCTTCTCTTGGTAGCTCTACTAATTACTGTACACTTTTTAACAAGGGAATCACAAAAACAGATTCACAGCTTTATCCAACATTGAGAACTTTCAGGCCTACTTTAATTTGAATAATATGGGGGGAAAAAGCCCCAAATCTTCTTACCTGTCTTTCTTAACAAACCATACACTTTTATATACTTGTGAATAGCCAACTGCTATCACACAATATTATAGTAACTAAACACAGACATGTGAAAATTCCAAACTAGGAAAGTTCCCTCCCAGTGCTTGGAATAGCCCATTATGCAATAATTCTCATTTCTGATATTACATAGAAATGAACTCAGACTCTGCTCAAAGCAGAATATGAATATATATTTAAAATTTCATCATGCTAACTTGCATGAACTCAAATCATTAAGAAGTTGACAAGAATTTCCTGAGCAAGTTCTGCATCACAAAACATACCACTAACTAGGAATTTTAGTTTTTCTCCAGTCTTAAGATTAAACAAATAGCTTAGCCATTTAAAGTTCTATGCCAGGCTTCTTGTGAAGTCAAGTAAAGTTGAATGGCATTTCACTATGGTTACCATGAAAGAGAAAAGATCTATTGTTAGAAACACACAACCAATTCAAATAGATGGTTACTCACAGCCATTTGTAGCTACAGTAAAAATTCAGAGATCCTTTTCAGAAAGTCAGACCCTGTTTACATGGTGGTTTTGCTTCTGTTTTTGTTCTTGTGGAGTGTTCTCAATATGTGGCAGGATCCTAAATTTATTTACAGCTTGCAAAATTAATTTGAAAATCTGCTTAGGATACAAAAGTTAGAGGGGAAAAAGAGTAACATTTTATTGTGTGGGAAGCCCAGTAACAGTATTTGAGAGTTTGCTTCCCTATTTCTGTGTTACAGGCGACATCCCCCACTAGGCATATTTTGCTCCAGCCCTCCTGATTTGAGCCAATAGAGGACACAAAAGCTGCCAGGTTTTTGTGCCAGAAAAGCTGCTTCAAAGTAAGAGAAAATGTTCATCTCTTGGTCTCTGCCACAAAATTTGCCAGATTCTAGACACACTCGTGTTCAGAGATAAAAAAAAAAAAAAAAAGAAAGAAAAAAGAAAAAAATCCCTGTCATTTACTGCTATCCTGCCTATCAGAAGGGCTAATAAGCTCTGCAGTAGTCACCATCAGCCACACAGCTGTACATGCTGCAAGGCAGGCAACAACACTGACTACTAAATGAAGACTGATGACATTCTGAGGGGAACATTTCCAAGAAAAATTTTCCTAATCAAATTAAGCATTGTGCACATAGATGAGATTTTATTTTTAATCACTCATAACTGTTTGCACTCAACCTCATATTGCTGCATAGCCTTAGAGAAGCAGAGCAACTTGTAGCTACATGGATACACTAGAACAATAGGGACAAAGCATGTTAGATCACAAAGGCTCTTCAGGGTTGTCAGAACTATTATTTGCATTACCTCTCTCCTTCTTTGAAAAAAAAAAAAAAAACAAAACCCAAAAACCAAAACCAAACAAAAAGGCCCAATGAAAAACCAAAACCTCAAAGAAATACAACAGAATTGTTTTGGCTTTCAGCACATTCTGTCCAAGAAAGCCAGCAGGCTCTTTTGTCAGTCTCAGTTTCACTTGTATATCTTGTATATATATGTGCTAAGAAAAATACTAGAAATAATGGCAAAAGTAACTAGAATCAGACTGATGGTTCACTGGTGTGTAGTTAAAAAAAAAAAAACAAACAAAAAAAAACAAGTCCTTATGTTCATTACTTAAATAAGAAGCTTTGGTGAAAATCAGAATTCCTTTTATTTGTCCAAGGTCACAAGGTCATGCTTAGATGAATCCCCCTGCAAGAGCACACAAAGATGTGACATCCTCAGACTGAAAACACTCATGGAACTGCAGAGATACACAAGTATCTCCTTCTTAGCAAGATGTTATGTGACTTTTTCCACGCCTTGATAATTTTAAAGTCATTCATCAGACAGAACTGGCCACTGCAATCCCTGTCCAGTCTGATACAGATGTTGAGGGATCACACCACAAGTCTGCCAGAAGGCTGCCAGTGGATGCCTGTAACCTTCTCCTCCCTCATGATTTTTCACTGACTGATTTTTAAGGCTTGAAATGATTTAATTAATAGCACACAGTATACTTGACATATCCACACACCAGTGGCCATTTTCTCTATTTAAAAAAAAAATTCTCCTTTTATAATAAAAGAGGAGAAACTGTCTACTGAGAAAAAGAAATGCATTCCACTGTTTTGGTTATTGGTCAGAAAAGACCCATTCCAATTTTATCACGCTAGGATGGTACTAGAGAATTCAAAATGCATTTATAACCTAAGCATACACCATTTTTAGCAAGCTATAAAACTTAACCTTTGTAGAATATGAACAGTGCTTCACAATAGCTTTTAAAAGGGCTATTAAAACTTCACACTTCTGATAAAAAACAGTCTAATGCTCTTGATCCTGACATGACCTTTATACGACATATTTCTTCTGCTACCCAACTGTGTGAAAAAAATCCAACCTATATTCTGAAGATTACCTCTTTGGACCTTCAAAAAGTAATCTAAAAAATTCCTGAATTTGAAGTCTGCAAAAAGATCTTAGTGGGGTTTCTGATTTTGTGAAAAGCTTTTTTCGCAACTTTCAGATGGCAGAGAAAGAAATATCCTCCCATTGCTTCATTGGTTTGTAACAGCATCCAAAAATTAGCTTTTGCATAACCACGGAGAAGAGAACAGAAGAAATTAACAGGCATTTTTTCTAACACAACTGTGGGCTAGACTTCCAAAAGGTCTTTGTTTATAGAGTAAAGCCAAAAAAATTCACTGACACTGAACCAATAGATCAGAAAACCACAGCAATCTGTTAATCTAACACTGGCTACAATGAAATGTTCATTCTTTAGGTCAAAACACATTTCTTTATGGGAACATACATCTGTTCTCTCTCATACATCTCTGTCCTCTCCTTCCATGTTCCTCCCACACAAGGTGGCAGTAGGAAGAAGGCAGTAAGACAGCTCTTTATACTTTTAACAGTCTCTGCCCACACAACCACAACAACACAATTAAATAATCTCAGTATCCGAGTAAAAAAAAAAACAAACTTGCAATCATATTAAACACAAAAGATGTCCAGTTTTAGCCCTTCATTTTTTAAACTCCACTTCAGAGATTATTTTAAGCCATGTGATCAGAGGGCTGGAGCAAATCTCCTACCAAGACAGGCTGAGAGAGCTGGGCCTGTTCAGCTTGGAGGAGAGAAGGCTCTGGGAAGACCTTACAGCAGCCTCACAATACTCTACAAGAGTGCTGAGAGGGACCTTTCACAAGGACATGCAGTGATGGGACAAGGGGAAATGCCTTCAAACTGAAATATTTGGGTTCTTTACTGTGATGGTTCTTTACTGAGGTCCTGGCACAGGTTGCCTGGAGAAGCTGTGGATGCCCCATCCCTGGAAGAGTTCCAGATTAGGCTGGATGGAGCTCTGAGCAACCTGGTCTACTGGAAGATGTCCTGCCCATGGCAAGGGGGTTGGGGTTATATGACCTTTGAGGTCCTTTCCAAGCCAAACAATTATATGATTTTAGGATCTTAACATAGTTTTGGATATTTGGCACATTAATATTACACTAACTTTACAACCAGATGTGATTTCACTATATATCCTGCCTTCCCATTATCCCTTGAATATTTGCTACAGTGTAAGAAAATATATTGCAACTAAATTTATCAGCTAGCTCCAAAAACTGAAAAGATCATATTATAGACTAATGTCCGAACGTAAAATATAGAGATTTAGGATATTTTTTCTTGATAGCTTAATCTGATACTTTTCTTAAACTGTTAGTGGGAAGAACAAAAACATCCATCCTGCTGTATAATTTTTACTCATGAAGAGTGATATTTACCACTTCCCAGGAAAGTCAATATATCAGTTTTAAAAATACTTTTACATTTTTTCAGATTTATCTTTGGATTTGTCTTTATTATGTAAAAAACAGAAAACCATACCCAGCCAGCAAAACCCACTAAATTGAATAAACAAACCACAATAAACCAGTTTTGCACTTCAATACCACATGTCCTCTGTCTTAAGAGAAATACTACATGCATAGGGTGTCATTGTCTGCCATTGCAAGAAACTACCTTTCATAAGCAAGGAGGATGAGATTTCAGCAGGACCAATCATCTTTGGCTGCTTTGAATTTTATCATCTTGCCACCAGTTTCCTTCAGCTGGGGAGAGATGAATACAAAAGCAAGACATTCTATTTATCTTTTTTATCTTCCACATTGCTATGAAAAAACAAGAGTTTTGATTGCTAACTCCAAAGTCAAACATTAATCTCCAGAGCAGGAAGCCTTACAGCCACCTTGTTACAGCATTGCTTGGGCTTAGGTTAGTTGTTTGGGTTTGTTATTTCTTGAGGGTTTGTGTTTTGGGTTTTTTGTTGTAAATACCAAAGAAACAACTTCCTCTGTAATTTATTATGCCACTAAAACAGCCAGAGTCAGCTAACAGTTAGTAGAAATAATTCATGATAACAAATATTTTGCCCTAAGTTACAGTCAGGCAAACCTGAAGCTAGCATGAGTCTCATTACAATGTCATTTTTGGAAGCTAAGTCCACCTGTGCATAATTCCAAAGAATTATGCATATTCCTTAATAAAATCTATTAGTGGACAGGAAATATAAAAAATATAAAAAAATATAAAAATATAAACAAAATAGAGGGAAGAAATATCTTCCCTCCTTCATTTTCATTTCATTACTGCATTTACACTGTGTAGGCAGTACATAATTCCAAAGTATTATGCATATTCCTTAATAATTCCAAAGAATTATGCATATTCCTTAATAAAATCTATTAGTGGACAGGAAATATAAAAAATATAAAAAAATATAAAAAATATAAAAAAAATAGAGGGCAGAAATATCTTCCCTCCTTCATTTTCATTTCATTACTGCATTTACACTGTGTAGGCAGTAGCAAGAGATGATGCATGTTAAGAAACAGAAAACCATTGATTTCCTAATTATAAAGGAGCAGACCCTGGCTGTTTTGAACTACCTATTTGTTTTGGTTCACATGTATATTAAATGAGCAACCTTTCCTGCAGCTAAGTGAGAAATAGCAGGGCATTGCTTTACTGGCACTCTGAAAAATGACTGCTTGCTTTCAGTAATACTGAGGACAAAGTAACTGGTGAAAATACAGAATATCAGAGCAAAGTAGGATCATTCTACTCACAATATGCTAGTTGGGAATCTATATTCTTCCAGTGTCTTTTTCTGTCTTTCACTGTCTCAAATATTTCCTTTCCTTAAAAGATAAGCAGATACTGCAATGCTTGTAGCCTTACATTTGTGGGAAAAAAAAAAAAAACAAAAAACCAAAAAAACAACAACAACAACAACAACAAAAAAAAACAACCTAAGAAAAACCCAACAACAACAAAAAAGAGAGAATGTAGCCTCTCAGGTACTGAGCATCTTCCAGTCCAGCCTCCTTCCTGTCAGTCATGCAGCCACCCTCTCTCTCACTAGTACTTCACTGCTCTGCTCCCTTAGGGTCTAGTTACTCACCAGCAAAGCAACAATTTATTAAGTGTGTGTTGGGAAAAGTCGGATGTGTGAGAAAAGAATCCCATGTCTTCTCCCAGAACAGTTACAGACACACTGGAAATACCAGTTTTGGTTTCTTCACTCAATTCAGAAGTTTGCAAGGAATCAAACTTTCCAGATTACTTAGATCCTGTCTACCTGTCTTACAAAAATGCTGTGATCTATGCTTGAAATCAGGAGATCTGACACTGATAAGAGAACATAGGAAACCACATCATACTGACTTTTCATGTGGTATTTTTCATTGTTCTCACATACCTTTCTTTCTCATCTACCTCTTTTGTCTCCCACTACATTACTTTTTCTACTGAGTTTACACTCCATAAAACAGTTATTTTCATCTCTTAATGCAACTGATAATTTAAAACATAAAAAAATTACTTTCAATAATACAGTCAGAGCAATTAAATTATGGCCTACTTTTGAAATGCAATAAAAAGTGGTTACACATTTACCTTCAAAGTTCCTTTATGTTGTAGGTCTCAAAAAACTTCCCCAAACTTTGTACCTCCATCTATGTGAATCCTTCTATTTTCAATGAACAGGAGGTAACAGGGAAAATACAAACAAAAAAAAAAAACAAACAATGAGGGGTCTGGGTCACATTGGACACTGCAACATCAAGGACAGTGAGATAAACTGTGTCCTAACTTGTTAGGTATTGATTCTAAGATCCAAGACATCCTTGTTTGGATTGTTCCTCTCAATCAGGTGTAGATGATGAATATATTCTTGTACGCATGAAAACTAACAGAAAAAGAAAATTCTGATGATGAATAGAGTATAAACAGCATCATCTGAACTAGTTCAGGTCTGCACAGCTATAAGAAAATCATGTATAAACAGATATGACTAAGTCTGTAGAATGAAGTCCAACAATTTCATATGCCTTAAAAAATATCCATCAAGTTTTCTATCCACATCCATCTTGCTCTATTCACTACATTTTGACAGTTCAGTAATTTTCTCCACTAATATAATATTTTGTTCCAAAAACCCCACCATATCTGTACTTAGAATCTGATACCAGATGAATAAACTAACCTTCTAAAATTAAGAGGTGGAGAAAACACTGTGTCAATTATCACAGCTTTAGTCGAGACAATGACACATTACAGCTCATAACTAAGTCAACAGCTCTGCTCCCTCTGTCACTGTGTTCATTTGCAAAGCAAATTTTGACAAAGATGAACACTGACGGGCTGAGCAGAGTGGAGAGATGCTACGATGTTGCCATCAGAACAAAGGAGAACACCACATAAGAAGATCTGGGATTGCCTTAGGATTAGAATAATAGAAATGGGACAAAAGTTATAAAAATCCAAGCTCTCCTGAACATCTCACAAGTGCTGCTCAAGTACACCAGTATGACAGATAATGACACAGCAACTATGGTCTGACGGCTCAACAGAAACAAAAACTGAATTATACCTGAGGACAAAGTATTTATGTCACTGTACAACAACCACAGTGAAGCCTCACCTCAACAGCTCATTGCTGTTAAAAGTATTTTCAAAACTTGATTTTACTTGAACAAGTAAAAAGATTGTTTACTTGCAAGAAAAAAGAATCTATCACATGAGGGAAGACTAAGAGAGACTATTATCTAAACATATTACAGATAGAAGTGTTTAAGCAGCTACGGTTCAAATAATGCCACATATATTATTACTGCATTCTGACAAGGTGAGGCTTTTTCATTCTGACAAGGTGAAGCAATGATAGAAAACAGTTTTTAAAGGGAGTCAATCAATTAATAAGTGGAATTCACATTATCATCTGCAACTATGTGGGCATGGACTTGGTGATCCAAGATGCCCCTTCCAGTCTTAAATGTACATCTCTGTCTTAGTAACATCACTATAAATCCTCCCAAAGAAAATTCCAGTGTGGGCATAAACCACTCTCTTCACCCAAATGTGCAATGCCCTTTAGCCTAAAATAAGCTGTTAATACCTGAACTGGAAATGCAAGATTCCTCTGAGCCTACCTCAATTTTCCAGTCTGCTGAATTTTTGAACAAATTCCCCTATAGGGAATAAATAGCCTCTAGCTGCCTAACCTCTTATACATTTAATATAGATCTCCCAAAGATTTCCTCTAATCCTCTGCATCCTCTCTGCTCTCCTTGTGTTTTTATAATTTTCTTCCTTAAAAAAAGGATTTGTCCCTGCTGAGGTTATTGGGCCTATAACAGCATGCTGTAAGCCCAGCACTTGAGGCAGAAGCCTTAGAAGGCTCCAGGAGCACCAGATGTGCCCGGTACCCTCACACTTCTTCATTCAGCACTGGGGATGCACCACCAGCCTGGGACCATGCAGATGCACCTTTGGTCATACTTCACACTCTGCCTTCTCCTGCCCCACTCCTGTCCTTCATCCTTACTTTCTTTCAGAAATGTTTCTGAAGTGATGTTTTAGGAGTGACACACCACAGCTTTTTCAGCATTTAATAAGTTGGTTTAATAGCAAATACTTATTTGCCTGCATCTCCCACCTGCAATTTCTTAGCACTAATGCTAGTGTTGCCAAACTCTAAGGTTCCTCTCCATAAAAGTGGTATTAAATGAACTCCTAAATTACAAATCTTCTCCTACATGTTCTAAATATATACAGGAATATTTCTTTTGCTCAGTTGGAGTAAATTTAAACTAATTTGATTTTGCAGATTTGGGCTTGTCAATGCATCAACTCTGTTTAAACCACATCTCTTACCAGATGTGATTTAAAAGACCACCAGCATATCAAAACTGTTACTGTTCAGTGCAAAAAGTGCTGGACTTCTCCAACACTCCTGAAACAAAGTCCTAATTAAAGTCTGGTAATTCTAGATTTGATTTTGGTACAGAAATGAACTAACAAACCCCAACAATATTTTTTTTAAATCCAAACCTTATTTTTTAATAAGAAAACTAGAGCTTGGACTTTTAATTGTGTCTGGAGGCTACAGCAAGGAAGATTGTACCTGCATACCATTTTGCAGTTGAGCATCCAGTTCAAAGTTTCTACTTACTCATTCAAATGCAAATTAAACTAGTTAAAGCACAAGTGCCCAGTCTGAGACACAAATTCAATTATAAAAAGACAGTCACTGAATTCTTAATATAGATGCTTTTCTGTACTTATATTTACATTTTAATCTAGACAGAACAACGACCCTGGTGAGGTACATGCAGATTAAACTTCATGGTTAGGTATATGACAAATTAAAACAAACCAAATAAAATAGACTAATAGGAGCTCTGGGATTTTTTTTTCAACTTTAAGAGACCAAAATGACAATTTTAATCACTTTTTTTGAAGGCTTTTCCTCTGAGTGAAAGAACTGTAACTGCAGACATCAACCTGGAGATATGATCTCAGACTGGTATTCCTGCATGACCACAGGTAGATTAAAGGATAGAAGAAATTGTTCATCTGAACCATGACACCTTTTACTTGACTTAAAAGCACTTCATGCCTTTAGCTTCTATAACCCTTACAAATTTCAACTAATTAAGACTTGAGGCTCTTTGAATAATTACTCCTGCAGATACCCAAGTAAAAAGACTTGTTCCATGCACAGGACTGATCAGCTTCCAGCAATTCTACACATTGACCCACCCTGGAAGGTAAACACCACACTCAAGGGCTCCAACCACTCAGAAGTGCAACCCACATCTCCAAATTTTTGTGCCAGATGCCCACAGCTCAAGACCAGGCAGTTCCTTCCCACAGGTTATGTGTCTGGTTGTGGTGGGCTCACCTTCCCTGGATAGCAGGTCACCCCCCAGCCCAGCTGGAGAGAGAAAATACAACTGAAGGGCTAGGGGTTGAAATGAGGACAGAGAGAAATCACTCACCAGTTGCCTCCACAGGCAAAACAGACTTGATTTGAGGAAAGTTAATCTAAAGTATTGCAAGTCAAATCAGAGTAGGATAACAAGAAAATAAGAACAAATCTTAAAACACCTTGCCCCCCCCCCCTTCCCTTCTTTTTGGCCTTAACTTTACTCCTGAATTCTCTACCTATCCCCACAGTGGCACAGGGGGAAGGGAAATGTCCAGTTATTTCTGTTGCTCCTTCCTCCTTAAGGGAGGGACTCTGCACACTTTTCCCCTGCTCCATCCCACAGGAAACAGTTTTTCATGAACTTCTGTATGTGAGACATTCACACAGGTTTTCACAAACTTCTCCAGGGTGGGTCCCTTCCATGGGGTGCAGTCCTTCAGGAACAGACTGCTCCACTGTGAATCCCCCACAGGGTAACAAGTCCTGCCAGCAAACCTGCTCCAGTGTGGGCCTCCCACAGGGTCCCAACCTCCTTTGGGCTCTCCTCTGCTATGGGGATCTCCACAGACTGCAGATGGATCTCTGCTTCACCATAGACTTCTGTGGGCTGCAGAGGCACAGCTGTCACACCATGGGCTGCAGGGCAACCTCAGCTCCCATGCCTGGAGCACCTCTTGGCCCTCCTTCTCTGCCCTTGGTGTCTGCAAAGCTGTTTCTGTCACATATTCACTTCTCTCCTGCTGAATCTCCACTGTGCAGATTCTTCCCCCTCCTTAAATACATTATTCCAGAGGTACTGCCACTGTTGCTGATGTACTCCATGGCTGTATGGGACAAGGGAGAGGGTGGTTCTGGCATCTTCTCACAGAAGCCACCCCTTTGGCTCCACCAATACCAAAACCTAGCCCTGCAAATCCAACATGCTGGTTCAGAGAAAGCTAGCCTTCTGCAGGGAATACTTCTCATCCTCCTCAAACCATATTTTACAGCTGCGTGCATCAGCACTACTGATCCATTGTAAACCCAGTGACGGACAGCAGAGCCAGGATTGTGTGCCTTGACACAAACAAGCCTTGCTAATGCAGTAGCTTACGTAATCCATTCTTGCCCTCATAAAAATCTGTGAATCTTGTCCAGTGCCAAGTGTTCAGAGGTCAGTATGTTTCACTAGATCCCCAAAAAGATGCTTTGATCTTGTGTTGGAAGCATACAGGTATCAGGTCATTTTGTTTCAGAAAGGGCACCCAAATCAAAAAAACAAATTAAATACACCTCTTCCCATCACACACATATACTCATCTCACTCCTGTTTACAGTGTTACTCAGACATTGAACTTAAAGGACTTTGTAGTCTCAGCTGACCTGTAGTCTAATGTTACAGTTTGGCAGAATTTCAGGATCAAAGGTTATACCTAAAATAGAAAAGCAAAGATAGAGTTCATTACAGAATTGAAGTGGATCATATCTGATGATCCACTATGAGCCTAAGTTTAGCTTTACATAATCTAAAAATCTATCCATAGACCTGGGTAAAGATTAAACAGGTAAGCACAGCCTTCCACTTAGCCCATCATCATCAACTCCAAACAGAATACAAATAAACTCAACTCCACACTAAATACAAGTTTTAATAAATTGTACTCTGATGGAAGAGTTTTATATGGTCCGGATTTCCTGTTGAACAGTTAGATATACCTTTAGCCTATAAATTTCTATTTATGTAAGTAGCAGTTTCAAGAACATACTTTCTTTTTAGGTATCTTCTCCTGTCCTCCATACTTCATTTATTTGCATCAACATCCTCCTCCTTTCTTCTGTCCTTTTAACACAAAACTTCTGTAAAATAATTTGCAATTTTCCCATAGCTTCATGATCTGCTCACACCTTTCTGGCATTAAAAAAACAGCAGAAACAATTGCAGTGCTGTGACAGATGAGATTTGAAGAGGAGAGAAGAAAGATATTTAGTTTGTTGCACTGTGTCTTTCACTGGGGTGCTTTCTGGAGAATTAAAGTGTGCATTAAGCTAAGCATAACAGTTCTGAAAGCATACAATGATTCATAAAGGTCTCTTGTACTTAGTTTTATATTTTTTCCCCAACAATATTTAGTGCAACTTGCAAACATAAATAAAGAACATGGCACCTAAGTCTATCTAACACACCTACTTAATGCACAATATTGGCACTTACAAACTATCCTAGTAAAACTTCTGAAGGGCAAAACTAAAACAGGAACTCAAAAGTGAAGTACAGCAATCAATCTTACAGAATCTTACACAAACACACCAAGCTTTTACAGCCACCAAGACATGTTCTTGCATGTATTAGAGCAGGTAGGCTATTCTGCTTTCTGCTCTAAGCACTAAAAATCCTAGAGGAGAGATTTCACATCAGACTAGAAGAGAGTAAAAACATATAATTTCAGGTAATTTTGTGTTTAAAATATACCAGTATAGAACTTCACAAGTTTGATGTTTCAGTAAAGAAGTTACATACACACTCAGTGGATATTGGGTCACAGGGATGTCAGTGGCAAAACTGCCACCTTGTAACAACACAGAATTAGTTTGTCAGCATTAGGAATAATCAGGGTCTTCCCTGTTTATTTAGCACATTTAATAATAGTAAAAACAAAGAAGTTTGTCTATTCACAATAGCAAAACTTAACCAACCCCTATGTATGAGTTATTCCACCTTGAAAATTCACACTGCTGAAAAAATTTAGATGTTTTCTAAGATGAGCAAAAGAAATTAAGACAAAGCAAGCAAAACCTCAGCAGGATAGGAGATTTGATTTCTGTTGACAGAAGCTACACATCACCTAGCTTCCACTAAGGACACCACTGCTACACTAAACAAGCCCTGCAATTTGACATCAAAGGAGTTTTGAAAGAATAGTACATTACATGCTGAAATCACTGTTTTTCTTCACTTCCTGACATTTTACAGCAACTGCCCAAGGGACATGAGAGACTTCAGCATTAGTCCAATAAAAATCTGAGGAAAAAAAATTCTCTTTTACTCATACAGACAACTTGATTGGAAGAGCTGCTAAAGTGACCTTCCAACTGATGAGGTGTGAATCAGGATGAAGGTGAATCAGGATGCTTTACTTTCACAGCATGTAAATAAATTAAAGCCAGAGAAGATACTGGACAGCTGCCTTAGTGCTTCAACACCCAAAAGTGTTTTTGAAACCAGCTACAAAGGGACATATAGTCCATCTTGGAAATAATTCTCTTAAGAGGACAATTCAAGAGCATACAATTAGCTAGAAACTGCACCCTGAGAGTAGTCTGGTGTGCCTCTTCATTACCTTGGCTGATGAGGCAGGGGAATATGAGAGCTGTACTGAAGTGGGAATAAAACAGCCAAGACTGTCGGGGACTGGGAAGGAGAAAAGGAATAAAGGAGAGGAAAATGAAAAAAACAGTCAGGCACCAGTTTCCTCAAACTGTGGAAAAGAGCAAAAAAATCTGTAGTACAGATCTGCTGTTAAAGACAAATTTTCAAAGCAGGAGGAAAAATTTTTGGCAGGAGGAAAAATGTTCAGGATGTTGAGAAACAGCCCATGCTGGTGCAAAAACCATTGCTGTACAGCACAGTATGCTCTCCTTCATCAAGTTTCAGTTCAAAACATTATCTAACTTGTATTCCCAATATTAAAATGCAGGCAGTAACATCAAATAAGTAAGCAGTATCTTTATTTCCTTATTTTAAGGAAATCAGTCACATTATATGAAAATACAGTGATCCGCTCACACCACTATAAATTCCTTCTGTAGGATGTTTCTACAGTGCAGTAACTGGACACAAAGCACAAAGAAAAAAGGCATCTGCAGAAGTACATGTTAATCTGCAGGCACCAGCTTATGAAAACCTCTGCTACAGTTTATTTTCCTGGCATTTGAACTCACATAGCTTTTGAGAAATAAAGCAAAACAAAGAACTGGAATGTAGCAACAGAGAATTTAAAACACATTCAGTCAGCCCTGCCCAAGGCCCATATTAAAGTTTGAAAAATAAAATAATTCTATGCTTTCTTATTGAGACAAAAAAATTCAGATGGCAGTGTTTGGATCATCATCTCAGTTGCATTGCTTTCTTCTATTCTGTGTTCCCAAGGGAAAAAAAAAAAAAAGAAAATTGCCAATTAAATGCTTTATGTCCTTATTTTAAAATTAAAAAATACCACTTTAATACCAGATCAACAGGAGTAATTTATAATGAAAAATGGGCTTTAATAATATTCACTACACACAGAATCACAAGGGTTTATTGGCAATAAAAGCCTTAATTACAGACTCAATTATTGATAGACATAAATGAAGTACAATTATATCATTTTTATAAGCTGAGCAAAATATAAAATAAAAAGCAAAGAAACCATTCCTGGGCTTTATTATTTCATGTCAGTAAAAGGGTTGGGGTTTTTTTTGTTTTGTTTTTGTTGTTGCTGGGTTTTTTTTTTTTTTTAACTTACAAAATGGATTTGGCAACAGCCCTCATTCCCTCTGCTTTTCTTTTCCTTTACCTTTCACTTAGCTTTTCCATCTCCATCCCATTTCTCCTTTCATGCAGTAACAGAGTCCTTCCCAGGCTCCTAAATTCTTTCATCCTGACAATTTAGAGGATGACAGGAATGAGTTCCACTGACTATTCCTGGCCAGAAGCAAGCCAGGCAGCCACTGCTCCCCCAGGCACCCTGCAGCAGCACTGCCTCAGGTGCAGCAGCAGCATTTGCTAGAGGGAGAACCCCAAGGGGCTAGGATGAGCTGGTGATGGCAACAAACCACGATTTCACTCTCCTCTCATCTCTGCAAAGGGCAGAGCTCACTTTTACGTGCCTCTCCTGTCCACACAGGACTTTGAGAAAGAGTCTTGCAGGTCTCCACCCCCTTTTGAACAGCTCACGTATCTCTGAGCTGATGTTCCACAAGATAGCAACAAAACTAGAAGGAAAATTGCCTTGTTGACAATGCAACTGAGCAGCACCACCATAAATCAGCTCCTAGCACATCACCACAGCTACATCCTTCCACACCAGGATTCTGTGCTCATTCCAGGATCATTGCACAGCCCTAGGCACACTTAGCACCCCAGAATATCACTGCCAGAAGACACCTGCTCTGCAATCATGGAAGAGTTGCTTAAACCATCTGTGTGATCTGGATTCCCTAATTTGTGCAGAATTTGGGGCAACTTGAGAAGATGCATGATACTGGAGAACAGAAAAATGGCCCCACTGAACATAGATATCAAGGCCTGAAGGAGAATCATGCCAGACAGGCCAGAGGAGGTTGATATTCTTAGCATTGCTTCCAGTTAAATAAAGATTTCTGAGTTAAATAAAGATATCAAGTGTACCTAAGAAATTCTTTCATTTTCACTGCTGCTGCAAGTTGCAGCTGGCAGTTGAGCTTCTCAGTGAGGTCCTGGGAAGAAGACAAGAAGAAAATTCTACAAACTTAAAATTACTGCACATTGCCAGAGATTCAAACGTTATCTACCACTTTTAAAAACAGAGGTGCAGTCAGGAAACTAAGTCAATTAACAAAAAGATAACACTGAAACAGAAAATGCAGTTAATGACAGCCTGACCAATGCCAATTAAATGCTCTTTGTAAAAAAAGGATGCCTGTGATACATTATGATTCAGAAACTAACTGGTGTACAAAAGCTAGCCTTGAACAAGAAATAACAAATGGTTGTGTTAAATAACTATAAAATTAACACAGACCACTAATGTTTTTTCTTAAATTAAAAATGAACAAAAACTCAACTAGTAATGCTTAGCAATTTCAGCAGATTTCACCCTGTTCATGGAGAAATAAACAAAGAAAATGTACAAGACACCCAGTTTCACCACAAATTAATTTTATCTTGAGCAAGGTAACCAAAAAATACAAGTAAACCAAATATCTGACTGGGCATAACCTGTCTAGGAGAGCAACTTGATCCAGCCATTTTTGATAGCTGCAGTTGCAGATACTAGAAACTTTAAACAAAAAGAAAAGAAAAATAACACCCAACGATTATATTGGACAAAATATTTTTAAAAAAATATTTCAGTGAAGTAAGCAATGCAGAGGTATGCAACTCTGACAGGATATGATGCCATCCAGCAAAAAACCAGAATCAAAGCCTGCATGAGCCTCCAGAAAAACCATCATAGAGGAATCAATAATCAAACATCAATTATAGAACATTTGAACAAAAATAAAGGAGGTACCCCAAAAATAAGAACATCAAAGATTGCATATAAACAGCAAACACTGGGCTAGCAGGCCTGGAAGACTGACAATTTAATGGCATAATGCACTCACAGCCTGTCACCAGCACAAATAACTTCTGCACACAAAGAATTTCAGTTCCTTGTTGAGAACATTGGAGGAAAATAAAATCACAAAAAAAGAAAGTTATCTTTTGTTACTCTCCCACTTATCTGTAAATTCTGAACAATGATGTGTCTGAACTAACCACGCAAGGATTCAAGCATTCTTTAAACTCACAAAGCTGAAAGTAAAGTAACATATGCTTATAAGTGAAAAAAAGGTGTTTGACTAATGAGAAAGCACACATCATCCTCTTTGTTGTGGGATGAATGTAAATTGAGCTTAGAAACTGAAGGGCTTGTCCCTCATCTTTTGGAAGCCAGTTTAAAAGATTTCAGGAAAAAAACATTTCTCCCTCATCTCTCTAAAATGCAGCATGTAGAAACACATTGAGATAATGTGTAGGCATTCAATGAAAATTATTACAGCTCCTAACCTTTGCTAACAAGTTTCAGGGCTAGGTAATTGCTTATAAAAATGAAACTGCATTTACTATTTGCTAACTTCTGATAAGTGGCAGCTATGTAATTGATTCTCCCTTTCAGTATGCAACCAATTGCACTGGTATGAAAGTCTGTATGTGAAACACTGGTATTTTATTCAACATTTTGTCTCACGGCCTACTTTCCCCTCTGTGAATAAAGACTGAACTCAAATTGCCATTAAAAAAATGATGTGGACTACTTCAGTATATTTAGTGTTATTACTGGGTAAATGGCCTGAGATAAAATGAGATGCAAGGTTATCTTAAGTTACTACTTTTCTGGGAGGAAATCTAGGAGTCAGAAGCAATCATTAGTCATTGTTCCACAAGTCTCCCAAGAAGATCCGTCACAGAAATCCAGCAAAATTCATAATCCTGTGTTTCTGTATCTCCAAGGCATAGTTTGGTAGACAAATTCTGATTAATTAGCTGTATCAGAATAGTTTGCTAATATAAACATAGCTCTCATCAGCATGTGCATCCCTGGCAGCATAACAATTCTCCCTTCCTCCTCTCCCTTGCTCTGCTTTTGACAGTGCAGTCTGTTCACTATATGCACATCTATGCTCACACCTGGGCTGCTGTAGAAGCATTGGGGAAACATGCATTATATTCTTTGAGCAAAGTCTGTTGGACAGTTAGCCCTGAGAATTCTACCTAATACTTATCTGATGTATTTCCTCTCTAGGTTGTTCCAAAACCCCATAAGCTTGTGTTTAATGACCCAAAGGGAGAAAAGAGCAGCCTTCTTTACTCCTCTGCATAATCACCTGCTGGCCTAGAGCACAAGTCTCTCCCCATGGTCACTCACACAAATAGGTCAAGGCAAAGGACTTTGAATCCTCATCACATTCACTTCTGCCTGAATTGGTCCTAGATTGAGAAATTCTGTGTAGAACTCCTAGGTGTTATTTGAGATGACAGATGAGCCTGTGATTAAAAGAGTCGCGGTGTCATGCTATTGTAGGCATGGTTAAAGAAAGACAAAAAAATTTTGTTTAAGCCCATTCTTTCTTTAGACTGAGCACAAGTTCAAGTAGAAAGCACCATGTCTAGAGATCAATCTTCCACTGACATTCCTGTCCATGCAAAGGGAACAGAGCACATGCTAGTCTTCAATAACTCCCACTTTATCTCAGCAAATTTTCTATAGGTCTTTCTTCCTATCACAGTTGCATGCAGTGAGAGCCAAGATTTTACAGGATTTTATTTATGTCTAGACAACTTTTTAAGTATTTAAGTCTCCTACAGCTAGTCACAGTTATCCTTCACTCACATTTTACAATCTTCCAGCATAATGAAAATGGATATCCAGGAGCTAGAACAACCTAAATGATCCCTATTCACAACAATCTAATAAAATATGCCTCACTGAAACTTAAATAAAAGCTGAAATTAAAACTAACCTGGGAGCTTAATTTAAACAGCAATAACAATAAAGCACTACAGTATCTCATTGAAAAGTGAGACACAAACAACACATGAATGGGACCATAACTGAATTAGTCTACACTGCAAAATAAACAAGTAATCATTACAGGATTTGACAGCCATGCATTTAAACATATACTAATCCCGAAACTAATAAGAAGGCGTAACTATAAAAATAGATCTCTCATTTTAAGTCTCATAAAAATCACAAAACTGCAAATCTGCTGTGAAGGATTTTCTCACATTTTAATTAACTATCATAAAAATATTGTGATGAGACAATCTCAGTTTATATAGAAGCATTTTCTCCATTTAAAATTGCACTCAAGAAAGCTTAGTAAGCTGCCTATTCCCTGCTGACAGGCACAAAAAACGTATCCATTCTTATATATTCTATTTTATAGATGGGAAAATCATGTGTGTGGAATTTAAAAATGGAGGCTTTAAAAAGTCAGTCAAAGAGGTGAACTTACTTCAGACTTGGGAAGACTGAACTAGATCAATCCCCTACGGGAGCTATTTCTCTGCAAGTCATGATAGCTCAACATGCTCTGCAAGGAGCAGAAAGACACTGTGACTCAAAGACAGTATCCAGCATGTTAAAAGCCTCTACACCATCACTTTTGGTTTACTGTATCTTCCCATGTCCCCTCTCTGCATGGGTCCTGATATTTCTATTCTAAAAATTAGGTCCTTATGAATCTTTTTAAATACTCAAAGAATTTCAAAGCTGGGTATTCAAACACATGCTGGATGATGAAGCAAAACTACTGTGTTAGCTTAATTTCTGTATTTCTTGACCAAGCAAAGCTGCTGGTTGAGGTTTACAGCACCTGTCAACTACCACAGGCTGCTTCTCCCTACCTCATTCCACACACAGCATAAACAGGCTTAGACCAGGAAAATGGCTGACTGTTGCAATTTCAGCAGCAGTGCGTCATACACTGTATTACAATATCTTTATTAAATAACTAATGTTACATTTCTTCAGAATTGGTAAAAACACACTGTGAGAACACTCAGCTTTGAAATTATTTGAGTATTTAAATAGATTTAAATAGCCACTCCACAGAACATCTGATGGCCCAACAGGACAGACACAGACATTTATGTCACCCAGCGATTATGCTCAGCTCATGACACCCTTTCCCTGGCATATTACCATATTACCTCATGTACCTAGTCTCTTACGATGCCTAAAAGAAAATATTCAGGGCTTTTCCCTACCCTCAAAAAGACTGTCAGTATGAAGAGCTTTTCAGTTTATCTGTTCTGACTCCTAGGTGGAGAAGGGAGGCTGTCTAGAAAGGCTGTGTTAGTCCAGGTGGTTGCCCTAGGAGCACAGGCCACATATGCCCAGGGCAAGAATGTGTCAGCTTTGCCAAGTCCCTGTGGGAAGCAGAGATGGCTTCCTGAGACAGGAAATAACACTGAACTGTGTGGCTGACAAAAGACGAACAGGGTGACATGGCAGTAACAGGATCTTTACCGAGAGGGACATCCTGCTGAATTACCGCAGGTGAAAGGACAGGGTGTGAATGTCAACCCCAGGTGAGCATGTGGAGACACAGACAGGGGCGGCCAGGCACTGCCTGTCTTGAAATTGGGTTTGCCCCTGCTCCTCTTCCTCAAAATACTCTGATCGAGGTCTCTCCTCAACCCCACCACATTCCAGAATGCTTTCTGCTCTCCTGTCACAACTTGTTTCACTCGCAAGCCGAAATCCAGCTGCCGTTTCTGTGCAGAGGGCTTCCTCCCCCACCCACGCAAGGGGAAGAGGCAGCACACGTTGGTTGTGCCAGGGCCCTCTGCTTCCTTCCTCCTGACATGGCCTGCCTGCTCTCCCACCCCAGGCTCTTCAACCAACATCCCTTCCCACTGTCTCTGCAGCAGCAGGGCATGTGACAAGCCAGATCCAAAAGCTGGGCTCCCCTCAGACTCAGCTGACTGTCCTCCAAAAACCCACCCACACGACCCGCTAGCCCCACACATGCCAGCTACAGCTCCTCCTGTCCCCATGCTCTCTGGTCCCAGCTTCCCAAATAACACTGCATCCTTCCCAGTCTCCGTGGTGGACCCCTTTCCATTATTTTCCTGTAGTATTTCTTTTCACAGGCTGTGGGGATATACCTGGTTGAACATGCTGGAAGTAAGTTCTTTGCCTTTAATTTGGGTCTGCCACTCTGCAGAGATGCCGATCTGTGTCCTTGGCCCGATCACCATTACTGACTGCAAACTTCTCTCTCCCGTCTATAAAGGCTCCAGTCATAAATATTTGTTTACAGAACAGTGGCAGAAAAGTGAACTTTTAAGTATGCACATTGATACACCCTGTCAAAGATCCAAAGTGCTGCTGTTGCAATCCTAGATACTCCAGCTTTAATTGTTTTCACCTCTAAAGCCTTCACTCTCCAAAGCCTACAAAACATAGAGGCATACTATGTCAATAACACAGTGAAGTTAAGCAAACAATATGCTAGCAAAAAAAGTATTTTCTATTTCTCAGCCTGAAATGTTATCAAATATCTTTTGATGTTCAAATGGTATTTATAAATCAAAACTGCCTCTCTTATGTTATTTTGCTTTCGTTAAACCAGAAATCCAGACCTTTTCTCTTAAATTTCAGCTGCCAAAAGAATAAAAATTGGTGGGTAAGAATTTAAGTAATCTTTGCATTTTTTCCCTTTCCTCTAATTTTGAGAAGTCAGGTTCAGACTCCCCTCCAAATAAAATGGCAGTAAGGATCAGCTTTACCTTCCAACTCACTATATGAAATTTTAAACCTCCACTCGTGTATTATCAGTAGAAAAGATCACATGCAGCAATATACAAAATATAGCACCTAGAAGGCATAGTTAGAGCCACACAAGGGTCCAATCCAAGGCTAAATCACAGACACAGATGCTCCTCAGCTGCAGCAGTAGCTGGTGGTACAGCTGGTCATGGTCAGGCTCCCTCCAGAGTCACAAAACACTCAACCTAGTCCCTTCTGCAACAGAGGGAAGAAACAGTGTCTCACAGGAATTGCTACTTCTGATGCAAATGGGACCTCCCCGAGCTTTCTGACCTGGACATGCGTTATTCCAGATCTGATCTCCAGACAATCTCTCTGTTCCAAGCCTTGAATGGCAAAGTTCGGTCACCCTGACACTGGGAGAGCTCTTCAACATGTAATTCATCTGGTATACCTGCAAATATAATCTGCACAAGATTAAGCATTCCAGACTCACCAACAGTTTGTGGGTGATAGAAATTACCAATGTTGTGCATCCAATGCAGAATTAGACCATACAAAATTATCCAGCCTTGCAGTTGGCAACTAAAGCATTACCAAGCAGCCAAAGGCCATGAAGTGTCCATTATGTTTGAAGTACAGCTCAAGCAAATGCCATAAGAAACATAAATAATATTTTCACCACTAAAGTACCAGAAACCTTTCAAATCCTTTCAGATGAAATGCATGCTGTAGTACTTCCACCCTGACTTAACAACGCAAGAGGGCTGATATGTCCAAGGGGAAAGTGGTTCTCCTAAGCCACTGTCAGTGCCAGTTCACAACAGCTTCTACAACTATCATTGTTTGAAAAGCCTGGCATATAGTGCCACTTCTTTCAGAGAACAACCATCAATTTCCTCTTCCATTAAATTATATTTTAAAAACAAAACAAAACAAAAAAACCCAACACAACAAAACAACAAACCAAAAAAAAACCAAAAAAACCTCCATCCAACCCTGAATCCACAGTCAGTGTTCCCTGACCACAGGGAATTAAAGAAACTCTGGACTTTGTATTTTTTTTTTTTTTTAACTTTCAAGTTGCTGTTGAGGAAGACAATGGAAAACTGCAGAGCTTAGCATTTTATTAGCAGGTGGATGATTTAGGTCATTACCTCACACCTCTAATTAAGCCCCAATAAAACTTCTGGTTTTGCAGTAGCTATCCCTCCCTAAAGACAGAGTAACAGTTCAGCTCTGAAGAAGGAAAAGAAAATGCAAAAAACATAACTAGAAGTGACTTAAAAGCCAGCTAAAAAATATTTTCAAACATTATGAAAAGTTTTACCAAAAAAAAAAATTTAAAAAAATCAAGGTTTTCATTGAAATATTCCCTTTTAAGTTTCTATTTTAAAATAACAAGGTCCCACAAGTTTTATGTAGCGTTTATCACACTGTCACAGAACTTGCAGTCTGTGAACCACCAACTTTCTTCTGTGGTTATGAAAAAAAAATCTGTACTGTATGGTATGTCAAAAAAACAAAACAAAACAAAACAAAAAAACAACAACAAAAAACAAACAAACAAAAACAAAACAAAACAAAACCAAAAAACCAAAACAAAACACATGAATTCTCTATTGCATGAAGAGAGTCTCCTCAAAAGGAGTCAAGGTCCCTACATGCTCAGCACTCTGCTCTCTCACACTTAGATGAAAAGCCTTCCAGAACAATCGTTGATGCTTCCTCACAGGAAGACTAGAAATCAGTTGAAACACAAGTAAAAGCAAGCTATGGATGTCACTTTTGTGAATTATAATCCACACTGAAAATAAGGCATCCTATCATACCAAGAGGGCTAAATTTTTATACATACACAAAACTTCCAGTGTGAACTTCATATATGGCCTTCTGGAATAACCATAAGTAAAACTATAAGAATAAATCATTTTGAGAAACAGTCTGAATGCATTACTTCTGCCCAGAAAAATTAACAACCTCTTGGACTGAGCCATCAACATCAGTCTTCAAAACTACTCCCACATTTAAAAAAAACTGGACTGAGCATTCTAGCTAGAAACTATTCACCTGCCTCTCCTCTTCTGGATGCAAATATCACTCCTCCCAACACCCCCTTCCTTCTGGATAAAGCTGCTGGCAGCCCATACTCATCCATTCAGCATTCACTACAGAAACACACTGTGTTATTCATTCCTCTATGCCCTGTGCCACTGATGCAATGGAAAGAGAGCCAAAGATTGTGAGCATACTGCGTGTGCTGAAGTCCATCTTTCCTTATCACTGCTGTACTTGCAGATGGACATAATGATTAAAAATTGACCCACAGAGGGCTTCATGCACCATTCAGAACAGAAGTATTTCTAAAGTAAGCAGACACATCTCTGCAGTAGGTCAGAGAGTAAGCACGCCCCCAGTGAAAGGTGGGAATTTCTCATGCTTGGGAGGAATAAACATCTTTCCCCTCTTACATAGCAGAAATGAAACAGCCATCATGGACCTACAGGTGACCACCACTACAGGAGAATTCCTGCCAGCTGGCTCTTCAGCTGCATGCTGTCCAAGAGGAACTCCCGAGATCCCCAGGCTGAGCTGTGCTGCCCTGGTGGCTGCAGCAGCCCTCCAAGGCCCCCTTTGCAGGATGATGACAGCCAGCAGGCTCTGCAGAGCCTAACGATGCCAGCATGCCCCAATACCCAGCTACATTCCCATTCCCACAAGACCTCCAAAAAAACCACAATTCTCATTTCCCTGCTTCTGTCCCTTTGGCTCTCAGGCAGACACAAAGCGCCTCTTTTGCCCGTCTGATACACCATCAGTTTTACACACAGGCCAGAAAGCTTGCCTTCCTTCTGGCTGCAGATACTAAGGGCTTAAATCTCTTTTGAGATAAGGAAAGGACTTAGAGAGCAGCAACACATTATGTTAACGTGCATAGAAGATGCCAAAATATTCCGTCAATCTACTAAAAAATGGTTAACCTGCCTCTATATCCACCTTTGCAACATACCACTTATATCCTACCATCTCAAAAGTTTTAGACTACTCCCCCTGCTGCCCCCAGAAGCTGTGCAGAAGTTTTGGATTTAACATCCCAGGGTACTTAAAGTGACAAGAAATGACCCACAGCCACAAGGGAGTCTGGACGAAATACCAGAATCTGATCCTTACCAAGTCTGCAGGTTAACTTTCAGAAAGCCCACTCCAAGATTCATATTTGGAATTTGCTGCTGTGGAGCACCTCACATTAACTGGGATTAAATCTTGGAGATAAAGGACTTCAACTTCAAAGCTGAAACAGAACATGTTGCATCATTCAACAGCAGTGTGATGTTCCAGGTAAAACTGAACTATAGAACAGTCATCCTCCAAAAGTCCTGTTACAGAAACCATGTCAAGAGCTAAACTACTGGAGCAAACCATTTTCTGAAAGTTTTAAATATTTAACAAATATTTAAATATTTAACAAAACAAAAAAATATCAGGGGAAAAAAGTGCAAAATATAAATTTATGCAACACAAAGCAGTTGTCATTATTTACTCATACATTGGTGACTGTTTCAAACCACAGGGCTCCATTATAAACCATAATTACTAGAATTACTTTACTAACTGTAAAGCTCTGCATTACTAAGTTCTTGCAGAAAAATAACAGTAAGATACATAATTCACTCAAACTGGAAGCTGCCAGGACACTCATAACACTGATTTTCTTATTGCTTCTGTGTGCAGGCCAGTTTCAAGATTAACAGCAAGTTGTGAAGCAGTTTGAAAACTGAAGAGTAATATTAAAGATACTTGACAAAAGATCTCAGTCATTAATTATGTTTAGAAAAATTATCCCCTTGCTAACCTTTAAAGCTGTCAAGTGTAAGATGCAAATGTTTTCTGGATTTACATCACCAGTTGTCAGGGCACTACTTTGCTGTCAAGTGTCAGAAATTTCCACCTTCCCCAGTTTTAGAAAGCAAATCGCATACTGGGGTGTCCCTGTGTGGATGTTAAAATAATACATGCCCTATCATCCTCTCCGTATGCAAATATTTGATGTGCTGTATCAAGAATGAAGAAATTGATTCAGCATTCTTCCCTTTTCTGAAGTTACATGGCTACACTGCAGTTTCCCAAATCCTGTCTGAATATTCCATTTTTCCTTTCCCCGTTCCACATGTAGTTTTGTAGGTAAAGGCCACTGAGTTCATCTCTAATCTCCAGAACAACTAGAATAAATCAACAAACCATGATTTTATCTGGATGAGTCACAGAATCCACTTTGCTAAACACATGCTGCTTTGTACATTTCACAAAATAAAATTCCATGCCAAAAGGGATAAATGCATACATTAATACTCCAGCTATCTCATCAGCTGAAAAATAATTCAGAATCTGCAATTAAATGAAACAGCATCTCACAAATAATTTTGAGATCTCATAGTTGCCTTCAATTGCCCATTTTAAGTGTATTTCAACCCATGTATTCTCTGTATGGTATCCAGTTACAGACTCTTAAGTGAACACTTACCATTCCTCCCCAGAGATAAACTGTGCCAACCCTCAAAAACAGGAGCCTTAGGAATTCTTCCTGTCAGCATGAAAAATTCACTCAGCTCAACCGTGAGTTCTCAAAAAATAAATGGTTGCATTTTCTAACAATAACAAGCAAAAAAAAAAAAAAAAAAAAAAAAAAAAAACCACCCCACCAAAAATTCACATTAAAAAGCCAAATCAACAAAATCATGAAATAAATCAGTTGTATATAAAACATCACACTTAAATCAAGCTGTACACAAGCTACATCTATTTTGTTCTCCAATGTCTATGGATATTTTTTTTAGTTAAATTGAGAAAAATGGATTTTAAAAAATGTAATTTCTGCAGCAAGCTAAATGATAAATGGCATTTGTCCAGGATTCATCTAATTGAAGAATAATGCTAAGTTCATTACAAGCTTACTTGAAGGTGACTCAAAGAATACTTTTTAGAAGTCCTGTTATTTATTGGGACTTCATAATTAGTTTCAAAATCATCTGATCAGGAATACTATTTTAATAATGAATGTATTCAAGAAAAATATAAAGCCCTAAGTTTACAGAGCAGTTATCAGCTTTCTGTATGTATGCTTTTCTGTGTTAAAGACATGGAAGGATTTAAAAGCATACACCTAAGCTGGCTTCTTTCACAATCACCACATTTACAGAATGGCATACATATTCCACTTTTCTTTTAAAAAAAATCCTGGAAGAACATACCAAAAACCCAGACTTTTTTAAACAAATGCCCTACCTAACATTTTACTGGAAGTTCTAACTGTCTTTCACCCCAGCAGTAAGTCCGGTACAATCATTTCCTTATCCTGTTTGTAGCCTATTTCATGCCACACCACTCTTGGCCATTTGATCCCTAGAAATACCCTGGAAATATTTATTCTAATTCTTTTTGGGCTTCTTCATGAATCTCTTCCAGCTGCTTCCCTAGACAAGAAAGTGTCACTTAAAAACCTGATTCTGTAGTGCATCCATCTGAAACACCCAAAGCCTTGCAGCAAAAGAGAACTATCTCTAATTGAGCCATCTTTTGGAATTTGCCTGTTATGTGATTTGGATTTGTCCTTCCTTCCCCTTCGTGCAACAGGAAGCCTATGATGAAAGTCAGATGTTTTCAGTAACAAAGCCTAGTACCACAAAACACTGTGAAGAAACAAAGACTTTTAATATAACTTTCTGGCTGAAGCCAGAGGTCTGGGAAAAGCTGAGACGTGCTGCTTCTAACAGTAAGGTAGCAGAGCTCCCTCTGTTGAATTAGCTGCCAATATCTCTTCAAAGCTTTAAAGATGCCAATGCGGTCAGAATCAATGTTCTAATAAAAACCTAAAACCTTCCAGCCTGGGCAGCTGGGACCCATCATGTACACTGTATGCAAGAGACAGCTAAGGGAAGGGGACAACCACCACACAGAGCCCGTGACACATGCCAAAATGTCACTGCCTGCCAGGGTTCCAGCCCTGGGGACTTCTGCTATCCTTGGCTGCTGTTTGAGAGTTTTCCATCAGGTCCCAAACTGCTGTGCCCAACGCCCATGATTAACAATGCCAGGGCATAATGTAGATGGTGCTACCACAGCACAAACCACAACACACAAGTGCAGTTCGAGCTTTTGAAGTTTTTCTTCACAACAGGGGTTAACTGTAGAGAGTACAACCTAAACAAAATATATGGATATACAGACTGCTGAAATACTTATTAAATCACCAACTGCACTGTTTACTTCTTACCAAGGGAACAGCTTAGTATTTCCATTGCTGTTGAAACCACTTTGAATACTTTCTACCCAAACATTACAGAACTGTTCTAACCCCTGATAACCTCTAAAAATCATACCCTGCAGGTGCTCTGTCTTGCTCTCTATGCTCTTTTATAACTTTCTCCCATTTTTTACCTCCCAAAAGAAGCACATTTATTATCAACAATAAAAATACTACTTCAGAAGAAGCAGCAGTGTTTTAATAAGCAAATATTTATTTCCCATTCAGGAGACCTATATCCATGATAAAAAAAGCAATTTGATCTTAAGCTAGGCAGAAATTCCTCAAAAGAGCCAACACTGTGGAGCAGTATATTAACATCCACTGGTGTAGGAATGTTTGTTATTCAAGCCATCCTCGATAAAATACACTGGGAAAGACAAAGGAGACAAAACCAGAGGGGGGGGGGGAGGGAAGGAAGACACTTGATCTGGTCACTGTCAGTAGTGGATTGTCAGAATAAAAGGGTGCATTTTAATCTCCTCTCTAAATTATGAGATCCATTTTCTAGTGTATTAGAGGCAGAAATGTACAGCCTCCTTTAATATTCTTCCTGTCCCCATTAAAGAAAATATACCAAGATAAAGAACATGTAAGTCAAAACCTTGTCTTCTGGGAAGATAACACTCAAGGAGAGTTGTTAATATTCAGGTTTTCCTGGAAAAATCACGTTCTGCTTAAGTAATTTCTAATTATCACCCTACAGCATTTACAGTTCTTTAGGAGTCTTCTCATCTGAGCATCAGTGAATGGAAGCATAACTATTTTTCTTGAAGACAGAAGAACTTGAGAGAAATCAGGATATTGCAACAGGTCCTCAATTGTCTTACAAATGTGACCTTGCAGTTTACACACATTTTTAAATAAAAATGACTCTATTACCAGATGAAGAAGCACACCAGCCAACCCAGAGGAACCTTGAGTAGCACTGAAGAGAAAGCCTGAAGATTGTAGGGTTTTAGATATGGTAAAAATCAATATGTAAAGTCTAGCCTCCTATCAGAGCTGGCAGAACTAACCAAGACCATACTATGACACCATACTATTAGAGATGTGGAAAAACTGTTTCAACAATCATCATGGTAGTATTAAAAAGTTACAGAACTCCCGTGTGTGAAACAGCAGTGGAATAACCACTGGAAATCAGACCTTGGGCCAGCTTATCTGTGATCATCATATTATGGTCACAGAGTACCGATCACAAGAAGGGAAGACTGAACATTGATAATCTAGTGTTAGGAGATCCAATTACAAATTACAGCCTAGAAAATAAGCCCATTCAGTCTTCCCAGTGTTATTAGGTTCAAAGTGCACACAGAGAGGTGGAGCTCCTCTGTAATCAGTTTCCTACTAGCAACCTGCTCTTTTTTCACCCAAGAAGTCCAAAACCACTTTGACCAAAAAATACTCTCCAGAAAATCCTCTAGTAGGAACTTAAAAAAGCCCACAATTGTGTGTTACGTATGAGCAGCTATATTAAAGTTATTGCTACTACAGAAATGTTTGTTTTCATATGGCTCAGAAGGATCTCATATGGAATCAGGTATGATACCATGGACATCTGCAGTGAGCACTCTTTAAATCTTAAGACAATAAACCCCACTGTAGAAGTAAGATACTTGCAAGAAAATAGTGAACACAGTTTTAGCCTGATCATACAGATGTAATTTGCATTATGTAAAACACTTCTCCTATTTTCCTCTTTATGTATCTTCTTGCATAAATATTTAAAGATTCTGTTCCCCAAAAATTTCTGCTGGAAGTAAGACAACAAATGAATTATACTACAAAGATAATATATAAACCCAGGGAAAATAATTTTAATAACCCAGGTTACTTTCAGGAAGGAGAATGGATGGTATGGCAAGAAAGGGGATTACTCTTACACAGGTTGGAAAGTGAAAATAAAATATCCTGAAATTAAATATGACTTGTGACATATATTTATTTTATGAACTAACAACATATATTTTCTTCAATAAAAATCACCTGGCTGAAATTTCAAGTATTTACATACCTGGATGATTTCTGTTGTTGCCCTATGCCTTCTCAATGCTACAAACACAACAGTAGAGCGGACAGCACAAGAAAATCTGGTTTCCTGTACACTAGACCACAAATACATGGCACACTGAAGCATACACACATGGTGCAGATGCTTTCTGACTTCAGTTTCAGAAAACCCGTGTGAACTCCAGATCTTAATACAGAAATCCAGTTTCCCTAGCTCAAAGTCACGCCAGATATACCAGGGAAAAAACACAGTCAGAAGTGAGAACACAATTTGTATCACGAATAAGATTACATGTTTCAGTCTCACTAGGTTTAGGCAATATTGGCAACATGTAACGAGTCTAGCAATAAAAGGAGAGACTATGAGCTTCATTGTTATAATCCACCAGAAAGCAGGGGGAGGGGGAAAGGTCATAATTAGGTCCTGATTAAGAGTTGACTTTCTTTTCACATACAGCCATTCCTCTAGTGATGAGATTATAATCCATTTTCTCACTTAGTCTGACCTAGAGTCAGTCTCTTAGTGCCAAATGTGTACTTGGACCCTCTCTCTCTTTTTAAGATGGGTATCTTCCTAGGCAGTTTATTCTGTGAAGAAACAAAACCAAGTTTTCTCATAAGGATCTCTAGTTCATCTTCAATATTGCCAGAGATATTTACAATTGAGGCACATAAACTTTTAATAGCTCATCTATTGCTTTCCATACCCAAAGCTCAAATGGAACTCCCAAAAGCCAAGCACCATGATAGAGTAATACATCCATAATTTGTTTAGATGATATCAAACTAGCTATCATCTAAAATAGCTGAGATAGCAAGGGGGAAGAACCAGTAAAACTACAGCAATACCTTTTTATAGGTATTTTTGCATGTAAGTATCTTTTATATTCCTCAGAATGAACAGAGAACTAGAGGCTTAAATCTACTACTGGGCTTTCCAGCCATTTTCAGTACTGCAGGGAAAGTTTCTAAGCTGAGGTGGAGCTGGTTTCTCCCCACACATATTTCCTTACAGTTAGCCTGAACTTCTCCTTGATGAGGCAAGGAAGGAATGAAGAGCAGAAAGAACAAGTTAAGTTACATGGTTTTGCTGACAGCCTATTAAGATTGGTAGTCAAGTGACATTTTTTATAGAGCTCCATCAACACAACCTCTGAGATAAAATATTTTATGGTTTCACATTTTCTTCAAATGGAAAATGTAACCAGTCACACAATGACCAAGATAGTTTGTATTTACTCGGCTAAATCTCTCCACAGGGGCCAAATCTTGCTTCTTAGAAACTGAGGTGCTTATCCCTCTGATAATCCACATGCCTTCAAGATTTCCTAAAATGAAGAATCTTTCCTGAAGACTTTCTCTGTATCACAGCAACCAGTATTCTTTGTAAGCTCTGGCACCGGGACTGGTATTTATTGTGTCCGACAGTGATTATACCCTGTATTTGTCAAAGCAAAAGCCAAGCAGCACAGTCTGACACACTGCTTACGGTTCCAATATTGCTGTTGATTCCGTCTGGAGCTTTTTTACTATTCTATTTGAAATTACAGATTCAGCAAGCTTCCTTTACTGTTATAGCTAGTTTTCAGTTTTCTACTTGGAGCTTGTAAAACACAAGTATAAATGCACCTAGTGAAAGAGGTCTGCTCTTCTCTTCCATTTCACCAAGAGCATACTGGCTGTAAATGGTTAACTAGAGAGCACGTAACAACCAGGCAGAGGCCAGGAATGAAAAACCACCACCAGTTCCAACACTTCTGCAAACCCTCCGTTGTAGCAAAGACACATAAAGGCAAAGCCATTTCTTAAAGCAATACAAAATTTTACCACAGGCTGACGCTCTTTCTAAAAGAATAATGAGACGGTCCCCGCGCTGAATACAGAACTCCTCACTTCACAGCTTTTCCCTCAGACTTCACTTTCACGCTCAATATTTACAAAACAAAGCCTACAAACACTTCATTGCCAAAATATTCCCAGAACAATTAGGATATTTAGCACTCTCTGCGCCTTTCTACTTCCCTAGCGCCTCGCTCAGGAGTGCTTTCACGGGCGGCGAGGGGAAGCGAAGTTACCCACGCGGCCTCGATCCACCGGAGAAGCCTCAGGCACGCAGCGCTGCCCCCGGCCGCGACACCCGCGCTGCCCCAGCGGGCTGCCCGAGCACGGGCCACCGACAGCGGCCTACCTACCTGCGGGAGGCACCACGCCGGCCGCGCTCCCCGGGCTCCCACCGTCAGCGGAAAGCGGCGGGAGGCCGCCGGTCCCGCGGGCTGCCGGCACGGCCACGGGCGGCACTGAAGGCGCGGAGGGGAGAAGCGGCTGTAGCGCCGAAGTTGCAGGAGGCTCGCCGCGCAGACGTGCCTCTTAGCCTGGAAGTGAAAGCGGCAGCGCACCGGGGCTCGGCTGTCGCTCCCGCGGGGGCAGCGCTGCCCGTGGGCCGCTGACAACGCCCTGGAGGCACCCCACGGCCGCTCCCAACGGGGAAAGAGGAGACCAGCGCCTCTCGATCCCTCTTACCACTGGGGCAGCTCCTGCCTTTCCCACAGGAGAGACGGCATCAGCCGGCGCATCCTCGGAGGGCAGAAGAGGACCGCTCTCCTCCAGAAGCGCAGCGGGATGCGGCGGGCACCACCGGTCGGGAGCGACCCCCGGCGAGCAGGGAGCCCGCGGTAGGTGCTGGGGAGCTCTGGGGAGCTCCGGTGAGCTGCGGGCGGGCACCCGCCACCTGCGCTCCGGCCTCATCTCCGCCAAGTTACCCGCGGCCGGGACGGCGCGGCCGTGGCCACCGCTTCCCGCGGGCAGGAGCTTACCTGGGGGCAGGCAGAGAGCTGCGAGCAGGAGGCAGAGCAGGGGCGGCAGCGGGCGGCGGCGGCAGGAGGCGCAGGCGGCGGCGGCGGCGGGGGGCTTCATCATCCCGCCTGCCCGCGGCGGGACCGGGAGGCGGCGGCGGAGCGGGGCGGCGCGCCCGCGGGGGTTCTTCCCTCTCGCACCGGAGCGCGGCGGTGACTTCTCCCTCGCCGAGGCCTGGAAGAAGCAGCGGCGGCTTTCCCCCGGCGGCGGGAGCAGCGGTAACTTCCCGGGCGCGGGCGGCGGGGCGGCTGCTCTCCCTCTCGGCGCGCAGTGAAGAACGACTCCGCACCGGAGCAGGTGGCGGCTCACTTCTGGCAGCCGAGCGGCGCTCCAGGACTGAGTGCTGCGGCGGGAGAGGTGGAGCCGGGCGGCGGCGGGGCTGGCCCAGCCCTCGCCCATCCCGGAACGCGGAGCGCAGGCGGGGGGAGCCCCGCGCGGGGAGCCCCACCGCCGCCCCGCTCGGTGCAGCCTCCCCTGCCGCCCGGGATGTGCCGGCCCCTGCCCCGGGATGTGCCGGCCCCTGCCCCAGGATGTGCCGCTGCCTCCGGGGCGGCGCTGTGAAGGCGCCAGGGCTGACGGGCATGCGGGACAAGCCGATACCCCCTTCACCTACTCCTGCTTTGCCTCTGCTCGGTGCATGTGCTATTTTCTGGTGCTGTGTTCAGGATGTATGTTGGTTACGAGTACTGCAAATCCAAAGCTAAAAAATAACGAAATAATAATGACAATGCCCGTTCTGCTTTGTGTATAGAAACATGATGGTGCCTCTTCTGAGCCAAAATAAAAAAATTAAAAAAAAAAAAAAAAAAAAAAAAAAAGAAAAAAAAAAGAGCAAAGACAATAACAAACAGTTTAATCTGATTTATTTGATAAAGCAGAGGATTGGATAAAAGTAGGGAAGCTCACAGCACTCTGGGTGTATGAAGAAATGCACTGCAGGGTGAAGAGCGATCTTTCGTCACTTGTGGATGTCGGCTGCCCTAAAGGTCAAAAAGATTCCTCATCAAAGTAATGTAATCCAGAAGCAGTGCTTTCATGCACAGTGCTCTATTCTCCTCCGGTTTCGGTCTGAGTAAGCAGTGCTGTTTCACTGAGAGGGAAATAAGCACGCTGAAGCCACACAGCAAGTTTCTCAGCTAACAGTTCTGCATGACCAACACGTAGCCCATGCAGTCATGTGAAGTAAACCTGGTGTCCAAAATCTGAAATACAAATAATGCACATAGTTTAGTCTCTCCAGAGGGACTTTCTAGTAGTGAAATCTGAAGTGTCAAGTGCTCTATCTCACTTCACCATGTGATGATTTGAATTCTTGGACGGGAACTTCCCCAAAACTCTGGAAAATGAAAGACAAACTTAGCCAGTCTGTTGTGCTGTTCTCAAAACAATTTTCTTGATGGCTAACAGCTATAAATACTTAAACATTACAGTGATACAGAGTATGTTTAGAAAAGCACAGCCTGTGTACTTTTTTGCATATTGTGCTTGTTTTTTGTAAAGCGGGGTAAGGAATATTTGGCTTTTAGAACTTTAAGTCTAAATTATTGTCTTCACTTCAAAAAGTCCTTCTGTTTTTCCATATTAGTATCTTTCATATTGCGTAAGGCATGCCATGCAATCAGTTTTTAAAATACTTGACTTTCTAGGCTTACTGTTCAGCAGAGGTCTGTCGTCCTTGATTTTCTCAGCAGATTTCTCTTTATGGTCAGATTACTAAGCAAATTAAAACAATACTACTTTTAAGATCAGTAATTTTTTTTTTTCTTGTTGAAGCAAATTAGTGTTTCCCATTCCATGTTTTGGTGGTTTTTTTTTTTTTCCCTTGCATGTTTAGAAGTAGGGTAATCATTATTAGGGTAATCTTTAGTAGGTAAATTTAATATTTCTCTTGCTGTCAGACCTGGAGACCTCCTCAAAAATCTTGAGAGAGGCTCTCAATAGAATTACACTGATATGATTGACTAACAGAATTCAAACTTTTATTCCTATATATTTTTTTTAATTTCTAGAGCTTTTGATAGTATGTGCTGATTTTGCAACAACTTGAGCTCCATTACAAACTAAGGGCCTAATCCTGTCTCCTGCATCGATATAGGTGAGCTTGTTGAATTGAGTAAAATTCTGGCAAAAAAAAGACAGAAAAAGCCAACTCTAAAAATGCTCTAAGTGAAAATAAACATAAGAAAAGGCTTATAAGCCAGAATTCACTCTGCATTTATTATCTGTTTGCTATTTTTTTTTTCCAGCATGGCAATAGTTAGATCAATTTGTATAAATGGAAACACATGGTTTGCTGGTTTAGGGAATTAAATAATGCCCAAGTACCTTGTTTTCAAAGCAGATGATAACTGCTGCCTCATTTGCATCAGCATAATGAATAGTATATGTTCTCTCTCACTGGGAAGAGGGATAAGGAAGTCTTTCTGAGTATAGTAAATAATTTCCAATGGCATGGTGCAGCGACTAGAAGGCAAGCTATAGAACTATACATTTCAGGCAGGCAAAACATACAGGGTAATTTTACAATTTATGCTCAAGATAGTACTGTGAAAAATTATTTGAGGACTATTTTGCTGTGAATGTGTTGCCTAAAGTCTGTAAGGAATATGAGAAATGTGAGAGATTACATTAATGACATAATACTTTAATCAGAAGTGTGATTTGTTTCGGGTTTCCCTCACTCCTTTGTCATTTATCTTCAAAGCTGTTTCTACCTTTCACATGAAAGGAGCACTTTGAATTTTGAGTAAATAGAAAATATCTTAAGCTCAGATTGCTTAAGTGTTTTGATAACTTTACAGGATTTTAAATGTGATTAGAAATTGTTAAGATAATTATTAAAGATATTTTTATATGCTATGTCATTATGGCTATCCTCAGTTCTGAGACTTAGAATTAATTCTTTTAATGTCTATTAGGTTGATAGAACATAGATTTGTTTTTCTACAGATTATTTTCTTGGGCCATGCTCCTCTTCCTATTGAAGTTTATGGGAGTTTGAGTGAGGCACCGATCTGTTGGAAAAACAGCAACTGCCTGGCTTTAAAGTCTAAAATAAACATTTATTTTGAAGAAGATAAAACAATTACTACTACAAAAAATCTGTAGAAAATAACTGTTTTTAAAATGCAATAACAATAATAATACATTGTTAAATGCTTAATCCTATCAAACCTTAATTTTCTATTTATGTGACAAATTGGATTGAAAGTAATCCGTTAATAATGGTTGTGCATAAAAACAAAGAGTTTTTGTTAAACTGAAACATCATTTCCCTTTTACAACAGGTATATAAAACACTTTGGAAGTCAATTTCTAGCAGGAATAGTAGAGAATAGTGTTTAATAGAGCACAATCTTCCTGATAATTTAATCTGTTGCTAATAGTGACTGTTAATATTGTTTCAAGGAAACTTTTGAGGGCTGGTTTGGCTCAGCACTCAAAATACAATCTGCAAAGTGGAGACCTGTTGTTGAAACTGCCCTTGATTTGTAAGACAAGCACTGAATGCAATGTCCAGACCTGCATTTCTGCAAATGTGATTCTCTTAATTTGGCTGGGCATTGCTGGGGTAAAGGTGTCTATTCAGAAGAGACTTGTATGGGTTTAGATTATTGTCATTTGTGTTAAAACGTGATTCAACATTATCTAACACCAAGGGTTAAGCATATATGTAATCCATACTACTGGTTACAACATAGACACAGGAATTTTTGGTGAATCAGCTGGGACTTGGCTCATGTTTTATGACTCTTGAGAAATCCACAAAGTGCTTCTAGCCCCCTCAGGCTCCTTGAATACCTTTAAACACCAGACCCTGCAAATCATGTCAGTCAAAGCATGTTGAAGTCAAACAGAGTCTTTCACTGATTTTGCTTGATTGCACTAGAAGCTGTGGTAGATGAACGCTTGTGTCTGTCAGGAATTATTTTGCATTGCTCAGCATCGGCACGTGGGGATAACTGGCAGCAAAGTCCTTCTGAAGTGGATCAGCTGTACATGGTCAACTACAACTCTAGGTTGTAAAGTATTTTAAACAGAACATGCAGGACACATAGAAAATGGTCAAAAAAACAGAGCTGGCACAAAAGTGAACTGTGACCAATAGTAGCAAAGAAGGTAGCCTACTTAACTGGGGTTTCTGCAGGTATCTGCAAATTTGGCTGTCTTTGACCTAAGAAAACAAGACCCATATATATGGAATAAATAAAAAAAACCTGACAAATTACAGTAAGAATACTTTAAATCAACATTTTCAGTATTTCTTCACTGCAAAAATCATACTATTGAAGAACATTAGCAAGTGCCTGCCAGTGTTGCTATTACAGTCATCAACATAGCAATTAAACTCCTGAAAAAAAACTTATTTTCCTATTACCCATGTCCAGTGCACTTGTTTTTTACATAATTTAAATAAAAGAACAGCACTGTACAAACATTCATTAAAATAACATTACATTTGTGTTATATACAAAATACCCAGAATGCTTTCAGATGAGATGAAATTTTCATAAAATACAAATGGAACATGAGAATAAGGAGTTTGTAGACTATCTGGTTGTTTTTAAAAGTTTGTGATCTGCCTTAAAAACAAATATGAAGAAAATAAAATTTTTAGACTATAAGCAGGTTTTATGCACAAAATAGACAAGATTTGCATTAGATGATGGTGGTTGAAAAGTGCATAAATAGATGGTGATTGAGAAGTGCATAAATCCAATTCTTTAGGTTGGTTCTTTAGGTTGGATCAGTATATATTAACTTTCCTGGTCACCTACTCGCCTTTTGTGAAGGCTCAATGACATTTTTCTCTGCCTTTTTCGTAAAGGTTTGAGGTAGGTAAAAGTAAGCAGTTTTCAGATTTCAGGACTCTTTTTTTTTTTTTTTTTCATTACAAAAGCCACTTATGAGGGTGAAGAATTATTTTTCTGGTATCCAGTGGGATACACAATTGTGAAGATTAGCACTGATAATATATTGAAGTAAAATAGCTATAATACAAAGAATAAAATTATTAGCATTGCTAAATGGTTAGACTGTTTCCCCTTTTCTCAGTGTCCATGAAACCAAATTCTTTCACTTTTTGTGCTTTTTAGTCCTTGATAGTCCCTGACTGTAACAGGAAAATACCTTAATAATATAGGATCTGATGGGCCTCCTGTACTAAGTAGCATCCTTGACAAGACACGTTGCATTCTGCCAGAAGTATCCTGCAAGCAGTTCTGCAGCATCTGGTTTGCAATGTTGGCGTGCTGTGAAGGAGCAAGAAAGAGCAGAGTGTCGTGTGATTTACTAGGATGTCACTGAGCTTCTCTGCTCTGCTGGATGAACTCCTTACACTTACCCACAGCTGGCCTGCCTGTGTGCAGGATGGATTTTCCTGAGTCTCAAGTGGTGCAGAACATAGTTCTCAGAGGGGTTCAGCCAAGCCCTGGCTTGTGAACTTGCTTCTTGGGCTGAGGACCCTTTCCACAGGGCTGTTCACTAAGGAGTGCAGTGTAGTTGGTGTTGGCACCATCTCACCAGGAAGCAGTTCCCCATCTGTTTTCTTGATATCACTTGTGGCTGGGACTTGGGCTGGCTGGATTCTTGCAAGGTCAGCTTTGTCATAATCTTCCCCAGCTTCCAAATCTGGGCCTGTGTTTCCCAGTTCTACTCACATTGCCAAAGCAAGTGCAGACAGCATGCTCATAGAGCAACAGAGGGGAATGGAGGCCCGCTCTGGCCAGAGCCGCCTCCTATCCCTGCTGCATGCTGCCACTCATTATCGCAACATTAAATCATGGCATTTTATAAGGTAGGCACTCAAATAGCTTTCACCTTTGTCCTGCCTTTCATTTGAGGATTTCTTGCTTAATTTGATCATTAAGTGCTTGGCAGCCTGTGACATTGGACAAGATACTGAACCCTAGATATATGAACAGGTTTCCTAATCTGTTTGAATAACCAATGGTAATTAAAAGAAAGAATTCAGAGTTCCTGAGATTTCATTCTCAACCTCCCAAACTGAAACTACTCTGTTTATATTTCTGTTGATTAGAGAAAGGTAATAAAAACAAATGTAAACATCAGAAGCATGACTGGTAGTCAATTCAGTGAAAAGCTCCTGCCTGTACTAGTTAGTGTGCTCATGTTTAATTTTCAAAGTTAGCCAAGGGGAGAAAAGTGTAGGTAACTCATTCACAGCATGTTGGGAATTTTCTCCTTTGCATTATGAGAACAGCAGTGAAAGCAAGGATGGAAAGAAGTGAGGCATATTTTATAGAAAGTTTGAGTGCAAGATATGGAACAGAGTCTGCTCCTTATCTACCTGGAGACCACTTGGTTTTAGATCTGCTTGTGGCTGATGAAAATCAGTGAAAATTGAGCAAACCTGTAGGTCTCTGTGGAAGATGGAGAGGACGAAGCTCAGAGCCTTTCATGCCTGCTCAGAACTTACTTGGACCAAGGAAATTTGTTACCTCTTCTGCAGGAGCAATTTTCTTCCCTTTTTGTCTTGAGTGAACCAAAGAACCTTGATCAAATGTTGAAGAATGATGAGTTAGTGTTGAGTAGAGCAGGTGTCCCATATGCTGAGTTCAGATCCTTCGAAGTACTGCTTCTTTGAGAGATGCAAATAATAAATGACAAATGAGAAAATGAGAGACGGCAATAAAATGAGAATTGGGAAGGGAGGATTAAAATAGAGAGTTAATACCAGGTTCACACTGGTTTTCAATGCTAGGACACTGGATTCTGCACATCCCAAAGCTGTGCAGTTTTCTTGTGTGACAGATATTGCCTCAGACCCTACTAATCAGTTTTTCTTTAGACTCTTCATGGTAGTAGCAGACTTTCTCATGCTGCATGACTTTTAACATATGCAGCTTTCATTCATTAACTTGAAAGAGAGGGTCAGCAGGAAATCAATTATGCTTTTTTTTTTTTTTAATGTAGCCATATGCAGAACCATTAAAATGAATCCACTGTCTGTGTTCCAGCATTGAAATTTCTTCCTTGCAACCTTTATTGCAGTGTGTCTGCCCCCAGTTGTGCTACATCAGCACTTGTAGATTAGGAAGAGCAATTCCTAAGAAAATGAAAGGAATTGCTTTTTCCCAGTCTGCTAGCTACCCAAGGCAAGAATATGCCTGCTTCAAGGGATAAAAAGGCCACCAGTTGATCGTGTGTTCCTCAGAGCCATGTCTTGTTAGATCCCTGGAAAAAATGTACTTGATCATCTCTCATTTAACTGGATACCTGTTTCAAGGTTAGATTTGTAAAAATTATATTTTTAAATGCTTGAAGATTGAAAGGTTTTCAAGATCAGACTCTTTGGATTGCAGCACTACTCAGGTGAAAATTATTGGAATATCTCCCTTATGTATGTAATGCTGGTTTCTCAGAAGGTGATACCTTTACAAGGTGTGCCCTTGAAAAGGACACAGTGATTGGAACTGTTGAAAACAGAGAGTTTAATTAAATCAGCAGAAAATTGCCAACATACTTGAAGATGTGGAGGGTTAGCACATGGATTTAGAGAATTAGAATTATGATCATTATATAATATGTATGTTGCATTAGAGCAAAAGGCTCTGAAGTGTTTGGACTCTTTTCAAAAAGCTTTGCTGCTCTGGAACAAGGAAGAGCTCCTGCTACAGGTAGTTTACAGATGAACTAGATAGGATGACTAAAGTGTGCTTTGAAGGAAAAGAAAATGTTATTCTTGTACATCATTCTGGCTCAGTTGAATACATTACACTGTTGTATACATTTCTTTTTTTATGTTAAAGCAAAAAATTGTAGAAAAAAAACCAAAACAAACTTGAAAAAAAATTGATTTGCAGAAATTATAGTAGGAGATGTATTTTCATAAAAATAAACTTGTAATTACCTTCAATAAACCATAGAGATGTCTTTGGAAAGGTGATTTATGTCGTTTTATGTTGGCAGAAGATGTAACCACAAGTTGTTAGATTAGACACCAGTGCTGAGTCACAATTTAGAAGGTAATACCAATTACTGGTGCATCCTTGTGAGAAAGGCTCACTCTAGTAGCTGCCCCATATGTTTCCACTGGCTAAAATAATCAGTGAATTATAGAAGCAGTGCTGCAAGGGCTTTGTTTTTTTCATACAGAGTGCTGAGAATTTCTGATAAGGATGGATAACTGATATTTTGGTAATCTATTTAGTAGCAGTCTTCAACTCAAAGGCTGGAAGACAATTGTTATCAGCTGTCTCAGGATCACACTCTGCAAGAGGTGGATTTGCAAGCAGATTGTAGATTTCAAGGTCAGATTTTCATTCTGTCAGGATGTGTTTAATGGTTCCTAGTTGGGAATGACAGTTAAAATGGTTCAAACTTCCTGCCATTAGTGTTCTGAAAGTTTGCAGTTAGTAACAAGAAGGACAGTCTACCTGTTTTGCTTAGGGCAGAATTATCAAGATCTCTCTACTTTTCTGGATTTCATTTGATCTAACTTTTTAAGTCTATAAATTTTTTCAGAGGGCAATTTATTCCCTTGACCCTGCTACCCAGAGTTTTAATTTATTTGCAGACTTGCTGTTCACCCTATTCTCTCATTGTCAAACAGTGTCCCATGTCTCACAGACAAGATGTTTCTGCTTCATCCCATGTTTGGAACGATAGTGTTTGTATTCCCAAATCACCATTACAAATGATGGGTCCCCAATTTCCTAGGAATGGCTGAACACCGTCCTGCCCATGGGATGTAGTGAATTAATTCCTTGTTTTGCTTTGCTTACATGCATGGCTTTTACTTTCCCTGTTAAACTGTCTTTATCTCAACCTAAAAGTTTTTTGCTCTTAGCCTTCTGATTCTCTCACCTATCCCATTGTGGGGAGTAAGCAAGTGGCTGGGGGGCTCTGAGCTGCCTTTCAGGGTTAACCTACACCAGGACTTGTTCCTTACAGAATTGCTTCTGACCCATTGTTTGAATTTATCTTCTGTTTTGTACTTTTTAAAATTCACTGTATGCTAAAGATGTTACACAGTCATGATGAGTAAACAGGCTTTGTGTCACTTTATTAATAGATAATGACACACATAAAATAGTGGTTGTGCCACTTGTTCACCACAAAATTGTATATTCAATATGTAGTTCAAGATAAGAAGATGCATCTGTATAAGGGTGTTTGTTAAGTTTAAGGTGTATGCTGAAGAACCATTTGGTCCTCAAACTAAACTTTTCCCCTGCTGTTCTTTTGTAAGACTGTTGTAAAATCTATTTAAACAAAAAAAAAATTGGATGCATTAATCACAGTTCTCTGCACCTTGCTCATATTCACTCACCCATCCTTTAAGTATAAATTTTTCAGCCTTGTTGCTTTCTCACATAGATAAAAGGTCAAATCAAAAGAAAGAGAAGTTGGAAATGGGAAGAGAGTGTAGACATTTTGTAAGTCCTTTTGTGGGTAAGATGGGAAGGAAATTAAAATTCGCTTCAATGAAACAGCGCAGCAGTGAATGAAATTTCAGGTTTCTGAGAATGGGGGTGAGGTTTTAGAGAGGCATAAATGAAGATTACTGAAGTGAATGCTGCTGTTAGGCAGACAGGTCTCCACTTTCTTTTGAACCACTGCAACTAATTTTGCATGCATCATGAGCTTTTCTGTTTTTGCAAATCATATCTCTTTTGAGAGAGATGAGCCCCTTGAAAAGCAGAACGCCCTAAAAGGCAACCAGGAGGATTTGAGCCTATAATTGAGCTCCTACTAAATTAATGTTGTATTGTGAAATGGTACTTGATGACATGGAGAACGGCACAGCCATGTAATTCTTGTATTGTATGAACCAAATTCTGAGGTCTTAAGAAGTTCTTAGAGATGGCATCTATATCACTTATAGCTAAGTGGGTCTTAAATAAAAAAAAAATAGGAGAATAATAGGACTTAGAGGCAGCTTCTGTGAAATGCTCATCATGCACAGTTCCAACAGCACTTTAAGGAAGAATGTCAGTATCATTATTTATATTGTGTTTAATTGGAAAACTGAGGAAGGGGATGAAGGGGATTGAATTCCTGAATCAACAAGTAGTATATAAAAGACTCAGAAACAGCTACACTGTCCCATGAATGCTAGTAATGCCCTGTAATCTATAACATCTTGGGTTTTCCTCGGAATGTTGCTTGAGAATAAGCTATCCTTGAGAGAAACTCTTAAAGTGGGCCACTTCAGTTCTTTGAGGAATGTTCAGAAGTCTGAATTTGAGAATTTTTATAATCCAGTGCCTCTTGGTACTGAATCCTTCATGTCCTTCCCAAAGTATATGTGAAGCCTTTGTGGAAGCCATGGATATTCTGGAAAATGATATTGTTAGGAGGCAGGCAGCATGTTGATTTATCTCCTTTGCATTCAAGTCATACACTGTGGTCTTTTTTATTTCAATAGCTGACAACCACAAGGACCAGAATGAAGAGCAGGGAGAAGGCAGAGCCAGAGAATACAGAAAGAGAGCTAATATATTGGCACAGGGGCTTTGCAATGGGTGCATTATCCTCCTGTGACAGCAGATCAAGGTATTTGTTCAAAGACATTACTGAAGCTCAGTCCTGCTGAAACCTGAAGTTTTAGATAATGTTGGTTAAATGTGAATATGATTTGCATCTGTGTGCAATGAAATAAATTATGATTAGGTCTTTTTTTTTTTTTTTTTTTTTTTTTTTTTTTATGAAAACATCCTTGGGATCTTACCTATGCAATCCACAGGAGATGTTATTTAACTGCAAATAAACTGAAGCTAGACAAAGCTATGTGGAAACCATGGGGGGCAAAGGTACTTTTCTTGTACTGGTAGTTGGGTGACCACTACAGTTAATGTAATAGGCATTATAATTACCTGTTTTAATGAACTTTTCATCAGGAGGCCCTAAGTTCTGATCAGAATATGAGCAGTACTGTCATCCTTATGGAACATTCATGGGAAAAAATGGATGGAATGATGTGACTCGGTGTGGTTCAGAGTGTTGAGGCTGTTTGTGGCTGTAGGAATTGGGTCTTGATTTTTCAGAAGGATGTCATGTTCCCCATGCAGATCAGCTGCTGTTACTGATGATTCCTACTGTTTGACCACATAGAACACAGCAGCAGTGCCTGCACATGATTGTATGTATATGTGTATATGGGAATTAGTAGACTGGAAATAAGTTTGGAAATACCTTTGCCTTCTGAACAACAGTACATTAGCTTCAGAACTAATCCACTTTAACAAGTTGGAAAAAGGATTCAGTTGCTGAATCATTGGTAGGAGGCTGAATAGTAGTGAGAAACAGTTGCAGACACATATTGTATGTCTGCTAACTCACATTCTTGTTTTTGGTCCTTTTTATTCCTAAATTTACAACTCCTTTATTTTAGTATAGTAAGTTTGAGGGAAAAAAATGTTAAGCATAATACTTTGCTTACTAAGCTAATCTTTGCATAATTTCTGGCCAGAGCTAATTCATTTTTCTTATTCAAATTTACTCCAGTGTCCTGTTTGAGGGGTCCTAACACTCTTGTGCAACATATGCATGCTGATCGTAATAAACAGGCTATTGTGGAGTTTATACTTTATATCTCAATATGAAATTGAGATTTTTTTACTTGTCATTTATTTATATTAAAACTTTCCTGCATTGTCAAGAGACACCAGTATTTTTACATGAATTACTGCTGACCTGAAAAATTGTTTATGCACTCACTTAAGTCCATCATGTTTGTCTTTAAAGTGAAAGAACAGTCTTGACTGATTCAGGGCAATGGCTTTTTTGAAGAATGTGTAATATATCTTCATTGCCAGCTAGTGCCAGCCATTGCTATTGCAGAATGGCATACCAGAATTGGTTTCCTTCAGCCATGTTCCTCTTGGTGGCAAGTTGCTGTTTCTAGCAGTCCAAGTGGAATTCACTTCCTTTCGAGAGAGTTCCTTTAGGCAGTGTTGTTGGCAGGTCACAAGCAATTTTCAATGGAGTTTTCTTGTTGTGCAGGGTTGCTCAGCGTGCCTCCCATACTCCCCAGATAATGGCTGTATTTTGCTGGGTTTTAACCAAGTAAATTTCCTGTTAAATGAGATTATGGCTTAATTAGGATGCAAAGAATTTGATCCAGTATTCATTTTTAGTTTCATTTCCCTACCAATTTTCATATGCTATTAACTTCTATTTGGAAGAAAATAGTTTGAGTTTAAGCAAAGCAAAGGATTTAGATGACTCTGCACCCTAGTAACCAACTAAAACTTCCTATTTTCATTGAGATTGAAACTGTGTTTGAACTCTCCACTAATGCTAAATCCATGGTTTCACAATACTGTGGGAGTGAATAAGGCAACTATTTTTTTGAGACATTGCTTGTGATTGCTGGAAAAGAGAAGCATATTAGTAACAACATTCAGAAGATTTATAGCTTGTTTGCTGGTGCATAGGAGAGTAAGTACAGATTACTGAGGGCTCTCAGTTATGAGGGCTATGAATTAAAGTTGTTACCCATAATTTATGATTCTTCATGTGCTTCCAGTCTACATTCAGTTAGAGGGAAAACACAGGGAGAGTAGGGAGAAGTAACCTTGAAAAAGACTTGCTTCATATAATCACCACCTTCATCCTGTCCCTGAAAACAAATGCAGAATCTTATAGTTATTTAAATACTTGATTGATATATTGCTTTAAGAATTGGAGACCCATTCATTAAAACAGGAAAACTGCAGCAGCCCCCTTGCACAACTTCTGTGCCTTAACCATGGGCTCCTGTGGAAAATTTGGAAGACTGTAAAGAGCAACAATGAGCCCTGGAAAGTCTACCAGCATAGTAGAATCAAGTTCTTCTATTCTTGCAAGTATTTGTATACATTTTTTGCAGCTGATGCTCCTTGGATTTAGTGCACAGGTCAGACCTAGTGCACTTCCAAGTGCTTTTCTGAAGTTGGCTAAGAATGAAAACCACTAGTTTGATAGATATACTTTTGCTTATGATCCTAGTACATTGTTCACACTGATAGAGATGTATGTATTTAGAGAGAGAGAAAATTGCACAGCACTTCTTAAAAAAGCAGAAATAAAATGTTTATAATTCCTTTTAAACTCAGTTCAGGTGAATTTTATTATCAGAATACATTCTTTAATGGTCTACCTTTTAACCCTTACAGTAGCAGCACATCTGCTTCTCTTCAGCAGGTCTTTCATACTCCAAAATTTTAAACAAGTAGTAGTTTAATAATTTAAGGAGTTTAATAATTTAATAATCTGCAAGTTCTGCAGAAAATGAGTAATTTTATCCACATACAGATGTGTAGGTTGGCTGAATTTGTAGGTAATCATGATGTAATTAGGTAACAGAATTGTTATGTTAGAGTCTGCCTAGGCAGATTAAACCTCACTATTTTTAAAATTGTCATTAATGTTCATAAAATGAGGATATAGCATTTTATTACTTAGAAATACTTTACAGTTATTTCCTAGTTATTAATTCTTAAATTTATAGCACAAAAGTAGCAGAAAGAGACCTTTCTGAACATTCTAGATTCTTCTGATGCATATCTGAGAATGGAATAAATCCCCACCAAAATCAGCATCATTGTAAAAGGAGAGGAAATCACTAGGTAGATCAAAAAAATAAACTAAAAAGCTTATTTTTTATTTGAAGAAGTTTTGCAATGCTGCTATAGCAACTGTTATAATAATTTGAATCTTGTGATGCACAAAGGAAAGGGGTGGATTTCAGCAGTATTGAGGAACTCATTAAAAAGAGAAGCTTAGAGCCATTGCTAATGTATTGCCAAAGGACAGAATTAATCTCCTGAACTCCAGACAAACAGAAGAACTGAGATTCAGTTCTCATGGATGGATGAAGACTCCTCCAGAGCAATTTACCTTGTGTATTTTTTTAGCACAGTGCAGCCACAGAAGTGTTGACATTGTTTCTTGATTTAGATGAAATTTTGAAATGAAGTTTCTCACCATCACAGTAGGGAGATTTTTTTGGCAACTTGTTAACACATTAAAAAAGAAAATAGCTGGGTTTATTATAAAAATATGCTTCTGAGCATCACATATTCACCCTTTGTCCCTGTATTTGTCGCTTTCCAGTTTTCTTTTTTTTCTTGCACCATCTTTCTTTAGCTAATAATCTGAAAATATTTATGCATATGCTCATTGTAGATTTGAAAGTATTCCAGATGTGACTGCTCAAATGCTTGCAGTAAGTTCCTGTGTTTGCTGAACCTTTAAGGGCGCCAGCTGTGGTGACCATAAAGTGGTTTTGTTTACGGTGTTATGGCTGAATATCTGAAGCTGTCTAGGTATTTGGCTTCCTCCAAATCTAATAGAAATCACCTTCCTTACACAGCTTTGAAAATCTGCACTTTCAATCATTTGGGGCAGAAACATTCTTTTTCCCATTTAACAAAGGAATAACTTTTGGTTGTGTTTTAGCAGCAGTAATAACACTACATGCACTTGCTGCTGCTATATTCATATGTACATAAAAACTTTTTGCTTTTACATTATTACTCGAGGACTTGTTCCGTCTGGAGAAGAGAGCATCTGGGAAAACATAATAGCAGATTTATATGGAGAAGAGAGGAGGTGATCAAGATGTTGAAGCCAGGTTCCTAGTGGTGGAGCACTGAGGTAGTGGACAGAAGTCTAAACAAGAGAGGTTCAAACTGGATACAAGAAAAACTTTTTCCCCATGAGGACAGTAAGGCAGTGGAACAGATTGCAAAACAAGGATGTTCTGTCTCTGTCTTTGAGGGATTTCAAGACCTGGCTAGACTAAATTGTGAGCAACATGGTCTGCCCTCAACAGAGATCCTGTGTTTGACTTCCTGAGGCCACTTACAACTGAACCTTGTTATAATCCTATGAGTATAGTATTTTAATTACAGAAGTTTTAATATAACACTACTAGAACAGATAAAAATGTCTACTGTACTTAGATTGTGAATGAATTACTCTAAACAAGCAGTTCTACCTTAACTACAGGACCAAACTCTTCCTTGATACTGTAAATATGTTTCTTTATAGCTTCTGAATCATTGTAGTGATGCCACATCTAACGGCATGCAGGTGCTTGAATATATTTACTGGAAAGACAGGTTGATTTTGTTTTTGCTGTCTAGCTGTTAAGATAAAGAGGTTGGCAATGCCTTCATAAACCATAAAAGAAGCAAGCTTAAGATTGTTATGGTTTTAGCTGTTAATAAATTCTTCAGTTTATGACAACCAGCAAATTTTTCTTGAAAAGCAGAACTTAGTTGATGTCATTTTCAAGTGAGAATTCTAATGTCTAAGATGTATTGTACTACAACTTTTTTTTCCACGTGAGATTTTCTCTAAATCACCTATCATGGTTAAAGACAGATGTAACTTTATTCCATACTGTAAAGCAACGTGTCTTTATATTATACCTTGAAAAAAATCTGCTTCTATCTTTTAATTCCGAAAGTCCCATCAAGATGTGCTTGTTTTTGCCTTAGATAAAAATTAAAGAAAGAGAGGGGGGAAGAGAATACAGTTTTTAAATGCCTTTTTTTCGAGATTCTGATTTCAACAGCTGCAGAGAGTAATTATTATAAAGACTGTAGTCCCAATTGTTGTGAGTTGATGTTGTAGCCCTACCATAGCAGATTCTCAGCAGATGCAGACTGAAGCACACAACTTAAAACATATGGCAAGATAAAATCTGAAAGCTATGCTAGCTAGCTACCATAAAGATTTTGTGAGGGAAAAGAACTTTAAATCAACATACACTTTTAAGGGAGGACAGCAAAAACATTTTAGGACAGAAATGATGATACCTCTCTATCACTTCTGCATCTGTAGCTGAAATCTCTGGAAGAAGAAGTTGCTAAGTTTTATTCTAATTGAGAGAAGTTAAAAATCTTTTCAAGACTTCCTAATAACACTTATAGTCTCAGAGTTCAATTATTGCACATTCTGTTATTCCAAACTCTTCGTTACTGTATCGGTATTCCAAAGAAGGTAGAATAAAATTTCAGATTACCAATAGGAAAATAGATTTTAACTCAAATAGATATTATTAACGAATAAATCACTGAGAAATTTTCTGACTCTTGGAAATCGTGCAGGTGATTTCCACCTGAGGCATGATGTAAATAATGTCGCAGCTGCTTTTTTCCCTGATGGACAAGTTCAGTTTTAATTTCTCTGGTAGAATACACTACCGAAGTGCAATTGCCATTCACTTATTTTTAAGCATTCCAGGGCAGAAACAGTTATATGCATCTTAGAAGGCTCATAGAAGGCTTATAAATGTGAATATCTTTATCTATATCTAGCTACATAAATACAGTAAAGAACATGTATTTTATCATTAATGCTTATGATACCTTAAATCTGAGATTACTCCTTTCACTTGAAGATATATATATACACATATATATATATATGCACATGGACATTAAATCTATGCACACAAAGTAAGTATTTGCTATCTGTACTGTCTGCCTACTGTCTTGGTTTTCCATTGTCAGCTGCTTCATCCTCTGCCCTGCTAGCCATCATTATCACCCTGATTTTCCATCTTTCACCCTTATACCACCCATTTTATGTAAAAAATTTCCCTGAGTTGCCTAGTCATATTGAAGAAAGTCTGATAAGCAGCAGCAGGCATCCCAGAACCACCTTTACACAGAGATGACATTTTACTGTAAACTATGTGTTTATGTTTTTTCCTATATATTTTGATATAAGTATTTCTTGTTTTTATAAAATATTTACATGAATAACATTCTGACAAAACAGATACTCCTGAATATAGTGCAATACTTTTCCTGTTTCAATGCTGTTTGTTTATCACACTGATGTTTCTAGAACTGTGTGGGTGTCTAGAGTGTGGTTTGCAGCAACATCCTTTTGCATATAAGCCTTTAATATCTTATGTTTCTGGTTAATGTTAATGGCACATGAGTGGGAAAGATTTCATAATACAATGTACTGTTCATATCTGTGTGTATTAAGTGCCTGAATGCATCTTCTCTTTACTACAACAGTTTTATTATTATGAAAAAAAAAAAATTCTCTCCATTGACCTGTTATCCATTGCACTTTTCGGAAACTTACCCTTAAAAGATAGCAGGGTATGGCTGTGTATATCTGAAACACATGTTCACAATTTCAGAGATAAGAAACAGCATGCATCATGACCAGCAGATATTTTGTATTGGCAAAGAATGATTTTATGTCAGACTGGAAGCTGCTAGATGCTATGAATGACAATGACGGCTCAAGCTATCCCAGGGAAAAAAAGGAGAAAGAATAAAGGAAATACAAACCATGTCAGAAATGCTTACAGCATTCTGACTATGCCTGTAAATTCATGTCGAAGGCACCTCACACCCACTGTTCAGCTGAAAGGTGTACCACAGAATAACTGTGGCAGAACGAGATAGTATGTGGAAGGTTTTTTACTGAAAATGCTATATTCCATTGCTGCTTCCTATCTAGGGTCAGTAGACTCTAGATAGACAAGGACTGTGGTTTGCATTATGTAATCTTTGATTTAGGTGAAATATCTGGCTTTTTTAGGAATATATAGTCAAGGATTTGGATGAATCCCTCAGATATTCTACTAAAACTTTTTTTTTTTCACCTGAGCAGGAAAAAAAGTGCTTCCAAAAATTTTGTGATGAAGTACAATGAAATGATCTTTGCAAATATAGGTAGGAGAAGAGATGAAGACTCTGCTCTGTGCTTGACAGAGTCCAGAGCTGCCAGTTTGGGTTAAATAAATATATATGCATCATCATTATTAATATTATTTATGTAACTATTAGCACATTAATTATAATAATCTTTAAGGTTCATAGTCAGTATATTACTCTACTATATTTACCAAGACATCCTGTTTGTTAGGAATTTCAATACTTTACAATTGTATGGGGGGAATAAATCTTGTAAAACAGACAAAATAGCAGCAGGGGAAAAGAAAAATGAATACGGATTTTTTTCTTCATAGTTGTACCCATATTACCTCATCCACAGAATTTACAGAGTCTGCAGATATCACATCTGACTAAGAGCTCAGTTCAAACTATTGCAGAAGGCTGGAGCCAGCCTTTCATGAAACCACAATCCTATGTACTACACTTGCTGTGGTTGGAAGTTTACTCCATGGTGTTCTAGGGCAAAAAGCTGAATGCAGCACTTCCTATTTTTCACTGCTTGTAATTTGCATCTGCCTTTGAATTTGAGAATAGAGTCCATGTGTTTCTGAATTGTGCTTTTCTGTGCTCTCTTGCAATTCTACTTTGATGTAGTTGCAGGATGAAAGAAGGGCCTTTGGAATAAGAGTTAGTGCCCCATCCTGCACAATTAATGTAATGCACATATCTGGCCCTGGTTCTTGTTCTGGGGAAGTGGGGGTGTAGAGTCTTGATCCCTTCCGTGGATGTTTGTTTGACTCAGGGAAGTAATGGTAACTGTGTTTTCCTTTGCTGGATTGAAAGCAATGTACCACAGTCAGTGAACACCTGTCAGTTAACACAGAAAGTGTTCAAGAGCAGTGTTCCCTTACTGAAAGTCTTGCTTTCCTGGTATCTTGGAAGGAAAAAAACATAAATTTAAAAATTAAATTAGAAGTCTTACTGGAGAGGTAATTTTAAGCAATCCATGCATTTTACACAAATTTTAAGTAAGCAAGATTTTTAAAATTTACATAAATATGTAATACCTGTGTTATTTGTGTCCTTGTTTTCGCTCATGATGAGGACAATACAGCCTTGTAGCTCAGACCCCTTTTTCAGAAAGAAGTTCAGGCACAGTCTCATCTAATTGTCTTGGTTCAGGGCAAAATTGGGAGAGTACCCCTAAAGGGGTTCCTCTAGAAAGCAGATTCAATTGGCCCCTACCCCACAGCTGGTTTGGAAAAAAAATATTTCCTTGGAGAAAAGTGGAAAAAAATGTTTATTAAACAAGAAAACCTAAACAGTATTAAACATTAAAAACTTCTTGTCACTCTAAAAGAGGGACAAACTCAGAAAAATCTTCCCCCCCACCCCCAAAGCTGCAGCTCGGCTCACTCAGTCTCTTCTCAGTCCCTCCGGCGCTGGAAATGCCGCGGCGGCCTGGGCCATAGGTGCGAGCTGCCGGTGCACTTCTGGGTGTTCAGTCCAGAGCAGGTTTGAGCAGGTCCAAAGAAAAGGAAAAGCCACAGTCCAGGGAGCTTCTTTGCCTCAGCTAGCTAAAACTAACTAAAAAGCAAAGGAGAGCTCTGTCTCGCTGTCTGTCCGTCCGCAGACAACACAGTCCAGGAGAGGAATGTGGAGGAATGAGTGCAGTTTCTGGAAACAAACTCTGCACTTCTTCTCCCCCCCTTCACTCCTGGAACAAGTCTTAAAGGTGCAAAACTTATTATTCATCATAAACAGGACAGACAATTGGGGATAAAAGCATCATACAGTCAACCTAGAACACCAATCTAGTAATGTAATCAGCATGCTCTGCAATATTGCTAGTTTAGGGGCAGTGAAGTTTATAAATCAGCAAAACTTAGTAGTATAAAGCAATGTATCTTTAAATGGAAAACACTGTTTAGACGAATAATGATTAGGTGAGATGAAAATTGTGTTACTCTTAACAAAACAATTTACTGAAACATTTTGAAAATGGAATTGCCAGGAGGCAATTTATTTTATTTTGAAATAAGCCTCAAATTTGCCTTCTGCCATTCTGATGGCAGGATGAGGGAGGCATGTATACAAAACCAGAAATATATACAGATAAATATATGTACGCACACTTACACCTTACCACATATCCCTATGTATGCATACATTTGTGCATAGAGATAATGCTTTCTTCTATAACATTGATGTCTAGCTCTTTAAATCTGATACCTGTTGTAATAGCAACTCTGTCTTGCAATCTCATGGCAATTGCACAAGGGAAGCAAGGTTCTTTTTACAAAAATAATAAAAAGTTCTAAAACATTATATTAAGAGAGTTTGAGTAGTACTGAAGTCAGATTGAAAGGGACTCTTCCAAGCTCTATTTCTACATATGGAATATTTCATGCATATGGACAAAGCAAAAAAAACCCCAGGTTTTCCAGCCTAGAACTTAATCTCCTATACATTCACCATGGTGTGCTCTTCCCTTATTTTGGCTACATGCACTTCTTGTACAGTTAGTAGTAAATACTTTAATATCAATTTACCCAGTCTCCTACATTATGTCCATGGTCTTCAACCATGTTGAATTTGGCACAGACCTGTGACTTGGAAGAATTTCTGACTATTTTTGAAAGAACCTAAAGTGCATATGAAAGTGCATGTACATGCAAAATCATGTGAAAAGGTTTCCTGAGTGTACTAAGGACAGGTGAGGAGGCCTCTGACAGAGGAACTTGGGCAATAGGATTGGTTGGGGATGGCAGGGACATTTGGCAGCCAACTTGTCTAGCTGTTGCTGAACCCATTATTCCTGCTTTTCCTCACAAAGCAGTGATTTAGGTGCTCTCTGAGATTCTCTCAATGCTAGCAGTTTCGAGTTTATGTGAGGGATCACGTGGTTTTGTTAATGACCATCTGAACTAACATTTCAGGGGCTTATCCTCAATGTGGATATCTGAAAATAATATTTCAGAAGCACACAAGCTAGCAGGAACTAGGCTGTCCAAATGTACATTATAGGGAAAAATAAACATTTTCTCTTGTTTGCTTGCATGTACGCATCATCCCCAGCAGAGAATGTTGCTCCAGAAAGGTTACACTGCCTCTGGTATTCAGGAGAATCATTGCAGTTTAAGTGATGTTATTCAAATCTCTTAAAATCTGTATCTCTTTCTTACTGCTTAAGGTACAGTAGTACATTAGTGAGGTAAAAGTAGAGGTGATGGTGTAAATGCAGGGTTGTTGGAATGAGAGGTACCAAAGTGGTGGGACCTGTACAAGGAGGAAGACTCTGCTTTCTAGAAGAATATCCGTCTTGGCTTATGATCTACTGGATATAGAAGTACCCAAAATATTCCCACCATGTTTCCTCCTCCAACACTCAGTTATACACAATAATCTACACCTCGTTAAGAAAAACTACATTAAGATGAGGCAATAGATCATCTTGCAGAATATCTCTGATAATCATGCTGCCTTTTTGGCATATAAACAACTTATAAAAAAATACTTGATTTCAGTGTCAATCTACATTTTCAAAGAACTGGAAAAACCTTAAATCTCATAACCCAAGTGAGAGCAAAAAGGATATATATTATTTTTATAATGTCTTACTTTTATGAGTGAAAATATTAAAGCAGGTTGCAAGCCTTCTATGTTTGCAGAATAAGGACCTCTGTGGCATGAATCCAGGTGGTATAACTTGGTACTGCTAATTGTCTTGGCAAGGGCACAAAGGTAATCAGTGTCAGAACCAAAATGGGAATGCAGATATTCCAGGCGATAGCTGCAGAAATATTGATATTGAATGCTTATTTAGCCCTTCCAGAGGTTTTACATAAGTCAATTCATAGACAGATATTCAGAAATCCTTGAGTCTCTACCTACGTGCCTTGCCTCTTTGAACTCCTCCCCTTTGCACCCCGCTCCATTTAATGCTAAGTGTTTGTACTTATGGTTCAAATGCTGCCTACTGAGTCTACAGAGTCTGTGATTCCTGTCAGCACTGGTGGCCCTGTTTCTGTGATGTGCCATGGCCACATTTTGTCCTTTGTCAGCAGCAGCTCAAAGGAGCAGTCCTTCCTATTTTCAGGAGTTAGTGCCATCAAAGATTAGAAGATTATGTACAAAATCAGGACACCAAGAAAGGATCCCTCTGACATTAACTCCTCTGGGGTTCTCCTAAATAACATACACACTCAAGCTGGTTGCTTGGATTTATAGACACTTTCTGAAGCTCAAGCACTCTTCTGGGCTAGAAGATTCCAGAGCCACACTGTGGGGAAGTGCCTGCTTATGGCATAGTTCCCCTGAAATTAGGACATAAATTTTGGTTAGGATGTCCAGGCTGCTCCCTGACAAGTCTGCACAAAGCATCTGTGCCAGCTGAGGATTCTGCCTGCAGCATTTTAGTGATAAGAACAAATGTACCTCACCAAGAAATGACCCTTGGGACAACAGGAATCTGTCAGAGCCTTCTAACACAGCTGTTTCTAATGCAGACATCACTTTTTGCCTCAGAAAGTGAAGTTCTTTATCAGTTCTTAGGCAGCCTACATGAGCTTTACGAACTTACTGGAAAAATCAAAAAATTCTTCAAAGTCATGAGCAATACTGGTACTGCACTCAAGGCAATAATTGGGCTCTGTACCAACTCTCTCTTTTATATTGTGTTGTAACAGTGAAGCACCCTATATGCTAGACTTTGGAGATATTTCTTGATTTATTTTTCTCCTATTGTTTTATCAATACTTTTAGCATGGCTTTTTGTCAAAGTATGGAATATGTCCTCATCTTTCAACTCTTTCTGTAGGTCTCTGACTTAAAGTAGAAATAATGCTGTGCTGAGAGACATTTTTAGTAAATTCTATTGCTTTAAAAATACTTGCCAGCACAGAACAGATACTAAGAAGAGGAGGAGTGAATTTGTAGTAAATCAGTATAAGAAGTCCTTCTTACAACATCCAATTAGAAATCTTTGTTGTAACATAAGATTATGTTTGCATTATAATTAAGCTTACATATCATAAAAGGGGTTTAATGTAAATATTTTTTGTCAGTGAGGAAATGGCTTCACTGCATAATGTACAAAGCACACAGAAATCTTAGTTACTTTTAAACTCCCTCGACTGGGTAGATGCCTGTACTACCACAGTTGGATTACTTTTGTACTAGTTCATATATCTGTACAGTATATAGGATTATTCTATAATGCCCCTGAATTACAGACTGCATGCATAGACACCCCATACCAGATGTATTTCCTGTAGTGTAATAGTTTTCCCATCTGGTCACAAAGATTATTGTGCAGATTTTGATTTTTTTCCTCCAAATAATGACCAAAATTGTAGTGTGGCTCAGGACATTTATACCAGACAAATTTAAGCAAAATACTTGGGAGTTTTTGCCATGAGCATCAGTAGAGCTGGAATTTCATCCACTGTGCTTTTTAGTAAAGATACCCTTGGACAAACTGCAAGCATGGGTGTGTCCAGTGGGAATGCTGAGCAAATCATGCTGCTCAGAAATGAAGGAGTAGGTCTTCTTAGACCCCTCAGAGAGCACACATCTTGCTTCCTTCTAGGAGACTAGTGGAAAGATCTTTGGCCCCAAGTTGCAAACACATCCTAAAAACCTGGGAAACCCCCTGGAAAATATTATCCTGGGCTAGCCACAGAGACTGTCCTCATTAATAAATTGCCTCCCTTTAAGTAATTTTGAAGATGAATAGAACAAGTTTAATATTTTTCATGGACAAAATGATGTCAATTATCAAATCACTGTCAGTGTTGAATGTTTTATTCAACATTGCAGCTAGTCTAGGTACATGTTTGAGTATCAATCTTAATTCTAAATAAAAGCTTGCATTTTGCATAATTTTCATGTTTTTCTTTGCAAATATCATCCAATGACCTTTTTAAATGGCAGGGCCAAAGCATGAAATACATCTCTTGTAGCGAAGCCCTTGTAGGACTCTTAAGGCTTACAGAGCCCTTTTTAGTTGCTTTTCAGCAGCTCTGCACATTTTCTGGTGCTTAACTCACTCTTTGAAATCTGAAGAGATAACAATGAGTAACATAAAAGGAGAAAGAGAAACAGGCTGGAGAAATTCTTCAAAGCACAACTCTAAACAAAAGAAATATGGGACCCTTGCCCTGTACACTTCACATTCCTGTTGTAATGATTTCAGTTCCTTCTGGTTTCCTTATCTCAGAAAAGAGATAGTATTGCTTGCTTACTGCACACAAGGGCTGCAGGAAGTAACTGATTTAGACATACAGGCTACTTTTGAAAGCCTGGAACATTATTAATATGAACCACTGCCTGCCAAAGACATGACCATCTAACCACTGTGCCCTCTGTGACTGAGCTTTATGGAATCACTGCAATTACTCCCAACCTGCGAGGATTAAGGAAGCCAGGCACAGCTTTCTATTCAGCAAATTCATTTTCTGCTTTATCCCCAAACTATATCCCTCTTCTTGGTTTTGCTCATCAACATTCAGCTTCTAGCCAAGAAGCCTGTGGGTTCTGCCTGGCTGGCCCAGGGTGAGACTTTAAGGGGCTTCTCAGGCTTTTAGTATCCGTTTGTAACTTACTTGGGACCAAGGACCTTTCCTCTAGCCGTGTTGTCAGAGCAGGCATTTGCCCTGCTATTTTTAATGTCTGTAGAGAAGTTGCATGTCCCTGGGGCTCCTGCAGACATTTATCCCTCTTAGGCTTCCTTCCACAAACCGCTGTTGGAGCAGCACTTTGGAAATGGCAGCTGTGGCAGGCGCCAATTCACTGTGCTTTAGTCCTGACTGTTGCTTCACATTTGTAAGTAGCACTGAGGGGTTGTTTTTCCCTAATTGCTTCCAGCTCACCCCTGCACCACAAGAAAATATTTCTATGCCTTGTTGATCCTCTGGATTGTGCAGATATTGTACCATTGGCTTTTGTATCATATTTTCTGTGCTTTCGAACTATTTTTGTATTTTTCGCTCCTCTCTTTCCTTCTGCTTCAAAGCTCTGCTGTTATGCTTTGCTGGACAAGTCACATTCCAGAAAGAGTTAGAGTAAGAAATAAGTTGCTGGCAAGGATGCTTTCTTTTATATAAAATAAGTATAGCAAGCCAGCATGTTGCTTTAGCTTTCAAATGTACATTTACTCTTAGCAGTAGTTAAAATATTTTGAGGTGGACTATTTCAAATATTTATGGGAATGAATAAAAATATTTTGTTGGGGAAAGCAGTTTAATCAATGTTCTGAATGAAAAATACATTTTGTGTTTTTCCTTTGGGAATATTTTTGCTGTATTTTCTTTTAATATTAACATTCTGATTCTACATTGCTTTGTGCTCACTTTTATATTATTGTGTGTTTGTATTTAATAAAGACTTGAATAAATTAAGTATTTTGGTACGCTTGTGCTACTGTTCTATTAATGTATTATTATCTTTTACTTTTTTTTTTTTTTTTTTTTTTAAGCCGAAAAAAGCCCAAATTGTTATTCTTCAGTCTGAAGATACAACAAGAGAAGGAACCATGGTATCATTTCTCATGGACTAGAAGTGCACCAGCACATCCTGACACACAGCTCTTAGAGAGTATTTTAGATTTACCTCATTCCATTGAATTATCCATAAAATTCCTGCCCTTTTCTCCACTAACCAAGACGTTACATTGCAAACCAGCACAATGTTCTAGAAAAGTATAGCAATATAAAAAGGTGACAATATTTTATCTAATGGTAATTGACTGGGGGATAGATGTAACTTGACTATCTCTAGTCTAGTGCTTCCCTAGTCTGTGATGTTTTTGCTCTGATAATTTTTTTTTCCCATAGTCCAAATACAGTGGTGTTTTAGGGATTCAGTCACCCTCTGTTGTAGTCCACAGTTTTATATTTTTACCTGGAATTCTTTATTTTCACACAATGAAGGCTGGAAAATGGACTTTGAAATGATGTAACACAGTCTGAGCTTTTTTGGGGAAAATTATTTCCATTTTTTTTTATTCTTGTATATATAATATTAAAACTCCCACAAAAATCAGAAGGAATAGGAAGCAGGAAACAATCTTCAAGCAAAATTCTTGCTTTTGTAATTGCCAGCACAGGTTTTCATATGTGAGAGGATGTGAAATGTTGTGACAAACTTCAGTTTTGCTTTATCCCCCAAAAGGCCATCTTAGGCTAGCCCCTTATATAAATCTGAATTTAATCAGAGCTGAATTTTGCAATGTGTTAACTCAAAAGGCACAATTCTATTCTGTCACTCTAAACATGAACTGCCTTAATTTAAATTTCCATGCATAAAAATCAATTATCTTCAATTTTGTCTGCAATTCCCCATAATATTCAATCCTTTTCAGAAGAATTTCTGGGATTTTATTCAAAATCAATTTATCTGGGTGGATTTTTAATATGAAGGAAAGGATGGAAGTGTGAGTTTTTGACTCTCCACAGAGTTGTGGGAAGAGCTCAGACATTTTGCAATCAAGATATGCTGAAATATTGCAGAGTATTACACTATTTTGGTGACACCTTTATTAAAGTGTGTAGTGGCTTTTACAGTCTGCTTAGATATTTAACTGGATTTCAATCTATCAATTTACTTGGAGCTTTTAATAAAATGTTAGGAAAGTTATTTTACTATTTTCTATATGTTTAGGAATTTTTAATTAAAGATTTCTTCAAATTACTTCTTTGACATTGTTAACACAGCTGTTGATCTGTGAATAATATAGATAAGTAAAAGGTAGCATTATTATATTTTTTGGTTACATTTTATTGCAAGTAAATGCTCTGTAGGCTTTTATTTCAATCCTTAGTGCTTAACAGTAACTTCTAGTTAAGCCTGATACAGACATACAGTAAATTTCTTGGGGTGTCTGCTATATTGAAATACAGCATGTAGCCTTTGATTTTTTTTGAAAATGAAGATGCAAATTTTTTAGGCATTTTGCTTATGACTTCAGAATCTGGAAATTGTTTGTAATTGTAATTGCTTACAAAATTTGTCAAAATAAATTAAATATAGCAGCCTTCACTTGGGAATATAGAAATGCTTCAGGAATTCTTAGTTCTATTCACATTAATTTGCCAAAAGTTAAAATTATGTCTTTTTTAACAGCAGGACTGCAAGTAGCAGAACAAAATTTAGTGGTAGGTGCTGCTTCCACACATTTTTTTTTCAGGTGCTCTCATCCCTAAATATTCCTTCTCTTGCTGCAGTTTTCAGTTCAGACAACAAAAGCGTTTGGCACATGACTTAGGTGACCATGGGCACGCCCACTTGTGAAGGCAGCAGGAGCCACTCGAGTGCTGATTTCATTGCTGCTGCACTCGGTGTGACTCAAATTGGGGTGCTGAAGGCCAGCGGCCCGGCTCTGTGCCTGGAGGTGTTGGAGGCTCAGTTGCCCATTGTGCATGAGGGCTATGTGGGGCTCAGCCTGTAAATTGCAGGCATCTCTGTCTGCACTTTTGTCCCCTCCTGGATCTGTGGGCTGAACGGACGTCAGGTGTTCTTAAACTGATAAAGGAGCTCTTGAGAGAGAAATTACTTGACCATCCGTATGATGAATGGCTGAAGAGAAATCAAGAAAAGCTGAGCTTCAGCTTGGCATCCACTACAAACACAAATGTACATTTTGTGCCAGACATCTGTGTTTGTTCTAAGAAAAGCCCTAGGAAAGAGGCTCTGGTCTTTTTCCACCTGGAAGTTATGAAAGCGGCATGAGAACTCAGTTTGCTTTTTCCTTAGTGTGTACTGTGTTATGTCCTACAATATTGGAAGATCTTGAAAGTGGAGCAGGGTATTTCCATTCAGACCCTGAGCTTTACTGATCACCAGGTGCACAGTGTGGTTTCCAAACCACCATACTAAAGGGTGCTCTGGCCAGTATTTCTTGCCTTCTGGCTGGACATGCAGAGGGCATGCCTCATGGCAATGCACTTCAGAACATTTACATATGCAATTACCGTGTTCTCAAGAAATGTGTAATGCTCTCAGTATATCCAATTAAAAGCTCTCAATGAATTCTACAATTCCTTTAAAAATCTACAGGCTTTTGATGTGTCACATGTTCGATGTTCATTGGAATACAGGTAAATATTTCCTTCCCATCCCTTTGTCCTTTGTTCTTTGCTTAAAGACGAACATCACCCTCTTGTCCTTGTGTAAAGAAGTCTGGGTTCAATGCTTTGTTTGTTTGCTTGCTTGTTTTACATTTAAAGAAATCCAGATCTTGCCTATTCTGAAGGACATTTCAATTGAATAAGAACACAATAAAACTCACATCACAGGTCATAGGATGTTCACTTTAAAGCATACTTGAGTTTGTTTTTTCCAGCCTCTTATAAAGTAGAAGAAAAATTGCCTTTGATAAAGCATTCCTTTCTTCAGTTATCTCTTGTAGGAATTCCCAGTTCACATCTCTTTATCATCCAAATGATTCTTTTACTAGAAAGGTTTCAAGCTAATCTTTTTACCTTTGTTAAATCCCATTTTATTTCTCATTGATATGAATGGAACCTTGAGACCTCACTCGTGTTTTGGCAGTCTGAGATGTTACAATGCCTCAGGACAAATAATGAAAATACTGTAAAAATTATTTATTTAACCATATTTAGAGCATCTGTAACAGTTTGCTTCATCTTGAACACAAAGAACTTAAAGTTAAAATGTGCTTACATTAAGCAAGTTGCTGGGAGAGCAGCAAGATTATAATGAAACAATAACTGCCATCATGAAAAAGAAAGAAGCATCCTGGTCTATTAAAAAAAGTGTCAGGACAGAGACAGGAGGAAACAAAGCAGGTGATATCGCTAGGTTTTGGTGACTTGGAGGTTTTTTTCATTTTGTGTTGGTTTGTTGTTGATGGTGATGTACTGGTTGATTGGTTGGTTGGTTGGTTTTGATATGGCACCTCAGTAGTTTCTGCTTACCTCCAGCGAAAATGATAAATTTGAATAGTGAGGATTCCCCAGATTCTGGCTGGTCTCTTGCAGACCCCCAAAAGGAGTTCCAAATAAGGTTCTGGCTGAAGAGAAGACAGCTTAGCAATAGAAACAAAGCTGTAGCTGAGTGAGCCTTATTTTCCAGTTTTAATGTATCCTGTATATAACTACCAGGCTATTTCCCCTAACATTCTTAATAAAGGGGAAAGTGGATTTTTTCAGGAATCATTACACCAGCCCAGATCCTGCTGAGTTATGTGTTTGGTTTGTCACATAAGAAATCAATAGCAATACTGCAGTCATGGGACTACACAATGTATAAATGTCTGCATTTGTATTCCAAAATGAAATATTAAAAATAGGAGATGGAGAGTGAGATGAAACATGCCAGTGAGTAATTGGATTGCACTGGAGTTTCATAAAATTATAACATGTTTTGATGGACGTTTCAAGTGTTAATTTGAAGGGAAGTTAGACATGCAGGTTCAAATGAGTTTGTAATATTGAAGAAAACTCATGCACTGTACTCGGTGTGGAATTACACATCTCCCACCAGGAAGCTGCTGCAGAATGAGTCTTTGGCATGAAAGTGCTAACTCTGATGGAGAATTCTGAAGGCCAGTCCCAGATGTCCATAACCATGCTCATGGGTGTTGGTTGGTTTCTGCATGTCTCCATGTAAAGCACCGTCCAAGACTTCAGTTGCCTCAGAGTAAGTGTGTAATACTTCTCTACTCTATTCATTAACAAATGCAAAACAGTGCAAAACAAGTGGATGCAGCTTCAGAGTGTTTTGTTCAAATGAAAGATAGCATTTCTTAGGAAAAAAAAAAGGTTTTATCTTAAAATTATAATTAGAAATATTAGTCAGAAATATTACCTTTGCCTGAAGAAGGGCTATATGTTTTAGTAATAAGTTGAAATTTTGTCAGAAAGCATCATTGTGTAATGGTTAGCAGGGAGTTACATGACAATAGTTATTTAATTATTTATCTTGAATAATTACAATTTATTAAACTGTAATAAAGGTACTCAGCTTCATCCATTGAAGACTGCAAGTTAGGTCTGTGAAATTTTATCCTTAATGCCAATTAAATGTGCAGAGTTAGAAGAACATAAAAAGAGAAAACAAGCTTAGGATGATATTTCTGAGAATCTAATAATGATGAAAGAAGACTATTCATTAGACAGTATTTAATTTTATCTTCCGTCTGATTCCTTAAAGGTACCTAAGGGGTCTTTATAGTATACTTATTTTTTTGGTAAAATGAATGCATATGTGTATGTTGGAGAATAATTAGTCTTTCCATGATATTGTTAGAACAAAAATGTTGACTCAATTTTTTTTTTCAATGTAGGTAATAGGACCTAACTTCTCTGTAGCAATTTGGAGGGGGCAATTTTGGGTTAATTCCATTCCTTCACAAAGGAATTTTTTAGCTCTACCTGAATTTTGCAGATGGTGACCACAGCATGCAGAAGTGATATACCTCAAGGGTGATATTAAAATGGGGAAAGTAGGGCAAAAGTCACCTGGGTCCTAGCCCATTGCACTGCCCTTTAGACCAGAAAAGAGACATGACTGAGGGTCAGTCTTCTATCAAAAACACTGTGCACTGAAAAAATTGAGTTATTTGTCATGTTGAAAATCTCCAAAGCTGTCTCTTGAACAAAGGTTAAAAATCTGCCATGTTATAAAGTCCCTTGAATAGCAAGTAGTCAACATTTAGTGGTTGCTTGTGCTTGTTTTTATTTTATGAGATTATGTAACAATGAGGAATTTAAAAACTGAACTTAATTAATATTTATTGCTGGAGTTAATATTGCAATTACCTCACAAGGGTATGGACCACGGCAGGGAGAAGCCAGGAAGGCTAACAGTGCTCAACATCAAAACTTAGCTGTGCTTGAGCCCAGGATCTTGCCATGACCTATGGTACATCTACTTCTCAGTAGGAAAAGGGAGGAAAAACACCACCACCATTTCTGAAAGTACTGTGGCTAAGAAAATCAGACACACTTCATTTCCATCTCTATTAAGCTATGTTGACAAACCAGATTATTAGCCATATTTGAAGAGGATTAGTAATTAACTAGGTAGCCTAATTATCAGAACTCCTTTGTCCTCCCAGAAAAATACAAGTATAAATCTATTTCCACATATTATTTAAAATAAAAATACTTCACAACGACAGATTTTATTGCTTGGCCAATGGTTTGCAAATGAATCACAGAATACAATGCACTGCTGTTTGAAGTTGCATTTGGTGGGTTTTAATAAAATCCCAATGTTTATGCATCAGATAGAGCATAATCTGTTTATTTCCTTTTTCCTGTGCAAAGTGTCACTTTAATGCCAGTCTGCTGAGACTGGCAGAGACTGACAGACACAGTTGCATCATTAGAGCAAAGGTGCCAAAAGGGATATTTGGCTCTTTCAGAACTCCAGCTCTTCAATCCCTTTTATGCCAGCAGGCAATATTTATTAAATACTTGGAGAACAAATTCAGCCCATTTAAATAACCCTGGCAACATGAACTTGCATGTGATTAGCAGAGAGAGATGCTGGTGTGGGAACAGGATGGGGTACAGGAGTTCTTAAGGCTGATTCCCAAACTGACTGTTGGGTGCATGGCATTTCTTTAGCCATGCCTTCATGAATGGGCACAGGCAGATCAGAGCTTGTGTTCCTTTGCATTGTCTGGATGAAAGCCAGCTCTGGTTCAGAACTTTTGGAGATTTCCTGCCTGGCTGTATGAGGCTGAAGGGCAGAGCTGCTCACTTTACTGTGGAGGTGCTCCAGGGTAGCTGTCAGGGGTGTGGTGTTCCCCTGTAAGTCTCTGCTCAGGTACTGGATAGCACCTTTACTACCACGGTGCAGAGAATAATCTCCTGTCCCTTCTGTGGTGGAGCTGAAGGTGTTTTTTACCTCCTGGAGCTCTGGCTGCCATGCAGTGCTTTTGTATTGATGGGCAGAATCATGCTGGAAATATTTCTTAAGGGCTTGGAAGAGAAATGATCCTCTGTTTTGCTTCATGTCCTTTAAAACTGTTGCTTTTCACCTTTAAGGATGAAAATGAAGCTTGGTGCTGCTCTTGAGGGCATCATTAATCAGGTCTGAATGAATGCACATCAGTTCAGTAGATTTATGTGTATTTATTGTCATTGTAACATTTCATGTGCAGTTACATCCATTACATGGAGTCTGTGCAAACCTAGGCAGATGCAGAATCAAGGCTTGTCAGGTGTATTTTTTCTTTGCTGAGTCAGGGGCAGATTTTATACAGCCAAGTCAGAGAGTCTGGGCTGGTTTTATAAATTCAGATATATTTAATATTGATAGTGTTTGGAATAACAGGTGAGGGCTAAAACTGAGCTAAGAATCTGTTTCTGCTCAGCATTGTGTGACACACAGCAAGAGGACTTTTACAGTCTAAACAGGTACATAGAAGTGAAGTTTTGTTTGGGAAAATACTCAGAATTACAAAGTGATGTGTGCAACATAGCACAGCAGATTGGATGTAGATCTTGGCTTGAACACGTAACTCCTGCTTGCTGGGACTGTTCCTTTGTTTCTGTCCAGCTCTCCCTGCCAATACAGAGATATTATCCATACATGGACACACAAATGCCACAGGAGACTGTTAAGCCAGATCTTCAGCTCATTAAAATATCAATGCTTTTTCATTATGCCAATAGGGCTATGCTGATTTACCATATACGAGGACTTAATATCATGTTTATGTTAAAGTTTTCTAGTGTTTTTAAGATTCAGAACTCAAGGCTTCCAAAATTTCCTTCCTAATTTAGGCATTAAATCTATATGTAGGCTGAGAAGTGTATGACCCGATTTTTGATGAGTGGTTCCAGTGTGAGCAGGGGTTGCCTGAGTCCTTCATAACTCAAATCACTCACATCACTGCCTACATATGAATGTGGGTGCTTAACTTCAGGCACCTAATTTAAAAAGAATTCTCAAAAGTATTGCTTTTGTTCACTGCTGGAGATTTCAGTGTCCCATTGTCATTGTTCAGTTCATCCATCTATCCTTTTAGGTCTTCTTTGTTATGGTGCGTATAACTCTTGCATTAATTTGGTCTTCTGTAAACACACAACCTTTGCAAAATTCTGCTTAGTCTTTCCACAGGTTCAGAATGAGAATTTATTAATTTCTACTTGTGGGTACTGTTGCTAACTTAAATGGTAAAGGACAAATCACCTATAAAAGTAAATAGGCAAAAATGCCCTCATTGGATTAAACATAATGTCCTTGGGTTGGCTCTAATCAAGCGGGCTTTCTTCTAAAATGTGTGTATTTCTGAGGGTACTTACTTTCAGCTTGGGTACAAGCATCCTTTAATTTTCAACAGTGCTTTGAAATGACCTCACAAGGTTATATAAAAACTTTTTAGAAGGTGATCTGGAGACTGGAGGAACATGTCAGGCTGGTATTTCACTTACATCTAGATGTACTCTGTGTCATATTAATGTTGCAGACACATCTGCTATTCCTAAGGGACTGGGGAAACTTCAGTCTCAGGCAGAGGTAATATGTGGGGTTGACAGGGCAGATAAAGAATCACTGCACGTTACTGTAGCAGGTGAGAGATGGACGCAGGGGAATTGAGCAGGGCTTAGTATGATTCTGCTTGCTGCGCAAAGTAACATAAAGTATGTGGAAGTGTTTTGTGACTTAGAAGTAAGACATAGATGGTGATTCACTAAATACATATTCTGAATATAAAGGAGTGACTGTTTATGGCTTAACTTCTGTCACTCCCAATAGCTTCAAGTCTGGTTCACAGTGACTGTACCTCTATAAGTACTTCCATAATTCTACTGACATTGATCTCATCCACGAGACCAAAAGGGTAATTAAAAATATGAAGGGTTCCTAGACAAGTCTTAGTTTTTTCTAGAAGTTCTGAAATGCTAAATCTACATAATCTGTAATATTCCATGAGTTTTTCCATTTGCTCAATTTTAAAACTCCTAAACAGTTGTTACATGCAACTGACAGATATGGCAAGGTTTTGAACTCCGCAAACAACTTTGGATACCCATCTTTTATAGTCATGCAAGTATTTAGTCTCACCTGCATTATTTTTTAAATAAAGAATTTTCTTCTCCATTTTCAAAACCTTTTTAGGGTTTTCAGTACCGTTTGAAATGTAAGTTATCTGAGGTATAAACTAATCTTTCTGTCCTCTGCCTTTGTCATGTTTTCAGATACCCTTAATAACCAATATAATTAGAATCTTTACTCCCTTGTTCTCCTCTTTCTTGGTCTTGTGTAAAACTCCTATTTTGTACCCTATGATTGCAATTTGATTTTACTATTTACTTAGTTTATGCTGATCATTTTCTTCCAACCGTGTTCTGTCTTCATTTTTATTCTGTTTCAAAGCTGCCTAGAGCTGAATTAAAAAAATAAGACCAGTTAAGAATAGCAAGGTAGTGCGTTATCCCATCCAGCAAACAGTTATTCATTCCAGTAGTTTTGGTGGCCACCAGTTTGGCATTTCTGTATTTGGAAACCATTTCTCACTAACACGTGAATTCTGGAGTGTCTGTAGGTATAGGCAAAAACAGTTGCCTGAAATAGCAGATTGCTCTGAGCATTCCTGTGGTGATGACCTTCTGATAGCTTTGCCTGTAGCAGAATGCTGCAAAATCAGGACAGCTGCAGCTTTAAATGAACTGAAGATTGGTGGTTGATAGGCTGGGGCAGCACCTGTTGTTGGAGGTGAGCACAAGGCTTCTCCCTGTTCCCTGGATACCAAAAAGAGCACCAGAAGCAAATCTGCAGAGCTGTAATGCTGGGTCTCTGACCTAGTTCTGTCTTCATCTCTTTTCCTTCCAACAGCTTGGGAATTATGGCTTTGTCTTGACCCAGACACTCATTCTTTTGATGCTGTTTTCCTTCTACTGCATAGAAGCCCCAAGTTATAGGAGAAAACTTTTTAAAGCACCTCAAAACTCAAGAACATAAAAATTGCAGCTATTTTCAGTGTAATGAGGCTGTAAATATTTTGGTATTTTGAAGTGTCCTCTCTCATATTTAAATTCAGTTGAATTAATGTAGCATAGCCTTGCGGCTTTGACAGTTTGCTTTTAAAGTTCACCCGCCCCTGAAAATGTTCTTACAGGAGCAGTCCAAAGCATGACTGTGTCAGCGGGGCTTCATGAGAGAAAACATTTTTCTTTGAGTGCTGTCACATCTGCTATGCCTTACTGTACCAGAAATCCCTTCCATGCTGGTATTCTCCAGGGGTATTATACTTTCTTCAGAGGTGAAAGCCCCAAAGGCTGCATTCTTACTAACGGTTCAGAGCCTGTTTTCTGTCTCCTAGTCCACATGACATAGCACATGACATAGTCAATAAATGAGGTAACACTGACAGGGCAAAGCTGTGCTGCTTTGCCATAGACCTTATCAGCACTTAATGATGGATTTTTATTTTTGATATGTGCCAATCTGGCTGTATTTGAATAAACAGAAGAAAGAATAAGAACACACCAATAAAGAGATGTTGCTCTGCATTTGTTGCATTTGTGAGGACATGCCCAGTATAGTGTCATGGTATATTAGCTATGAGACACTGGCAAAATATGGGTGGTTTCTCAGTTATGCAAAATATAAAATTTTTGGTGAAAAAGGAGGGAAAGCAAAGGGGGATGGTTTTAATAACAGCTGTCTGAAGGCAACATTTAATTTCCTAAATTATATTGATACAGCTTCCTGAAAATTAATCAAAGATCGTATATTTTCGCATTTCATTTAAATTATAGGAAGACATTGTAAATTAATGTATTAATAGCCAGGTAAAGTTTAATTACACCACAAAAAGAGAAGGTGGCATCTTTCTCAGTACAGGTCCTCTGTGGGTAACTTTCAGAAAGAGGTTCAGAACATCATTAAATTACAGACTTTTGAGACTGAATTGGCTCTGTGACCATTTATAATTCAATTAAGAAGAAATAAATAAAAAAACACACAAATAAATCCCAAGACCCATCTGAATTGTCAACACAGACAAAAATGCATTAAAGTTTAACTCCCCTAATTTTTTCTTTAATGAAAAAGGTGCAGTAAAGTAAATGCCACAAAATTGCTGCTTTTAGCAAGCTGTAGGTATTACCATATTTAGGAATTTTAACTTTTTTCTGAGGCCTCTGATAGTCCCCAATATCTTTCCAATCAACTCCCTGTTATTGTGCTTCTGGGTTTTTTTTTTTGTTTTTTTTTTTTTTTTTGTTTTTTTTTTTTTTTTTTTTTTTTTTTTGGCAGAACACAAGCAAGAAAATGATAAACATTGAAACGTTTAATCATATGCAGCAGGATTTAAAGCTGCTTTGGAGAAATTGCACCTCATTATCTGGAAATACAGCTACTCAGACAGAAAACAGCCCAAGATGATAGAATGCAGCAACTTGTCTATTCAGAGACATAGGAAACTCATTTCCCTAGTGCTCTGTTCTCCATTGGTTCCCCACTGAATACAGAATTAACTTAAAGATTTCTGCCTTATGTTCAAAAGCGTACTGAGGATTTGCCTTTTTTTTTTCCTTTTAGCTGTAATAGGGACCCACTGTATTATGTAGTGTTCAAAGTCATGTGTGGACAGTCCAAACCATGGCACCACTGAGGAAACAAAACAAGACTACTAGACTGAGTGATAATTTTTGGACAAATTCACAAAAGAGCAGGGAATGTAGCCAAATCTGTGACATTCACATTAGTTTCGTAGCAGCCAAATCACACTGGCTGCCAAAGCTACTCAAGTAAGCACATCTTTCTCTACAAGCATCATTTTTTTATAAGAATTTCTGTCACAGTAGTGAAGTTTCTAATCTCAAGACACAAAAGAGGATACTGTTTTATGTGACTTGCAAAACTTTAGCAAGCAATTAGAATATCAGTCCAGTGAGATCTGTCGGACATGTTTGTTCCTTTGATTAAACTTTCCAGCAACATCACATCTTTCCAAATCTCAAAACCAAGAAGCAGAAGAAAAGATGCAGGGGAAATCATTATTTCCTTAAAAGTCATCCAGCATCTGGACAGCACAGGGCTGAAGGTAATATGTACAACTAGGTTACTAGAAGGGAATATTTAATATTGTTAAATACTAGTTCTTGTTCCTACAATGTCTCATTTGGTCATCTTGAAAATCTTTCTCGTTCCATCTTCTCCATACTGAAACTTCAGCCTGAAAAGATTGCTGTGCACCTCTTGGTTTCACACTTGGTGTTTGTACTTGCTGGATGCCTCCACGTCTGCACCTGCATGCCCATGTAGGCTGATGGCTGCTCAGAGGCCTCCTTTTGCACAAAGGTTCCCAGCTAAATGGGTACATACATAAACTTGTTTTGCAACTGTGCTTCCAGAAGACCTGGGAGATCAGCCTCTTAGTTGCCACAGACGTGGACATTAAACCTTTACTGAACAGGCACCGAGTGCCTGTTCAGTAACTTGTTTACTGGACACATACTTCCTGTGTGCCATGGACTGCACACCCAAATCTTGAGATGCAGCCTTCACCACTGATGTAGGGACTGCCTCTATCTTAGTCAGTGCAGAAAAGCTTAAATATCTTTACCTCCATTAAGGAAGTAAAAACTTACCTTAATTATGAATGAAGTGCAGCATCTGCACAGCTAGGCAGAGTTACTTTTAAAGGGGTAAACATTTAAATATGTGTTTCTTTGAAACGTCAAGGTCATTGCTACATATCTTTTTTAAGTAAGCATCTACCTGTGTTGGCTAGGTGTGTTGATGAGCTCGTACTTCAAGAGAACTGTGATTAGAATCCATACCATGAATAAAATACACATTTGACTGAGACAAAGCTTGAATCACATGAATATGTAACTGTATTATAACAGATCTGCAGAAAGGTTTGGAGGATTGCAGACAGAAGATGAAGTAATTAATTAAGGAATTACATCCACAAGGTGAAAAGTCCCTAAAGAAAAGTCCCTAAAATATGCTGAGAGCTATTTTAGGGAAAGCATCTAGGGTTTCTGCACCTGAATAATTTTATGCAAATCTTCAGTGGCAGTGTTTGTGTGTGTGTGGCTGTATTTTCCCTCTTACACAAGTGCTCTCAGTTCTAGAGTCTCAAACTCTTTGTAGCCTCATGCACATGAGTACAGAAATATACAGAAACAGCAGTCAGTGTGCCTAAAGATCACAGGAGAGGACCTTCCAGGTGGGAAAGATCAGGGTGAATGTTTGCTCAGGAAAAAAGAAGTTAATTTCTTTCCTGAGCTCTGCTTAAGTACCCATGTAAGTCACTAAAGCAGTATATATAGAAAATCTAACTCAAGGTCACAGAAAGTACCAAACTGTGGCTTTCTGGAGTTGTGAAATAACCAGTTACCATATTTTAATGTCAATTTGGCACAGGTTGTTCCCATTCTGTGTAATGCTTTCCATTCTTCAGTGGTGAGAAAAAGAGATTAAAAAATGTAGGTGTCCTCTCTTCCTGCATGGTATTTTGAAATATGCTGTTTGTACTTTCACATGATTAAATGCTTGGCTTAAGGTACCTGAAATATCTTGTAGTCTGTGCACACACAGAGATGGTAATCTCATGTAACACAAATAGAAATGTTCTCATTATTGTTTCTATCTATTTTTAATGTCTTCCATTGTGTTACTAGGAAAGAGCCAGTTTTTTCCGAACACTTGTGTGCTTATTGTATTTATTTTTTAAATGTGTGGGTTTGTTTACTTATTTTGATTTTTAGGTGAAAAAAAAGATTTCTTTTTGTTTGATGATCTGCCTATTATATTCAACATGTTTTTCCATTCTTTTTTCACAGTAGATAATACCTTTTAGCCACCAAATTAGAATAATTCAGCATACTCCTCTATTTTAAATGATAATAATAGTAACTGTGGTTTGATCTAGACAATAAGCACATTGATAAGATGATTTTTAGATAATTTTTTGCCATTTCTAAAGCAATCAGGTAAAAAAAGAAAATTAAAAAGAAATAAAAAAGACAAACAGGATCAATTTCCTGTTTCCTTTTAGTAATTTCTGGTGAGCTGAAATATTTTATGCTTTTTTGTGTATTTCAGTGAGGGCTTCTGCTTGTTTGGGAAACAGGTTTCTCCCGATTCCGAGGTGGAAGAAGTAAGATAAGAGAGGCAGCGTATCTTGCTTAAATTAAAGGGCAAACAGCAGTAACAAGCATTGCTACACTAGAAAGCAGTAAAAAAAGCAATTCTTAAAATTAGATCTTTTGAAAATCGGCGGCATTAAAGCATTTGCCTGTCTTGAGCACCACTTGTGTCAGATGTATTTAGAACACTGCTGCTGTTGAAAGTTTTTTATGTTTGGCTGTTTGCAGCACATCCAGGTCTGAACTAGGAAGTACTGCTGGGTAATTAATGTGTCCCACACCATCAGGGAAACTCTGCTGTGGTGTGTCCTCAGTGATCCTATACCTGTGACCAAACCCAAGCAAAATGGTGTTATTAGCAGAAAATTACTATTGATTATGATCTTTATTTTACCACATTTTTAATAGAAGTTCCTGCCATCATCCAGGATACTTTTTCCACCTGAAATAATAAAACCCCAAGAGTTGGCTGTGAATGTTTCATCTCCCTGTATCAAAACCTGCCAAGTTCCCTGCAGACCTTTGTTCCACATGTACTTAGTTCCTTCACTAAATTCTGGCACTTTTACCTCTCATAAGGTGAAACAATCCACTCTTAAATCTCATCAATCCAGCTTAGATAGCAAAAGGTGAATTTTCAAATTGACAGCCACAGTCTGGAATTTTAAGCTGTGTTTTACAAACAAAATGTATGGGTACAAAACTACTCAAGCAGGTCTTCTTCAACAATCCAAGTAGCCACCACTGTAAAATGAGAGCATGAATTTCTGCAAAGTGGCTCAGGCATGTTTAGTACACCAATGTCCTGTCTAAACTGTACCTGCTCTGAACAGAAAACTGAGCTGTGCTACCTCCTAACACTAATCGTAAATGGAGCTATTACAGAGCCAGGGAAGTCATTATGGTGGCTCTTTGTCTAAGTCATCTGGCAGTCTGTAGAACATGGTGTTTATGATGGTATTAGATGGCTCTAAGAGCTATGTATCATGCCTGTCACTCTGAAAAGGCACCTGCTGACTTTTCATATGCCAGCTTGTAAATAGAGGTATGCAGACAACTTGACTACAAAATCTCCCTTTTATGTTTAATGAAACCCATTTGAACTTTGTTCTGTGACCCTGAAAAGAATAGTTAAAGAATTCTTTTAAGGATGTACAGAAGAAAACCTTTGCTCAATGCATAACTGGTCCAAGGACAGAAATTTTAGGGCAAATATTCTTGAAAAGGTCATTCTGTATTTATATGCAAACTGCCTTTTGGTGCTTTGACCCCAAAAAAACCCCTGCTAAACAGAATTACTTCTCCAAGTGTACATCTAGTGAGAGCAGGTCATGCAGACAGCCAAAGATATGCATTCCCTGGCATATCACCACTGGTGGTTGTTCCAGCGCCCTGTACACCATTCTTGCCTTTTGGCCCTAAGGTAAATTAGTGCATGGGCTACAGCCTGGCTGCTCTGTACCCCGTGCCTGTTACTGCCTGGCACAAAGAAAGGTTGGCTTTACCTTTGCTCTCTGCAAGTGTGCTGCTGGTCTTCTCTGTGCTTTGCCCACTCGACTTCTGGGGTCATGGCAGGATTCAGATGCAAGAGAGACAACACTTTCTAGGCAGCAGAAGTTTTTTAGGAAATATGGTAAGTGTCCTTGCTCTTGCATTTCATGCAGAGGTGCTTGACAACATGTATAAATATCTGCAAGGAGTGTTTATGGGATGCATAAAGCTCTGTCCCTGCCTTTCATGCTCACTCATCCTTAACCCCTCTAGAATTATGAGATATATATAATAAATGATTCATTATGAGATTGTCTCTTGAGATTTTTAAAATCTTTTCAAAGCATAGACTATGTCAATCATATGCAAAGTCTCAAATGGAATTATTTCTCATAATCAACCACTCTTAAGTTTGTATCTCATTTTTACTGTGTTATTTTAAAAGGAGATCTGATTCTCTGTGCCTGTTTTTCAAATTGAAAGAAAGAAATAATCTACATAATCTACATAATCCATTGCAACAATAGATGTGACATAGCAAAGTGCACCGTTAAGTTTAATAAATAATATTTTTGAATATACAACATATTACCAGCTCACCTTTGAGAAAAAGTAAATAAAAAGAAAAAAAAAAAATCAGATGTTTAAGCCTAATAATGGAAAAGGCATCCAGTAATTATCAAGATTCATAGAATCTGAACTGAAAGTTTTAATTTAATTTCTAATATGTATTTGGGGACCTTATTGTTGAAAAATTAATGAAAGGTAGACAAAAAGGATTTTCTAAAACAAATGAGGGACAAGTATGCAGCCTGGAGTCTCTGCAGATTGAAAACCTTTTTCTTCTGAAAAACTCAGATATCCTTATGGTTTAATATATATTTCTGTTCAACCTAAAACCTTTATCATAACTGAAAACACTGATATTGATTTGGCAGGATTTTTAACCAAATGTGTTGAAGACTTTATTCCTATGTAAAACTTTATTTATTCAATGAATGTTTAAAGAGCACTGTTTACAGCCAGGTTCTACATACATTAAGACCTTAATTCACAAAAACACATAATGAAGACACTTGTAATTTTTCTACCTTTATGTCTTCCTGGTGCCAGAACTCATAAAATGGTACACTATTTTTTTTAAAATAAGCCATAGGAGTTCATTTTCTCTTTGTGCCCACTCTCCCTATAGTAAAGCAATGCTGAAACATTCCTGGTTGTGTTGTCAAAAAATAAAATAGAAAATCAAAATGAGCATGTGAAAGGCCACCAAATCTGAAAAACAACCCAGTTCAAAACATGTATCCTTGGAAATTTATGTGTGCATGAAAAAAAGGTGTCAGAATGACAATGCATGTGGGCCATTAAGTTTCAGTGTAGTAATGGTGTTCGAGCTAGAATTATACCTCATTTCTCAGTAGTTCATTTAAGCCTTGGCACTTTAAATAATTAAATCACCAAATAAAGGAAGTGAGGTGGGTGTGATTTTTAACAATATTTTAAAAATAATTATTTCTTTTACGTTGTATGACTATGTCAATGAGCAATGAGCTAAGTACAACTCAGCCCGCTCTCAGTGCAGACTCAGCTCATACATGCAATGAGAGCAGCACTGAGCTCTGAATTCTTTCAGCAGACGTGGCCTGGAGCCAAGATCCTGGGCAATGAAGGTGCGACTGGAGTATCTGATAACTATTTGGCCCCATGTATGCAAATTGCCAGAACCTCATATTGGCAAGAGGAGAGGAAAGGTCCCACCTGCATTTTGTGTGCCACAAGTGCGGCTCAGTCTCTTGACTCACAGTAGCAAGAGTAGCACCATTATAAACCCTGCCAAGATCTTTGTAAAGCCTTCATGCTGTGCTGCAGGGGAGGGTGCAATGCACAGGCTGCTGCCATTTGCCTTTGTACTAAACACCTTCAATTCTATTCCAGCAAAGTTTGAATGCAAAGGGGTGAGAGGCGAGGGAATGCAGCAAGGTCTTAGATCCCAAAGTCCTGCATCTGGATCCATGTTCTGAAGTCATGGAATGACCAACTTCCATTTCTAGACACATAAGACCGCCTCCAGGGATCACAGCCTGGAAGTTTTAGGAATTAGTTACAGGGGATTTTAGGATTCCTTTGAAAGGATAGTGTATAACCAACTGTGGGTGTTAGATGCTGGGTGGAGCACAAAGCATTAATGAAAGGGAGTGATATTAAAAAGAGACTGTCTTGATAGCTGCTGTTTATTAAAGGTCAGACTGTGTGGGGAAGCCTCTAATTTCTGGATCATATAGAGGTGATTCACAAGAGCAAAGTGAGACAAGTCCTTACATGTCCTTCTTCTAGTATGATAGAGAAGAGGCATCCCAGAGCCTGGTCAATTTTCCACTTTTTCCAGAAGCATTGGCAGGGTGTGGAGAAAGACTAATTTCAAAGACAGTAAGGTACTTCCCAGAGCTTGGTAAGATCCACATCATTCTCCATAGAGACTATTCCCTCAGACATAGATGTTAACTTGCTGTATTCTGGTTATGTTATTATTATTATTAATCTTGAAGCTTTGGTCTCATCTTAGGTAGATGATTATGTTTTGACCTGTGATTCACCTATTCACTTCTATTTTTCTGAGTGATAAGGATGTTGAACAGTTGCCAAATTTCATATTCAAGGTGTGTGAACAGTAGTGGTAGATTAAATAATCTCTGCAAACCACATTTATATAAAGGCTTTTAAAGCACATTAGGATCTTTTGGGATGAAAAGCAATTGTAAACTGCAGTTATGATTGTCATCCAGCACTTAGATGTTATTGGAACAGAATGAAGAAGAAAGAAAAGCTATATAATGATTATTGACATGAATATGTGATGTGTTGACCTTTGCTAACTAGCAGTTTCTTTCTCAAGTGTGAAGGTACTGAAATACCTGACTTGAGATTTAGAAGATTTCTTTTTCATCCTCTACAGGTACTAGCTTGTATTTCTTATTTACATTTATTGTTAAGAAGCACAGCAAGTGAGAATGTAGTATCCTGCAAGATATTCTGGAGTTTCAAAGAGTGTTTTTTTTCTCAATTACAATGAAAATCTCAGTTAGACTAGAAATACTAATCTATTTTATTTTGGAATGGTGAGCAATTTTATTTTAATAATGTTGAAGCAGAGTATTATTATATTGAATCAAATGTCTGAAGAATATTATGTAAAGAATACGAAACCTTATAAATAAAAGGTAATAACAAAATTGATAAATTAAAAAAATGATACTAAATGCTTTCAACTTTTCAAAACATAAGGTGTTAATAGGACATAATCAAAAGAAAAGGTGAAACAAGATTCAATTTTATATTTTTCTCTCAAGGTGAGTATGAAAACTGGCACCGTCTTATTTTAATTCAACATTTCTGAATGTAAAACAGCTTTTGACCATGTATGAATTCTTAAGACTACATCATAATAAGTCTTTGCTTGGTTCTCTCCAAGCAAAGTAACAAGTAACAGTGGATGACTGCCTGCAAAGCATTTCTGTTGGCAGGTCTTAATTGCAGTAGAGGAGACATGCCTCCATGAAATTCCTCCCGGCTATGTGCCAGGATCAGAAACTCTGCTTGGCTCAGATGCAGGTCTAAAGGGATGTAGCAATTAAGCTGTTTTCTTTCCCTTAGGTCTTCACCTATACAGAATTACTGCTATGCAAAGCTAGAGTATGGAATTACAGTTGGTGTGGTGTTGTACACAACTCTGCACTAAGGAAAAAAAAGGAAATGTTTGTGTGGCCTTGTCTGGTCATGTGTTTTGAAAACACAAGTACCACACAGAGTGCTATTAGTAGAATGAGAGTATGGAATAATGAGTAAGAGTACAGATACATTTTCTTGTCAGTAAATCCAGCCTTAAGCTGGGTACTCCAAACTACCTCCTTGTGTAGACATTTTTATGAGCAATGAGAGAGGTAGCTTACTTAGAAATGTGCTTTCTAAGCTGTTTGGCTCCCAAAGCTATTTTGAAAGCTTAATGTCTTTGAAGATAGGTTGAAGTGCTTCATTCATATTTGTGGCATTAATAAACTTCTCACAGAGAGTGATTGTGGAATGGCATGTGTACAAACCAGTAATAACTTCCCAACTTGTGCAGCCCTCTCTTTAGCTCTAATTCCCTCACCTCAGAGTTGACACAGGGCCACTGGCAATATTATCTTGTGGTTTAACATGCCATCCCTCTGCCAGTCTCAAGACAGACTAGCATCAAGCAGCTGCCACTAGCAGCTGTGGACATTGAGCACCTCTGAACATTAGCTGCAGGGTATCTTAAGTCTAGTATTCCAAAAGTGGTGAATCATAAATTAAAAGCTGCAGTTGCAAACATAACTCTAGTTCTTGAATCTTTCATAAGAATTGCTAAAATTAAAGCCTTACAGAGGATAAAAATAAGTGAGAAAAATCAAAAGACTTGCTGTACCCACTTGAAAAGAATCTACATGAATGATACTCACTCTGTTTCAAGTAGCATCTTAAAAACAATTTTGATAATTTTGAAATAATAAAAAAGATGAGTAAATTATCTGTTAAAGTGAAGCCACACTGCAAGGTTAACAATTAGTGTGGTACCACACTAAACAGCAAAATGAACAAATTTGTTGGTTAAAACAATGAACAGTTGGTTGATAAACCTGCTGGGGACTTGGCAAGAAAAGCTGAACTTCAGTAGAAGTTAAATTGGGATGGAAATACCTGAAACAAAAAAAAAAAAAAAAAAAAAAAAAGAATGCAGAAAACTAAGAGGTTAAATGCCTCATTTACCATATTTCATTTTAGTTTATTACCTGAGATCCTACATGCTTATCACATTTTACAGCAAAGATATGCCATTCTACTCAATAACACAATTTAAACAAAGAGTGAAACATAGCCCCATTTCTAAATTTATATTGGTTCTTAATTTGGTGTCAGATATCACAAATAGTATTGCTAGAATCATATTGTATATCACAAACTATGCCGTACAAATTGTAAAACAACATATCCAGGTCTTGGAAACCCTCTTTCCTCTAATCAGGCTTGATAAATAGGAAGTCCTTAAGCTGCTGGAGTTAGTGAGGTAATACCCAAATCTGCTCATGTCAGGGAGCTGTCTGAAAAATCTCTGACCCTTCTGCTAAAGACTTCATGGATGGAGCCATATTTGTGGTTTACTTTGGGCTGGTTTTGGGGTTAATCTACCCATTCTCCACAACTAGCAAACTTTCACATCATGAACAAGTCTGAGAGTATTCAAAGTGTATTTCTTTTGGATGAAATTAAGCCAGGACACATGCTCCAGTCATGCTTCAGATGCAATGGGCTCAGTGCATGGGGCCGGACCAGAAGTAATTTGAATATTTCTGAAGTGCAGCTCATGCAGATACCAGTTCCTGGGCATCAGCTGTTCATGTCTAAAAATCTTCTCTTGCTGGCCTGCATTACCTGATAAAGCAGACATGTTTTTTCTGTCCATCTGCATTGCCACCTGGACCATGGGCCAGGCTGCCTACAACTCCTGTGCTCTGGCTGCAGCATCAAAACCCTTCTAAGACTTGTTTGCTTCTATGGGTTTTGCAGAGAATAAAATGAGTTTACAACAACCTTCCCCTGAGTAAGGCAAGCTGGGGTCTAAAAAGGGGGTAGACTTGAGACTGAGAATCTTTGATCTGACTCCATGTGATCCTGCACTGAGGTTTTAGGACCCAAAAGTCCACTGGAGCTGGAGCAAGAGAATAATAGTGATCACTGGTTGACTGGTGCTTATCCCAAAAGATGTAAAAAACATAATATGGTGTTCATTGCGTGTGTTTTTTACAGGATGCACAACAACATGGACTATGTGGTGGGAGGACTTTTTGGAAAGAATCATTTGGGTTAAAATGGGCCTTCCCAGAATTATCATCTCAGCTTCTTTTTCTGACTTCTTCTCAGAAAAAGAGTTTTCCATTGACTCATGAAGTTTTATTGTCCCAAAAAGGCTAGAGCACTCTATTTGCTCTTAATAAAAACTTTAATATATTTGTCAAAGCTTACCATTGCTAATAAATATCCATATGGTGTCTTAAAAAAATCCATATGGTATTTTTATATCAGAATCAGCATGTGTAATCCACAGAAAGCATCCATCCACTCCTTAAAACTGCTTTAAGTTCCCCATAAAGAAACAAATAATATAATTGGCTGTATGGTCCTGTGGAGGGAAATACTGGTGATTCCTCCTCTCTGGGTTCTATCTGAAGGCAGAGGAAGGTACTTCTCGTGCCTGACACAGGGAAGAAGGAGCTTCACACTCCATACTCTGGTGTTAGGAGTGTGCAAAACTTCTGTAGGTACCTGGCCAGTGGAGGCAATGATTGTGGCCATTGTGTGCTGACACAGTGCATCTGCTGAACTGCCTTGAATATGTCCTATCCATTTTGTGATTCCTGCTAGCAAAGAAATTTCTCTAGAGGTTTTTCTTATATGCTGTTATTGCGTCTTTCTGGGATCTACTGTATCTATGAGCCATTGCTGACCAGTGTAGATGTTGTGTGGGCTTGATGAGAAAAGTGCCTTTTAAAAATTGACTGTTGGACCATTTGTGTTCTTACAGCCCATGCATCAGCATTGGATATTTAAAACACAGTGGTGGTCTCTTCCTGGTGTCTGTGAATTCTGAGGAATGTGAATTACTGAGCTGTTTCGGTCATTTTGTTTCTTTTAGAAAATTAAGTCTTGGTTTCCTTGGCTTTTTTCTTTTGTAAGATGGTTGCATTAACAGATTGTACTTCCTTCTTAGAAGCCCATTAATACTGATATTTCATGTTTATTCTCATATGTCACTTGACTGTCAAAAAAAAGCAGTATTTATCAGTACACTTCATTTAGTGCAATGTATGAAACTAGTACTGTCTCAGAATAAATGCATTATACCTCTCATGCATGATATAAAATTTAGAAAGGAATCAGACACTAGGAAGAAATGAAATAAAGAAAAGGGAAAAAAAAAGAGAAGAAAGAAAAGCCATGGACACCCAGATGCCAGATTGATGCAAAATGTTGTAAGCTTCATTGGAAAAAAAGGTATAAAAATCAGTTTTCATAAATAATACTCCTTCTTCTTGTATGTTGATATTGTTTAGATGAGTGTTTATATGACTAATTGACTGGTTACTGGTGTCTTTCGTTACTTTAGAAGGGAAGTTTGTATACACGTTGAAGAAGAATATAAAAAAATACAGCAGCCTTGTAGGAAAATGAGGGCCTCTGCTAGTACTCTCTCAGCCCAAGGAAAATGTAAGCAAATGAATGAAAAAAAATGCCCAGTGTTTGCAGACCTTTTTCTCCATTTCCCATAGAATTAGAGAAGAGTGGGTTAGGAAAGATCTAAAAAGTTCAGATTGTGAAATTTGCAGGCAAAAATATTTGATGTCAGAGATCACAAATAGTATTGGTGGACCATTCAAAAGGAAGCTAAAAATAAAAGAATAGATTAAAAACAAAACTACTCACATATTATTTGGAAAAAATGAAATGTTCCTCACAGTTGTGAGTGTTCTCTGTGCTTTGCTCTGGTCCCCCAGGACAGGATGTGCCAGAGCCCTGACCACTGCAAATCAGTCTTACACTAGTGCTTTCCCCTTTCTTTTTTTTGAAGAGGGAGGTAGGTCAGCAAAGCAAGAAGCATGCATGTCGACAACCATTGTGTTTATCTGACTTACTTATTTCCAAGACAGTACAGTGCAGTACCTTCTGATACAGGCCATGCAAAAATTCCTTTCACTTTCAGCCATCAGAAAATTAAGTATTCTTTTTTTTTTTTCTTTTTGACATCTTAGCAGAAAATGACATGATACTAATATTATTCTCCTGCAATCAGTTTATTCTACACTGAGTATGCACAAACAGGTAGAGCAAGGTATAAGTCCTCTTTAACCTAGAAAGACCTTTTTCAATTTTCTTATAGGGAATTTCTACTCATAACATTTTTTTTCTCAGAACACTAAGAGCAAAACCATCACATGATACATATGTTTGATATTGTTTTGTTTTGGAATTCCCAATAAGTGGGACTCTCAAAAGCTATCTGGGATGATCTCATTCAAATCTTACTGGCATAGCATGTTTGCAAGGGCATGATACTTTGGAAAAAAAATCCACCTCAGAATCACTTAAGCTGCCACATGACAGTAAATCTAATTTTAAGGAGCACTGTAGAGAAACAAAACACCATAGCCATATGACATAAAGGCCTGAAGCTGTACAATGTCTCCCTGTCAGTCCAATTTGTTAAAAAATACTAAAGAAGAACCTTTGTTTTAGTAGGATTTAGGTCAGAAAAGCATCATTTGTTTGTTTATACCCGGGATAAAGCTGAAATGCAGCTCAAGATGTAAACCCCATGTTGCTGGGGCTGATGTTGGTGCTTCTATATGGCAATAAGAACACGTCAGAGTCCTTGCATTTAATCCTATGAGAATATGGGCTTGTAGCTGGGTGGGCCTGTGCTGTAGGGGTCTGTAAGAGCAATGGAGAGCTTTACCCATCTGCAGTAAGAACAAAGAAGTCTTGTATTCAAAGCAGTGTAGCAGGTTCACCTATTATTTCACCTATCAAATAAAAGGAGCTCTTGGTAGCTTTATGGTCACGTGACGTGGGTGAAGGAGTGGCTTTTTTCTGATTTTATTTTGGGTCAAAACAGAAAAATCACACTGTGCCTCCTGTGCTGTGTTACTGTAGATGCTCAGTGCATCTTTAGAATTTAATCTACTTTACTGACTACAAAAAGATCACCTAATGCAGTAGAATAATGCCAATTATCAAACAATAATCTGAGCAGTCAGTGAGCTGGAGTATGATCTGATCTGTTTGTCAAATTTAAGGAGTTAGGGCACTTTCTTGCTTTCCCTCTGCCTAGATCCATTGTAATAAATTTGGATTGCATGTCAATTATTGCAATTTATGACTACCCATCTCTCCATTCTGAATATGTATGTGATTTTAATTTAAGGCTTCCATGATGTACAATATTTATTATCAGTTCTCTATTTTAGCCAGCATTGTGATAACTGCTATTTTACTCTCTTCTAATGTCTTCTCTTTTCAAGGTCATCAGTTTTGCAACATCGCTGAAAATGAAGTAGGACGTATGGTTCAGTTTAATCAAATTTCATGCTCTGTTGCCTCCTTCTTATGGCCTCTGTGCTAATTGATCAAGTTTTCAATTAAAGTCCTCCATCTTTGTTTTAATTCTTTGTTAAGGTTTTTATTCCATTACATGGTTTCATGAGATCTAACTTGTTACAAGTGCAAACTGTCTCTGCTTTTCCAGATGTCTAGTTACAATAATTTATCTATATAATTATAATTTAGCTATATGGTTCATCTAATTTCCCCTTTCTTATTATTAAAACCCTCAGTGGATTAGCTTCATCTGTTGGATTTAAACTTAGAATCCAAAAATTTGATTCATTTTTCAAGACGAGATTAGTTTACCTCATGAATCGTCATGGCTAAAAATCTCTCTGTATCTTAGCAGTTTCAGCCATCTTGCTTAGCCACAATTAAGTATATTGCTGCTCCTGAAGAAATATTGAAATGGCTCTCACTAGTAAATGGGGTCATGTCAGGCATGTGCAGAAAATTCTGTCTTATAGAGAGGTTTTCCTAACAAGTGTGATTCTGTATTCATTCCTTTATTGATTTTGTATGGATCAAGAAAATGTTAATATGGTAAATGCATATTGCTATGCGAGGTTGTTTACTCATTCTCTAGTTCATAACACCATATTTCATCCCCTGAGTAATACTATATCAAGTGTTTTTTGAAATCCACTAGCATGTTCATTTTTAAAAATCAAATAATCTTTTGATTCAAAGGTTTTTTTAAAAGGCCAAAGAAAATGTGCTAGCAGAATCCATATAACTACAGGTTTTTTTTTTTTAAGGGAGGATTTGTTCAATTAAGGACAGTTCATTTCAACCTGTAGACTTCTAACTTAAGTTCTGATGCTTTAAACTCTGATGAAAATATAGACCAGATCATTCTCTGAAAAAATCTGTGATAACTATCAACAGTCTTAAAAGGTTTATGGTTTACACTCTTTGTGGTATGAAAAAAACCTCACTTTATGATAATCTTCAAATAAATTGTGAAAGCCTATAAAACATTTTACATGCTTCTCTTTAAGATGCAAAGTCAGGTTTGCTTTCAACGTCAGCTATCTGAATGTTAAAACAGAGCTAATGTGTTGATGAGACTGACTGTAGCAGACCAATTCCAGTGTCACGGTGCTCATACATTTTTGTATGCTGTTTTAGTATAAAGTCATGTTTAGTAACTCTTCCTCTCACCTTGTGTTGAAGAGATGTGTTGTGATTTAAGCCCAGCCAGCAACTGAGTACCACACAACCACTCTCTCACTGCCCCACTCACAGAAGAGAACTGGAAGAGCAAAAGTGAAAAAACCCATGGGCTGGGATAAAGACAGCTTCATAGCAAAAGCAAAAGCTGTGCATGAGCAAAGCAAAGCAAGAGATTCATTCAGCACTTCCCATGGGCAGGCACGCGTGCAGCCATCCCCAAGAAAGCTGGGTTCCATCTCATGTAGCAGTGACTTGCAAAGAAACACTCCAAACGTCCTCCTTTCTGTCTCCTCCCAGCTTTCCATGCTGACCATGGTGCCATACGGTAGGGAAAATTCCTTGGGTCAGCTGGGATCAGCTGTCCTGGCTATGTGCCTCTTGGGCAGCCCCAGACCACTCACTGGTAAAGCAGTGTGAGCAGCAGAAGAGGTCTTCACTCTGTGAAAGCAGCAATAATAACATGTCTGCATTATCAACACTGTTTAAAGCATAAATCCAAAGCACAGCTCCATACCAGTTACTGTGGAGAAAATTTAGCCTACCCCAACCAAAACCAGCACAGCATGTTGCAAAATTCTGTACTTTGGAAATCTTCTTGTCCTTTCATGTTGACTATTCTGGCAGTCACTAGGAGAAACCTGATATGTTGGGAGGACTTGAGTCTTGGGAGTCAGGTAAAATGAGGTGAGATCCTGCTTCTACTGCATGAGTTGCCAAAATTTCTGCTGATTTCAACATAGCAAATATTTCATCCTTCCACCCAAGAGGAAATCATTCATAGATGTTGGTATCATCTGTGGCATCAAACTCTGTTTGGGATCCATTGGGTTTCTTTGGGAAAGCCCACTGACCACAATAAACAACAGAAGTATCTTTCTCAGCAAAAATAGTTCTATTTGTGGAGGCCCTCTTCAGACCACTGAGGCCTTTTCTTAAGGGGTGGTAAGATTCATCTAACCTGTAGCTGGTTTTCAACTGAAGTCAAGTACTTAATGATTGAAAAAGTCACAATAACAGGACAAGTATATATCAGTGCTTCCTTGGCATCTTCTCCCTGCTTCCAGCAATCTTTGGTTATAAACATTGTTTGTGGATTTATCATCCTTGGTGGAATAATTTCCGTGAATTGACCCTGTTGCTGTTTGAACTGGTAAGAATAAACATTATTTAGAATAATCTTGGGCAAGAAAATTTTCAGTTTAATTGTGCTGCTTATAAAAATGCCTTCTTTTATTTGTTTGTTTTCAGCCTGTCACCTGATAATGTCATTTTTTGCCTCTATTTCTTGAGCTGTGAAAAATCAAATAATTTCCTAATGATCTTCTCAATGTTATTGACATATCTATTAATTTGTGTCACATCTACCCTTGGTTCTCTCTTCTCTCTGCAAAAGAGTCTTAATCTACTTATTTCTACTTTGGACATTTTTCTTGTCTATGTGATACCTTATCAGAATGTTTTCTCACCCTTGTACAGCTTTTCTGGCCAGAAAGTCAGAACTGCATGCAGTGTTGAGGTATGGGCACACCATGGGTTTATAAAAAGAAATAATTACATTTACAGCCTGAATCTCTATTTGGTTCCTGGTATTTCCAAGCATCCCCTTGTGTTTTTCTTGGGCCAACTGATGTTTTTATGGAATCAACTGCTGTGACTGGGAGCTCTCTAGATGCAGGGCAGATAGTTCAGAGCCTGTCCTTGCAGATATCAGGTTAAATTGTGTCTCCTGGAGCATCACTGCATATTTACTGACACTGCATTTTGGCTTTCATGTTATTCTCCACTACGGTGCCATATTTCTGTGTGCTTTTACAGCATTCTTTCCTTTCCACTCTTCTGGATAGTTGACAAATTTGTCCTCTCACTCTTCCTTTCTTTTCTTTTTTGAGCATTTTTGAAAAAAAATTACTAAAAGCCCTTTAAGAGGAAGCTTGTTGAAAGCTTTTAGAAAGTCCTTTCACTATGTGGTGAAATGCCTTTGAAAAGGCTTTGTACTCTCCATGCACAATTCCTACAAGTGGAATTACCTCAAATAGGCAAATGCTTTTGCCTGAATGTCTCTGCCTTCACTTCTCCACCTCAGAACAACAGGTCAATAATGCCTGTGTTTTGCGAGTTATTTTAGGGTTTTGGGGAATAAAGATCATGCACATGCTAGCCATTAGTATTTTCTAATCTAGCTATTTCAGTCATGACTTACATGGTGAATGCTTGAAGGGAGCCATAGGAAGAGCACAAGCTGTTCTCTATTTGCATCTGGCAGCCATAATAATTAATAATTGTAAAACAAACATTGTCTACATTTGAAATATGCAACTACTAGAGTGAGAGAAGATTATAATGTCTCTTTGCTTTTGAAAATCCCTCAAAGCCATTATGTTCTTTAATAAGCATATTCTGAAGTGTATTTTCTTATGCAAGCGGGCAATTCAAGAACTGCAGAGATGAATACACTGCATTATACATTTAAATCAAGATTAAAATAAATTCAAAGACAATTGAAATTATTATTAAACATAATAAAGCAAATCCCTGTATCCTTCCCTTGGTTATTCAACATTGCTTAGCTTGCAAGAAGAAGAGTAAAATAGTCCATTCTCCATCCTAACAAATAAAGATGGCAGCAATAAACCTCTTTTATTGAATGTTTGATTATTTTAAGAAAACCTGCTTGTTTTTTAAAATGTATGTTCTGTTATCTCTCAACATGGTGAGCCACAACACATTATAAATTTTAAACCAATTTTGTCTGTGAATGCACACAATTGATTTGAATAGCATTTACTTGCATCGGATTGTTTTAAGAGACAGTAGCTCAGCAAGGAGGAAACTTTGTGAGCCTCCACTTGGTATCTGCTGTATGCTAGGTCAAACCAAGCTCAAACTCATCTGGTTTTCTCATCCCAGCCTAAGTAAAATAGAATGTTCAGCTATTTCAGAAGCAAATTTGGAACCAGCCTGATGTGTGAGTCGTAACTGGAGGGTGCTCCCCAGCACCCCTTATGTACCAGACATAGTAGAGACAGCGTGGGTTGTTTTCAGCCCTACCTTACTTCTTCACCCAGTCGCATGTGAGCTGGAAAGTGTTCTATGAGAGCCATCCATAAACACAAACAAAGCTCTTGAGTCTTCTTTGGCAACCATTACCATCAATATCACCTCTTCTGCAGACAGAGCTTAGACAAACTCCTATTTCTTTCTTAGTTTTACCTTTAGCTCTGCTATCGCTCTACATTCTGTGTATTCTAGATCATGTTCATGTAGGCACTCTTCTCTGATCATGATAAATCCAACATGTACAGATGGATTTACCTTTAGCTGGAAAACTATAATTTATTTATTCCTTCCCCTTTTCATTGTGCATGCTTCTCTTACTCCTGAGATTCCTACCTTCCTTGCAAAAGAATAACAGAGAGATAATGATTAACCTTTCAGTGCCCTTGTGATCATTAAGGGTTTGATTGACCAAGGCCAGAGTGCACTGCCTGCAAGTCTCAGATGACACAGAATGCAGAGTCGTAACAGCAAGCACCATCCACACCAGTGACTTTGGATGTGGACAGGAAATCCCATTGCATTTAAGGTTAATACTCTCTTTTAGCCTAATAAACACATTTTGCACTAGCTAACCTATGTTATCTATTTATGGCGACTCTTTTAAGCCAATTTGCCACTAGTAAACTAGCAGAAGAAACCAGGATTCTTCTTAACAGCTGAAGAATACACTTGTGATCCCTATTTCATAGGCTGCTGTGGGAAACAGCCCCATAGCTGCTACTTCAATCCAGCTGGCTTCTGCTAAGCTGATGGTTGCTGTATTAAAAGACAAAAATTGCTATTCTTAAATTTAGGTTTTATTAAATTTGATTATTCTATTTTTAAAGCTGCACTTCAGTTAATGGTCCAAACAGATCAATATTTATAACCGGAATTGTGCAAATGAAATACATTAATAAGTAAAATATATAAACTTGTACTTTCACATAAAAATTAATTAATCTGATGTGATTTGTAGACTTTTTAATTGGAATTGTCAGCCAAGGAAAATAAAGCCTTTTCCTCTCCCTGAAAACAAGGAGAAATTCTGTTTATCTCCAAAGAATAGATACCAGATTCTGATTTAGTAGTGCTTTATCATAAGTTAATTAAGGTCAATTTCTTCAAGCAATGCCTTCAATTTAATGAAGTGAAAGACCAGTACCAGGCCTTTAGGAACTGGTATCAGTAAAACTGGTCCTTCTGGTAAGAGTTGTCAAAGAATCAGCTGAAGGTACAGTAACTTCCCTTCAAAAGTGAGATCTTGTGCTGTACATGAGAAAATAAGCCTAACCACCCAAAAGACTGAATGCAACTTGGTTCTGGAGTTAGCTCAACCGTGGCTCTGCATCCTTTGCATGGTGCTCTTCCAAGACACGTGAAAACTAATTTAAAGCAAAATTGTCCTCAATGTTTGTATAGTCACCATCTCCACTGAGATATGTCAAGGTCTTCCATAGACATGATAAAAGTGCCAGTAGACTTTGCAGTCTAAAATAAATCCATATTTGCCATATACATTTTTTTTCACATGTTTGTGGAGTGTTCTTACTCTTCCGTTAGGCAGACGAGTAAATTTCTTTCACCTCTCTAGTCCTTCTATATTTTGGCTCCTGGAACAAATTTGTCTAATCTGTGGTGTGCTTTAAAGGCCTAAAGGCCAGGAATAGCTGGATCCCAGATGCATGCCTTGCTGTCCCAGAGTGTCAGAATTCTCTCTGCATCTTGGGAAAGAGAATTCAGGGACGCACAGTGACAGGTCATCAGCTCTGGCTTTATACAGTCAAAAAATCTCCTAGCAACTGCAAAGTGTGCTAGGGATGAGGATCTGGTCCCACAAACAAGGCAAGAATAAAATACCTCTATTCTATATAACCAGAAATATGTAAGACTACAGCCAATTTGTGTCTAGGGAAACAAACATATCCTGTTTTTTTCTCCACCTGAGTTGTTAGGTCAAGAATGTGACTCTAGTAGCTACCATGTTGTACCTGTCTTTATATACTAGGTGGTCAAAATGGATATTTTTCTAAATTACAAGTACAGATCTCTTAATGGAGAGATTTAATTTCTTCCTAACTGTTTCAGATGCTGTTTGGTGCATGTTGAGTTGGCTCCACACACACATACAAATTAAAATTCATTTTCAACAATAGTTGTCAGCAAGAGAATCCATCCCTTTTCACCTGCCCTCAAAATCTGTTATTAAAAATTATTGAACTCCTAATGAAGATGAAACAAATCTCTGAGACCACTTTTGAGAATACATTCGTCAAATAGAATTTTAGACAAGCTGTTTGTTGAAGGAGTATGCAGGGACTTGCTGCTGTAGCAAAAAATCAAAAGTACCCATGCTTGTCTTGTGTCTGTAGACTACCAGTTCCCCCTATGCAAAAAAGAATATGGACAGCACCCCTTCCCTCCTTGTTTTCCTTTAGCAATAAAGTACTGGTATCTTATTGACTTATTAAGTTTTAGATTTCCCATGTAGGAAAAATCTGTTCTGAAATTCACTCTCAATTCAAATTCATTTCTGAACAAGCCATGTCTGCAATGCTGGTAGAAGGCCGGATGCTGTAAGGCTTTCTGCAGTTTTGAATGGTGCAGCTGACATTGTCAATTCAGTTTAGACAAATCTAAAATACCTGAGAATCCCTGGGGGAAGTTGTTTTGGGGTTCAGTAGGCTTGGCAGGGGTGGCAGTCCTGTCCAGGTTGCCAAATTCCTTTTGCTTACTCATGGGTAATGAGATGCCCATGTGTGAAGTGTAACACTTGATTTAAACTAAAAGAGGGTTGGTGTAGATTAGATATTCAGAAGAAATTCTTTACTGTGAGGGTGGTGAGGCACTGGCACAGGTTATCTAGAGAAGTCTAGGGTGCCCTATCCCTAGGAATGTTCAAGGCCATGTTGTCTGGCATTTTGAGCAACCTGCTCTAGTGAAACCTGTCCCTGCTCATTGCAGGGGAGTTGGAACTAGGTAATATTTAAACACCCTTTCAACCCAAATAATTCCATGATTTTTCCCATCAAAGGCTAGATAAACAATAGTTACAGACTAAACTTGGCAAAGAACTTCTCTCTTTGCCAAGATTTGCCTCCAGTGCCATCAGCCCAATGCATCCTTCTCTCTGCTTTGTCTCCATTTCTCAGTCAAACACAGAAACAAAAATGTCTGTTCTTGAAATCTTGCATTTTTCAAGATTTCATTTTCAGCTCTCATGTTCATTTCAGGAAAGTTTCACTCTTCTGTTTCCAATTTTAATTCCTTATTTCCATTGTTTTTTAATCCAGAGAGAAACTGGTGGCACCTGTGGATTTCAGTGTGACTCTTAGATGGCAAATGGAGAAGGGACGAATGGCTTCTGTATGGCTGGTCCTTCATGACTGTAACTGCTTGTTCCTAGAAATGAGGAACAGGTGCAAGAAATCAAGAGGCCAAAATCTCCCTGTTCAGTGCAGATTTCTGTGGGAAGTTTGAAGACACCTGCAATGAACTGTTCTATGCCTGGCTGGCTGTCTTCTATGATTCTTCAGCTACCCAAGGACATAGGAATCTGACCCTGTGGCAAAGTTTAGCATCATAAATTGAGCTTTTGTAGTTTTGCTTGAGTTTCCACCTTTTCTGTTTGCACAGTACCTGATCTTAATGCAACCCAGTACAGTATTATCTTTACCAGCCTACACTCTGACAGCTTTTAAAAGAGGTGTGAATTTTCTCTGTTATCTCTGTGGGATGTGTAATGCCCTACACCTAAAATTCAGCTTACTAGCTATTTTGCTCCTGCTCATTTCAGCTAATGGAGATAGCTAATAAGGTTCTTTTACTGTATGTTCCCAGAATGTGTTACATAGCCTGTGTTAGAGTCTCTGCATAATTGTTTGATGCAGGTACTGGAAGAGTGGGAGTGAAAGAACAGGTTAAGATTTTCAGCTTATTTAATGAGCTGCTTTTACCTTTGCCTGACAAAGGAGGTAGAAGGAGAGCCTCTATCACAACTCTTTCCTGAAGATCAAGCCACCTACCTTATTGTGGTTTGATTAGTCTGAGCCAACGTTTCCATTTCTGGCTTCCAAAAATTGTTTTACCTATTTTTTGACGTGATTTTGCACCACGTGGGGACAGAAAATAGATTGTGCTCAAATCCTAAAGTTTACTCCATTTCAAAGTAAAATAAAGATAAGAGAAGGTGACTAATTAGAGACACTTTCTAAGAATGTTTGTTGAAGGTGCCACAGATGTCACTGTTGCACAGGATTGTCTCACAGAATTTAAGTCCAAAGACTCAGAGACATCACCCACATTTCTCATACTGTAAGATCCTGAAGGTTTGTGTTGCCATATTAGACACTGGTCTTCACTTGGACTCCCTCAGGTGTGGTAATAAATAATACTATGAAACAATAAAATAATGAAATCATGGTTACTGCTGCCCTTGAGTGCTGAGCATGTGTGTACTTTTATTGCTACAACCAAAAAAAATCACAGCCAACTTTATGACTCTCTAATCTAGTTTTACTTGGTGTTAATACTGGGAAAAACTCAGCACCCCACAGAGTTTTTACCAATGAAGGAGGGCACAGTTTTCTATTTTCATCTCTTTTTTCTTCCTAAACATACCCAACTCAAGAATCAATTGGGTTTTAGCTGACACAGGTTCCAATGTCACCACATAATGTTGCAGTATAGTTTTCTGAGACATAAAGATGTTAACTTTCTTTTTATTTTGAACAGTCTTCCCTTTTATGCAAGGAATTCTCAGACAACCAGACTGAGAAAAAGGGTTGGGGTATACTATCTACACCTACCAGGAATTTGTTACTTCCATTCAGTGTTAAGAGCTGAAAAATTAAGTCTTCAGAGCTCACCTGACTCAAGTCCAGCTGACTGGTAGCCTAAGTAAATAAAGTAATTTCACATCAAGACATCTTAGAAGATCTAATTTTATCACCAATGTAAGGATTTCTGAGGGCATGCAGAATTCATATTCTTTTTACACTACCTCTGATCATCACCAATGTAAGGATTTCTGAGGGCATGCAGAATTCATATTCTTTTTACACTACCTCTGATCATAATTGCTTTCCAGGAGAATGAGATTTTGTATTTTACTGTGTTACTCATATCATGGTTTGAATGATTCAGAATGCAGAGCATGCCTTTGCTTTTGCCTTTTCTTGCTCAGAAATTCCCTTTGTAATCAGCTGCTTACTCTCGTTGACTGAAATGGAAGGAAAACAGTCCTTGACACAGAAATAAGTAATGGGAAAGATCAGATGAATGAACAGACCTCTGGAGCAGAAGCTGGGTTTGAGGAACAGGATAAAGCAAGATACAAAGTCAGGACAAGATGAGCATCTCAAGTGAGATCTGGCATCAGCCTGTAGGCTGATGCTGCCTGTTTCAATTTCCAGAAAAGGTAGAATTATTTGGGCAAAGGAAAGAAATCCCACAAAATCCTGCTGTTGGTAGAGAGGACTTTTGAGTCAAAGGTCTGAGAGATAGTTCTGTCATCTTAAAGGGAGAGACTCAAAACAGGAGCAATGTGCCTTCTTTTCAATCCTGTAGTTCTTTCCTGATCCTAAAAAGCAAGTGAACACTTTCTACCTGAGCTGAGCATCCACAGGGTAACAAACTACCTGACTCAGCTATGTATCAACTTGCAATGTGCATATCCTTGCAATACAACTCAAGAGGCATTTGTTTCCTGTGTCATAAAAGACAAAGGAAACATATCATTATTATTACTATTAGTTTTATTGTCTTGTATTTCAGGCTTGTATAAGGGGACTGTGATTTTTTTTTTCTTTTTGTTGAAGGAACTGGCAAAGAAGGTTAAGTGATCTAATAATTTGTAATAACGAGTACTGCATTTGTGGGTACTGCAGGGTGTTTATATTATGGCTTTTGGGATCATGCATGCATTTTATAGGGGAATAAATAAATAATCATTTGTGCCTTCAAAATGTAACAGTCTTCAGCAGGGAAGGACATAGAAATGAAGGTTGATTCAGAAGGGAACTGCTGCTCCAATTTGCCATAATTTTAACGAGAAGAGATATGTTGAGTGCTTATAGAACAATGTGTTGTTAATACTTCAAGTTAAGTACTGGCTTGACTTTTTTTCCTCTTTATTCTTGGATCCAATTATGAGCAATCTGCAGAAATAATGAGAAATTATTGCAAGTTTTCCAAATTTCAGACCTTTTTTAAAGTGATAATAAGGAGCCCTACATTTTAATATATTTATATCTTTCTTCACTTTTCAAATCTCTGTGAACTTTCCTATACAATTCACCTCTGAACTTACACAGTAAAATCTGATTTATTACTACGAATTATGGCCCAGTGGATATTGATTTACTCTCACCAAACGATAATATATGCTAAAGAGCTGTCCCATAGGGCATACTTGTAAAGTAAAATGCAACTTAGATTTTCAAAGTCTGGATTTATAGCAATAAAATGGGTTAATTTGAAAGGCTTTATAGAATTTAAGAATTAATAATAATCCCGTAATTTGAGGAAAACTAGGCTGAATTATTCATAATGAAAATATTGTTGTAACTTTTGTTGGATATGAGAGCTTACTATTTACTTTGGATGTTAAAAATGATTGGAAGTATTCTACCTCCCTTTCTGAGAAGCAGTAATTCAGAAGAATATTGCTCACAAAGGGGAACTGAATCCTCTTCTGGCCTTTAATAATGATAGGTCATATTGTGCCCCTGGCTGTAAAACAGATCTACTCAGTTCAGGAGGTGCACTGCTGACCACTGATGTGAAATTCAGTTTCCAGCTGGCATTGTTAGCTGTGTAAGAAGTGAATGCAATTATAAAATTCTTCTAAGGGATTTTTTGTGGCCTTTTCTAGGCATGGAAGGCCCAACCTGTTATGCAGGGAATTTCTGGAGTTTCAGGATGAGTGCCAGTCTAGATTCTTTTGTCCCAAAATTGCTCCTAAGGCAGAAAATCATAGCTTAATCTATGAAAATTATATTGTCGTGTTTCTAGTTCACACTAACAAGATATTAGTCCCTCAGTGAAGTTAGAAACACAGGTTGAGTAGCAAATCAGTACTCAGCTGCAGCAAGTTTTCTTCTCAGGAAAGAACCAAATTATATTCAGGCGTGGTAGAGAGCACATTGCGCTGGTGTGGGAACATCCCTTCCCAGTGTTGTAGCCAGACTTCATCACCTGTGCTGCAGCCAGGGGAATTCTGAGGGGGTGTATCCTGATTACCCAGGGAGTGTTTTTCAGGACAATATCTGACACTGCACCATTCTTCAACCACATCCTACCTTTCAGGGTAAAAACTTACAGTTGTGGAATGGTTTGGGTTGGAAGGGATCATCCAATTTCAACCCCCCTGCTATGGGCAGGGACACCAGACCAGGTTGCTCCAAGTCCTGTCCAGTCTGGCCTTGAACACTTCCAGGGATGAGGCATCCACAGCTTCTCCAGGCAACCTATGCCTGTGCCCCACCATGGTAAAAAATTTCTTCTGGGTACACAAGGTGATAGATAACCAGCACTGCAGAGGAAAAGGATACTCTCATGTCAAAGTCAAGATTGGGGAGGGTGAGGTGCTCTCAGAGTATGCCTGTCCTACATTTCAGACCTGGAGAAAACTGCTGTAGCAGACATTGTCTTATTTGCAGACATTGCATTACTTGGCACTGCTGTCTGAGGGGGTACCTTTAGCAGTGTGGATGCAGCTTTTGATACTTCCCCTGATGCTGGATTTCAAGTGTATGCAAGGTGTGCTAGCAAAAGTTCTCATTAGCACCATGGAAAACTGCTCCACTTTGGAGAAAAACTATTAACAATTGAGCAGATACAAGGAGTGTCTGCCACTGGTGGCTTTGTATGATTTATATTTAGTTGCTTAACTGGTGCCTCATTGAAGCGTCTATCAGTATTTTCAAGAGTACATTGGCATTTTGTGGTTAAAGATTAGTTCACTGCATGGTTGCACTTGCACATGTCCTTCCCTCTTGAGAATTCCTTTTGGGATGTTCATTTTCCATTTCTAAAGTGTTATGTCACATTTTAAGAGAGAAGTATTACACAGGAACTGGTGGATACAGCCTCCAGGTGATGCATTTATCATTTTAAAGTGTAGACAGCAAGGGCAATATTTGTTGAAAGTGCCAGATACAAGCCATTGAACAAGAAAAGAGCAGTGGCACTTCCAGGGGGGTAGACACACCAGAAATAAAAAGATTTTGTGGAATCTCATACAAAGAACTGAGGGTCCTGGCCATTGGCTAATGCCAGAGTCCATGGCTCTTTCCAGGTGTCCAAAGCACAAGGGAGTCAGTGGAAATGGATATCACAAAGCAAGAGACAAAAGGCCAAACTTGGCTCTTCTGTATACTCTGACTCAGAATAACTTCACTCACACCCAGGGAAATATTCCTGTCAGTATTATTAGTAGCAATATTTGACTCAGACATCAGAAAGCAATGTTAGTCTTTGACATAGTAAATATTCGATTTTCTGTTTGCCTTCTCCATGTTAATGTTTTAAAGTTTATACTGTAGTACATTTTTATTAGATTGAGGAGACACTTTTACATTCAGTTATTAGCTATTTAGACATTGGTATATGGGCTGTTCTAAGAGATGCTGATCTTTGGATATCTTTTTTCTTTCTAAATGCACATTTCAAAACACATACAATTTCCCTTCTCTAATCTTGCTTTTTCAGCCTTTTTCACCCCCTCGTTTTCTGTTTTTTCTTGTTTTTTTTTTTCTTTTTTTTTAACTTAACAGAAAAATTTTATTTCTATCTGCAGTTTTTCAGTGTGTTTGTTCTTGTTTGTTGGGCATGGTATGCACGGTTATTTTATTAATGTTCAGAAGCAGCATTTTTTATGATTCCTTATGATTCTTTTTCTCTTCCCTCAGAACACAGATCTGAACTAGTGGAAAGTAATATGTAGGTAATTTTTTTTTTGTGGTTTATGTGATCAGTAGAGAGCTAGCACAGAGCCTTCCAGAAACTATTGGCAGGACACTGAGATGATCATCACAGATGAGTGGCTGATTGCAGAACTGAATAAATCTGTGATTACATTACAATATAAGGGCCAGTTTCTGAAGCCCCTTGTTCATGCAGGCAATCCTAATGGAAGCAAAGTTAAGAAGGAGAAGAAAGCTGAAATCATCACATTTCTTTCAAGCAGAAAAAACATCCTGTGGAGTGAAGGGGTTAATGCCTTGAAGGCTGCCATTTGCCCACATTTCCCATCAGCTGTATACAATGTGAAATTAAGAGAATAAATTTCATAGTTGCTAATGGCTTAAGCAAAAGAAACCTCTGTAAAATAGGCCCCAAAAATACTGAAGGTATTGCTGACTCATTCTGCAATTGAGAGGATGATTCTTCCAGTAATTTATTTAACTTTGAAAGACAAGTGAAATGTCCCTTAACCAGGAGTCACTGCTACAGATAGATATTTTAAGGCATACTGATCTGAAGCATTTATTTGGGAAAAAAAAACCAAAACTATTCTGATGTTATATTTTTGATGCTATAGAAAGTATAACTGCAATTAACACATTTCTATCATTTCCTCTAGCCTGGCTTAAAACTACAGAGATGTGACATGATGAGTTCAAAAGGTGGAGGAATATATGTTTAAAATGTAGGCACAAGAAAATATAGTGGATTGAGTAACATGCCTCCAACATTGCTTATTTCATTATTGAGAAAAGCATTTAAAAATCTACACTTAAACTGTGTTTTTTAATAAAGCCTATCCCTATGGAAAGCGTTTAAGCTTATGCTTAACTTGAAAGCTCTGGTCAAGTTGCACTGATATGAATAGAAAAGGTGTATCCAAACCAATCAGAATGAAAGCAAATATGGGCTGATGCAAAGTTCAGGGATATCCAAAGGGATGTATTTAGAGCATTTGCCAAAATGGGATCATTCATTTGTTCATTCCACAGCTCTCTAATATATTCCTAAACAAGGGCAGGGCAGTATTCAGGTGAAAAAAAAATATAGGGGATGAAGTCCATGCCCTACCTGACCTTAGATTTCTCACAGGGATTGGAAAAAGCTTTTGAAGCCCCTTCCATCAGGAGAAGCATCTGTTATTTCTCCCCCAAATTCTTGGTCCTATATGATGGACAGTCTTGTTTCTCTCCAGGTTCTCTGCATTTCTAGAGACTGTTTTCAGGCAGCCCTAACTGCTACCACCAACCAACCCCAAATGTGGGTTTAAGGGAGAAATTTCAGGATCATCTTTGGGTCCCATAACAGGTACTGAATAATCAGGAGACGGAAGGAGGGTGCAGGAAGAGCAAGTTAGTTTAAAATTTCTACTTTTTAAAATGGATATAATCTGCATATACAAGTATGGAAAGGTTCAATTTCAGCTGTTAATGATGGTTTTTTAACTTATCTATTACATAGCAGAGTTGCCCTGAGTGCATTGAAGAGTATGGCTCTCCAGTGCCCTTTCCTTTGAGAAGCAGGAGAGAAAAAATTTCCACTGGACATTGGTCCAAGGGTTCAAGAGGGATGTGTGTATTCAGGGATTTGTGCAATATATGTACCTAAGCCTGTGTGTGTTCTCAGTATTGGTCTTGCAAATTCCTATTGAAAACAATATAAAGCTTCCAGTCTACTTTTTGAAGAGGCTTTAAAGCAGACTTTTGAACATGCACATACTGAAGCGACAAAACAACATGAAATTCAGGGTTTCAGGGCTATGGCATAGCTAAAGGGTTTTTTGGACCAGAGTACAAGGAGTTAAACAGCAGTGGCACACTTACAGTAGTTTCACACTGGAATGTTGCAAATCCTGTTGTTTGTCTCAAGGTCTTGCACACAGAGAAGTAATAAGGTGCAGTCTGATTCAAAGCTATAAGAGTAAGCTATGGTCTGGCAGCCTCAGGACTGTGTTTACACACTACTTTGCATCTCTGTTCAAATAAGTTCTCCTGAAGTTTTAGGCACTCCTGTAAAGCTACAGCAAAAGTGATGGTATGTTTTCCACAGGCTTCATGGATTTATGGGAGAACCAGCTATGCAGTCTGTCTAGTGTGAAGGGAATTCTGTCATGAATTGGAAAGAAAGAATGGGAAAATATAATAGAAATAGTCTGTCCTTTGGGCTGGTGTAATTTTCTGTCACTGGCCAGTAACTGGGGGACATTCAAGCAAAGATGACTTAGTGTTGTGCCTGATAAAATGTAGTAATCTTGACTAAGGAAATTCACGCAAATATTAAAAAAAATGGAAAACTGTGAAATCAAGGCATTTGCAGATGAGTTGGGAGGCTTCATTTTCATCCCAAAATTTACTGTCCATCATTGTTGAGGCTCAAATGACCATAAATGGATATATGGATGTATGGATAAATTACTATTATTACAGCACCTGGCTTTATTTTTTCCTGTGAAATGGTAGGAGGAAAATTAATACAGAAACAGCAACCAGCTGTAACCACAGCAAGCAGCTGTAACCCATTGTAACCACAGACATTCTTTGTGGCGTGCTGCATCCTAAGCTGATTTCTGCTAAATGTTTTCAGTTGTGTACCACTTGTGTATCACTGAGAGGCATCCATGTCTACTGTATGATTTTGTCAACTCATGCTGCCTGAAGCACCGCAAGGCACTCTGAACTCCGCCAGCAAAAGCAGATGTATTCTCCATGCAGGGGCATTGCACAAGACCCCTTCCATCTCCCAAAAGACATCTACCCCGAAAGCCCTCAGGGCTTCTGGAGTTCCTGATGTTTCTTCTTAATTACATCTCTGGGGGGAAAAAAGGATGTACAGTTGAATACTGCACTGGAAAGGGAGAGTTGTGTGGGAAAAATATGCTTCTAAATGTTTGGAAGGATAAAAATTACCTCCTTTTTTATGAGCTCCATGCAACAAATTCAGTCCAGGAATTAGTTATCCAAATTACCTTTCCCTTTTATCTAATGCAAAAAGACTGTCACACTCTTAATTAATGTTTCATTTTTGTTTGTAAATGCAATATCGGATACTTAATTAGCCCAATAATTATTCACACATTAGTGTGAACTTTTTGAAGTATAATGGTAACTTGTTAAATGTGTAATTATTACTGCTGATAATTAGTAACCTTTTTTTTTTTTTTTAATGTGCATCATGGTCCTGCAGAAAATATAATGTTTGCAGTACTGAATGGTGAAATTCAGGGGAATTTACATCTCACCAAACCTTGACCTTCCTCAGCTAGACTTTTCCATGTCTTGGATACTCAGCTATACTCTACATTTCTAAGAAACTGCAATTTTGAATTTCCTACTATCTCAATAACTTTCTATTGTTTTTGAAACAGGAAAATTGCATCCTTTGTGTCATTATTAGAAAAATGATTATGAGCTCTCCTTTGGTGCAACTAGCTGTGTGTGAAATCCTTGCTTTTCTTTTCCTTGGAAATTCAAATATCAGGCATTTGATTCCACAGATGAAATTCTCTATGATGAGGTTTATTTTTAAAGATCTAAGTTTGATGCATATTTTCCATTTCACTCCAGAAATTTGAATGACAAAATACTAAAGAAAACTCGAAGATTAAATATTATTTCCTGCTGAACACTTTAGAAGTACTTCTCTAGCCTGACCTGTTCATTTTATTAATTTTATTACAGTATAAGACCGTGTTACACATACATTTTTATGTGTGTATGTCCATATATATATATATATATATATATATATATATAGTGGAAGGTACCCATCAACATATGCTTCCTATATATACACAATCTATATGTCCATTAAGTACATTAAGAACCATATGTTTTAGAATACTATGGCTTCACTATTTTTCAGCCACAAGTTAGACATTTCAGAAGCTGAGGTACATCATGCACCCATAACTATGGTCATTTACCTATGGCAGTCCTTAACAGGGTGATCATGCATTACTTCTCAAATAATGCATCCACGTGCAGCTTTATATTTTTAAAGATGCAGTATTTTAAACCTAGAAAATTCTCCAGACTCTCCCCCAGGAGGTTATCTTACATGATTTGAAGACAGTGAAGACATTCTTACTGACAGCATGCAGAACTCCACTCCTTAAGCCAGTCCATCCTCTGTGCAAAGGAAACTTTAATGTGGTACTTCAAACCCTGAACTGTCAAATTTCCCTTCATTATTCCATAGTATAGTAGTATTTACCTGAGTTTTATTTTGAATTATTTATTTCTTTTTTTGATAAAAATTATTTATTAAAAACATTTACTGGGACTGCTGATCAGTTCCTTTCTGATGGTACAGAAGACTCCTATATTTACTCATCTTTACTCATAGTAAGAAGTCATAGTAAAAAAATTACTATCCAATTTATAAAGGAAGCTAAGGTTTTTGATTTTTTGGACATACATTTTCCAAGGAAAATTTTTACTTTAATTTTTAAAAAAGCACAACTACAAGATTGTTCCAAATAACAATGTTTTTATTGGGTTGATTTACCTTAGTCCTTAGTAGGAGGACTAAGGTAATTGAACCCCTTTATATACACAATTCCCCTGTAATTGAACCCCTTTATATACACAATTCTTTCTGGTATTATCTTCACAGATGTAATCTTATTCATATTGTATTTTCCTACTGTCTTCCATTTCACCTAAAGAGAACCTCCTGTGTGCCAAAACCTGAGTATCCAGCTAGAGAGGTCCCAATATTTAAAGCTATCTAGATTCAAGAAATAGTAAGGACCCTTAGAAAAAAAACAGTTATAAATTTTGGATAAAGCTTCAAATTTGGATTGCTTATTTGAATGAAAAGTAAAGGACCTTAGAGGTGTCATCTACATACAGTTGTTCCCTAACCAAATTGCAATGAAGATGAAAGGAAATAAAACCAAGAGAATGATCAAGAAGAGCAATGAAGAGCTAAATAGTTCCCTGTTGCATTAGAGTGGCAATAAATTTTGTCGTTTTGATTTGCAGCTTTATAAATTGGGAATATCATGGCTGTTTTTGATGTTTACACAGCACTTAACAGATAATTAAAATTGTCTACTTGCTAAGCATTTCAGCCATACGTAGTATTTTAATGGCAATACCCAGACATGCATATCAAAGCAGCATAAGACCACAATTTTTCATACTTCATCTGGACAAAGAAAGGATGCTTTCTTCAGGTTTCCATAACCCATTCTCTTTGCTCTGCTTTGGAAGAGCTGTACCTGGAACCATAATGGAATATTAAATACTGTATGTAACCACTGGCCTGCATTTCTGTTTTTTTTTTTTTGTTTTGTTTTGGTTTTTTTTTAGGTTTTTTTGTTTGTTTGTTTGATTTTGTTTTTTTTTTTTTCATAAGGGTGATACATCAGCAAAGAGGTAGTAGAACTTCTTTTTAACTCTTTCAGCCTTGCCTATTCTTTGGCTGGCTCGCTTCTCTGGATGGCACTGTGCTTTAGGAGATTACTGCCTGTTTAAACTTGGCTGGAAGCAGAGCGCTCTATCACCACACTGAGCCCAAGTTAATATATGCTGCCTCTTAGTAAGCCTTGCTAATTTGAGTTCAGCACTGTGCTACCTTTAATTAAATGGCTTCTAATTCTGAGCTGGTTCATATCTTGGCTACTATCCCCATTCATGGGAAGAGTCAAATTTGTCTGCCCATGGTGATATGACAAATCCCCACAGTTATTATAAATTCTTTACTGAGTTAGTTCAACTTGGCACTGTGATTATAGTGGCCTGACTTACCAGGATCAGTGGGAATGTTTATTTTCCATCAGATGTTTAAGAAGTCAGGGAAATGTACATTAAAATAGCTCATACTTTATTCAGAAACATAAAAGAAAATATTGTATCTGTTCTAGTTTTCATCTCCACAAGTTACCAAAACAGCAAGACAAACTTTCTGATTAAATAATATAAACATAGGAGAAGAGCAGCCAACTGTGTCATAAAGTTAATAAGAATATATTTTTATTTGGACTGGAAATAAGGTAATTTTCTTTTTTTTTTTCCTTTCAATTATTATAATTTCTGTTTTGAAATAATGATGAGAGCAATTGAGATCTGCCAAAAGCATATGATGTGCCAGTTTACCACAAATTGTTTGTCAAGTCTAGGCAAGTGTAAAAATGCTAAATGTAACATTAATTGATCATTTTAACATACCAGAAATTCTAAATTGCTCCATACGATAACAAATTCTCATTTTTGCCATGTTTAGAATATCCTTTTATAGGGTAACTACTTTACCTCTGTTCAATGACCATGCAATGGAAATTAATTTCATATTCTTTCTCCATGGTTGAAAATTATTTTAATTACTTCTGCAAAAGGTAATTGGTACAATCATCAGAGGTTAGCAGATAATTTGGGAATGTTTATTTTGCCAATTTATCCATTCTAGAAATATCAATATGAAATTATTTTAATTTTTGTTACAAATATATATGAAAAAGTTGTAGTTTATATGAGTGTTTTCTAGAAGAACCTGTGACCTCGGGGTTCATAAGTTAATGCATTTGTTCTGTTTATTAAATCTTAACTCAATGTTAATGCAACATTTCAAATACTATAATCTGAAGGCTTTTGTAAAAACAATATTTTTATATTGTACCACAGGACTGTAGTTATAAAACGAGAAAGCATAATGTGCTCAAAATATTGAAGTTCTTGACCTCCTGCTGAGCATTTGATATCGAAATATACTCAGTTATAGACTTTGAATTTCATGCCCCTTTTCAGTCTGGGTTGAATTTGCACCTTTGCTACAGTAATTTCACTTTGCATCTCTGCACATAATTATTGTGAGACTGATTCAAGGGGGGAACAATAAAGTCAGAGTTCTGCCTGAACATCAGGCAGTATTATTTTAATGAAACTTGAAAGTTTGAAGGACTAAAACAATAAACACTGCAAAATACCCAAACCAGGACTTCAGGCAGTTGTTTTTTGGTCCTTTGTTACCCTTGCAGTATTTGGAGCTGTATTTCTGTAAAGTGAGGTATAAGTGTAAAAGACAGCAAACGTTTGGCCTCTGTGATCTCTCCTGCAGCAGAGTAAGGAATCCTGTATTAAGCATCCATCACCTGCAGCCTCCAAGCACTTAACTGCTGATATGGACACCTGAATAAGGAAGTGCAGCAAGGGTGTAAGAAAGGTTTATATCTTCCTAATCCTAAACTCAGTATCAATTTCTCCTCATGTATTTGCTCTGCTGAGGACTCTTAATTAACTCCCAAGGCAAATGGACTCAAGAAGGTGACTGGCTCTTTTCATTCTGCGCTGAATCATCACTGTCATAAGCAGCTACAATCTTTTGCTCTGTGAATGTGAGTATATTTTTATTGTTCATGTCAGTGCTGAAGTGCCCTGAAAACATTATTATATTGCATTGGGATAATGAGTATCTCAAGGAGACACTCAGAAACTGAGTAGATCCTTAGCCCCTTGGAAAGTGTTGCAATATGAGCGCTTTGAGGAGATGCCAATTAACAACTCTGAAATTTGGGAGGGTGGTGGTCTCCCAGCAGGCATTTCATTTTGGTGGCTTTCTCAGACAGAAGTTTGCACAGAGTGTGCCCACAGGACAGTCATACCCCAGGCATAGTCCAGCTGAGAGATTTGTTTGCATCAAGCAAGTTCTTTCTATCAAGTTAAGAGCAGCACATTTGTCATTCATGAAATTTTGGCCCCTTTGAAGCCAGTAAGTGTCCTGCTGTCATCTTGCAGTGTGAAAGGTGTTTAAGCTCTGAATCTGCAATAAGATAAGTGGTTGAATCAGAAAGAAACCTGTCAAATTCCACAGAAATTGGTGGCCATATGGGATTAGTCTGGGGTTTTTTTGGGAGGGAGGTTTTCCAACATACTTAGAAAGTTGCTCCCATTTCAGCTGAATCTAGCTACTGAATTTCTTCTTTGTATAACATCAGGTCTTTCCCAATGTCCTTATAATGGTTCTTTAAATACAAGAACAAGAAAAGTGTACACAGAGGTCCAGGCCCAGCTGCTTGGTCACTGTCAATCCATTGAAATCAAGATCTGCTGAAAAATCAAACCATGCACAGAGAGGTCTTCAAACTTGATGCATAATTAAATTAAAGAATTAATAAAAAGTCTGCTGGTTAAAATCCTCATGCTGCAAACTGACATCAGTAAACTGACATGCCAGAACTGATGTTGCCAGACTTTCATCAGTCACCAACCTGATTATCTCACGCATTGGCCTACTGATGACAGAGTCATAAAATGAAATTCCAGACAGTGAAGTTTTTCAGTGTAGTGAAACCAGAGTCTTTCCAATTCTCATCAGATCACTTTCTTAGGACACATCACCTTCAAAAATTTAACTTTGATTTTATGACTTGGCTCACTAAGGGGGCAGTGTGGCCAACGTGATGATGATGGATTTTTGTATTAAGTCAGTATCACTTAAGCCTATTGTTAACTCTCTCTCTCTCATCACTTTGGACATTCAGGTTTACTACAAATATTTCTCTGTGATACAGCTTCTTTAGATATTAACAGTTTTGATTATATTTCACAAAACATGTTTACAATTTTTTTTTTCCTTAGCTTCAGAAATGTTGTAATCAACTTTCTATGGAAAAATACTAGGGGCTACATTCATTTCAGGTATCAGTAACAGCAGTTGTGATATGTTGTGGAGGAGAGACTGGGTGTTCCACTCACTGCTGGCCTTCATTTGGCCCTCTGACTCATAAGGAGCTTTTGACATAGTCATTTTCAAATTGCAGTCCTCTTCTTTTCCTTCTTTTCCCAATGCAATTTCTGTACATTTGCCTATTGATTTGCTTCTCTTCAACACTTTTCCTTCTGCATGAATATAGGGGTTTATATTCCTGTTGTATTTTCCCTGACTTTGCATTGTTGTCTTCACTGCCCTTCACTTTGTTGAAACCATTTACATCTCTGTAAGGAGTGAGAGAGAAATAGCATCCTTCAGTGCCCCGTTTGCTCATCTCATCGCACAGGTGTAAAAGACAAGATATGAGATTGTCAGGAATTAGGTCTGGCTCAAGCTGCTCAGGCATTGAGTTATGCTTGCAATTTGAGGTTTAGAAAACATGGAAACCGTCAATTTTCATTTTATGCAGTTGTGCAATGGTATGGAATAGCATAAAATCTTACCTTGATCCATAGTCATTACTTTTTTCTGTGCTGTAGCAAACTCTGAGAAAATGTGAAATTAAATGCAAGTTTGTAAACCCTGAATTGGGCAATATATGGTCTTTGAGATACGAGGTTTTGCTGCAAACAATCCATGCTACTGTGTAAAGCAATTCAGTCTTCTGTAGGTCCCCAGGCATAGGTTAGTACTGTTGGTATGAAAAAAGTCACCTCAGCTGGCCATTCTTCCCTAATTAAAAGGGCATTCATTTGCCCCCCTACCAATTTCTGAGCTGTATAAATAGCAACTTCATAGAAAAGTGGGAGCCCTGTTCACTGTGATGGTTTAGAAACTGGGATCACCCAGCAACTGCCTTGAGAGCACCTGAGGTTTGTGTGGACATGGAAGATTGGAACCTGAGAGAGAAGAAAATGGACAGCTGAGGAAGGCAATCACCACAACTCTTGGCTGGTAAACCATCTTGCCTGTGCTACCAGATCCTCATTTTTTGAGATCATTTGCTATTTTGAATTCATGTGCTATTCTGTCCATTTATCCAAGCTTCTATTCACAAATCCACTCATTTCAAAGTCTTGGTTTGATGCTGGTTTATTAATAAAGTTATTACACTGAATCACTTAAAAAATGTTGAGAACTTTGCTCTCAGACTAAGCTTACACAGTGACCAGAATGATATGCAAATGTTTTGTCCTGGTTTGAAATGTATCTGCATTCTGTCTTTGGAGACACACTCAGACCTGGGTTGTATGGAGTTCATGACATCACACAATGCTTGTGGTTGGCAGGGGCCCCTGGAGCTCCCCTGCTTCCACCTCCCTGCTCAAGCAGAGTCATCCAGAGGCTGCTGCCCAGGACTGTGCTTCCCATTCAAGGAGAGAGACTACACCGCTCCTCTGGGTGACTGTGCCAGTGCTCAGTCACCCTCACAGGGAAAAAGTATTCTCTGATGTTCAGAGAGAACCCTGTGTGTCTCCAGTTGCTTCCAACACCTCTTGTCCTGTCTCTGGGCACCACAGAGAAAACCCTGGCTCTGTCTTTTTTGCACCCTCCCTTCAGGTATTTGTAGACACCGATGAGATTCTCCTGAACCACCTTTTTTCAGGGCTAGACAATCCCAGTTCTCCCAACCTTTCCTCATAGCAGAGGTGCTCCAGTCCCTTAATCCTCTTTATGGCACTTCATTGGACTGCCTCCAGCAGCTCCTAATTCTCAGTCACCTATACATTTTTACAGTAAAATTTAGCCCTGTGGCTTTTTTGTTTATTTATTTGTTTTAATAATTCTGACTATTTCAGGAACACTTAAAGTGGAAAAGTAATGAGAAAATAAGAATATCTAACTTACCTTGAATTTCTTTTTTCCTGCTAGATTTGCTTAAGAGGCTGTGGTCTTTTTCTAAGTCATTTAAGAAATGAACAAAGGGACAACTTATATGGGAGATTAATGAGTGAAAGGGACTTTGGTAATATGGCAGTAAGTACAATAGAAATGTTATAAATACCTAAAAATCAGCACAGAGAAGTATATGGCAAAGCTCCAAATGGTTATCACTGTTGTAAGATGGAAAATAAAACCCTTAATGGGCAAAACCTCTGCCTGTTGTTGGTAAGAAGCACTAAAAGTAGCCATTCTTAGGAGCACTTGTGGTTGACTAGCAGTTGTTATGCTACAGGAGAAGAGTAGTAGTCCTGAGGAAGAGGTTTTTCTTTGTCATATCAGCAGTTTTTTTAAGTAGAGCACAGATACTTTATTCTTCGAGGCTTGGTTACATTAGAAGATGTACTAAGCAGAGTGCAGAGGACTGTTTTTTAAGTAAGAGGTGTACTAGGAATAAACAGTGTGACTAGTGAAATTTTGTTTCTTTCATTTGTAAAAAAAATATGACCACTTTTCACTTTTGCATGTTCCAATCAAGATAGGTGCAAAGTCACCTTTTTTCCCAGAAATCAAACAGGCCAGAGTGTACAATAGCAATTAAGTATTGAGTGTGCATATGCCTAATTAATTAGTGCCATGGGGAAACATATGTTTTGGCTTCTTCCTGGAGCCAATTACCACACACCTGTGTTCTAAGGCAGAATGAGAAGCAGCCCCATGCTGAAATAGGAGTGTGTTGCAAAACAACATGACAAAGAAGGAAGGAGGTATGTGCTGACCAAGCCAATGGGTGTAGCTACAACATAGGAAAAAATTATCTAGGAAACTTCTGCAGTGAAAAAAACTCAAGCTGCCTTCAAGGGACAGCTTCAGATCATAGGTGCATAACTTTTTAATTAATCTACAATGCTTAAACGTATTCAGCCCAAGGTGGTAATGATATAGATATAGATAGATATAGATATACATACAGATATAGATGATATAGATATAGATATAGATTAGATATAGATATAGATATAGATAGATATAGATATAGATAGATATAGATATTGATATAGATATATATTGATATAGATAGTTGGAATGGAGATAAGTTTTGATATTTCCATTTTTGCTTTCTTTGAGTTCATATTCCTGTATTTATATGTCACTTTAATTCATGAATTATGAATTAAATAGTTAATAATTCATGAATTATGAACTATGAATTTTAGTTCATATTCCTGTATTTATATGTCACTTTAATTCACTCTATGCTCAGTCCTGAAATGTGCTTTACATGGTTGCCTTAGTATTAGGTTATGCAATGGGCTTTTGGCCAGGATGCATTTAAAAAGTCAGTAAGGATGCAAGTCTAGGCTCACTAGCTGACCAAGGGGCTGGGGTTTACTCCCTTCTGCACTTCCCAAAGACAGCAGAGATTTCCCAATTTTACCTCACTTTCAGAGGATGCAGCAGTGGTCCCTTTGCCAGTCTTTATTCTGCTGGTATTTCATTATCCTTGGAATCTTGTGTCCCTGAAAGATGCTCCTTAAAAAAGAAGCAGAGTTAATGAAGTCATCTACAGTTATACATCTTGGTTACATCTGCCACGTAAATTATTTTTCAAGCAGGATTAAAAATAGCATGTAGAACATGGTCATTGAGAATGTGGACAGAGTTCAGCTTAAGCTTGGTAACCGAATGCTGGCAGAAACTTTGTGCCATATTCACTGACTATTTGCACAAGCCGGGATTATATCAGTAACAATGACACAAATATGTAAGTTAAATACAGGAATGCCTTCTAGCAAATGACAGAGTGACTGGTAATGCCTTCTAATTCTGTGATTTGCTTCAAACTTAGGTGGTATCTTATCCAACTCCTGGCATGAAGATGTGGCAAGTGCAAATAGGTTTAAAATAAATAAATCCCTTCAGAATTCTTTATGCTTCCTTTTCCACTTGCATGAAGACATTTCACCAAGGACATTGCTACTCTATGATACATCTTTTAGACTGAGCTGCACAGGATTTAAAAAAAACTTTAGCATGGCTTTATGGCAAGAATATTCATGAATACAAATCTACAGTTTGCTCACACCTAGCATAATCCAGGTACAAATTTTTCCTGTGCATTCATTCATGGAAAATGTAGCAAAGATGAAAATCCCATATAGAACCATGGTGTTTTATATTTGACCATCTGTGCTTCTTGCTGCCAAGAAAATGTCCTTTGCCTTTGCTCCCATCATTTTATCGACACTCTTGGCAGGTGGGGCTTTTATGACCATTTTATTATTTTACCTACTTTTAGTCCTCATTTCCCCTCTTTAGGCCCTCTTAGATGGAAGTATTTAAAGAATATGCTCCCCTGTTTCATGCTGCTTACTTGCAACAGAGCATTCTGTTCACTTATTTTGTTTCTCACCATGACAGATGCCATCCCCTCCAGCTTTTCTGCTTCTACCTTGTGGCTTGTTATGATTGCTGCTTTAAAAGTGAGCACCTCTCATTCCTCCTCCACCTCCTATGCATTAACTTTGGGAGTCTGTTTATCCAGCAGCCAGCCTGCTGAAGCTGTGGATCTCCAGGGATCACCCCGCTGCATTAGCAATCATCTTCATGTTTGCTCATGGCAACTGTGCTGGTTTCAGCTAGAATGCGGCTCTGCCCCAATCTCCCTGCCAAAAAGGGTGGAAACTTAGTCCCAGCTGAAAGAGCAAACACAAAGAAAGAAAGGAGAACTGGCTATCAGTGTGGAATTGACCCTTGCTTCTTTTTCTGGGCTTGTTGAAGGCCTTTCTGTGTTTTTGTGAGCACAACCAATCTGGATGATGCAGAGGAAGCCCAGCTCAGGCAGTGACCAGTTTTTCTCATCAATGACACTCATTGTCTTTCTGGTGGAGACCTCTTTTCTCCAAAGGAGGGGTCTCTGGACGTGTCCCAGACAGCATGTCACAGTCTAATTCCCACACTGCCCTTCCAAGGACAGACAAGGATGCCTGATGGCTTCTGAGGGCTGGCTTTGCTGGTGCTCTGCCTGGGGTCAGCCCAGGTGTGGTGCTGGGCAGAGATGAGCCTGACCAAGCTGCACTGGGTAGGATCAGTGCTCACCTGGAAGTCTGGTCCTTAAGGTCAAGCTCTGAGCAACCCCTACGCCTTGGCTTTTCACTTGCTAAGTGCTGCTAATTATGCTCTTCAGCTTTCATTTTTACTTCCAAACTTCATTTGCAGGGCACTGCCTTGTGCATTTTAAGATGAGCCTCAAGAAGGTATTAATAATACTACAGGAAGGTGCTGGACATAATCAGGAAAGGCCTTGGCTTTCTTTCAAAGAACAAAAATTCAGTTTTGATCCAAACCCACTGTTGGTACTTACAAAATCATCATGAAAAACGTTGCCCAAGCTGTGATCCATATATATTCCTGTACTATTTCTTGGTCGATCTGTAAACAGAGGGATGTAACAAATGGGTAAACAATTTGTCACATCTTTAATAAACCGGACAAAAGAAAAATCAAGTTCATATTTCAAACCCATTTAAGAAAAACTCATCAAATTATTTAGTGTAATTGTGATCTCCTGGATTTTGATTTGTTGCCAGACTATATTATTTAATGCACTCAGAAATTAAGAATTGGTATTCCAGTGGCACAATGTATCAGAGCAACATCAAAGATATTTATAGCTTGTGTACTGAGTTGCACACGAGTTCCAGGAAAATATTCTGTTTAAACACACTTAGTTGTGGGGTTTTTTATATTGAGCATTATCAGGGATAACAATATTTTATTGGAGGCAGATGACTATCCAGAAACATAATAATCATGATTATTTATGCCATACCTAATTATCAGGAAATAGCCCCAGGGATACACTTCAGTTATATTTCAGAACCTTCAGAGTATAATTACTTTGCTTTGTATTAAATATTCTTTCCATACTCTTGAAGAAGTTTAGAATGTATTTATTTAAAAAGTAAGGTCACAAGGATAGAAATAAATAATGTGCAAGCAAATAATAAAAATATGTGCATTTGGGGAAGTTCTGAGCTATTACGAGGAAGTACAATAATTTAATTCTCTTCATAATTAGGTAAAAGAAATAGCTTTCTACTGTGTTTTTTAATATGTGAGCACAGTAGCATAACAGCAAGGACTTTAAACCATAGACCTTTTAAAATTCTGTTAATGTGGTGCAAAGTGGATTAAAAGTTGGGAAAAAATGCAATGCTACCTAAGGGTTTGAATGCTCAAAGACATTTAATTTATAAATTTTGAAACCAATTTTTCAGTGAGGACCTTTCGTATTCTATGGAGTTTTATAGCTTCTGGTGTTGCTGTAAAAATATTTAGATGCATTTCTATCTTATTATTTATAACCCATTGTGTATAATTAAAGCATTTAACAAGAGTTGTAAAATTAGGTAGGCAATGTACATGAGCGTGTATGTCTGTAATTTACATTCCTGGTTGTTAACAATGTTGAATACCTTTAAAATAAAGAAAGGATAAGATTCAATATAAGACCTCAAAATGTGCACACACTTGTGGACCTAAGCTATAATTTTATTGAAGGGCATAGCACACAACAAAGTCATTCCTGCATAAATGAAAACCTGGATCTTTTTTTTTTTACAAAAATAAGGTTTTTTCCCTATTTTTTTTTTTAATTAAAAAGTCAACAACATATTTTCAGCACCGTTATAGCCAGAGGCTGTTTTTGGGAACATGGTCCTTGCGTAACAGATTTGCAGAAATATGCTGGAATGCATGTCATTATACTGTCTGGGTAAGCAGGCTGGGGGAGGTGGGTTGTCTTTGGGCATTTTTTATTTATTTATTTTTTACTTGGGTCATGGTTAGGAAATTACATATGTCCCTTACTTATTTTATTAGCTGGCAGAATATGAGCTTGGAGGTACTCATTCAGTACAGCATTTTGGTGCGTGCTTGATGTTCAAGCTGGAGTTCCTGACCTCGATTCAGGTGCTCACGGTGATGTCTGTGGTTACACCTGACTTGTACCAGCACCAAAAGCCTCAGCACAGCTCAGGCTGCCTCCAGTGAACTGTCCCAGGAGCTGTCATGGAGTTAGTGCTGATCTTTGGAGTCTGGCAGGAGTGCTTTAGGGTCTCTGAAGTTTCACTCCTCAGGCCTAATCTTACACAGGTCCCACCGACTTTGGGGCTGGGTTTCACTGAGGCTTCTGCTGTGGCTTGTCTGTGGTCAAACAGTGAACCACACAGTGAACCACAGGTGAGGTGCCTTGGCAGCCACATCACTGCTGTACTTCATACCCATACCCTGGTTTTAATGCCCATGTGGTTTGTGACAGTTTTGAAACCTCTTCAGGGTTTGTCTTTGCAAAATCCTCATTTCAGTGAATTTAGAGGAATATGCTCTTTGTTAAATTATTCAACCTGCTTAAATACTGTGAAGAAAAATAAAAGTGGGTATTATTTTAAAATTCTAAGAAGGACTGCCTCACATTAAAGTTCAAAGTCAGAAATCTCCTTTTAACACTGGGCAGACAAATACAGAGATTTGCTAGAATTTAATATAGAGACACCCCTCAGATAAAGTCCATTATAGCTTAATGACAGCACAATGTTCATCCAAACCAATGATGAAAAACAAGGTGCACACTTAACTGCCACCTATGCCTTCTATTAATAATATTATGGGAAAATGAATGCTACTGTGTGAAATATTTCCTTAAGAAATATCTGATTTTTTCCTATCTCCTATCCCAAATTTTATGCTCTGTTTGCTTCCTAGCCTCAGATGGACTATTTTTATTGTTGTTGTTTTTTTACCTATTATTTGAAACAGCATTAGCATAGAAGGCAAAGTGTTTTGGTAATTGAGCATTCAGTTAATTAAAACAACTAACACTGAATGCCAGTGTTATGAATTGACCACTTTCCCTTGGCACTTTCTCCCTGCAAATTTATCCACTTCCCTGAGATTTCTGAGTATTACTGTCTAAGTGTGCACTGCTTCTTGATGCTGATGAACAGAAGCAACCTTCCTTTAATAAAGCGCCAAGGTGGAAAAAGTGATCTAGTAACTTTTTAGAGAATATTGAATGCTTCATTTTAATTTATTCCTCCCAACATACCAGCCTCCAAAGGCAAACCCTAAGAAAGATGCAGAGAAACTTATTTAGCTGATGTTGATTTAGTTTACACTGAGGTGAGCTCAGGTACTTCCCTGAGCAAATTCCCTGAAGCTGTGAGTGGTTGAGGTGAGAAGCTATCCATCTCCAAAAGGCTTAGGGGAGTTCCACTGCCAGCAGCTTGTGGGATATGAAAAGAGGGAAAAAAAAAAAAAAAAAGAAAAAAAAAAGAGAGAGAGAGAATTCTAGGAAAGAGAAAGTGTTCTTCATATAATCTTAACATGCTATTTTTTCCAGAAGGAGCCATCTTGTGTTTGTCTAAATATCTCCCCTACTGTCACATGGCTGGCTTGATCCAGGGCTTCTGCATAAATTCTTGAGCTAGGCCAGACACCTCAGCCTTTGCCACATCTTTTTCCCCCAGGCTGAAAGACATTCGTTTCCTAAGCGCCCTCCACTGATTTGAAATGTGTGCCATAGCCACCAGAAAGCCTCAGTTCAGTTCTGCCTAGAGAGGAATGGTGGGCAGGATAGCTGTAAGGGAGAGGAGTTTGCTTAGCTGGGAAAAGTGAACACTGGAGATCTGAATTTTCTCAAGTTTTGATCTGGCATGTTGGAAAAATGGGAGAGGTCACAATAGAAGAAGGGGATTATTATTTTATGCATAGTGCACATAAAAAGATCCACAAAAGAAGTTTCATATAAGATAGAATGCTTTAGATAAATATTTTCCTCAAAGAGAAATTCTCAGTCTTGTTCTAGTGTTGCTGGAAAGAGCCTATGGCACATACTCTAGTGTAAACAAATACACACTGCCTTCCACTGAAGATTTCAGATGAAAATAGTTTTTTTTTTCATTCCTAGAATCCTTGTTTGCCTTTATGTGGAATTGTGAAGGCAACTTCTGCATTGTTAGAAGAAATTATTCCTTGACCATTTATTTTTTCTCACTTTCCATTTATTATTTTACACCTTCTCTATCGCCCAAGGTTTTTTTTCTGCAGGAGGAGAGATTTGGCTTATGGTGTCCATCATGTGTAATTGATCTCTGTGGTTGTAGACCCTGGAGTGTGATTTCAATGAGAAATCCACTCCAAGCATAAACTGGGAAAATAATCTGCTTTCTTTCAAGAAACTGCAAGCTCAGTAGGGAAAGAATGACAAAACTCTGGCAAATATTCTGCTGTTTGTATACATATTGTTTCCTGGCGTTTTATTTCAAATTTTTCCAGAAGTCCATCTTTTAGCAACCAGTTCTCTCCTTCAGTCTTGCTAAGCCACAGCAGAATAGAGGAACTATTTTTAAATTACAATCTATTAAAATTGTTTGAAAACCTATTAAAACACTACATATAAAAATTGGAGATAATTTAAAATTCTTACTGGAACCTATTTGCAGTTGCTGAGGCTCAGAAACAATCCAAGGGAAAACTGCCTTTCTATGGTACAAAGTTGCTTATTTCTTACAGCCATTTTAGCCACTATAGGTAATCTCATATTTGAATATTCAGTGAATATTCAGTAGACACATCAGTACAGGTATTCACTTCACATCCATCCCAAAGGATGGAAATAGGGAAGCTTATAGAAATGAGCACCTTTGTACCATTTTTCTGTTTTTCTACCTTGTCTTAAATTCAACCATGACCTTGGTTTATTTGCACTAGTGCATGGCAGCAATGACCTTGACCTCCAGAGTCATCCCAGTTACCTCAGGTCATTTGGAACACGAAGAACCTAAAGGCCACAGAGTCTCATTTAGAACCTGAAGGTCACAGAACTGTGCCTTTTAAAAAAGGCTTAGGTTTCTCTGTATGAATCCTCATTTAGCATGTCGATGTCCTCTGATCATGTAGGATTTCTGTGTAACTTTAAAGACTTTTCTGTAAGGACTTAGTAATGCTGATAGACTTTCACATTTGACCATATTTCCACTTGCTTGCCCAACACACCCCCAGTTATCTGACCACTACAGGCATCTCAGCTGTAAAGATAGAAAAGAAGGAGTAATCCCTATGAATGGCAGCTGAAAATTTCTACAGGAAACTTGCAGATAACAGGGCCATGAATATGAAGGTAATTAAGGATGACCTCTACATCCATGCTGCATGTGAGAATATAAAGACATCCATCAATCAGTACTGTGACTTCTCTCAGCTGATAGCTGACTTGACTACTTTGCTGAGGAATGTAATATTTTCCTTTTTTTCTCTTTGTAACAGGGGAGGCTCGTTTTATGACATCAAAAATATATGAAAGTATTTTTTTCATTTCAATAACAAAAAACAAGTATACTGACAAAACCTAAACATTTATTTCTGACATTTTAAATAAATCTTTCCCTTTAAAAATATTTTTAAATGTTAATTTCCATTAAATAGTAATTTGGAAATATTTTTCTGATTTATGTAGAAGGAATAGCAATCTTTTATAAAGTTCTCAATTTGGAATTTAAAAACCCTGGTTTGGGTAAAATGAAATATTATATTAAGTGATTTTTTTTCTTTTTGAACTGTTTGATTCACTACAAATTGTCATCAAACTGTCAAGAGCAGCAGCAGAAAGAACATCAAAGACAAGAAGCAGCAGAAGAAGTGTTATCTGCCAAAAGCTGTTTAGACAGGAAGGTGTCTTTATTTCTAATGTGTCTAGGCTAGGTTTTCAATTTCCTTTTTTTTAAATTTGTTCATTAATAGGTGAATATTTTAATAACGAACTCTAAATGCTGGTTTTTCTTTTTATTAGTGTTAAATGCAGAACAAACCCAATCAATAATTCTGTCTGCTGTTAAATAGATCTAGATTCTGGGTGCTGTTAACAGTAGACAAAATGAGCAATACAGATTAACAAGTATTTTGGTCACATTGCTTGTTAAATTCAGCTAAAATACAATAGCATTTTGTAGACTTAAATAGGACCTTTTTTAAAGAAAAATATACATCATACATAGCTTTTGCTTTTTGGCTTCTGTCTTTTTAATTTCATATCCTTGCAAGTGTCACACTCATTGTTTTCACATAGCCACTGCAATCATCCATTTTCTGTATTTATTCAGCATTATATTTCTGTATTTATTAGCATTTAGATACAGGGGGTACTCAGGTGGTCAGTGCAATAATTTTGAGAAGCCTCACCAGAACTTATTAAAGTCAAGAGAACATCCTACATTGGCCTCAGCAAACATGCTGTTTAGAAAGAAGTTAGAGATGTCAATTGAGCATTTCGATAAAGTCTTTCAAGTGTAAATTCAGTAGCTGCTTGTCCTCTTCTCTTCATGTCACTTCATTACACCTCACTGCAAACGGTCCAAGCAATAGCAAGTGATACGTTTCCTTTTATTAAGGAGCAATGGCAAAGAGCTGTGGCTTATGTTTGATTTGTCCTGACTGTTACTCTCAAAGTCACTGAAATACAGCAAGAAAAATCAAAATATTGAAAAGAAAATACAGTAACTGTGAGTTTCAGCCCTTATCTACTGAAAAGTTAAACATTTCTTGAGGCTGTGCTTCCTGTGGCTGGTGAGAAGCTCTGGCTAGGCATGAGTGAACATTAGAAATGTCTTTTTTTTTTCAGCTGAATCTTTATATCTGAGTAATTATGAAATCTCCAAGGCAGGAAATTCTTCCAATCAAATATATGCATCAGAGAAAAATATTAATCCCACAAACAAGACACGAGATAGCACATCAGTCTGTTTGTAACTCTAACACATCAAACTCCTTTAAAACTCTGCAATAGTCTTTTCCTGATCCATAAATGTCACTCAAGATTCCAAAGTATTTTCCACTTCCTAAAACACAGAAACTTTACATCCCTATATCTGAAAGCTTTAATTTTATAATTTTATTACAATCTACACGAAAGAGCTGAAAATTCAAAATCCCCAGTGAAAGGGGGCACTTACACAAAGTTTATTGTTAAGTTAGGCATGACACTATTCTTTTTTCTAAAACTGGACCACTGTACAGGAATTTGAGCCCTTTTATTTTATCTTGTGTTACACTACTATAGCATGTGATGTTATGTAATTTATTCTGAAATATGAACTTATTTTGAAACCCAGCCTCAAAGCATTTATTTCTGGACAAAATTAAACCCTCTAATTTTACTGTGTCAGAAAAAGATTTTTTTTTCTCCAAACTCAAAGCTCTTCTTCAGAAAAAGTTTAAGAGAACATCATGTATTCCCTCAGGTTATTTTCTAGTAGGTCTAGTATTTTGACTGCAAAAGTCTTGCACAGAAGTTTCCTCCATCCTGATCTGGATTTTAGATGCTGCCAGAGTGTAAGTAAGGAACAGTAACAAAGTAAAATAACCATAAGCAGAAAAAGTAGAAATGAAACAAGGAAAGTATGCATTTGCTTTAGTGTAGGCTGCAGTGTGCCTCCACACTTTCAATTCCCCTGTGGCCAGGTTCCATTTAGCACTTAGACTGCTTTCATACATATCTATATTTTTCCTGAGCTAACAAATATTTCCTCTTCTCCTTAAGGATGACATTTAGGTGTAAATGAACATGAAGATAGTGCATGTGAAAGGTGTGACTTTGAAGGCTGCTGAACCCTTCAAGACAATTTAAAAACTAGCTTAGATAGGTAGAGTTGAAAAAGCTAGAACAGTAATGTGACACTGTGCAGCAGAGAAGGCTTTGAGGGTCTCCTCTCAAAAGGAAGAGTCAGCTAAAATTCCCTATTGAACTAGTGGGGAAAGAATGCTAACGAGAAAGAACAAACAAATCCTGCTTGGTTTGCCAATGTCCTGATTTATGTACTGCATCAAGGCTCTCTTTTTGTTTACCCTCATCTTGCCAGATTTATTGCTGTAGATGAAGATTTCTATAGAGGACGTGAGCAGCTGGAATTAACCTTGTACCCATGAATTAAGCAAACCCTCTCCCCCCGTCCCCCAAAGAAAAACCAAAAAAAAAAAAAAAACAGGAAAAAGATAAAAGAGAGAGACAGAATGCAAAAAAGACAAGTAAAACAACATACTAAGTCAATTGGTTGACTCAGGTCCTTATTAGCCAGAAACCATGGTGATCATTTAGCTGTTAGTATTTGAAATGAAACAAACTAGTCCTCTACAGATCAAAGCACCAAGGAGAGAAAAGCAGCAAGGAAAGCAAATATTGGTATTATCTAGCCAGTTAAAATACCTGCCTTAACATCTACCCAAAGCTTGAAACTAGCAGCATTACAAAAGTGGCAATAGGATTAGTTTCACATTTAAAATAGACATAGGCCTTTCTGATTGTATGCTTCTGCTCCTGCAGCCAGCTGGTAGGGAGCAGCCACCACCCAAAAACGCAATGTGAGACATCAGCATGACCATGGGGTGCATCAGGCATAGCCTCACGTGGTCCCACGATGCTCTGTCATTGTGCTAGCTCCACGAGTACTTCTGAGCTGTAAATTGATTTAAAAACACTCATAATGACCTGCTTGCATCAAATCAATCAAAATTCATTACCGAGGTAATAAAGGTGTGTTAGAAACTGTCATGGATTTTCTTAATCACTCCCTTGGATTTCCGGGTCTTTGGTTTTCAGACACATTTTCAGCAGCTGCGCACTTCCTGTTATCTGCGCAAAGTAAGTGAGAGGAGGTGGGTCCCGAAAAACCACAAAAATATTGCACGCCGACTATTCAACAGGCTGCTTCTAGATTACGAAACAGCTGGTTGGAAACACATTTGTGCTGTGCTACGTAAGAATGAATATTTAAATGGTGTAGAAAGCCATGCTGAAAAGAAAAGGTCCCTCTGAGAGCATGCTGGTGCCAGGGAGTGCTAGTCTGACCTCAGCACATGGTGCCTGCACATGTAGCACTTACTGATATCTACACAGCCATGCATTTTCCTTGCATTTTCCTCCACCTGGTGATATTGCTGCTTTCAGCCCTACCCAAGTCAGTAGGAAAAAAAACCAAATCTCCACTTCCGTGAGTTTTTTCCTCTTCTTCCTTTGAATCTGATCTGGTCACTTCTCCTTGTTAGTGGCAATTACCAGCAAGCTGCCTAGTTTTACTGAGGTCACAGTGCTCACAGAATTAGGACAAGCTATGTTTTTCTGTTTGGCCTGACACTGAGCTCCCTTCACTAGGCAGAGCTGTTTCAATATGTTAGACTTAGTACAAGAAACCTGAAGGTGAGAAAAGGAGTCTAGAAATGGTGAGTGATTTTGGGGTGGTACTGAAAAACTGTGGAGGAATATGGAAAAAGAAAAGGATAAGAGGGAAGAGTTACTGTAAGAGAGGGGTGTATAGGAACAAGCAGAGAAATCTGTGTGTGTTTCAGGATTGTAGTGCTACATGTCTTTCTGAGAAAACCAGGAAACATTTTATGTGTTCAAAGGTCAGGAGTGCATGGTGAGAGCTGGGAAGGTTTGAATGGCCTAGAATGGGAGGCTGAGAAAAGAGAACAGGGCAAAGCAGCGGAGGTACACTCAGTTCCTGGCTCTTTTATAGGCCCTTGGCATGGACCAACACACATTGCTTAGTCTTCTCATTACTTTGCCACTTCTTATGTCCTTATTTTGTGAAGTGGTTGGGCCAAGACATATACATCAAAGATTATGAAGCCTTCAAAGGGCTTGGATGCAACAGCAACAGCAGCATGAGTAAGTCCTGTCTATCCACAGCTCCTGTGGCATCAGGTGAGTACCTGTCTCTGAGGAGGAGACAGAGGCCCATTGCCCTCATGTTCTGGCTAACATGTCTGGAGCTTGTAGCCTAGGCAGCAGATGCTGAGATGATCAGAATGGAAATCTTCAGTTCTGAGGACCTAACCTGGCTCTGGAATTCTGGAATTAAAATAGGAGAAGATAGGGCATTTAATACCTTTTTCTATCTCTAGCCAGTAGGGAAAAGTACATGAGTCTGAGCATGAGTAAATTTGGTGAAAAGGGAGTTCACAACTGTGAGTAGGTTCTGGGACGAAGCAGTAATGCCTTGGAGAGAGTTTTACATGTTTAGTGAAGAAAAGGCTGCCAAGAAAGGAAAGTGTGTCTGAGAGGAGACAGAGGTCAGCATTTCTGGGGCTATGGAAAGGAATTATGTGAAAATTTTGGTAATAAAGGAGATAGGGTAAGAAAGAGAGTGAAGTGTGGTAGAAAGGTAGTAAGCACAGGGAGCCACAAAATGGGAACATGAGAGCAGAAAAAGAGTTCAGTAAAAGGAGAGAGAAATGTTGAAAAACACAGGGTGGGGGGGGGGGGAAGAGAAAGAGAAAAGGTAAGATAGGAAAGAAAAAAAAGAACAAATGGCAATTAATTCTGCATTAGATAGGAAAAAAATGACCTTAAGGAAAAAATTAATTAGAAGGTATCTGCAAAGATAAAAGATTATGAGAAAATAAAGAACAAAATAGAATGAAGTAGCAAAGAGAAAGAGGGAGACAAAGTACATGTAAACGAAGATTTTAATTAGCACAAAGGATAAAGATATCTACAAAAAAAAAAGCATATGTATGAAATATCAGACACTCATTTATGTAGGTCCCTTCAGGCTCAGATTTTTATGCCTCTTTTTCACTGCTGACATTTTAAATTTAAGCACAATTCTCCTCTCTTGGTCGCTCTGACCATTTTATTCCCCTTGTGACTAAATCATTACTTCAGTAACACAGAATGATGTAATACACGTTTTCCACATTTGTATCTATGTTTTTGCTCATTTTTTATCACTGTTTTCTACTGACACTGATTTCCTCATTAAACCAGTTTTTTTGTATCTACACTGGCAGTGTTTCTGGATGACAGCTTCTATTTTATCTGGAGAATGTATTTTGGTAGAACTGTTGGTACCCTGTGCATTTGCACTGAAGCTCTCAGCATGGCTTACCACACATACCTCTCAAGGAATGACGTGTCTTTCTAAGGAAACAGCAGTGATGAAAACTTGTTCAGGCTACATTTGCCATGAGTTTCTTCATGGACAATATGTTCTATGAATATTATTGCAGTTATTTTTCCACACAGATGACTCCTATGAATTAGCTTTTGTCAAACAGACACAGAGTCATAAGTTCCCATTTCAGTCCCTGACACTAGCACAATCTGTGAATTTGAACTCTTCATTAAAGAAATTGAATGATAAAATACATCTGTCTCAGAAAGAGGTTTAGTTAATTGTGGTAAAAGATAATGAAAATCTGAAAGGCCTGATAACTTTTTTTTCCTGTTTTAAAAAGCTTGACATGCTGTTTTGTATTGTAGCTTCCTTTGATTCCCTGCTCTTGTTAGGAAAGCTAGTGTAATGATGGAGGCAGAAGGGTGGATAATCCTGCCTATAGCATCTGGATGGCAGCGTAGATTTAAACATAATTTTAAAAGGGTACCACAAGTTTGCTTTGTGGTTGTTATGCTTTTGAAAAAGCTTTGAAATAATTTGGCATGCACTAGGAAAAATGTCTAAAGTAAACTTTGCATGGAAGGCGTATAATCAAGGGACCATTTGTCCCATCTCATTAAAACAAATGGGAAATTTGGGTTCATAATTCTGTGAATTTTATATGTTGTAACTTAAGGAATGACCCCAGAATGGGCAGGTGCACTTGCAAAGACTTAGGTCTAGCTGGCACAGGAGGAAATACAGTGGAGATGGGGTAGTCCAGACCTCAGCACTACAAGGGTCCTGGAAACTTTGTCCAGTTCATAGCAAAGCTTGTGTCACTTTGTCTTCACTGCTTGGGTACTGCAGGTAATTACACATGGAGGAGAAGCTGTAATTAGCCATGAATAGAAGACAGGACTTCCAAATGACTAGGCCATTCCCAGTGTTCTTCCCCCCTCCCTCCCGCTCAGAGGCAGTGAATGATCCTATCCTGAAGTGCATGTCATGCAGAGCAGACTCTGCTTCTGCCTGGGCAGGTTTTAACAAGAACAAGACTCCTTAGACTTCAGTTGTGAGAAGTGCTGAGCATGCATGCTCATGCAATTCCATGCTTTTTACTTGGGGCAGAAGGTTCTGCTCTCTTGGCAGAGTCACCCAAGATCATGGAAATGCCTTGGCTGTAAAAGCTTCTACCACCACCAGCAACCTTCTTATGTGATGTTGCTGGGGTTTTTTTCCATTCCAGGTTCAATATCTAAACCATGACCTCCAAACCAAGAGGAAGGAGGCCCAGGACTGCAGTGTACTTGGACAAAGCTTGCCAGGAGTTTTCTATTTGTAATAGGAGGGCCATGGAGTGGAGAGTAGACAGGAAGGAAAGCAAAAGCTCCAACCAGCCAGCTCATGGTTCAGATTCTGAAGTATTGTCAGCCAAAAGAAAAGCCTGGGAATACAATCTTCTGCCAAAGATCTCCCACAACAACATGGTTTCAGGCCTCCTTGCCAAACCACAGTAGATGATTGGCATGTTTGGAAGGGGATCATTTCTTTTCCTACTTGTAGGCGTGTTTTGTGTGGGGCTGGTAAGAGAGGCAAATATATTAGAGGGGGGAAATGAGTGTTCAGTCCTGCAGGAGACGGATGTTCTTTCTGTCTAGGGTTTAATTACTGACAGCAGTAAGTACTGTTAGATTTGCAAAGAAATATGGACTTGCTTATTATCACTACAGGTAAGATGACACATGAAAGCTACTTGAAGACTGAAGAAGTAATTCTGCATGTTACACAGACAACATCCTTACAAATGTACATACATAATATATCCCATTAGGCTGAAGGAAAAAAAAATTACTGTTTTCCCATTTCCACCCTTCTAACTGTGCAATTATATTTTTGTATAATGAGAACAGCAAGTAGAGTGAAAAATAAGTGTTGTTGGTTTTACATGTCCAGATACACATATATTGTGTGTATGTGTATGTATACAAAGGGTTCTATTAAAATAAAGTCAGCCTGGCCATCTGTTTGTCTTCTCTGGGAGATTTAGTATTGTCTTGTGCTCTTACTAGCCTCACAATGATCTCAGATAAAGAAACTGCACCTCTGTGAACAGAACAGAAGATATTTATCTATTTGCATATTTGGAAATAAGCATGACCTCGTTTTCCATTCATTGCTCCGTTTTTTTCTTCAGTTTATCTCTGAATACATTTTCTTTGACCATCTCTCTGATGCAGATTAAGTAATCTTAATTAGTGGAAACTCACTAGTTGTTATTAGAACTGTTTAGGCAATGTAAGGTTTCATTTTCTTTTGTAGGCTTCTCATATTCTTAATTGTAGTGACCTTATTCCCTAAAGTATCTGTGCTTCCATTATTAACTCCTATAAATAAATTGTATTTGTAATATACCATCCAAGTCCTAGTCTGAGCTGAAACACTGCAAAACAAACCAAGACAGGGAGGAAACAGTCCTCATGTTTTGTTTTAAAAGAAACTAGAATCATTCAACTTAAAAGTAAAGAAAGCCAAAGACAATATTGCACTGGATTGTCCATTTTGCTGACCCCTCACTCCTCTTGTTCTACCAAGAAGCACAAAGCATGCTCTGAATAAACACCAGAGAGACCCTGCTTTGAAAGGCTGACACACTTGTGGAGTGAATTGAGAGTTAAGGTCAGACTGCCCTTGTGAAGTGCAATGCCAAACCTGGAATCCTGACTATGGGATCTTCAGTTGAAAAAAATTGTAAGTCTGCCCTGAATTTTTCAAGGTTCACTATAGAACAGCACCAACTCATAGAGTTGCAAAACACAAGCAGCAATTACATGGTAAGGGTCTGAATGAAACTGTCACTGCTGCGCTGCTGTAGACGAGCACTGGTGCAGCAAGAGGCATCACTGAGCTGGCATCACCTCACTGCAGCTGATGTAAAAATGTTACTGCATATAGGATCCACTCTATGGAGTCCTCATGCAGGGTGAGGAAAAGAGGGGAGGGGAAGGGGGAAAGAAGCCTGGAAGCAGCTACATGCTCACTGCCATCCAACCATGACTTAAGCCTCCATCCAGATGTGTATGATTGGACACAGAGGAAGAAAGAGCTTGCACCATGGGCAAGGAAAGAAGTGCTGGACTTTATCCTGTGCAGACTGGGGCAGGAAAGAGGCACTGAAATGTCCATGTGACAAAGTGGCAGAAGGAAAGCTCTGCATAAACCTTCATGAAGTGTGGACTAAGTCTTTTGCTTCACTAGGACATAAATAATTCTGTAAATAATTGTTTCTAAAATTAATGTTTTGAATTGTTTCCTATTTTTGTTTTCAGGTTCTATATATGTAGGTGGACCATTTCAGCATGTTGTCTTTTTTGTAGGGCATTTCGTAGGGCCTATTTTTCCCATGCTTCTTATGAGGACTTGAGCCTGTGTTTCAATTTTAAGCAGCACTTTCTCAACATCTGACCCTTTCAGCGTTGCTGCTGGTGATGCTCGGCAGAGTGAAGCAGGGACTGATTCTATACAGAATTACTGTGGGGCAGCTGAGATAGCCCTTGTTGAACTCAAAGCTCTGCTGATGCCTCTTGCCAGGGAAGGGCCTCCCTGTCAGTCTCAGGGAGCCTGGCTGGACACATCCTGCAGGATGTGTTATCAGCACAGCGCCTCTGCTTCCACCACTGGCAGAGCACCGCAAGCACAGGGATGAGCAAAATGCCTGAGTCTGTGCCTGGTGCAGATATGATCCTCTTGGGTCTCCTACTAAATATTTCATTTGAACTAAGTTCAGGGCTCAGCCAGACTGGCTCCAGAGCCCATGAACATAGCCTGCCCATGAATGAGATAACAAGCTCAGCTCAGCTTAGATTGGCTCAGCTCATGCTTTCCAGATCAGCTCAGCTCAGCTCAGCTCAGCTCATGCCTCCGTGAGAGCAATTGCCACCCCAGCTCACTGGGAGTGAGGAATATGCAAGGGACAGCTCACTAGCTTTAGTGGTGTCCCTAAGAAGAAGGCATTTCCTTCTTTTGTGTCAGCTGTTGCTTCTCCTGATAGGTCTTTTTCCCCTCCCTTACAGCATTTCTAGTTGGCTTCCTCCTGAGGCTTTAATAAGAAATGAGGTTGAGGGAGGCAGAAATAAGAACAATTGCACAGAAAGGATATCAGGTATCTGAATTCCTCCTGTGCAGAAAAGTACTTAGCAAATATGGTCAAAAATGTTTTGTGGAAGAGGCTTTATGTTTGATAGTATCCGCTTGTTATAACTGGGACATTTTGCAGGAAATATTGATTATAATGATATTTCACTTTGAACAAAATGGAAAGTAATGAAGCCACCTTCTCACTTTCTGTAAAAGCATCATTTTTCTAATGTTTTGAAATGACAAGCTGATCAGACTGACACCTCTTGGCTCCATTTTAGAGTGGTTTTCATTGCAAATTTTCCTCTTAAATTAAAAATTATAACTGAAAAATGTCAAAATAAAAAGTAACATTTTAATTAGAAACATTTGTAGGGAAGATTCTGAAAATAAACATTCTTTTCTGATCTAATATGGAAAGATTAAAAATCCTGGACTGTCTCTGAGACAGAAATTCTGGCTCCTGCATAGCTCTGATAATATCCAGAGCTGAAGCAAAGCATTGATCCTGGATTCCTTGACCAGTAAAACTGCTTTTGTCTCTGTGTGTGTGTTTTCTGCAGATGGTTTCCATCCCTCTTTATTGTAGCAGTTCCTAATATCAGCCAAAAATATCTGCACAAAAGCCTCTCTTATGTCTCTGGGCTTGAATTCTGGCCAATGTTACATATATGGAGAATAGAAAGCCAGTGTCTTGAATGGCTATTTTTTGCATTATACTGACAGAGCCCAAGCTGGATAAAATGCAGTGTGCAAACTGAAATTGAATGAGCCATAAAGACTGAAATTATTCATTTGGGAAGTATGTTCTGAGTGTCTGAGTGTCACCGACACCTTAGAGATCAGGGAAAAATAAATTTAAAAAAGCATTTTCTCTTTTGTTATTAGTTTTTATCTTTGCTTACTGAACTGTGTGCTGAGAAGCCAGAAAGGTCCAGCATGGGGCAGAGAACATAAAATTTCCATTATGCTGTTGCTCTGTAGCAGCATCTGGTATAGGTGAAGTGCCTTCTAAAAGCAACCTCTGCACAGGGCATGCAAAATATGAAGCAGCTTGAAAACTATGTGGCTTTGTCTCTCATTATTGCAGATATAAAACTTCCTTTCAGACATTACCACAAAAACAGGGGTTCCAGATGCAGTTTTGTAATACAGACTGGCAACAACAAATATATGTATTTTCTAGAAGCACCATTTTCCATTCCAATAACCATATTAAATTCTACAGCTATATGTGTTCCATATTTTAGAATTAATATACCTGATAAGAGGATTGCTTGTCTGAATCCTCTACAGTGCAAGGGGAGAAAAGGTGTGGGTTTTTAGAGTAAGGTATCAATAGTACTTAGGCTTTTCTAAGCTATATGCAATTCTAAAAATCTCTATCTAGTAGTCACCAATTACTTTCCATTGCCTCTAGCTCGTAGGGCAGAATGTACAGCTTGAGAAAGCAAAGCTGAAACCATCTATTCATTACTGTATGGATTTTTGCTGCCTTTCCTTACAATACCAAGAGGTTTCCCATGGCATATATCTCAATAGCCTCTGCTCAGCCGTGCAGGACTCTTTCTGGCAGGTGGGCAGATCTCAGCAGTAGTGCAGCCTGGTCAGCACACAGCTTCCCCAAATGGTTGGGTGCCCCAGCACCAGAGGATGTGGCTGCCTATTGGTGGTTCCTAGACCTCCAAAGCTGTCTTTGCAGTGCACACAGGTGCTTCTTGCTGCAGCCCAGGCAGTGGGATGTGGCTAAAGGGTTGACAGGGATCAGGCGTTGCACTGGTGTGCTAGTGATGATTACAAATTATAGCAAACCCTGTGGTATTTGGAGCATGTGCAAGCTCCAGTTGGGAGATCCCCATCCCTTTTGCTCTGCTGAGCCCAGGGGATCCTGGATCGTGCAAAGACCTGCAGAGTTCAAACTATTTTTTTATCTCTGGATTATGTTTGGGAGAGAATGGTCTCATGCTGAAAGCTTCAAACCAGCATGGAGGAGAGCAATTTGGGCCTGGCAGCAGGATGGGATTTGGCCTTAGAAACACATCCACAAGCCCCAGAGAGAGCCTCACTCTCTGTCCAAATTGCAGTGCTGCTCTAGTGGGAGCCCACTTCCCCCCATCTAGGAGAGTCTACAGGAAGTGATGGCACAAGACAGGTTGTCAGACATAAGGTTTCCAGCACACTGTAGTGACAGGGAATTTTTCTCTGTCATGGGGTCAGGCAGCAGACCCTGTTCCACCCACCTTTATCATTAATGAAACAATAGATGGCATATCTTGCCTGCTATTTGTCTGGGTGGCAAATACACATCAGGAAGGGCATAAAAGGTAGGTGTGGAAAAGCTTGACTGCTATAATTGTCTCCTACTAGCTTAAACATTTCTCCTTATTTTCTGGACTTTGATCCAGACAAAAGACAAGGGAATGAGTAAAGATGTTATCTGGGGTTGGTTCACTTTCTTGTTTTGTGTCCTGTTTGTTGTTTAAGTTTCTATTTTTTAAATTAGAAATGAATATTTATACTAACCAGTATCAATTGCAGTTTTAATGAAAACAAAATCCTTCAAAGCTTTTACCCTTGTTTTAACTTCCACCAGTCCCTAGTGAAATGAACAGGACTAATGCCTTTTTTAATGTTCAGCTCTTTATTAAAAAGATCAGCTAGGCAGGGGTCCCGAACAGAGCTCGCCCCTGTAGTTGTGGCCGAAAGGAAGGAGGCGTGCAGGGTCTGTCACTGAAGTCCAGAGCAGCAGCTGTCCCTTCTTCTTCCCTGTGGCACAACTGGTGGCCAAAAGGGTGAGGAGGTATGGAGTGCAGAGACTGTTGCTGAAGTCCAGAACAACAGCTTTCCCCACTCCTTCCCTGGTGGCAGCCCCAGGGGGCTCTGTCTCTTCCGTCTCCACTTGCCCCAGCCTACTCTAGTCTAGTCGCTTTTATGTGATGGTGAAAGACAAAAGTCAATCAGGGAATGTGTTTCCCCTCTTCCTCGGCTAGAGCATTTGTCTATCCCCCTCTACTGTGTTTAGTTCTTTATTTAGGGGTGTCTTTATCCCCCCAAAAATACTCCCATGATCCCAGGGGGTTTTCTTATTTGCATTTTAGTCTCAGAGTGTTGGTGTAGTGGGGGGGAGGCAGGTTATCTCTAGGCAGTTTAGAGAAAACAGAGCAATTAACTAATTAATATTTCAATATCGGTAGCCAGCAGTCATTCCAGTGTTGCCATGGGAACTAGGAAGGCCCTGCCCGCCTCTCTGGGGAACATCTGGAAACTTTGTTCATTACACCTAGGAAGCTCCCCTCAACAGGCTAAATGCTTAGATTTAAATGACATTTCCTTGTTCACAAAAGCAATGATTTCTTATGTGATTCGTGTCACTGGGAAAAGTGACATAATTCTTGGGAGGGATGGGATCTTGTAGGTTAGGTTATATTAGTCTTGGGTTATCACATGAATCTTCTTATTCTGTGTAGGTTCCTCATCTTTTTTTTTTATGTTTCCATCATATGCCACTGAAGACTTTGATGTGCATTCAGAAGCAGATAGAACTGTGGCGGGCAGTTTCCCTCTCTAGCTTCTGCCTTGCCCTTTCCTGGGAAACATCTGTCTCTGCAATATGGACTGTGGGGCTTCTCCTAAATCCATGCATTTAACTGCCAGGCTTATTAAAGGAGATTTTAATCTGCTTTGATTCATAGCAACATATAGCCCTGCACAATGTGATGGTGAAGAGGTGGCTCAAAAGCCACGCAGTCACCTCAGCTACAGGGACAGCAGTTTTCAGGAAGTGACCGAGTGGACAATGAGAGAGTAGAGATCACTTCAGCAGCAGGACTTCAATCTGACAGTAAATGTGTGGCAGGATCCTTAAAACCTCCCAAGCAAGAAAAGTTACAGGACAGCAAAATATTCATATACTTGTTCCCCCACCAATGTAATGCTTCTTTCCCCCATGAGCCTGCACAAGTTCTTGGTCTGATGACAAGGATGGTGTGGAAAGCTTAAGACATTGTCCTAGGGTGACAGCCATCTTCAGCTCTTTCTTGAATTTTCCAATAACATTGCAGTATAAAATCCAAAGGAGAAACAGCAGCATTGTCTGTCATATGCAGCTTCTGTGAAATTGTGTGACACTAAAGCACAGGCAGGAAAATAAAATCTTGAAAGCTGATAATCCCTGCACTTTGTTGGTTACAGAAAAGCCAGGTTAATCCCAAAATATTGCTGCTGTTTCTGGTGCTGACATACCATCTGCTCTTCTTCATGCTAGACTTGACCGGGTATGAACTTTAAAGCCCTTCTTGTAGATTACGCTTATTTGTGTCTTCAGACATTTTACCTTCTTGTAAACATGCTTTTGCTTTTGGTTGTAGAAACCCATTTGCTTTAATGATGTGGCAATTAGCAGTAGCAGACACTAGGGGCTGGTGTTTGAATTCTTTCTGGAAGAGTTTTGGTGGAGCCTGATGTTAGCTCTCAGGTGCAGCAGTGTGCTCTCCTGCTGGCTTGGCAGTGTGTTTACCTTGTTCCCAAGAGGTAGGCAGAACAAAGACTGCTTAATTTTGGCAGCTGTGAATAGGAATGGGTAAAAAGTCTTGCTGCAAACCAGCAAAAGTGCTTAGAGCAGCTGCCCCAAGAACTGATGGGTAAATCCCCTGCAGTGGGTTGTCTTTTAACAGAAAGTTGTACAAGGATAGTACAGTGCCATTTCAAGAAAGAGGTAATATTAAACCTAGCCAGACTGCAAGTAACCCAAAAACTACTCTGTTTCTATAGTAGGACACATTTTGAATGCAGCTGCCTGACCAGACTGAAATTGAAGTTAAAAAAAAAAAATTATTTTGGCTTAAAGTAAGCAAAATTCCTTTCTGAGATCAGTACTGCACCTTGCTACCGCTGTGCTCCCTCTGAAGCCCCCCCTGGATTTGCCTGCCCGGCAGAGGCACGGTCAGCAGCGGGGGACACTTCCCTGTCTCTTGTGGCAGATTTGGGGAGCAGCTAAGACAGAGCGCTTCGCTGTCTGCCTTGTATGGAGAAGAGGCGGCGTCCGAGAAGATAATGAAGGAGTCGACTCATGGCCGGGGAAAAGTCTCAGGTTTATTGTATGCTCAGGGGAGCTCTGAGTTCCATGTCCCTGTGGCCGAAAGTGAGTCACATGGCTTTTGTAATCACCTTAAGTACTGGGGCGGAGACAAGGGGGAAGGACGCCCACCGCCCAATGGGGGAATTCGGGGGAGTGGAAGGCAGAGGGACAGACAGAAACAGAAACCAGTGGGGGAAGGTTAAGGGAGGGACCCCTGGCCTTTGTCCACTCACTCGATGCCCAAGGTGGAAGATTTTGGGGGAGTGGGATTAGGAGCTGTGTGATGGACAAGGCACCAGGGAGGGATGGCATTGAAGGAGGGGCGGGAGAGCTCAGGGTGGAACCATTGGGAGAAAATGGGGGGTTAGCATTACAGAACTGTTAGCATTACAGAACATTAACATTACAGAACTGTTACAAAGATATAAAAACACAATACAACACCTTGCTTTAGAAAGCATGCTATTTTTGAAATCTTCTATAGCAATAAAGCAATTTATTTAAACTCCTTCTAGCAACCCACAACACAATTTTCCTTTCTCATTACAAGTGTATATAACAAACACATCACCCAGGATTTTTCTGTGTATGCAGACATGAATACAGCTTCCCTAACTAATGGGATTGCCTGTTTTATGCCAGATACACACTTAACACATACATTTGTAATGCAATTATTGATGCAATGGATTAAATATGGGAACTACTAAACCCCAGAAGAAACTAATTTTCAATCACTGATATGCTAGAAGGATTTGTGTAAACTCGGAGGAACTAGTGCAACAAATAAAAAATGTAAACTGTGACAGTGTTCCTTGATTTATCAAAATTATTGGAATAAGTCTGTATGCCAAAAATAGACCACTTCAAAGCTATATTAAACCACAGTATTTTAAATAAACATAAATGCAAGTGTGTGCAGAAATTATGTTAAAAGAACCGTTTTAAGATTGCAGAGTCCCTTTACCAAAAAATCGGGAAGTGTCAGAATTACAATGATTATCAGGAGATAAATGTCCGCTCCACTGTGTTTATGTATCATGGCATAGTTTTTAATGACACAGCTGCATATAGATTTTTTCCAAAGGACCATACCTCATTCATCATGCAGGATGGATGTTGCTCACTTAATCAACAGTTATTCAGTCTCTTGTTTACTCCATATTACACAGATGAGAGGACTCAAGCCTTATTTGCTGCACACTATTCAAACCCTTCTCTAAAGACAGAATTTTCAGTTGCCTCCTGGGCTTTTCTATTGAGCTCATCCCTTATGTAGTAGCTGAGCACTTTGCAATGAATGCATTTATTTATACAAGACCCTTGTGAGAATGAGAGATATTATTAGGCCTATTTTATTGATTCACAGACAAAATTCTCCTTTTTCAGTCTGAGGCACCTATGGCCAGATTTTTCCAGTGTGCTCAGTTTTATCTGTTTAAAACAGAGTTCAGGTCCTATTGAGCTCCGTTGCAGCTGGAATACGCATCATTTCAGGAAATCAGGCTCCAGAATGTGAAGTCAGATACCCAGAATATAAAACACAGAGAATTTCTTTCTGTTTAGAGGAACTTTGCTTTTTGCTGTTCCTGACTTCTTGTCCAATCCATTCCTTCTCCCTGACCCCTTCCCCTATCCCTGACTGCTGCCCTGTGTCCTCTCAGGCACAATGAAGGGAACCAGGTTCAGGCATGGCCATTAGCTGACTGGGCAATGCAAAAGGCAGAACTCAGAAGGTGAACAGCAAGAAGGGGCTTGAAGGAGGGATGTAGAAACTTTGGTTGTGTAGGCATGGTTTAAGAAAAGCAGTGTTCAGATGGAGTACAGTGTTCAGAGTTCATACTTGTAAGGGAGATCAAAGAAAACAATACAAGCTTCTGTGCTACTTAGCAGTAAAAGAATGAACAAGAAAAACGTGGACCCATTGCTGAAAGGGGCAGGTGATTTAGTGAAAGGAGATGGATATCAGCCTGGGTATAAGAGAATATATTTCCCAGTGAGAACAGTCAGGCTGTGGAGCTGGTTGCTGAGAGAGGCTGAGCAGGCTACATCCTTGGAAGTTTTGAAGGAGGCTAAATGGATACAGCACTGATAAGCTTCACCCGACTTCTTGACTAACCCTGCTTCCAGAAGGAGTTTGGACTAAGGAAATTCCTAGTGTCTTTCCCACAGAATTACCCTGCAGTTTCCTCACCATTCTATTTCACAAGCATGTTTTTCCCAATAAACAAGGTTGCATCGCGGTTTGGGGTTTAGATTAGGGGTTCTGATCTGTTAGCTAGCCGTGATCTGTGTACCCCTGTGCACCCCTTCTGTCTGTTCCCCTTTCCCCCCCAACATGGCTGTTCACTCTGGGTCCCTGGCTGTTAGAGCTTTCGCTGTCACTACTGTGACCACTCCCCATCCTGCCCGGAGGGTTCAGTGCCCCTCACTCTGAATGCCCATCCCCTGTTCACCCCAGTGCCCGGGGTCCGCCCTGGTCACGTCCCCGTTGGGTGCCGTGGTCCACGTCATCGCCGTGGCACCTGCCTCCATTGGGCGGGAGGGCCCCTGGTCTCCTCACCCCATCCCCAATATAAACCCGCACCTCAGAGTGCCTGACGCTGTTTTTCCTCACGCGTGAGCTGGGAGCGGGTCGCGGGGCCTCAGCGCAGCTCCCCATGACAATAAAGGATTTTCAGCCTTCCACACGTGGGGAATCCAGACGTTCCTTCGCTCTTTACTGGTGTCTCTTGCTTGTAGTGGCAAGGAACTTGCTGGCACCCCCACCCGGACATCGGCATGGAGCCGAGTCCGGAAACACGCAGTGATCCTGGGTCCTGGAGACAGGCAGTACCGCTCTAGGTGCCGGAGCTGCCCGGGGACCAGGAAAACACAGCGAGACGCCACGAAACAACTCATCTAAGATTTTACTCTGTTCTTTTTAACATTTGAACTGCAGTCCTTTTTTCAGAAACTTAACTGCAAGAATCACACTTTAGTCCTGGGTTGGTTTATGTCCAACAGGGCCAACATTTGGCTTTTACTTAAATTTTCCCTGCACATATGAATTGAGAGATTCTCTTTTTCTCTTGCAATGGGTTACAATGAGGTGAAATTTGGGAATTTTTTTTGTGGGAAAATTACATTCCTGACATGAAGATCATAGTTTCTTTAAAATAGGAGCAAAAGGGTTCTTTTCAATTTGAGGTTAGGTGAATGTGCCAAAAAACAAAAAACCAAAACCAATCAACCAATCAACCAAAAAAAAAAAAAAAAAAAACCAAACCAACCCCCCCCAAAACCAAAAAAAACCCAAAACCAAACCAAACAAACAAAATCACCCCCAAAAAAATTTCCAAAAATACAAACAAAAAACGCCAATGCCCAATGGGGATAATTTTTTTTCCCCCTAACCTCAGATAAAGAGTAATCATATTAACCACAAATAAAGAAAACCACTAACCACCACCACCACCACCACCACTAATGATGGGAATACTTTCACAAAATAGTTGTAGCCTCACAAAACTGTAAGCAATAGAGGTACTATCTGGTGTTGAGAAGAGTCTTAAAATATATTGTGATCTCCAAGTCACCTAGGACAAGGGGTTTTGTAGGAAACTTTCTTCACATTACTTTCCTGTCATAAAGATACAGCAAGCAGGAAACACACTGCCAGAAAAGAATGACAAATCAAAACCTGCCTCAGCTGTGGTTCTCTTGAGTGCACAGCCTGAAGCATCTCCTTGTTCTCACAGAAATATTTCTGCTTTTCTCTTTTTGTGTGCAGTATTGTGGATCAAATGAAAAGAAGAAAACTCCTTAAGAATTTTTCTGTCTATAAAAGGATTTCAGAAATTTCAACGTGCATTGCCAATAAAGATGTAGTTTAAAGGTTTGAAAATAGAAAAGATTGCATAAGTGTAAAATTGTACCCTATCGATTTCTTGCTCATTTTCTCTCAACCAATAGAATGGTTTTAAGTTTCTGTGAGGGCAGAGGACGTTATTTCTGTATGAGTGCAATTTACTTTAGTTGTGTATAAGCATGTATTTAGTTATGTATAAGCATGCATATACACACACACACATACGAACACATGGGACTAAGCAATTACACTGAGCTAAGAGAAGGCACATTTACCTGAGGAACACATTAGAGCAGACATTTCTCACTAACTAAGCCAATTTTAAACTCATTAAGGTTTTTCACCCTTCAGGAGATGCAGTGACATAAATATCACTTCCTTTGTTAAATGCTTATTGAGGTAGATGCTGAAATCCATATTACCAGTTACCTGTCTTCCAGAGTGGAGGTCCCTGCAGAACCAGTGTCACTGCTGGGAAGCTGAAATCCTCCTGTACTTCCAAGAACCTGTACATCCCTTCTCCACTCCTCTCCTAACATTACCATTTTTTAACATGAATAGCACTCTCAAAGTGGATGTACATGGGAGTCCAATGAGATTGCTGGGATCTAGATGGGGCTGCTAAACCTCAGCTGCTCAACAAACAACCAAGGCATTCAAGTGTGGCCAATATAATATTGACCAACACCCTCAGGTTTTAACATTTACAACTTTGGTCACTGTGAGCAGTGATGATGCCCTTTCTAGCCCACAGGAAATAAGTTGGGAGACCACTTTGTCCCTTTCTCAGATGGGTTCACAGTTTCATGCTGAGCCATGCCCTGCAACATGTCTGAAATTCAGCTGGGAGGTGAATGAATTAATGCATAGATGTCACAGCAGGCTTAATCCCTGTAACTTTAATTTCCTTTACCTTTATAGTCTAGCAAAAGGAAGATGTAACTTTTAATTTTTTTTTAAAGTAATGAATCCTGTGGCTGTAAGAGATGGCCTTCATTGAAGTAACTTTTTATTTACTTTCAAAAAAAAAGAAAGCTTTAGGTTTATTGGAATCATTCAGTGAAAAAGCACAGAAAGAAGAGGTCATCCACTTATCTCTCATTTCCTCTGCTTCTTTTCTACCCCCTCATATGGTTTGAAGGGGACTTTTTGACATCTGGTCTTCAATTTGGGGCTGTTTTTGGCACTAATTTTTAGTTTCACAGGGAGCATTTGAACTCTTGAATAGCATTTCTCTTATCTTCATGGCATCAAATAGCTACTGCTACAAAAGTGATGAAATAGAGAGAGTACTTCCCAGCTAAGGCAACTGCTGCTGCTAACCTGCTTTTTGTACTGAACACTGAGTCATGCATTAGGGTCAAAGCAAGATTTATTTATCTGAGTTAGAAGAAATAAATAAAAATTGAGAACAAACATACAGTAGTTATTGACAATTGGTACCTAACAAATTATATTTTTGAGTTAGCAAGGATTCATATGTGCATTGAGTAACTTTTTTCCTAAGTACAATTGCTCTTGGAGACATCTGTGATGGTACTAATTCTATAATTATAACCCTCTCTATCTCTTAAGCCTCTTCACTTCCTGCTTGATAATTTTGCATCTTTGGAGAAATCCAAGAAAAAGATCTCTTTTTTACAAGAAGGAAGGACCATATGCATCATGAGAGTCTCACTGACAGGTGAGACGTGGCTCCTTAAACCTGTGGCCTCATAGTCAGTTTACAATTTTGAGAGGGGCACACACAGTTTGTCAGACCTTGCTGGTGACTTGGTAGGGACATTTTTCAGGGTTTTTACTTGTCAAAATCCATTAAAATGATTAAAGCATTTAATGGACAATTTTATTTGTTACAATGCTGCTTGCTGTTTGTGGATTCCACTTGGCCAAAGGCCATCAAACCATCCCACCCACAGGGCTGGTATGGGATCTTGCTGTGAAGATGAAGGTGCTGGAAAGTCATGTGGCTCTGTGTTCCCAGAGAGCTCATGTTGGGGAAGAGAAAGGAAAATATCCAGGCTTGAAAGGTTTCTTCAAATGGTAGGTAGATAGCTGAGGAAAGGTTTGTAGCTGGAGGCTGTGCAGTGAAGGGAAGAAAGATTCACAGTAGTTTTCAGTGATAATCTTGTTCTTTTTTTTTTAAACACACATCTTTGTGTAGAAGAAAAGAGGAATAAGGGGCAGGATGGTAGTATAGAAAGCAGTGAATGCTAGAGAAAAGGTAAATCAGTTATGCCTACTTACTGTAGTACAAACATATAAGATAATAGGATATTGGAAACATGTCTGTCAAAGCAAAGAAGCCACAGAGAAAGGCAAGGTACAAGTGAGAGTTACCTATTTTCTGAGTTCAATATCCATAAAAGGCATTCATGAACAAGCCTAGACTGTTATTTTTAAGGTCTGCAATACAGTTATTGCACATCATATTGATGCCAGGGCAGAGGTGACTGGGATTTTTAAAGGGACAAAAATGCACTAGCTCAAGGTGACAACTCAATTGTCTAAATCCATTCAAACATGCTACAAAGGCAAAGAGGATATGAGCGACATCTTTGTAACATGGTAACCCAAGGCCCCTCTACCAGCTCTTGCAGGTAGAGACAGGGCCTTAGGCCTTTGCCTTGTGAGAAGTATGTGTTTCAAGGAGGGGCTGCTGTGGAAGCAGGAAACCACCCTGTGCAGTCAGCAATCCCACAGGTCCCCACGAAAGGCTGTTCTTGGGCAGAGAAGAAAAAAGGTCCTAACCATGCAACAGGGAGGGTAGAAAGCTTGCTTGGGCTTGGGCTCTATCTTCACGCTGCCTCATGCAGCAATACAGCTCTTGTGGGATGCATTCTGCAGCTTCCACAAAACCCTTGTCCAGTTTTGCAATGACAGCTGACAAAGGGCAGAGGGCTGTTGGGAGTTATTACTTCTGCAGACCCTTGATCTGAAGGGAAGTGAGTGAGATGCTGCCCAAAGGGCCTAAAAGGGAGTGCAGGTTTATAGAGATGACATTTCACCTTATGGGAAGCAAAAGGAAGGACATGATGTAATCACTTCTGGATATTATCTTAAAGGCTCCTGGACTCTAGTGGAATGTAGAAAAACATAGACTGTCAGGAGTGAGGTAGTGGCATTTAAAGGATATCACTGCTGAATCTGGCTGGGGAGCAGAGCAGCACAGGCACTTTTTTCCAAAAAACCTGATGTGAGCTTCAGGATGTTCTTGAAATGGACACTCAGAGAAATAAAGAGCTCAGAAATTATGCTACTTGGGAGCTTTGATTGGAATAAATTATGACCAGGAACATTATCTTTCGTAAAACAAGCTCTTTTTGGTTCAAAACCCTTCTGCTCCTTGTGAAGCATCAGAGAGCAGTAGAATGACTTTGGTATAAACTTATTTATTTCCAGACTTCTGGTAGGCTGCAGTGCATTATAGCTACTGAACCAGCTTTTATCTAAGGTTCCTGCAATTGAGCAATTAACTTTCTGACTTCTACACTAAAGCAATTCATGTAAACAGATTATGGGTATGAAGCAAAATGCTTAGCAAGTCATAAATTGTGAATCAGTTGTTGATTTGTCCTTTTTTGCTTCTTTTATTTTCTGAACAAAACATAAATTTTCTGTCTGTAGTGGGACTTTTTTTTCCTAATGTATTGAAATGTGTGTCTCTTTGGGGTGTAGAAGAATCCCCAGAAAGAATCTCAACCCCTGGCAGTTTACCATGAGGGGTGAGAGGATGCCTCTAGGAAACAGGCATCTGGGGAATTGTTACAAAGAAGGTTCCATTGGTCACGATGGAATATAAATTTTTTAGCAGGAAAATATTACCTTGCATGTACCACAAACAAGAAAATGTGGCTGTGTAGTTAATATGAGGTAAGTCAGGCAATATAAATTAATCTCCTTTCTTATCCTTCCTACTTCACTGAGTAGCCAAGCCAACAGGATAAGTAATGTATCTCCTTTGCATGATGATATCTCCAATCCTGTGTCCTTACTTTGTAGAGCTCAACAGTATTGCCATATAAGGTGTCATCAATATCATAGAAGCTTGTCCCTTTTGAATAGATGGGACACCTTCAGAGTCCCTGAAGATACAGACCTTGTTTAATTTAGACCTTGGCTCGCAGCTGCCAGAGCTACCTCGATGGTAGTTCCTGGAGAATACTAATATGCCTATTGACTACTTCTAAGACTGGTCCTTGCACCCTCCCCAGAAGATATTGCACTATCAAGATTACAGAACAGAACATGATAAAAAGGACTTCTCTGACTCCTTTGACTGCTTAATAATTAATTATATGACCTCTGTTTAGAAGAAAAGCCAAGCTAATTAATGCACAATTCAATAGATCGTATTGCCTATAATACAACTATGATGTATTATGTAAATTTAGGAAATATGAAGATTGAGTGTGGATAAAATGTTCCATTGTGCACCATCACAAGGATTATAAGAGCACTTCTTTGCAAATGTCTTCACTCATTCATTGTATGTCACCCTGCATCACTATGTAATCATGTATAATTGCTTGAAAAAACACTTAGACTTCTGGCCCCTTGGGGTGCAACTGAGTTGGAGAGAGACAAAAAAAGGTCAGTGTTTGAGCAATGACTGAAATTTTCTGCAGTAGTACAGCATGTACCCTGGAAGTAGAAGTGTTTCTGCAATACCTCCCGCAGGAGGGCTCATCCCAGTTGTCTACATCCTACGGACCTCTAATCCAAATTACATAGTTTTAATCCAAACTTGAAACCTTTTCTGCCACCTATTGCTTTTGCATTATTTTTGTCCTATTATCTGAAAAAAAGTGCTTCTGATCAATTAAAACTCAGAAGTGTCATCTATCAAGTTTCTGAAAGCAATTAAAAAAACAAAGTCTTCCCAATGTCAAAAGAAGTAAAACAAATGCTGTTATCTCCATTTTCAATGTAGAGATGTGGAGGGAAAAGTGGAATTAGTTTTCTCTGGGTGTAGGGTTGTTACAGGACTGAGGATGGTCTGTTATTGTTGAATCCTACTTTGCATTCGACCAACATCCATGGTCTTAAACTCTCTCATGAATTTATACATTGTCTCTGTGGCAGGTTGGGCTTTTTTTTTTTTAGGTACTCTTACATGCACAGAATTGACTTTCTGTGGTGGTCAGCTGGAACCTTTTGGCAGTTAACTAAGCAGTTAGTGTAGGAAGAGAAGATAGGGTCCTTTTCCTTTATGAATCTTTCCAAAGGTGTGGACTATCTCATTAGTTAACTTTGTTATTTGACAGTTGTGAAAAGTATCATGAGGTCTGAATGACTGCAATTACTACTCACCTTGTTCTCTGTGCCTTGACTCAAATGCCTTTAGGTAATTTGCAAAATCCCGAAATAAAGACTGATATGCAAACACCATTCCTGAGATAAATGGCAACAAATGTTCTGTATTACAGGCTTTATTTTTGAGGCACTCAGATAACACAGTGATTGGTGTCTGGTTAGACAGATGGGATTTTATTATTTTTCTCTGATCCTTTAAAGTTGGATATTCTATTTTGAAAACAGAATTGACCCCTAGTCAGACTGCTCAAACCAGGGGCTTTGAGAGAGGCTATTTCAGCATTACAAAGGCAGGCAAAATGCACAAGAGTGGTGAGGGCTAAACTGTACTTGCCTCAAGGAGTGCCAAATGACACACAAAGTCTAGACCATACAAAGCCTAGGCTCAATATGTCCTGTCTGGGTGAGTTAGTAGTTAAAGTTATCTGTCTCTTGGTGGCAGGTCCCACCAGCCAGCGGTGATCAGGGCTATGTGTCAGCTTTTGGGTTATTGGCTTTTGCCTTCATCAGGAGCCCTGTGCCTGCAAACCTTCCATGCTGCAGTGCTGACCATGACCCTGAGACTATGCACAGGAACCACCCTGGTAACTGTATTCAGGAAAGAGCAAATCAACATTCACACCATCCAGGCTGACATCTGGCCAAGTTGTGCATCCACAGTCCCAAATCAGAGCATTCCATGCAAATATGAAAACTCTTTCAAGGTCAACACTTAGTTGTTCACAATCATACCATTCAAGTCAGAGGAGTGGTGAGAATTAGCTGCGTCTCAGATGTAACTGCCTTTTTTCTTCATCCAGCTTTGCTAGATGTTTCTCAAGTAGTGTTTTTGTTGTGAATTTGGAGTGATATCCCAAAATGAGGAAACCACCAAGTTATTCCTGGTTAATGCTTGGTTTTCTCTCTAGACTAGCAATAACCCCATACTTATACCACTTTCCCTTCCCTGTTCCCACAGAAGAGTAGTCTCTAACTTTGTAGTTGCAAATCCAAATCTGAAATCTATTACAAGATCCTTTCCCCACCAGACAGTGGTTGGCCCTGTAGCAAAGTTCCATGTTGCATGATTTGAACAATAAAATATTCTTTCATACATGAGGTTTAATGGCCTGAAGATATCCATGGCAGGCCAACGGTGATGAAAATGTTGCAGCCATCATCTGTTTTGGTTTTGGTAAGAGAGTCAGAGGTGTCAACCTAGATGTGTGTGGGGGAAAAATTATGTTTTGCATGCTAAAATTACAATAGAATACTTGGACTATGCTGTAAGTTCCTTCCTTCCTTCCTTCCTTCCTTCCTTCCTTCCTTCCTTCCTTCCTTCCTTCCTTCCTTCCTTCCTTCCTTCCTTCCTTCCTTCCTTCCTTCCTTCCTTCCTTCCTTCCTTCCTTCCTTCCTTCCTTCCTTCCTTCCTTCCTTCCTTCCTTCCTTCCTTCCTTCCTTCCTTCCTTCCTTCCTTCCTTCCTTCCTTCCTTCCTTCCTTCCTTCCTTCCTTCCTTCCTTCCTTCCTTCCTTCCTTCCTTCCTTCCTTCCTTCCTTCCTTCCTTCCTTCCTTCCTTCCTTCCTTCCTTCCTTCCTTCCTTCCTTCCTTCCTTCCTTCCTTCCTTCCTTCCTTCCTTCCTTCCTTCCTTCCTTCCTTCCTTCCTTCCTTCCTTCCTTCCTTCCTTCCCTCCCTCCCTCCCTCCCTCCCTCCCTCCCTCCCTCCCTCCCTCTCTTCCCTCCCTCTCTTCCCTCCCTCTCTTCCCTCCCTCCCTCTCTTCCCTCCCCCATTCTCTCCCCCTTCTTCCAAAAAAAAAAAGAAGAGTTGAATAGAGATACTTTTTCAATTTCAGTGAGACAGCCCCCCCCCTTTTTTTTTTTTTCTATTAATTAATTTAAGCAGAGTGACATGGTTTTAGAGGTCACACCATTGAATTTTAGACAGCTGAGACAAGTCTAATTTAGCTGGCCTGTCTACATGGGCCTACTGAACAATCAGTGGAAGCAGAGATGCCTTTGCAGGGGCACCTGAAATTTGAGTCAGCTCCTGGAGGAGTTGTCTTTCTGGCTTAGTTATGTTGAGGCTTATGAACACTCAGTGCTGGTGAAGACCCTAATTTCACCTGAACATTAATATGCTTCTATGTCTTTCATGCCAGTTATTTTTAATTTTCTCATAATCTTCTAACATTTTGATAAAAAGAAAAAGCAAACTCTGATAGTTAAGCAATATTGTAAACAGTATTTCATTTGGCTGCATTTCTCTCTATTTTTCTGGCTAAAATTATTTGATAAAATTTGTGAAGGGTTTTTTTGTTGCCTTGGATCTCTGTTTTCTATCAAAGTTAGCAGTCTGCTGTCAAAATATTCAAGGTTAAAGCCAACTATAGAATGAAGCAGATAACTTCTGTTTTTCCCATCGTTTTTGGACAAACACAAATTTCAGTTACTCAGGCTGTTAACTTGGCATCTTTTACCAGAGGGGAATTCAGAGAGCATATGAATAAAACGCCAGATAAACAGAGGAGTATCTTCCCCCTTTTAGGATGCCAACCACACCTTAGTCAATCTCCTGTGAGGGAAGATAGTTGAGTATACTAATGACAAAATGGCAAATGTGCAAACTCCCTAGAGGAGCACTTAAAAAGCTACTTCATCGCAGCAGTGTGACACGGACATGAACAGAGGAGTGTTCTCTTCAGATTCCAAGCAGCCATCAACTTGACTGCACATTTCTACCTATGTGAGTTACAAATTAGTGGCAAATATATTTGAAAGCTAGTCATTACCTCAATCAGTCAATTATTCAAAAGATGTATCATTGTGATTAGTTGTTCTCAGTTAATTGCAAGAAGAATAAGTAGCTAATAAAGGAGTACCATCATTCATATAATATGGATTTTCATTGTTTTGGAGACACTAATTTTAAAAGTCCTTTGTATCTATATATTGAGAAAGCACCCAAAACCACTTTTGAAACAACTTTTTTCAGGTTACAGGCAGTGTTTTACTCTCTTCTAGTTCTTTCAGACAAACTTATGCTTCTGCCATCTTCTCAGCAGTGTTGAAAAATAATGAAATGATCTTCAAATGTAGTCTTAGCAGTGAATTGAGCTACGAAGGTTGAGTGAAGTATGATTAGGCCACTTGCTGCTTTTAATCACTTCACTCCCATGCAAATCTAAACTGATGTCAGAAACTGGCAAAGAAAGATGGGTATGTCAAAGACATTGTATTTCATTCCTATAAAAACACAGTTTGCTCTGAAATTACAGATGCAATACTATAGGATATCATAATTCTCCACTCTACAATTAGCGCCTGAAGGAGAATGCGTAGTAAAGGCACTTTTAAAAACAAGATTGTGCCAGTTCGTTCCTTATATTTTGTATACCTTGTATTTTCTTCTCAGCACCTTCAGTCTGACTTGTTAGATCTTTATAGCTCAGTCACATTCCCAAGTTTGAAAAACTCTGAGAAAATATGACGATCCTCATGGGTCAAAAAAAACATTGTCACACCCCAAGAGGCATTTGCAAGTCCCACCCAGTGTGCCTGGCTTCCCCCCACAGGGTCAAGCTGAGGACAATAACCCACCATTGGATGATGGAGCCACTAGAGACGACCTTTTAGAAGACTTTCCCCTTCTCGCCAACTCTCCCAATATTTTAAAAACTGTATGATTATCTAAGGTTTTTGGTTATAATATTTTCATTTTCATTTCACCTCTGTCTTAACTCTGAAAGTCTCTCTTGATTCCTGTTCCACTTCTAGCTGCCTTCGGCAACAACTCCATTAAAGTACCCTCCACTTATTTATTAAAAGAAAAAAAAATTGAAAAAGCCCAGTTAAATCTCAGTAGACTATGATCATCTTTAACTTAGCACAGTCTAGTGGTTAAAGCAATATAATAGAAGGCAGGAATATGTGCACCTGACAAAAATTCCCTCAGAAAATCATATAAGCCCTATATCACAGCTTCTCTACATGTAAGGTAAGATTTATACCTGAAACCTAGGTGTTGTGAAACATCTATATATGGCATGCATTATTTTGCCCCTCTTCGTTTCCTTATTATGGCTGTTGAATACTAATTACATGACTTGAACTCATTGTTTTAGTGAGACTCCTTGCATGATTTCAGAACAAAATAACCCTTCATTAACTGTTTTTCTTTCTCCATTGTACCCAATAAATAAAAAACATTAGAGGAACACAGAAATCCTGCTGTATTGAACTAGTGGTACCTAGTCCATTAATGCTTTAATCATAAAAAACATAGTGGATATATAGTTTTCAGATTGATTTTAAAGAGATCTTTTCCAAATAATGAGAGGAATAGAAACCCTTGTACATTCAAACTGATCTTCTTCAATGCATAGATCAAACTACAGCATTGTGCTGGATTCTTTGTAAAACTGTGTAAAAGTCTTCAAGTTTCATTTGCATAAAGCTCTGCAGAAAAGTGAAATTTTTAGGGCTGATTTGAGCATTTCTGGTCATTTTGTCTGGATGGATGTGACACTAGCAAAATTGCACCACCTCTGATTTCACATTACTGCTATTGTCTTTGTTCTATTTTCTTTCTTTTTTTTTTAATATTTCATGAGGCAAGCATGGAAGGACACTGATGGGAGGTATTTGTCAGGGGAGGCATTACTGCTGCTAAGAAGGTAAAATACATGTCACAGCTGAAAAGAGGGACTGGTAGATTTAAGTGGATACATCTCCATCTCTGATACTGGGTAGATGGAGGGTAGGAGAATACCGTGTTGTAGATGATAAACTGTTGTAGACACAACAACTACATCATTCCCCTTGTACACCAATACAAGGGAAATGGACTAAATTAATTATTTTGGAAGCTGATGTACTCAGGATATGAACAAATTGGGGTAGTCAGAACCAAATTACACCCCTATTGCTATTCCCATTATACAGCACTTCAGGAATCACCACACTAATGAGACTCAACATCTTCCTCCTGGCTTTACAAAAGTCCCTTTTCAGGCCAAATTTATTATCTCCTCACACTTCTTCCTGCTGGCACACTCCTGAAGCAGAAGCAGATCAACACTAAGCTCAATAAGTGCAGTTGCTGCAAATGCTCATATTTGTTGTGACAGTCATTCAGTGGGATTTGAAATGATGGCATATTCTGAGCTCCCTGAGCATTTTCTTGCACAGGCCCTGTGGCCTGACTGAGGCCAGTCTTACTCACTAATCTTACTTCTCTTTGCCCAGAAGGCTTTACACCTGTATGACTAAATTAAATATTCATTTCTTTTTCTGCAAAAGCATACCTTCTTAAGCTGGAAAACAGAAGCAATGAAAAAGTGATTGGATGAATTTGTTTTAATTACTTTGTGTAATCTTGGATTTAATGTCATTTAGAGAAACTTAAAAGAAATTCTGAATTATTTTTCCTTTTTCTTCCTTCCTACGCTCAGTTTTAACACTGGAAAGAACGAATTTTGTCTCTTTCACAAAACAATTCTAGCAAAAATACTTAACCTATTTTAAACACACTTGCATTTATTTTATCAGGAACTCCTCTTCTCCAGATGCATTTGCAAATACATACAAAACTCCATCCATTTACTATGAATTAGACAAATACTCACAACATAAACTTAATGTGTAAAAGATTCCCTCTAAATCAAATCCTTCTTGGATATTAGAGCAGGCACTCCAACAAAGAGAAAAGAAAATAAGAAGAGTGTGTGACATAAGAACCTGAATAAACAAAAACTCTGGCATGCTAAAATTTGGAAGAGTGGGGAGAAAACAAGTCAAAGGCCTCTCTCTTGAAATCTCTCCTAACTGGCAAATCACTTCTATATCACTATGGTATTGCAGCACCATGAGGAGACAGATGGTCCCTAAAGCAGCCTGCCTCCAAACAATTCACTATATTTCAGGCCAAAGCAAATAACCTGGCTTCTGCTAGAAAACTACCCAAACCCCAGAACATTTCCTGGTAAGCATGTCATCTGCTTCCTCTTCAAAGCACTATGAAACAGACAGGAAAAAGAGTGAATTTTTACTCTTTTTTCAGAGAAGAACAATATAAAATATATATGATAATCATTGAATTTTTTAGATTAATAAAGACATTTCAGATCATCAAGTGCAATCATTAACCAGACACTGCCAACTCCACCACTAAACTATGTCCCTTGAGCACCACACTAATCCCCCACTTGACTACAACCTCTTTTCTGGTACTTGTAGACAACAACAAGGTCTTCCCTGAGCCTTCTTTTCTCCAGGCTAAACAGCCACAGCTTCCTTAGCTGCTCCTCATCAGATTTGTGCTCTAGACCCTTCACCAGTTCCATTGCCCTGGTCCTGCTGGTCACATTATTTTTGATACAGGCCAGGGTGCTTTCTGTCCTTCTTGGCCACCTGAGCACACACTGGCTCATGTTCAGCTGCTGTTGACCAGCATGCCCAGTTCCTTCTCCTGTAGCCCTGCCTGGAGTTGCTGCAACCCAAGTGCAGAACGCAGCATTCGGCCTTGTTGCACATCATACAATTGGCCTCAGCCCACGGTTCCAGCCTGTCCAGATCCTTCTGCAGAGCCTTCCTGTCCTCCAGCACATCAACGTTCCCACCCAGCTGGGTGTCATCTGTGAACTGACTGAGGGTGTGCTCAATCCCCTAGTCCAGATCATTGATAAAAATATTAAACAAGACTGGCCCCAGTACTGATCCCTTGTGACTATCTGCCAGCAGAAGGCAGCACATTTATGCCCCACTCTGAGCCCAGCCAGACAAATTTTTCAAATTTTTACCCAGAGAAGAGCATGCCCATTCAAGCCCTGAGCAGCCAGCTTCTCCAGGAGAATGCTGTGCAAATTGGTGTCAAAGACTTTGCCGGAGCTCAGGCACACAACATCCACAGCCTTTCCCTTACCCATCAGGTGGGTCAGCCTGTCATAAAAGGAGATCAGATTACTCAAGGAGCACCTTCCTTTCATAAACCTGTGTTGGCTGGACCTGATACCCTGATTTTCTGATACATGTATGTGATGGCAGTCAAGATGATCTGCTTCATGATCTTCTCCAGCACCAAGGTCATGTGGACAACACTGTGGTTCCCCAGATTTTCATTCCAGTCCTTCTTGTAGATGAATACTACATTTACTAACTTCTGGTGAACTGGGACCTCCCCAGTTAGCCAGGACAGCTGGTAAATGACAGAAAGTGGCTTTTCAGCCAGCACCCTCAGTACTCTTGGGTGGATGCCACCTGGTCTCATAGATTTGTGTGTGCCTTAAGTGGCATGTTAAATTGCTGACCATTTCCTCTGGTTTTAAGGAGTCTTCCTTCTGCTCTCTTTCCTTCTCTCCCAGCTCGCCGGGGCTGGGTTCCTGAAGAACAACTGGTCTTTAATAGTAAGACTGAAGTAAAGGAGACATGAAGCACCCCAGCCTGTTCCTCAGCTTTTGTCCCTATGTTTCCCCTACAGCCAATAAAGGATGGTGCTTATCCTTCGTCCTCCATTTGTTCTTAATGTATTTATAGAAATTTGAAAATTGTCTTCTCCAAAACTAGCCAGATTAAATTCTACTTGGGGTTTGATCCTTCAAATTTTCTCCTGGTATAATCTCATAATATCCATGTAGTCCGCCCGTGTTCTCTGCCATTTCTTTTAAAGTGCATGAGTCCCTTCTTTTAAAATGCACTTTTTTTCCTGAGTTTCAGACAAAATTTCCTGTTTAGGCAGCCTTGTTATTTGAGGACAGCCTGTTCTTGTGCCTTTAAGATTTCCTTCTTGAAGACTGTCCTGCCTTCCTGGACGCCTTCCCCCTTCAGGACAGCTTGCTAAGGGACTCTGCAAACTAGTGTTTTCTAGAGAGGCCAAAGGCTGCCCTTCAGAAATCCAATCTCCTTACTTCTCAGAGAATCAAAATTGTGATTACTATGCCCAAGAGAAGCCCCAAGAACCAGCCCTTCCCCATTCACAAACAGCAGGTCCAGTGGGATGCCTTCCCTATTTGGCTCACTCACCAGCTGTGTCAGCTGCATATAGAACATTTTTCCTGCCTCTTCATCCTGGTTAGGTGATCTACAACAGACTCCCAACCTGATTTCTGCCTTCTTGGCCTTCGCTCTGATTCCTGCACATAAACATTCAGCTACCATGACTCATCTCTGACCAATCAAAACACAGGGCTACCCCACCACCCCTCTTTCCTTGCCTGTCACAGAATGGTAATGGTTGGAAGGGGTCACCGAATGTCATCTAGTCCACCCTCCCTGCTCAAGCAGGGTTCTCTAGAGCACACTACTCAGAAATGTGCCCAGACAACTTTTGAGTATCTCCACTGAGGAAGACTCCACAGCCTCTCTGGGCAACCTGTTCCAATGCACAGTCACCTGCACAGTGAAATAGCTCATCCTCATGTTCAGGTGGAGGTGCATTCCTGTGCACTCCTGTGCATCAGTTTCTGCCCTTTGCCTCTTGTCCCATTGTTTGGCACCACCACATCCATCTTCCTGACACCCTGCCTTCAGATACATAGAGACATTGATGAGGTCCTACCTCAGTCTTCTCCAGGCTAAACAGCTGTCCCTCCTGAAGACTTTATAGCCATCCATTGCACACTCCAGGCTTGGCCTCAAAGAAAATTGTCATTTGATTGAGAGAGCAGAGCATGCTGTAAACGCTCTTGATCCCTGTCGACCACAATTTGCCAGATAGCAGAAGAGGAGTGCTCCTCCATATCATCATGGTGAGCACTTGCACAGTAACGGACAGAATGGGTCCCTCAGCTGAGGGACTGACATAACTCTAAATTTGGTTGAACAAATGTGCATTTTTCAAACACAGGACATTTCCTATGTTGAAGCTGGTCTAGAAGAATTTCAGCAAACTCTGTGAGTGCGAGACACCTTTAGAGACCATTCAGTAGCATTCACATGTCTCTCCAAGCTATTTAATTTACTGCTGTCATCTAAATGCTTTAGCAATCTTGGAAATATTTCTTTATGCTGATAAATTTTGGCAGCTCTAATAATTAATATCTGCAGAATAAAAGGTGTGTCTATAAATTGCTGTATATTTTTTGTGTAGGTAGCTGCACGACAGGCATTCAATAATCATAAAAAAGTGTGAATGCTGAGTTCAGATCAAATGTGCCTATTGATTAAAATGTCAATAACAGCTATGTATTGTAAAAATTAGGGACAGATTGCAAGATTATACATGGAGCACACAAGGATATGACTTGTTTAGATTATGCTATTATTCCTAGTGAAAGTAGTCAACATAATTGTTCTGTCAAGTAAGATTTTTACACTGCAAGTTAGAAAAGTGAGAGGGAACCTGTTAACCCCACTTGTCTGACCTGCTTCTGTCAAAACTCTCTTTAGTTGGAGCTTCAGAATGAACAAACCACAAAAAGTTTATACCCCCTTTCTAACATTATTATCCCCACTGCTGGTTTAATTTATGTGTTTAATTTTGGTTTGCTGGGTGCAATATGGCTAATTGCTTGAGAACTGTGCAACCTTGCAAGTGAAATTTTGCTTTTATAATTTGTAGCACATCAAGTGTAATAATATTCATTTAATTTCTGAAAAAGGTAATTATGCTAATAGAATTATTTGAATAAAAATTCACATAGTACACAGGATAATGTCCTCTACCTCTTAATTTATACTAATGTAGGTCTGCAAGGAATTTTTAATAATGTACTTCAACTAAGGGCCAGGAAGGGCTAGACAGAAACAAAGGACTGACAGATCTTAAATGGGACAAAAAGGCTGCAAAGACAGAGGTCTTTGCAGCAAAAGCTGTCAGAAGTGATGCAGGTATTGAATTTGGATAGATGCTGCAAGATGCAGTAAGCAGCCCCGGTCACGTGGGGGGATGTGGTCTTGCTATGTTTAGCTAATAAAGTTAAAGTAAGGGAAGAAAGAAAAGACACTGCAGGTCAGCAATTGCATTGCATGCAAGCAGGGCTTGTGAGGTGTAACCCTTTGTGCAGATAACCCTTTGCATCCCCAAAATGTGTGGCACCTAAGAAGGGCCAGCACTGTGTGAGAAGACTGACTATGCAGAAGCTGCCACCCAAAAGGACGTGACACTCAGCTTCTTCCATCACCCTGGAGAAGCAGCTGGACGGAGAGCACAGCAGCAGGAGGAACAGCACCTCCCTTAGTCCCAGGGAAATACAATCTAGTTTTAGAGCCATCCACTAGCATTTTAGGCATGATGGCTTGGAACTGGCTCAAAGGGCACCACATATACTGCTCTCTGATGCCCAGACATCTTCCATGCTGGACAAACTCTGTTTCAGCATTTGGGTGGTGACTTCAGAAACACTGTTGACCAATAAAGAAACTTTTAGGGCTGAGAAGGGTCGTTCTGAGGTGAAGTTAGCCAGGGGTTCTGCTAAGATGTAGCCCAGCATCTCATCTGACCATCAGCCTGAGAGATGCACATTCAGGCCATTCCACGCCCCCAAGCCACAGCTGAAGCATCCTGAGAGATGCCTTAGGGCCTTTGCTGTTCAAGGATGAACATAAATTTAATTTTCCTGGAGTCATTAGGATTGTTGCTGCATCGAGTGACTGCTTGCAGTGGGGAAGTCATGCCTTCAGCTAAACTCTCTTTGCATACAGCCTTTAGGATCCGTATTCAAATGAGGTGTTAATGCAGCATAGTTTGCTGTATTTTATTTTGGAGGAGTTCAATTATCAGTGTGGCCAGATTTAAAAACATGTGATCCCCATCTCTTCCCAGAGTAAACTTGTGTCCCCTGGCTCTTGCATGTGTTGCTCAGTGAGAGGCTGGTGTCTGTCAACATTAAAGCACACTAAAATCTCCTGCAGCAGTGTAGAGTTCTTGCTTTTAAAATTGTGCTGTTGGGGGTTTCCAATGTTGATTACTTCATTTGTAGCAATTTCTGAGACTTGGAATGAGGAAGCTGTTGCAAATCCTCCGTGAATGGCTTAAACAGGGAAGCATGATGTATGAAAGTATCTAAAGGTGGTGACTTTCATTCTAGGGTAATATAAAATACTGTGATTAATGCCCAGAGTGTCAGTTCATGTTTTCTCCCTGAATTATTACAGGAGGTTTTCTTACATGCCATTACTATATTTGCAGGTGATAAAAGAGCAGGATTGGCAGCCTAAGAGGTTGAAAAAACTGTTTATCCATGGAAAGGGTGTTGTTATGAGGGGCAAGTTTTGCACAACTCTGTATTTCTTCCTTTTACCAGTGCTCTTGTCCTCCTTCTCCTGTACAAGTTAATCATTCACAGAACTGGTGATTTCAAGGTCACAAATAAGGAGACACTTTTTGCAGCTTCTCGTTTTTGCTGGAAAAGAGGGGGGACTGAGGTCAAGCCTATTCATTTCACAAATGCTGGCTGACATTAATATCTGAATGCTTTCTTGATTTCCTCTGTTGGGTACAGGAAATAGCTTTAATATCTTGTATACCACAATGTTGTAGCTATTGCCTTTTAATGTTGATCCCTGTAGACCATCAATCCCTAACTAGTGTGGCTACTTACTAAAACTGACATGGTTTCACACTGATTTATAGGTAAAAGATTCCTTGTATCATTACTAATTCCTCAAGTTTTACAGTTCCACTTAATTTTTAAAATTTTTAAAATTCCTTTGGCCATTAACCACCTCTGATTTTTTAGGGAGAACTCTTCACTGATTTGATTGTGGAGTACTTAAGAACATTACTGGATTATATGGCTATGTGGGCTATGTGTTTTTACGGAGCTGAGTTACTTAATGATGCCAGAATATTTGTTTTTGAGATTTTTTTGGTTTTGTTTTCCTTTGATAGCTTTCAATACAAAGTACCTTATAACTGGGGAAGAACAAGTTTGTATGAGATAAAAATGGCTCTGGATCTTCACTGAAAACACATAGTGAGGTTATTTTTACTTTCATTGATGAGTTTTGCAGAATAAACAGATTATAATAAACAGAATACAGAGAGGTGATAGCATTATTATTATTATTTATACAGCACCATAAATGTGCATTCTGCTTAACGTACAAATAAAAGATATCTCAGGAGATCACTTCAAGTTCATCTCCAGCATAAAGCACAACTTTCTCCTGAGCATTTCCTCCTTTTCACAGTTGTTAAGAACAAATGTTTCAGACTGGAGTACATTAAAGAGGAACTGAAATCCTTACCTAGGCTCAAAAAGAACGTGATTTGATCATACTGCTTAAGTGTATAGGCCAAACTCAACCTGTGCTAAAAATCCTCCTGACTGCAGGGAAGGCCAGGGCTGACACAGCGTTTCTACCAAAGCTGCTGGAATACAGGAGTGCTCTGAACTTGTGAAAATTGGGAAGATTTTCAATGTTTTCAAAGGTGATGTCTCACTGTAGGGCATAACACCTCACAAAAATTATTGCAATATATCAAACTCTGTATTAAGCACAGTGCTCACAGTGCTCAACCAAAACCTCAATAATTAAAAAATAATTATTCTCTTATTTTTTAAAGATAATAAACACTGAAGTGATTCAGGCCTAGAGAAGCTCTGTGAGGAAGGAAATGTTGTAGACTGCATACATTTAAAAACCCCTGTTGGAGCACTGATCTGGTGATAAGTTCCGGAAGCTCACCTCCCAAGGCGTTGAGAACATGTACATGCACTGTTGTTATCCATAGACATGAGCTGGGAGCCACAGCGGTGAAGGGAAAAGCTAACTCCAGAGGAACAAAATATTCCAAATGAACAGTTTTAAAGGAAAGTCACTGCAAATACTAACCAAATAACACAACAAATTAAATGAAAATGAAGCATTAAAAATACTAATTAAAATAAATGTCTATATAGTATACAGTTTACAGATTTAAAAGGGAGGAAAGAAAGTTTGTTGGAAAACTTTGTAATTTGCAAGGCAATAAGAGACACTGGCAGATGCCAAGCCCCTTGGGAATAAATCATGGCCAAGCTTCAGAAGTCAGGAAGGAATATGAGTTCCAGTGCATCTGCAACTCGGATCTTTGGCAGGATGCAATGTTTTGTGCACCAAAGGGACACCTCTTCAGAACAAGTTCTTTCTTATAGAACTTAATTGTTAATGTAAAACGCCATTAATGCAATTGTGGCAGGAAAATTTATCTAACTTTAATGTCTTGACAAACTCGGTAGTGCTTCTAAATAGCTTTTTTGTTTTGACACCTGTGGAAATTCACCCACTGAAAAAAAAAAAAACAACTTCCATCCCTTTGAGTAAATGAATCATGCTGCTTTTGGGGCACTGAACATCTACTGCAGCAATAAGCAACGAGAAATAGTGTCCCAGTAAGAATACCACCCTAATCACACAGCTTTTCATCATGACAAAAAGATAAACCCAATTCAAAACCTTTTCCCGGAATACAGATATTCAGAGCAGGCTCCCAGAGTCATCTTCATCTGTTGTCCGTGTTTTCTCACACAGGTGTCACAGAAATGCTGAAGCTGGAATTTTGTAGCTCCCCTAAACATGAGATAATGCTATTCTTTCTAATCATCACTGTCAATTAGCTAAGAATTCCTGAAGTGCCAGCTAAGCAGTGATGGACAATAGACTTCAATACATTCTAAATTTGTACTGGAGAACAGGAGTACTGCATTTTTCTCTGTGTAAGAGTTTGTTTTGAGCATATGCACCATCCATATCCTGAACTCTTCATAAACTGCAGGAGTAAACAGAGAGTGCTGCATTACAACGTTCCTCCAAATACTGTGCTTGTCTTTAAGTCATGAACAAAATTGATTTGTGAAGTCTGTATTGAATACTTTATTTTCAGTAAGAACCTGGGGAAGCCTATTTTTTAAAGAAATGGAAGGAAAAAAGGCAAAGTCCTTGCTTCTGACCAAGTAAGACCTGACACAATTTCAAGTAAATATGAGTGGTAAAAAGATGTTCCAGCACTGCATTATATCCTAAAGTAGCAAAAATTAGTAGACTGGAAATATGCATCGTTCCAAATCTGAATGGATGAAAGGGCCCTTGGTTCTCAACAATTGTCCATAACAATTCAGACCACGTTTGAGTTTAGGAATTTGTCCTTTTCTATTAGTTTGACCCAGGGGTTAAGAAACAACTCTACTGGAAAAAAATTCTGGACTCTTGTGAATTTAGTAGAAAATTTGTAGTCAGCCATGTCTGGAGTGGGATTTTCTTGATTGTCTAAGGCAACTGGAAGCAAATAGCACAGTTTGAAAGAAAGGTATGTAAAACCAAGGTGAAAATTTCTCTTTTAGGGATTAGAAAACACAGAAGCCAATTCTGTTGAACTGAAGCCCATCTTTTCAGTCCTTCCCAGCATGATAATTGATTTCAAATAACTTTTGAAAACAAGGGATGGCATCCAAAAAAAAAGGCTCTTTGGTATACCTGGCTGGCATTTATTATTGCAATCCAGTTTGTGAAGAAATTTTTTTGGACACAGTCCTTTTTCTGACCCAAAAATAAGGTCTGGAAGATTATAAAGTAATTTGAATGAGGAGAAATAGAAATTTACCTGGATATTTTGCTTTAAAAGTCTCAATCAACAAATAGCCTCTAAAGCAACAAATAGCCCCTAAAGCTGTTAGAAAGTCTAATATAAAATTTCAGTTTAAGAGCTAAATTAAATTCTCTCTTGTCTGTGCAAAGGGGTTCAGCTAGTGTCTCAAGGTCTGAAGGTCTGTTCCAGATGTTTTTCAATCTGCATGTTTTAAATCTGCTTTACCTTGATAATCCTTCCCAAGACTATCCAGGAAGAGGTCTGGGTGCTCTGAGAATTCAGAAATAACAAGAACTCTCCAAAGTGATCTTACTACTAACTTCAGCTGCCTCTGGCCCTCATCCAGCAAAGCACTTAAATCTGTTCTTCTCTTTGAAATTGGCTTGGCAATGTCAAGAGGGCTTCTCACATATCTGCAATTAAATACCAGCATAAATGATTATTTAGATCTAACCCCTCTCTATTAAGGCTTGAAGTACCCACAGTAGTCACTGTAGGGGAGGGCCTTGTTTCATATTTCTGTTGATCATGTAAACACATCGCTTTTCTCTTTCTACTGCCTGTTTGACTTGCCACACACTGCTGTGGTTCCGGCTCCAAAGCTTCACTGGCCCAAATTCATCCCCCACAGTCTAAATATCCCCACTCAACCCCTCCAATCACCTCCTTGGTACCCACACATATTTACTGCAATGGTCTGTGTCCATTACTGGGGCGTGCTGGCCTTCAGTAGAGCCAGCAATGGCTTTTACTAATTAAAGACAACTCATCTTCTCTAGCTTTGCCCTTCAATTCCTCCTAGAAATCCTTTTCTCCTTAATAGAAAAATGTCCAGCTGATAGAACAAAGCACAATCATCTGGCGACCCTTGGTTCCATAGAAATCTAATAGTTGTCTTGCTGGCTGAGAATCCACCTTGTCTTTCTTTTTTCCTTAGAACTCTGAAAAAGCTAATTGGGAAGAAATCACAGCCCAACATTTAATAGACTTTCACATTTCAATAGCAAACAATTATTTTCTGTGTTCAGGAGGCACACTTTGGGAAATTTGCTCCCTTTCACAGAAGGTAGGTAGTTTGATCTTGGCTAGGGAAGAAGGCTACAGCATATCACTTTTATTACCTTCTTTATATGAGAATAAATGTTTTATAAAAGTGCTGAAAATAATTTCTTATTTCAGGGAGGGAGAAACTTAGTTCTAGTAATCAAAATGCTTTAATTAGTTTTCCCTGAGTCTGTTTTCTCTGTTATCCCACTACAGCTGAATCAGTTTTATTACCCTGAAGAAATAATTTGCTCTTATTAAGACCAAGTACTCTGTTCAATAATTTAATATGTTACATTCATCTTTAACATTAAAAGGCCTGAGACAAAGTTCACTGAAATCAATGGAAAGTATGCTAGGGACACCAAATGCCTTTGGATCCTTTTAAGGGAGTTTAATCTGAAGAAACATTTATATTGTGGTTATTATGTGCAACATTTCTTGCTTAGATATTATTAGAGGTGTAATTATGGTAGTCAAGGGCTCTGTGAGGCCAAATGGCAAGTATTTATGCAAGTCCTTTAGCAGGTGGAGCCTTTTTTATTCTGAGTTCTTTGCTGCCATGGTTACAGTACTACAAATACCTGCCCTTGTTACATTAAATTTAGTTTACTTATGGTTACACAAGTTGAAGACACTCCAGTATAGCCAAATTTACTCTCCCTAGAGGTTTCTTGTGTTATGGTGATTTCATCCCTTAAATCAGAGATATATCTCTGTCTGGTTTTCCTTCATCACTGGCTGGATCACACTACTCGTCAGCAGTCATCCGTAACAGTCAGTCTTCTCTAGCATTATTGTCAGTTTCACTCACAATCTATTTTCTCCTTTCATTACTCAAAAAGGTTTTAATACTCCTCCTTTTCTGATAGGTAATTTTTGTTCCTAGCCACCTATGTTTCCCTCATGGATCTGTTAATGGCAATAAATTAATCCCTAGGTGCATTACAGTATGGTTGAGCACCATTGTATTAACAAGTGAGCCAGAAAAGCCCTTCTAGCTCAGTTCCTCAGAGACTGAATATAAAAACCTATCCTAGAACATCCTACAATGATATTAGGCAGTATAAAAATTATGGTGTGTGCTGGAAATATTATTCTCCTCCAACTGATAGTGAAGCCTAATGATTATCAAATGTATTTTGGAAGCATCTAGTACCTTGCTTATCAGTCTTAGAATCACAAGCATCTATTTTAATTTCAGGAGAAAAATGAAAATGTCACAATAGGAATCTTAAACATTTATTTAACAAGAGAGAAAGCCCCTTATCATGGGCATTGATACTCAAGATGACAAAATCTGATGTCTGTAAGTAATCTTATGTACTCAACTACAGTCTGTTTTGTTATGGTCTTGTGCATCCAGTTGAAATTCCTTCACCATAACCTGGAACATTATAGGCCAGATCCAAAGCTGGATCAGATCAAGATTAATGGTTGAATTCAATATTGGAAGCCTTTTCTATCCTAAATGGTCCTATGGTTCTAAGAAGGGTCAGTTTGATAATTTTCTCTTTTTTTTTTTCTCTTTTGCCTTGTATGCTATTTCAAAATGTAATGAAAATTCCTTAAGACAGGGAATTTTGTGTCCTAATTATCCATTGCTTTAATTTTTATTTATTTTTCTTTTTTTTTGAAGCTTGTGAGAATTTAGGCTAGACATAAATAATTTCCCCTAAATTTTTTCACAAGTGTGAAATCCTTACATTTTTAAGGAATGCTCTGAATCATGTGAGGAAGGCATAGAGTAATCTGGTTACAAGAACTGGTATCTTGAACCCTGTAATTAATTTTAAAGTCATGCTACTGGGACCCTTCCACGGTCTGTGTTCTCGATGTGTGGACTTCATGAGAAGTATTGCTACAACCTCTAAATGGAAGGAAAAATGAGGGAACAAATTGAGCAGTTATTAAGAACTGAGCTATTTTCCTGATGAAACATGACTCATGCTGACAGTGGAGTTTCAAAGTACGCTGCAGATTTAATAGTTATAAGTAATATTTCACTGGTGATAAGTGATGCTTGAGAAAGATAAAATTTGAAGGGAAAGAAATTCTGCCTGAGTTTGTTCAGACACTTGTGTATCTTTTTTCTTGGATACCTTTACCACAAAATCTGTAAGGAAGCAATGCCTAGGCTTTGGGGACAGCTGAGCTTGATTTCTAAGCCTAATGCATATATGCCCAAATACACTGGAGTTTTGTTCCATACTCTTTGTACGTTTGTATTTTTTTTTTTTTTTTTTTACTTCAGAACAAAAAGAATGTAGGAATAAAATTGATATGCCTGCACTAATTAAATGAATGACCCTGATACAACCAATTAATAATTTATATTCTCACTTATCTTGAAGGGTTAAGGAAGATAGCTCTCGATTTATAATGCTCAAAATACCTGATGTTAAAGCATGAGCTCAGAAGCCGAAGGAGGCATAGGTAGACTTCATGTCTTACTGTCTATTCTTCTTTGGGAGGTTCTGAAATATAATTAAAAAATAACTTATCATGAGTGTATGTAGGTGAAGATAGGACTTATTAAGCATTAATTATAATCTACCAAAAGCCCATCAGGAGGCTATTCATGGGCCAAAGAAAAATACTTCTTTAATGTAATCTTGATGGCATACGAATCAGTATCATACTTCCTGCTATGTATGTAAGAACAAGTGTATTACAGTATACCTGTATTAAAGTAGCTTTTACAAAACTTCTCAGCTTTTCTACAGGGCTCTAAAAGCTAATATCACTGTTGATGTAATACAAAAGAAAGATTTTGTTCTTACACTTTTTAAATGTGAAGTGCACGTTTGATATTTTTCATACAATACTGGTTTTTAATGAGGTAAAATCTGTACAAAGTGTCTATTTCTTGACTGATAGAAAAGCAGCAGAAGAAATTAGTATTGTGAGAGAATATTATTTGCTTCTCTTTTGGCACTATTTTTTGGTCTTCATAGCTGAACCCTCTATTATTTTCATCCTTTCTCTATTGAAATCTTGGGGCAGGGAATACTTGTGGAGCCGGATATACCTCCAAGCACACACAGGTGTACTGAAAAGCCTTATGTGTGAGCTCCTGCAGTGATTCTTTAAATCCTTAAGCTTATCTATTGTCCATGTTCTCTATACCCATGTGCTGTTCTTCTTTTCCTGTTTTAGAGTTGGACAATTCTATTTTCTGCTTCACTGAAATGAGAGTCAAAAGCCTTTGATTTATACCCCCAGTTCTCTCATTTACAGATAGTACCAGTACAGGGATTTTTCAGTATCCATTCTGCTTTCAGGTAAGGTTAGAATTGCTCTGGATCTCGACAGCTGTGCAGCAGCAATAGGCTCAAGAGAGCTGCAAGAATGAGTCATGTGTTCTCCAGTGGCAAGTGGGGAGGAATTTGCATTCTCAAGATGTAAGAGGTGGTTTTCTCCTCTTTTATTTCAAAACAAGACTTATTCCTAGTTGTTCTGGCCAACTAAATTGATCAGCAAAGCCACTGGTTTTAGGTCAAGAAGAAAAGAAATGTTCTGAAGCGCAAACAAATGTTTCACCTCCTTTCCAATAGGAAGACAGCCACACTTCTGTCAGTGTTTCTCATAGGTTCCTTCTCTTCCCTTCATTTCCACGGCCGGCTGGAAGAATTTGCAGTTACCTGGGGTTCCCAGAAGAAAGTGGGTGCACACCTTCACTCACGTGCTCCTTGTCTAGACAACCTCTTTCCATATGTGGTCCCAGAGGTGTAGAGTGCAAGCCTGTACTTATGCTATAAATATAATTGCATATATATAAATATATATTATATTTTATATATATATAATATAAATAAATAAATAAATAAATAAATAAATATAATTGTAAAAGTTTCTTATCCAATACCAAGAGCCCTTGGTGAGCCAGCCTTTACTAGCAGTGGGCAGCAGAGTGTTTGCAGAAAGGGATAAGTGTCAGGTCATGTATATGTGGAGAAAATCTCAGCTAGATGCCCAAATCCTACTGAAAGTGGATAGGAGCTAAACACTTAACAGATCTTTTCGGCTCCAGCATGCCTTGTCCTGAGATAGAGATGTATTACACATGCAGCACTCATTGCTTCTAAGGTGTGTTTTTTTCCTGTTAAAAATGAAAGAAAGAAAGGAAAAAACTCAATGACATTGCTTTCCACTGAGTCTAATCAGATTCCTAGTTCATATTTTTTCCTAGCTAGACTCTTAAATGTATTTAGACTATAAGCTACAACACAGAAAATCTAGGGGTTTTATTTCAATTCTCTGACAACCTCTGATTAAAATTCTTTGCACAGATATATTAAAAAAAATAATTTTCCTGTATTTAAAAGGGTTAATAAAAGTAGTAAAAAGCATTTCTGCTCTACAGATAATGATAGCATTTAACAGCTTCACATGAGTGCCAATATTAATGCTATGCTGAGGTATATTGTGATAAGGAAACAAAGTTTTTTTACTGCTTTCCTTAGATGCTTTTTATAATCAACACTCAGCCAAACTGAGATGGCAATGCCACATTCCTTTATGTCCTGCTGGCTGTATGACACCTCTGTTTAATGCAGCCTTCCTCCAGCACACTGAATATATCAGCATCTTTTAGACACAGCTGCCAGAACTAATGTCAAGAAGGCAAGTGGAAGACCTGGCGTAGGCATATCTTTAGGCTGGCAGTCAGAGAAAAAACTCTTTCTGGAATTTTTTTTGAGGAGAATTTATTTTGTAGCATCTCTTTAGGGCAACAGGAAGGGTCAGAAGTTAAATGAGAGAGCAATGTGTTGACAACATGGACAAAATGCTGCTAGGGGACTTTGAAGTGGGAAATGTTTCTTAAATGCAGCTCAGATGGAAGTTGATCATTTTGATGCTTGCAGGACAACGAATAAACATATTGTCAATTACCTAAAAGACTGCACAATTTATCAAATATGAGTCGGACAAGAAGTGAAAGAGAAGTTATCCATACAGGAGAATTCAATGAACAAGTTAGCCCAGCTGAGTGAAAATCTCCAGCAAGAGATCTTACCTTAAAGCATATTTTTGATCTCATATAAAAGATTACACTTAGCAGTGGTGTTTTCTCTTGGTCTTGTTTTTAAGCTGGATTTCCCAACGAAATATTGTATAAACACTCAGATTGTCTACTTCTTTTTTGTTCTCATGCCTTGCCTTTTAAATCAACTGGTGATTTTTGACAAAGGGACAGAGGTCTCAGATATGCACTCTTCCTACTCAATTATTGCGTACAGATAGTTTGATAGAGAGCTCCCTGATAATGTCTTCTTGTTGCAGTATGAGCACAAGCCATATCAGGCACCAGTGAGTCTGAACTGATACAGTGTGCCCTGAGAAACAAAACCAGAGAAAGGCAGGTTTCATTCTTTGGGTTGCTCATGAAGTTTTTTGGTTTTTTTTCCACAATCTACTAAATTCATTAGCAAGTTTATGCAAAAAAGTCTATCATATTTTTAAAAGGGTATACATTAACAAACAAAATCATTATTATTATTATTGTTAAAAATATTTGAAAACTTATTATGGTACAGACTTTCATATGCATCTAGGCATCCAAGGAAGAAAAGGCCTAATTCATTTTCTGTATAAGTCAAACACAGAAGTTTATTTGCCTAAAATACTGAACCACATGAATGTCATGGTTTGACACTGGCGCAATGCCAGCGCTTCTATGAAAATGTACCTTTTTAAATAATTGCTGTGAGATGTGATCAGGAATAGAGCAGAGCAGGCCCAAACTTAGTAACAAAGAAAAGAATTTTATTAAACTACTACTACTATAAAAATTACAAACACTAAATCCCGGATGAAGACTTTCCAAAACAACCCTCTTCCTCCTACCTAATTTCCAAACAAACTTAACAGTGAGACACCACCCAGGATCCTGATCAGGTTGCCACCCTTCAGATATTTAAATACTTAATCTTTTAAGGGAGACAGGAGTCTCTCCTGCACCACAGACTCTCCAGGAAACACAATTGCCACCCTTGTGTTTCCATGTCACACATGGCAACCGCCCGGAGAAAATCTGCCATGGTGACACTCTCCTTTCCATGTCACAGTGCTCTCACCACTGTGCATGGACAGACTGCTCATAGGGCTCCTTTAAGGATGTTTTGCCATGGACTAAAAGAGACAACAGTTCAGTTTTTCATTTTGGGACTACAGTCCCCCCCATTTTCTCCTGGGGCTGAGGGTTCAAGAACAGAGGTCTTCTTCTCTTCTTTTTCTTCTTTGAAGATAGAGGGCTTCTCTACACCTTCTTCAACTCTCTTCTGTTCTCTCCACTCTTCTGCTGGTAATCACTGAAACAGGTCTCTTGACTCACCAACGCACCTTCTTAAGTGCATCTTCTGTTAAGAGAATTTGGTTCAGTCTACGGCTAACAAGAAAAGTCTAGCCACAAGCCACTCTATCATCTCCTTTCAACTCAAGAATTTCTTCTTCCGTCATCTCGGATTCCAGACTGTTTCTCTTCTACTTTAAATCAAGGAGGAGTAATATTTTACAAAGTCTTCATTTTTCAGGAAAGGGTTAAAAGCTCAGACTTCCTGGATGGCTGATATCTCTGCCCAGCAGCCGATTCTCAAGGCCAAGGCTGGGCGCTTTCCCCCCCCCCCCCCCCCCTTTCTCCGCGCTGGCAAAGTTACAGGTGCCGTCTGGACTCTCTATCTTTTTCCTCTGGGGGGGGGGGGGGGGGGGAATGACAAAGACATCTCTGCTTCTTTCCACTTTTCCATTTACAGGAGCTGGCTCGGTTCTAGTCCTTCTACTCCTCGGCTCACTTCGACCAGGTCTCATGGCTCCCCCTCTCCCACCCAGCCCCATGGCTGGGCAGGGGAGATCTGCACAGCACCTTGACCGGAACCAAAGAGAGCGAGCTCTTGGGAGTTCTTGCTTTCAACCCCCTGTGTTCTCAGAGGCGCATCCCTATCTTCAGTGGTCACTTCAGGTGCCAATATCCAAACTTGACCACTGATTGGTTTGACCCAACTTCCTGAAAAATCACTTCCATGTCAAACCACGACACTGAGGCCATTGTAAAAGATACTATATGGGAAGTACATGACAGATGAGCTTGTAATGTTGGCCATGAGCCCTCAAAAAACTTGATTCTGTGTGGTTTTGAACAAAAGAAAATCAAGGTAACTCTCTCAGAAAAGCCTAACAGATAAGAAACAGAGAGAGGACTCTTCAAATATTAATGTATTCACACATGGAAGTAGGAAGAAATATATATGAGGGAAAAATGGGATAATTTTGTTGTGTCTGAGAGCCACACAATTAGAGATGAATAAACCAGCAAGCTGAGATATTAGTGAAATATATCAAACCTATCAATCTGACCTAGAGACAGTACAAACAAACTAGTTTAGATAGCAGTAGTGCTCAGCAAACAGAGCTCTGTGTCTGTGTGTGTCTGTGAGTGAGTGTGATACACTCAAGAAGTGCCAGATTGGTGTCACACTGCAGGCCAGTTGTTTATAGCTGAGGAAATACTTATCATAAGACTAACAAGAAGCCTGTAGGATTATCCATGCAAGCACAATCCTTGGGGCATCACAAACATCTTTGCATAAAGCAAGACCAGCTGGCAGAAAGGAAGAATAATTTTCTCTAATATTTGAATTTATTAGCCATAAAGAAAGGCTGACAAGAATTGTGAGACTTGACTGTGTACAACAGAAGGCAGAGGTCAAACAAATGCTGCATATTCTGAATTCCACAGGAAACACCCCTCCTGAGGACAGCAGTTACAATCTTCAGGGACTGTACTGATTAAAATGAAAGAAGAAAATACAAAAGCAGAATCAGTAGCAGAGAAAGCCAACATATTCTGAGCTGGCTGCTATCAATCAAGTTAGTACATTGCCCCTTATTATCTGGAAATTCTGTTTTCCCTCGGCAGAGCTGACTACATGTACTTTTCCAGTCTACTGCAATGGAAAGTTCAATCATCTCCAGAGAGCAAGTTGCAATCTCAAACAAATTATATAAATAAAAAATAATTTTCAGAGCATTGTTCTAAGTTGTTTGAGACACAACCGTATTGAAGTCTTTGTCTCTGAGCATCTTTAGGCTCTCAATGAGGTTTAAGGGATTATTTAAAAATATAGATATTAGAGACCATGTGAATATGGCAAATACTCCACAATGTCTGTCCTAAGGCTAAAAATCACCAGGCTATTCTATCTAGCAGAAAATAATAAAAGAGACATTAAACTCAGACCTTGCTGAAGTCAAATGAAAGAGAGGAAAAACATAAACCCTCCAAAAGTTGATGTGTTCAGTGATGTGTTTCACTGAATTTTGTACCCTGCACATTTGTATACTAAAGCACATATCTAAAAAGAGAAGAAGCATAGGGAAAGAAGGAAAAAAGGAGAGATCTGAGGGCCAAAAAAAGAATGGCTTTGTCTGAGGATCTCAAAAGACACGATGACAAGATCCAGATACACAGAGCTGAAGGAGCTCTTCAATGTCAGCGTGAGAAAACCACTTCTACTCAAGACTATACTGCCCACACATCTATGATGCATTTTCTCACACACATAGCCCAGACCCTGCAAACTGAGTTGGATGTAGGGGGTATGGGGTGCGGGTAGGTATGGCAGACTGACAGCCTGAGCACACCAGTGCTGAGCAGGAGTTCACCCACCTGCCACTGGCCATATCCTCTGTCCAGGAGGCACTTCACATGAAAGCAAATGAGGTGTTAGCTGACTCAAGCAGTGCAGAGGTCATTGCTGATGAAAGACTACTGAGCAAGAATTCAGAGGAGCAGCTTGACAGGAGTGCAATGGCATGACAGGAGCCAAAGGAGTTGAGCATGCTGCCTGCATCTATTCCTGAAAAACAGAGCAGAGGAAGGTGAAGAGACTCAGCTGTTTTGCATATAACCTAAAGAGAGAGGGCTCGGTGAAGGAGGACTGAAGATATCAAAGGAAGGTTTTCCAAAAGTGATGACAGTGGCAATGTGCTTTTTGCTGAGCTTTGTCCCTCCATTTGCTGAGGGCATGCAGTCCTATGGCTGTGCCCTGCAGCTGTGGGCCCACATAGCACCTCCTGTGCTGGCACAGGGGGCTCCAAGTGTTTGCAACCACAATTCATCACGTTATTGTGGGAAGGAAAACCACATGCTTTCTTGAAACCTGGGGAAGCTGGTAGGTGAGAAAAAAGGGTAAGAACAAACTTTTGGGCACACTTTAACACAAGGCAAAGCTTAGGTCTGCTCAAAACTTTTTTGTCACTTTACTGACAGAAAACAGGATTTCAGCTAGTTTATATATTGATGAAAATAATTGATTTCTATAAAAAAGCTTCGTATTTTTAGGAAGGGGATTAGGAGAAGATGAACTTTTTCATGCAACTGAAAAGACTACAAACACTTCTTGATTGCACTTAATGTCTCAGTGTAAAGAGCTGCCAAAATTTTCCCTATCACCTCCATGATTGAGTACAGAAATGAACCGTTAAGCCAATGAAATCTATTTTAAACAAAGCCTTGTAGTCAGCAGTGCCAAAACACATCTTTATCTTTAAAATAATAAGTAACATTGACAAAATTTGCAAAAATAGGAATGATTTTGATGTTATGGCCCAGTTCGGGGGAAATATGTGTCAAAATACCTGAATGACCTTTTGAAAATATTTTATGGAAAAAAAAAAGATGAAATCATATTTTGATCTTTAGTTAGTGTCACTGTGTACAGATAAGAAACAAACCACTTGTTCTTAGATCTGGAAAAGAATGCAGACAATAAATATCAGATCCATTATTTCTCCTTTAACAAGCAGTGCAAAATTTCAGCCAAGAAATCTCCAGCCACTCTCAATTGTTGCTAGCAGCCAAATCTAATCTAAAGACTGGGGACATGTAAGAAAGTGGGATACAATTTCTGTCTTATCCTGAAGTCTATACCAAGAATATCCTTCCCTTGATCCAGAAGAACAGTTTATGACTCCAGGACTTGAATACCTTCCCTGTTGCTCACTTACATGCTTTGCTTGCAGGAAATCAGGTTCCTCCTGCCAATTATGTTCATCATCATCACTCATCCACAGAGTCTTACTAATCTAAGAGACTTTTGTTACTCTGTGTGTTGCTACCCTGAGCTGGTATTTAACAACTTCTCTGCCAGGTCATGGCATGTGCTCAAAGAACACACACATCTCTAGGGATATGGAGGGGCAGAAAACTGATGGGTGAATGGGTCAGCTGGAGATGCTTCTTCCCTGCCCCACTGAGCTTTATGTCATGCCTGCCACAGTCAGTTGTGTATATCAAGGTCTTTTTTTCTTGAATAGCACCTTTAGTTTCCCAAAGGGTATCTAAAAATACCAAAATAGAGGATTGGTATGAACACTCCAATTCTGAAATTAAGAGGTCTGTTTTCTCTTTTATTTTTCAGTTAGATACAAGGCAGTATAGTGTAGAGTGTAACTGCTGTTGCTGTGCTAAGTACAGCACACTCTTACACTGCCTAGCACACACCTCTGTGCTAGAATGATGTTTACTGAGGGGTCAAAAGTAGCAAGCTTCTATAGAAAGACACTGCATTATGTATGGTTGGAGGTTGGCTCTTGAGTCTTGGAGTTTAACTCCTTTGAACTCCACTGTTGGGTTCTCTTTTACTTTTAGACTTCCCTTTCTGATGGAAATGTCCCGCATCTTAAATCAAGGTTGACGTGTAGTTGTACTGAAGAATCTCATTTTAGTACAAGTGAAGCTCTTTAAATAATCATGTCTGGATATTTTTAATATCTCTTTGTAATATCTTATCCCCTTCCACTCCACTTCCACTATTTCTTCCCTTGCTGAAAAAAAGAAAGTGAGGTTAGGAGGGAAAGCATTGTCCTTCCTTGATTTGAGTCACAGTGGAAGAATACCTCCAAGCAGCCTTTGCTCACTAGGCCTCCCAAATAATTCTGTCAATAGGGCAAGGGGGCCCCAAGAAATAAAACACAAATATTCTCAGGTGCATGAAATAATTCTTTCATTATGCTCAGCAGGTCTCAGAGGTGCTCTTTGTAAAAGTCAAATGTTGATTTCTCTGTTGATGGATATCTGTGTGGATAGATATCTGTGTAGGCACCCAACCATTGCAGACAAGGTTCATGAGGTATTTGCTGTCTGAAATGTGCAAGCCACTTTCAGTTACTTCCCTTTTCCTATTCAGATTTTCCTAAACATTTTTAGTTGGTTGATCTTTTTTTATTTAATTTGCCTGACCTTGTACTTAGATTTTCTAACCCCTCTCGGGCCTGGCTAAGCTGGCTTTGGTTGTACTGCCATGGAGCATTAACATATGTAAGATTACTCCAATGCAAAAGTCTTTTCAGAGAAAGAGGCTCTTGCCATCTGATGGCTGTGATAATTTACATGTCTTGCATGGGAGAAAATTCCTTGAAAGAATAGGAAAACACAATAAATGCAAGAAAAGGGCATTGTAGTAACACAATGAGCAGGGCTGGTCCTTGTTGAGTTAAACCAAAATTCTGTTAAGAATGAAGTTTGGTAGCCTCATTTTGGCATCTCTTCAGTTTTTTTGGCATGCTGGCGTTGCTTGCAAAGAGTGAAATTTAAGTGAAAAACCCTGTTTTGTCCTTTTCTGTTCACAAAAGTCCAGCCACTGCCCTGTCCCCATGAAATGATATGAAAAGGAATCCAGCTCTGAGACTTCCTAAGCACAATAAATCCATTTAGCTGCCAGAATACAATGTTCAGAGTCCAGGCTCCAATTTCTGTCTCTGAAATTTCCAGTTACTGAATTAAAGTGACATGGTCTGTCTGGGTGATGATGCTTATCACCACCTAAGCTCATTATCTAAGGATGGTGAGGCAACACACGGTCCCTTTTTTACCCCTGTAAATGGTCTTCTGAAATTTTGAGATTCTGTTTCTTTCATGTGCTTTTGGATTTATTATCTAAAAAATTAGCTTCTTTGGGGAAAAAAGTCACACTTTTCTCCAGGAGTAGAAGGTGTATTTTCCTATGCCTATTTCCAGTGTGAAAACTGACAGCGGTTAACTGGGTACCACCTTGATGGGTCTTGTGTTTTGCCGCCCTCACTTTCTACTGTTACTCTGATTTCATTTATGTTGCACCCATTGGCCACAAGTCTATGGTCAAGCCTGTGGAACCCAGGGAAAAATAGCTCCTAAAAGTCTAGTTTTGAATCCTTCCCAGACTGTCCAGCTGTTCCTATTTGGCTTTCTGTCCTCTGTGTTATTTTTGTGTACTTTTCATTTAGGGGTAAGTATTTGCTTCTGTTTTGCACTGATTTGCAGCAGATACCTGGGTTGGTTCACTGACATTTGAATGATAGAATCCTTTCTATCTAGAATTATTCCCATTACTGAGTGCCCTCAGCAATGTGTGTGTGAGGAGTGAGGGAATATACTCCCTGGGTACTTTGCTTTGGTCATGTAACAGTTAGTCACTGTATTTTACTCTGGTTGCCTCATTTCTGGGAGCTAGCTTCAGACTCCATAGAGTTTATTGCCTACACTGCACCAAACCACAGTTCATTATTGTCGTCATTTTATTTAAAAAGTCTCTAAGTGCACCAGATTCTGAACACTTGACTGCAATATTCCATGGAGACCTACTTTATTTTTATATTGGTCAAAGCCAACAGTAAAGCTGCCATTAACAGCCAAGCTAATGCCTTTGTGAAGTGCTTCCATGCTTTTTCAATGCCTGGCAGTTAGTTTTTGACCCTTAAATGCTGTATCTCAGCCCTGGGTACATATTGCTTTTGCATACCAGAGGTAAAACACGCTTCTATTGCACAGGAAGCAGCATTAAACTAGCTGAAATCCAGTTCTATATTTAGAGCTTCATGCATTCTTTATAAGTTTTGTGTTATCTCTTCTGATCTGAAAAGGAAAGTAATGCATTTGGCCTTTATGCCATATATTAAACTCTAGAGTGCTAAATAGAAAGGGGAAATGCGTATGAGTCGATAAGCAATCTTTAGTATGTAAAACACGCTGCTTATGTTCTTCACATCTATGAGATAGATACTGTCTGGTTTATATGTAGCACAACAGTTCAAAAGTGTGTGTATTTTAATGCCAAGCTCATAGGGATGCGATGCTGAAATGCAGATTCATGAGAACTTTACAGCAAAGTAGGAGAAAGTCAAACAGTGTTTGTGGAGGCAAAATACAGAGCATTCTTTCAGCATTTGTGTTCTGTTGATATTTTATTTTTTCGTACAGCCTGAGTAATAAGACTGTGGAGCATTTGAGACCCTGCCATGCCTTTTAGTTGAGCTTTTCCAGGGAAAGTGGGAAAACATGTGTACAGTAATGTTTATCTTGTATGTGAATAACAGTTCATGAAGTATAGTCGTACTGAAGAATCTCGTTTTAGTGCAAGTGAAGCTCTTTAGATAATCATGTCTGGATATTTTTAATAGCTCTTTGTAATATCTTATCCCCTTCCACCCTAAGTGCCTTTGAAAACCCTCCAAGTACTCCAGGAAAATGCTTTAGAGCAGAGCTATATGTGTAACAACTTCAGGTATTATCAAGAAAAACTTAGATAAGAAAAGAGGTTCAAGCCTTATACTTTCCAATCTTCTATAATTAAGATCCACTGGTTTAACTGCAAAACTTAGATCAAGGACTAAAAATATGCAACCTCCTTACCAAACCCCCTTTAAAGGAATTCATTCCATTAGGTTTTTGAGACAAAGTGCAACAGCTTAATCATTGGGTAGGGCTGATGAGCTGAGTGTGAGGAAACAAAATCATGACCTCAATTACACGAGCACCATCCAAGTGAATAAACTGGCAAAATCTAGAGTTTGAGGCCCTGGCTTAAGCAAACACAAACTCCTAACATAAACAAAAAAGTGAAATTTCTTTAATAGGTCAGCAATGAGTTTAATCAAAGAATAGAACCTTAAAAGCATAAATTTGCTTCCATATCTTGTAAAAAAAAATTACATTCGTAAGAATAGATTCCTTTCCCTGAGACTGATTTTACAGCAACTCTGAATAATTGCATACATCTGGTGATAACTTTAAAAACTGTAGTTATAAAAGGAGCTAAACTGAAGACTATAGATTCCCTGAGCTATAATAGATCTGATTTTGGAGCCATATCCATTGTGACACTCTTTAAAGGACAAATGCTGCTGCAAATTTGGAAAGACTCAACTTTAAATTTATTTATAACATTGTTATTATTAACATCTTAATTTCCAAAATGGTGGAAAAGCAGCATGAAAGTTTTTGCTGCACACCTGTAATTAAGTTCAACCCAAGTGCCACCAGTATTGTATAGTAGAAATTTCACATCACAGTAAACTGGACTGGACTGATAGTTGACTATCACAGATTAATATTTACAGAAGTTTTCAAAAGTGCCCTCCCCATATATATCTGTATGAAAAGCAAATCCAAAAAAATTTGTAAAGTATACATTTTTCATCATATAGTTCACAAATCTGTCAAGCACTCATAGCTGGCTCATCAAACCCTGACCAATAATCCATCTTCCCTGCTCAATTCAAATATCCAAGACATCTTGGTAGTGTCATATAACTGTCATATTTCAAGCTATCCATCAAAGAAGAGTTTCCTTCCTTTCCCAAAACAGACATCCCCTCTCCCTCCACACCCCCTAAATTTCCGGACAATGTTAGTACTGGATTAGTGTTTGATAAAGAAGTGGGGACCTCAGGAGCTGTGTGCTTCCACCATATCATGAGGGTTTGGCAGTGCTTATGTTGATTCCTAGCTATTTATCTTGCCATTGTGCTCTTATCTGAATGCCTCAAAATATTTTGTGTACTCAGAACAACAGTGTGAGATAAAGGGCAATTCCTCTGTCACTCCTTTGGCAACTAGATCCAAAATTTGAAAAGGCATTTCATACATTTTATGCTGGGTCAGAGGCAACCAGGGAGAAATGGAAGGAGGAGGGATGTTACCAATTTTGAGTGCTCTGACAGTTTTAATGCAACACAAAGTCTGACCTCATTATATTATAATGCCACAGTGCTTGTAGAATCATAATAGATTCATTAAGGTTGGAAAAGACCTCTAAGGTTATCGAGTTCAACTATTAACCTAACACTGCTAGGTCCACTCCCAACAGTGGATGCTGCTTAATCTGTATACCTGGCAGGGAGAGGGAAAGAGTGATCAGAGGCTCCCAAGGGAGCCATCATTAGCTTGCCCAGGCACTCAGCGCTACAGGCTTGAACCATTTCCATACTCTTTTGGAAAGGTGGGTCTCTGAGGAGACAACAATCTCAGTGTACTGCTGGCCCTCCTCCTCTCTTGGTTCACCAAATTGTATTGTACATGTCTTGTGCCTCTCAGCTGTAGGAAATGCATGTGAAGTTGTAAGAGTTGGCATCTCATGGCTAATGAGTCAGATCCCTCATTCAAGAGAGCTGAAACCCAGGTGATAAACCTGGAGCTCTCAGATGAACATTTCTGTCTCTGCTTCAGTTTCCTGTACAATTTAGTCCTTTGTTGCCAATGTCTATGTACTAAGCTTCCCCTGCCACACCCTGAATGCTTAGGAAAAGGAGAGGAGGATGGCAGGGAAAGACAGTGCCACAGAGCTCAATTTCAGCCCTTGGTGCTACTCTGCTGTAGGCAGCTTCATGCAAAGCCACATTGGGAATCTCCAGCAGCAGGATTTTCACCACCAGAGCAACTTGGCCCTCAAAAGTATCTTCAGCAGCTGTTGGGAAGCATGGAAGTCCTGCATGATGATTTTGGGGAAAAAAAATTATTTTGCATGATTTGTTTAGGGAAAATACCTCTTGTGGATGTAGGATCTCACAAAAATGTAATACCATAGCAGAGTGCCTGGGAGCTCAGGCAAGCCATGCCTCCATTTTCTGGGCTTATTTATATTTTTCTCACTTAAATACAGATGTGACTGGTTATTTTATATAATTAATTTAATTATTTACAGGGCCCTTTTTTTTTTGTATTTCCAACTGGTATCAGAAAGGAGGAAAGGAACAGAAAGAAAATCTATATGCCTTTGGGTCTGTCCACTGAATTAAATCGGAGGCACTAGGTTTTGCATGTAGAGACAGATTAGCAGGGCAGAACATCTCCCTTAAGATGCAAATACACATGCATATGGTATATGCAGTACAGAAAATAAACTTGTTTATATGTATGTCTTTCTGTATGTTTCGTCACCTGGCATTCAAAAGAGCTGTATAAAAATTCAGTCTTTGCCCTTTACCTGACAAGTAATAAACCCATAGTCAAGTCAGGACAAAATTCTTTTGCCATATACTCAACCCCTTCCTGGGGTCATGGCAGTGGGTAATAGAATATAATTAAAAACACATTCTAAAATTAATGTTAGAATTTTTCTTCTGAAGTACTTTCCTGAAAAGCCAGACACCTTACTAGCATCAGTCCAATTACAGGACCCAGAGGGAAGGAATATTATAAGTAGTAATTTTAGAAATAGCCCCAGGATGCACTTTGTGTGCCTCTGAGCCAGGAAAACCCCAAAGGGTATGAGCCAGGAAAACCCCGAAGTCTGCAATATAGTAGCTGGCTCATCCTCAGGCAGAGCTGCAGTCTCACTGAAAGCCTGACAGACACACTACAATGCATACATCACAAAAACATCACCAGTAGCACTTAGCCATTCAGATCTGGTTCTCAAATATAGCTTGATTTCAGGCGAAAAAAAAACTGGCAGATATTTTTGGAGATAAATACTAAGTGTAATTGAGGCTCTGGTTCCATATCCCCTTGGAATGATTTCTTCATGATTATTGTTCAGTATAATGACCTTAACCCTGTTCCTTCAATGGTCTAAAGAAAAATGTAAGTTCATACAATGAGTAGTCATGGTCACAACCAGACTTGCAAAGGCCACAAGATCACAACTATGCATACATTTTTGTAGCTGTGGCTCCTGGAACAGCACTCATTAGTGAGGACTGTAGTGACTATCATTATGAAAGAGGATATTGTTCAGTGAATGTTTTCTTTGATGCTACCAGGCAGGAGAAAGCATGCTTGTCTGTTTATGTTAATGCTTTCAGCTCTATTTGACAAATCAATACTGGAAGAGTTTTCTTCCTCCATTTTAATTCTTAAATTTCCTTGCTCCAGTGTGAAGTAGGATGGAGAGCAGAGGAAGAGGCACTTAGCATTTGAGTTTTGGAACCAGCTCTTTTTAATCTCAGCAGCCAGCCGGCAGCTGACATCTCCTAATGAGAATGATCCTTTGCTGCAAACAGCCAAGATCCTTCTTCTGGGTTCTGCTGCTGCCAGCATTCTGCTACAGAGAGACTCTCTGGGGCAAAAGATATGTTAGAAAATAGTAGCGGAAAGGGAAATTTTATTGGCTGCAAAGCTGCCAACCCAAATCAGATGTTAACTTCCCTCCTTGCTTTCAATTTAGTGGAAATAAGGATTTGAAAATGTGACTTTTCAAAATGAATATAATCCTATTTTTTCACTCCCTGTGTTAAAATGTGCCATTATATTAGTGTTGTCTTGCTTTTAAGTTTCTGAAGTGAAAGAAAACTATCTTATTTTTAATAGACTGGAAATGTAAGAGCACAAGAGTCATTTGCACCTGGAACTTCCTTCTTCTGACTTCCCTCAACACACCCCATTCAAATCCACAAAGGCTTTTCTAACCTTTAGCATGAGAGCTTTTTGTGGTCAAATTGTTCTTTCCATGGCAGTAATAATTCTGTCTGCTGTTAAGCTTTCTACATACAAGAGCAGGACATATTCTTTATATGCCTTTTTAAATTTTTGTTGGGTGGTTGTTTTTTTCTAATTTTAGATTAAAGAACTAAAGTCAGAGCTCCACAGGGGGCGAGGAGAGAAGTTGTATAGATACATGTCTCTTGGTTCTTCCATGTATGGGGCTTCCTTCAGCACTGCAGATGTGGAAGAATGCAGCATGACTTTCAGACTTTCCATGATGTTTGGAGTTCTCCTTAGGCTTCAGCTATGGGAAGCAGGCAACTTTACTGGGAAATTCAGCTCACCTCCCTTTTTTCTCACAGCAAATTCCAAGTACTGCAGGTCTCTGCAGAGAGCAGCTTCTGACATGGTTGCACATCTCTCAGCTGGAGACTGAAGGTCTGTAGCGAGTATAATTTATAAACACTTGTTACCTTTAACCTAATATCTTGGTTGTCTTTATGGGGTGTGCGTGAACCAATAAGAGACCACAATTTTTATTTAAGTGCTTGGGTTTGGCAGTTCTGAGCAGACAGGTAGGCAGATATCTGATATTTAAAATGCATTATACATAAGAGACAGCCTCAGCTCTGTACCCACAGCATAGAGGGAGAAGCTGGCTGGAGGCCCTATGTTCTCTCTATAAATTGCCAAAGGGAATGAAATTCAGAGTAAATGCTCAGACTTTTTGATTAAATCAATCCATTGCCACTACAATGCATCTTGTGTTTTCTTTTATTGTAGCATGTTATACAGCAATAGTGGATACCATAAATGATGTCTATAATGTTCTGGACCTGTAGGTGAAGTAAGCATATCATTATCTTCAAATTTTCCTACTTTCTTTTTTTACTTCAATCAGGTCTTTAATATGTTCTTAAATGTCTTTTACTTTCTATTTACTGTATAAGAAGGTACAGGAACTCATTATGGAGATGCTTATATATTTGTGATTGATGTAAGTGTGTAGCCAAGGTGAAGTGGATGCCTTGTTAAAATAAAATTGCTGTACAGGGGATCTACCTATGATAGAAGAAATAGCAAAGAGTAGAGAGCAAGATTCCTATGTACTTATACTCTTTTACTTCTGGGCCCTTTTCTCTATTAATCAATTTTCCTGCTGGGGAACAGGCCATTGTTTAATTCAGTGATACAACTCTGTTGTCAGGACCTGTGGACAACATTATAAATTAAATTTTCCATTTGGGGAATTGGTGCAACAGGCCATAGGGTTGCTTCAGGCTCTTCAGGCACGGAAGGAAAATTGAGAAACTAAGTTGTACATAATCTTTCCCCCTATCAAAGGAACATACAAATGTTCTTAAAATTACCCTCGTAAGTTTGTCACACTGAAAAACCAGTAATCAATCCTATATATATATATTTGGCCTGCAAATAGCATATACAGGCACTCAGAGCTGCCCAAGTCATCACTTCTTTGGAGGTCTTTGGAGTTGCACAGCCTGTCCACTTTTCTCATCCCCAAAGCATCGTGAAAATGCTTGATAACGTTATAAGCCCATTTAGGTTGGAGGCAGACAGTCATCCTGGCCTAGTGCCCATCACAAAAGTAAATAAGAAACTCTGCAGGAAATTCCTGTCCATAAAATACACACACAGACATGCACACACACACACTTTTGGAAGAGACAGATAGACCCTTCAGCCTGTCTTTGTCAGTTCAGTAGTTCTAAAGAAAACCAGGCAAGGCTCAGAATCAATAGCTGAACACTCAGCTCTGAGACCTTGTGTAGCATTTGCACTGTGTACCTTATGTGAATGGCTGTGCTGGGAAAAAAAAATATCTGCACATGGATCAGACGTCCACAGCTTGGCCTTTCCTGGAGACACTTCCTGAATGTCCAGCCAGTCATAGTGGTAGACAATTTCCACTGCTAATTCTCAAGAGTTAAGACTTACATCAAACCAAGTGTGAATTTTCGTCTTGAGGTGGGCTTGATTTTGCCAAGAGGAGCACTGTGCCATGGCTGCCTAGCTGGGGCATATCTCCGAGTTGAGCACACTTGGATGTGGCTGTGAGCACAGCTTCTTGAGAAGTTCAGGTGAGCTGCAATGGGACAGCTCAGGCCAGCATCATCTAAAGTGACAGTGACAGCCAAATGAGATTGTGGCAGCAGTGTAGACCAAATCATAAACAACATTTACAAAAAACTAAATAAAGTGGTTGGGCAATGTGTAAGACAGCATTTGGCAATTGCTCTTTTTAAGAAGGTATATTTTAATGGTATTTTTATATTTCAAATATGAATTGCTCACCAATGAACACTCATCTTGCAAAGACTCCAGCACTAACTTAATCTTACTTTTTCACATAAAAGGAATACATCACTGAAAAAATAGGACTGTCTCCCACATGGTCAGGTTTTAGCAGAAATTAAAATCTTAAATATCTCCCATTTATTGCTCTGTTAACTGGTGAAAGAAAGAGAGCCTGGAAATATGCCAGTTAGCAACTGGTGTGCAGGAGAGTCAATATCTTTTCTAGTTGGTTTTCAAGACAGATCTCTTTAGTTTGGTAACTGTGCTCATGCAGGATTATCTTGAACAGAGAAAAAAAAAAAAGGCATTATTTCTTTACCATATTATAACTTAAAATTTGTGAGTTTTGGGGTCTTAGCCAGACTGGGGCTTTATTGCATAAGGCCCAGTGCAGACAGGGATTTATGAGCAGTCACAGGCTTTGCACTTTTAGTCTGAACATTTTTTTTTCTGAAAACTATAGCTGCCTCACAGAGATTACTGCCTGAAAATCTCACTTTATTTTTAAAGGAGTATGTTTCTCACTCACAGTGCCTGGAAATGAAAGTTCTAAATGCTCCAGCACCAGAACACACATAAAAAGACTGTAAAATGAAATTGTCTGCTTTCATGGCGTTAAGTCAGTCCTGTGACTGATTGAAAAAGGAGAGGGTGTCAGGAAGGGAAGGTGCTACTCAAGGTTTCTGAATGCTGGAATTGGGCAGAATGGCAGGTGGTCCTGCTTCCTCCCTGTTACAAAATTTAGCAATTTTAAGCAAACATCATTTCAATCAGACTGTCTGCAGCCAGAATATTGGCCAGTTCTCTGACATCAGCATCTCTGGGCTGCTCTGTCATGACATAGCAGAAGACTGGAACCCAGGGATGTTCAGGGATGTTTCATATGCTAAAAAGTGCAATTCACATACCCACATAATTGTGTCCTTCTGTTTCTGGTCTTTGTGGGAGCTCTTTCTTCAATGTCCATCCTAGGTTACTTTTATTATAAAAGTGACCCCCAACGCCTGGGAAGAATGATGTGTAGGACTCTAATGATTTTAGAAGGTTAATTAATTACTTTATTATACTATATTATACTATATTATACTATAGCTGTATTGCACTATATTACACTAATAAGAACTATCACTAACTAACTAAGTAGAAAACATATGACTCTCTCCTGAGAGTCCTGTTATACACATGTATCCAATTGGTCAATGAATTTAAACAACTATCGCTAGAATCTAATTAAGCAATCACCTTGGGTAAACAAACTCTATACCACATTCTACATGGGTATAAACAGGGAGCAGTGAATGAGATAAGAATTGTTTTAATTCTCTTTTCTCTGCTTCTCTCACAGCTTCTCTCAGGAGAAATCCTGAGAAAGCTAAGTCTCTCTCTGTTCAGAGGGTATGTGCATACCACATTACTTTAGCTTGTGATGCAGTTTTGAGTTGCCACTCACTCAGAACTCACAACAGATCTAGGCAAAACAATTGCAATTCACCATGAGGAACACTAACCCCTGTTTCCATCGTAAGCAAGACACAAATTAGCTTTCATTCACTCATAGTCACCTTCATTTCAGCAGCTTGCTCTTTTGAGTGGACCAGCATGATACCAATGAATCACACAATTCCTGACACTTATTCTCTGCATAACTGCTGCCACAGCATTTCTCAGGCATGATGAGACACTATTCCTTTCCTGCTTTGAAGATGAGCCATATTGCTGTTTGCTGGACCTCTTACTTCAGTATGAAGGCCCCACAGTTTAGAGAAAAACAGCTTACATATGTTTTGCTTTCTGACAGACTCCTTTGGCCACTGCTCAGAAACCTCTGAGTTATAGTCAGGCACCAAGCCAGGATGGTTTTCAGGTCAGCTGGTATGGACTCTCCATGACTAAGTCGGAGCTGGAGGAGGCTCTGGAGGTTGAAAAATTATTTTTCACATAAATCCCCTTGTGAGGCTTATCTTGGAGTTAAACTTTGCTATCTGAGCAACAAGGTTAATCCAGTAAATTGGGCTAGAAAAGACAAGATTTAGGCAAACGAAAAAAACATAGAAAGCTACAGTTAACAAATGAAATGAAAAAGAGAGAGAACACATGATGTGTTCTTTTGGAACTTACGAGTAATTTTTCTGAAAGGAGAGAAGTTTTGGAAAGTTTTTAAGATTTTGCTAAGTTTCTGTTTCAAAGAAAACAGAATCATAGTTTATGTCTCTAACAATATCACTTTTGGAGCCTTTCAGATTTCAGACACCTTCTTCTGTGTTTTTGTTGCTCCACTCCTTGTTTGTTTGTTGTGTGGGTGAGTTATTTGGTTTGTTTGGGTTTTTTCCCCCTCTTTGTCTTTGTGCTCTATTTATTTGATTTTTCACTCATCTTCCTGTATTTCCTTCTGGGCTGGAAAGTTAGTACTGTCTATTGACATCATCAGCCAGTTTCTCAAATGTTGTTGACTCTGTTTTTCAGGGTTCTTTTAGGGTTCTTCATGGGACCAGGACACTGCAAAGAGCATGAGGCAATTGTGGGGCTGGAGGTGGGAACTCTTCTGTTTGCACGTCAGAATGAAAACTGGGAACACCCAACACCTGCACAGACAAAGATGGACTTTTAAATATTCTGTTCATGTCCATTTGTCCTGAGTTTCTGTTTGTTCTTCACCATTACATTCACCATGTTTTTCCTTATTGTCTTTTTGGATCAGCAAAGCAAGTAAATATTGATCAGTGGATCTGATTTTTCACTGTGTCTCCTTATGCTAGTAGAATCAGAGTTACAGTGGCCAAGAGGACTATTCTATCACCTAATTCATGTAGTTTGGTTTAATGAACTTTAGGAATGGCATACTAGATCCTGCCCTGTGTCATGTCATTGATGTTAGATCATTTTAATGAAAGAACATGAGAAGAAGGGCACAACAGAGCATTCCTTCCTCTGGTATTCACTTTTCCCTGCTGCCATTGAGCAGTTTAGGATTCTCCTGCACTGGAGAGTGTGCTTAGCTTAATAACCACTGATGATAGGAAGCTAGATCAGTGCTGGGATCTAAGCAGAAGCCCCCTGGGTTTCAGCACACTTAGGTGCCTGTTTAGCTCACACCAAGGGTGGAACCTGCTCTGCTTGTTTGTGAAATGACCTAGGGATCTACAGAGGTTCTCTCGCTCAAATCCATCACCAGGTATCAAAGGGGGATTACATGCCCTCTGCTACAGCACACCCAGGCCAGCTGGTGAGTCATTCCTGTTTGCTCTCACACAGACACAGGCTGCTCAAACAGCCTTTTCCCCTTTCACGGGGCAAGAAGTGGCTGTTTGCTTTCCTAGCAGCACGGTCCGGTAGAAAGGGGAGCTGCATGTAAAGAAAGGCATTTATTGTAGCTTGTGTTTGCACTGAAAATTTTGAAAGCAATGCAAACAGGGACATCAAATATGAGCCATATCTCAAATATGGTCTCAAGTCTCACAAGTGTGAGAGAGAGATGGCCTCTACCTTGCTAGATGTTAGCGTTGCTAATAGGACTGACATAACATCTGCAGTTGTGCAGAGACATCATGATGGATGGTAAATTTTCTAGTCACAAGGTTCTTTTTTTTTTTTTTTTTCAATTTGAAACACTGTGTAATTTAATCCCTGATTATACCCAGTGTTTGTCCACAGCATGCCAAGCTTTATATCATGGATGCTTTTTCTTTTTCCTAAAGAAACCTTAAAAGATATATGAGAAGAAAGCAAGAACATAAATAATCCAAAATTTAGAAGGCAAAGTCCTTCATTCTGAAGACATGACTAGTGAATATTAGAAATAGGCTATATAACTATATACCATGTAACTTCCACAGAAGCAGAACAACAGAAACACTGAACCATGGTGAAATTAGTGTAGGACAGGACAAGACAGGACAAATAATCAAGAAATGTCTGCAGTAAAATTAATCTCTGTAAAACTCCAGATGTAAACTCTCTGTAAAACTAAGAATAAAAGAAAATATCAGGAGACAGATCATCTGTAAAAGATATAAGAAATGAAAGATGGAATAATCTCAAAATGATGGTGGTCTAAGTTTACATGATTTGTACTTATTTGCTTCAGTGACTATAACATTGGTCACAGAGCTCTTCAGTCATGTAGTGGAGATGAGCAGGTGCTTTCAAAGCACATAACAAATATACTAGAAGAGTATACAGTGCTGTTGTGGTTTTCCTAAATAAGTGAAAGACTTGAGAAAGCAGGCTTTTTCTAAGTTTGCTCTGTCCCTCATATGTTCTGCTCAGTAGAGCCTCTGGTTCCTTGTGTCAGGACCCTTGAAGGATGCTGCTCATTTTCTTAGCAGGATTAAGGTGCTGAGCATTGCCTGGCATTATTTTCCTCAGAGGATTATGATCCTACAAACTGTATATCTCATGATTTTGAAGAAGGAACATCTGAAATTAATAACTACTTGGGAATGGGTCTCAGACCTCTTCACACAAGACCATCTTCTATGTCAGCAAAGTAATTAAGTTTTAAAAAGAGTGAGCTAAATAGTAAGGAGGCTAAAAGCAATACAGAGAATCTGTTCAATTGAAGATAAACAGATCAAAGAGAAGAGTACTTTTTGAACTAGAGAGACTTTACAAAATTCTAGAGATACTCAATTCTTCTGATATTTCTGAAATTCTTATTGTAGAACTGATCTGCTTTCAGACAACACTGAAATGATGCAAACATCCTTTTTGGTTTTGGTGGAAATATTTATTTTGCAACACTGTGTTTAGGTGACCAGATGTAGAAAGACACAAAGAACAGCATCCTTTGAGAACTTCTCAGTTTTACTTAAGATAAGCAGATACAGCTGTGTTCAAGTTTTCAGTATAATTTGTACTTTTCTCTATTTACTACAGGAAATTCCTTGAAAATTTTGAGCACTGAAGTTATCTAACTGCAAAGGGCAACTCTCCTTGGCTACTGGCAGGATTTTAAGAGTCTGTGCTGCATGTTTCCAAACCTCAACCAGAACTCCATTCATATTCAAATCATGGTCAATGAGCAAAGTCAGATCTTTAAAGCAGACAAATGAAGGCTTGTCATCCTAATCTTTCTTTACCTCAGTCTTGTGAGGATGCTTGGTCAGCTATTCTTGAGGTACAAGAAATGCCTTGGCAATTCAGACTTGTCTGTCACAGACTATGAGGAAATTCTGACATATGCAGGCTGCCACCTAAATGTAGAAAAAAATCTGCATCATTGGAAAAACTGAGGGTGAATCTGCAAGCCACCATTCTCTTTTGGGACATTCCAGGAGCACTCCCACATATCTCAAAATGAAGAGATATGCACTGCAGCCATTAGGGCTGCTCACAACCTGCAAGAATGCACCTCCTCCAGGCCCATGCAGGACTGTAGCAAATGCAGCAGATGTGCCTGCGCTTGTTTATTGTTACAGCCAAATGCTGTGGGGTCATAGAAGGAGTTGGCAAGCTGCAGAGACATTAAAATCTGTTTTGGGTCTTGTGTTTGTTCATGTTTTACTTGGGCATGCTCAGAGAGTTCTCCCCTCTTTCTGTAGCAAGGGTCTCAAATTATAACAACATGGAAAGGTAATCATCTAGACTTGCCCCAGTTGGATTACACACTATGGAAAATGTGTTTAATTATGAAAAATTAAAGACAAGGAGGATGTGTTTATACTGAGAATGTAGACATTTTCTTGGCTAGAAGCAAAGCTGAACAAAATGGGTAAGAATTCTAGATCAGTTGTGAAAGATTTATTTACATTTTTTAAAAATCTACACATGTTTTCACTTAAAGCTCTTGGGAGGGTAATTTCAAAGACTAGGACTCCTGGCTGTTTGCCTTCATCTCTTCCTACATTCCCCCTGCTTGTAACTTGAACATTAATGTAGAAACAGTGGCAAAAGAAAATGCATGTCAGTTGTGACATATCAAATGACACAAAAGTTCAGTTCCAAGACAAATTTTAAATTATCAAGTACTCTGAGGCCTTTTAGTAACTCTTTTTGGTGTATTTTGTGAAGTTCAGGCCACAAGTGTTTTCCAGAGAGTTTCTAGTCTTGCTGCCAATGAGAATTAAAATGCATAACCATAAGGTGTATTCTTTCTAAGCACTCCTGAATCACAAAATGAAAAGAAATAATCCAACTTTTTTTTCCCAATAATTTTTCTTTAAGGTTTTTGATTTTGTTTGTTTGGTATTTTGTTTTGGGTTTTTTTTTTTTTTCTCTTTTGCTTTTGCTTTCTTTACTATATCTTCAGTGTGGGTTACACTTAATCTCCTCTGTAAAGCCTCAATAATCCTTACCCTACCTTCCTGGAACACCAAAACCCAGCAGTATAGTTATCACAGGGCCATTAGAGCTATTAATCACAAATGACTCTTCACAGTTTAAACAAGAAGAGAGAACAGATATACATGCCATCCTCAGTCAGATTAAATGCCACCTGCCCTAACATTCTATCTCAGTAATGTAGGCCCCACGACCGATTTTCACAATAACACAGGAAAAAAAAGTCAGTAGAGGAGCAAACTACAGCAAGGAATGGGTGTGCTCCGGATTTCTTCAGCCAAATCTTCCTCCTTTAGGGGGGATGATGCTCATGTCACAGAGCTCTCACTCAGGCTGCAGCTTACCTGTGGAGCAGAAGCAGGGATTAGCCTACCTATAGTTTACCTTCCCTAAAGAGCTGTTACTACAGATGTTCCTTAGGCTCTGAATATAAAGGTCAGAGCTCTTATCCATAGCTGAAAGTGTGAACTGCAAGGCAAGGTAGCTGGAAGCTGATTATTGTCTCAGAGCTCTGTGACAGCCAGTGGAAGAATGACCAGAAGCGGGGGGAAGGAGGCACTGCCACATATGTGATTTTGACACTGTGAACTTCAGAAAAAAAGTGCAAAACACTCAAAAACTCCTTTTTGAGTGTTTTCAAATTTCTGTGCTAAGATAACGCTGTATGTCAAAAATAAATTCCGGCTTTCCTGAGCACCCCTTGCTGCTTGGCACATGATGTGTGCAGACTCAAGATGGCCAAAGAGAATTTCACTTGAATTGCAAATACAACAGCAGGATTCTCAAAGACATGGTAAAAACAGACATTTTGAGCTTGTAGTCATTATGAGATCTCAGAAGATTTGGGGCATCTTTTTAAGTAGCAGACCTTCACCTCCATACTCATGCACCTGTAGCAGGGGTAGGAAACAGCAGTAAGCAGAACTAGGACAGTGGTTTTGCTGATGATCATAGTAGATACAGATATCTTTGGTAACTAAATTCTACACTTCAAGTCCCATGGATTTAGGTAGCTCAGCCACCCTCAGCTCAAGGATGACTTTAACTAGAAGTGTATTTAGTACTGCAACTGTACCACATAGTGCCATTGAAATTTCCCCTTTAAGAACACAGGGAGGGTCACAGCTTCAATTGCTAAGGAGAAATAATGGCAGTATGAAGTATCATCACAGTGTTGGTTTTGTCAGTCACCTAGACAATCCCAACCTGTGAATTTCCTGCCCCACTTGCAGGAATGTATGGCTGTGAGACAGAAAGCAGGCAGTGAATTCCAAAACAGGCAGGTAATTGCTTGGCAGGAGCTTTGTCTTAAGCTTTGAGACAGAAAATGGACATTTTCATGATAGTGGTATACAGACAGAAGATTCCTTGAGGGAAATACACTTGTTCTCAATCTCTTCACAGGTGACAACCCCATCTGCTTTTTGCTTTGTACACCACATGCTTAGATCAATTATATCTTCAGAAACTAAAATTTTCTGTGACAAATTTAATGTAAAAATTGTTTCCTCGATATGAATGGAGAAAAAAAGCAATAAGTCCACCATTAAATAATGAACAAGCTGATTATAAACTGCATCGCAGCAAACATTAATGATCAAGACTTGATGCCACATCAAAAATGGAAATATAAAGAACATTTTTAATTTTGAGAACTGAAGAAAAGAAGCAGGAATGATTCCACTAGAAAAATGTAGTATTATTGTTTTCATCCTTGCTTGCTTTGTACTCTACAGAAATCCATTAACATCAAGTAAGGCCTATCTCTAATCCCCTTGCTAAGCCCCAGCCCTCGACCCAGGAGAATTTGTATTGAAGCAGAAACATGTCAATCATTTTGGCCAATTAAGCACAATAATAAACATGAAGCAAGGAAAGAAATGTGGGCAGTATTGCCAGGATAAGGAGAGCAGTGTCTACACATTTTGAAAGCTTGTCTAGATTATGAGGTTAGCTCAATAAAAAATCATCTACAGCTTGTCTCCTAGGTCCAGGGGATATTCCTGATCTATAGCTTATTCATTTCCTGTGCTGATGACACATGAGCTCAGTATGTGGCGAATGGTAACAGGATTACATTTCACACATATTTCCCTGAGTTTTTGTTTCCTGAGTACTCCCTGTGCTTCTGTAGTATGCTTCAGGCTAACAGCAATTCAAATGATCACTGGCTTTATCTGGGAGCTTGTGAAATAAATCAAGTGCTATTTGCATGCAGCAAGCTTACTAGATATGCTGGTAAACACAGTCTCGGTGATGCTCTCAGCTGACAAGGAGGTAGCTATGAAATTTCTGTTTGATTTTTAGCTGTTCTCTAAGCTTATCTTGTAAATGGTAACACATTTTTGTTTGACATCAAAAAGAACAATGTCACTGATTTGCAGAGGGCATCAAAAGTTCTACTGAATTTTTATTGTTTTTATTGATGGCCAATTTTCCTGCTTCTGCCTGCTCAGTGGCCCTTCCACAATAATTGAGTAGACCTGCAGCAGGGATTTATACTGAGCTCTAGAAGTAAAGCAAATGACAGGAAACAGAAGCTGTGCAAATCACCTCTGAAGGTGAGGTACATAACCCCCTAAAATGTACAGGCTTACATTGCCATGCAATTAGGAAAGGAAAGGTGAATTCTGAATAAATTTAGTAGCCATAAAATGTAAAACCATCCAGGGATTAGCTGAACACCTAGGCTTTCTCTCTCTAGCAGTAGCCCAGCTCTGAGATGATCAGAATTCTGGACGGAAAAGCCCACGTGCAGTGTGTGTACACATCCGTGGTGTCTCTCGGGGGTCAGAAAGAAAGCAGGAGAAGATGGGGGAAGTCTGGCTTGCTGCCAGTTCACATTTTCATTTCGAACAAATGTGTGTAAAGAGTTTAGACAGAGTCCCTGAAGATACTATTTTTCTGCTCAGCTTCAAAGAAAGCTGCCACATGAGGACTGTGATGAAATCTGGTGCAACTATCACTTTCAAAGACAAAAAAACCCAAAAAAAACAAAACCAAAAAACCACCAAAACCCAAAAAAACTCCAAAAAACCCCGTATGTGCCTATATATATATATATATATATATATAAATTCCTGCTGGAAAAGATTGACGAATAGGTGAGTATGGGCTTTTTATTGTGGCATAATACGGCATTTATAATTTCCATTTAGTGGGACTCTGATCTCTCCTTTGCTTTCTAACCATGACTGGTAGGTGGATGAGCCATTTCATTTGAGCAGTTGATCTGTACTCCCCCAGCCACAGGTCTTGACATATGTTTATGCAGGCTGGTGGTAGACTAGTTCCCATCCGTGAGTTATGCTTTTATTTTCCTTTTTGTCATTACCTTTGGTTGAAACAGTGTCTGTAAAGACCATATAACCCAAACACTGAGATGGTGGAAAACAGGTTAGGAAAACTATATGCAAGCAAATCCCTGCTGCTCTCTCCCTGTCACCCTCGAAAAATAGTCAGTTTCTGGTTATTCATCCTATAGTCACCAATGTTTAAGCTAGGGGCTGGCAGGTACTAAATAATCAGAGGAACAAGAAAGACTTTTGGGGATACCAAGTCCCTCCTGCAGACTGAAAAGTCCTGTTGTGCTTTGTGATGGTCACAAGGATGTCTGAGATTTCTCGAGCTCTGCAAAAAGTGAACTTCATAACTCACACAGTACCCAAATGAAGCAGATTATACTCAGAAAGGATTTATTTATTTTTGACCTTTCTAGCTGTACTACCAGTGCTGCTGACATTATGCCGTTAATTTATTCTTTTGCCTTCCAAAGATGTGCCCTGAACGTGTATGGACTAAAAAGCAAGTGAAAATGGCTCTGAAATTAGTTAATGCAAGCTTTGGGAAAAACGTGTAGAGGACAAATAACTGACGATGTATTCTTAGCATTATCTCTCATAATTTAAACAAGATAAAAATTCCTGTGATAGATGTTTTGCTTCATACACTGGATACCATCCACTATGGCCCAGTACCATTATCTGAGTACCCAAGATACTTTCACCCAGTATCCACATCCTCTCAAGGGGATATATTTATGAAAGCATGGTAAAATGGTTCTTATCTGAGAGCAGGATACCAGTTATGCTTCTACTGATATACAGCACTATTCTGGAGGCTGTACTTGTTAGATTGACAAATTCAAGTTTTTTTAGTCTTAGCTGCCTGATACTTTGCCTACAGCCCCACACCCACCCATTTTCCCATTTTCCTTTTGTTGCAGAGTGGAGCAGAGGGGATCTAGAGGAACTGAAGCTGGGGGTGCCTAGTTCTGGTGTTCACAGCTCAACATTTAGTACAGCTCTTGATGACTGTGCACCACCCAAATTCCCCTAAACACGGCACATACACCCATAAACACAGATTAGATTTCCTTAAAGGGTAATCCTTTTTTGACCAGAACATCCTGAACTTGTACTTGTTTCCATAAGCTCTCCTAGCTTCCCAGATCAATACCAGTAACCAGTCCCATTTCCCACTGCCCAGGGCCCACCTTTTTCCCCTCCTCCAGTACTCTCACCTCCCTCCTATACAGTAAAATTGAGATGTCTCAATCCTCAGAATATGCCAATGTTTTCATTGGTGCACCACGTCTCTCTGTTACTCCATCATTAACTAGAAGTGCAGGCACTTGGCAATCTAGTGTAACCTTTCAGCATTCTTGAGCTCAAGAAAAGGCAGCTGCCTTCTTCCACCTCATTTGAGGAGTCTCAAATACAAACAATAATTATTCTCTGAAAATGCCCAATTTTTTCCTTGATAAGCATGAGCTATGTGCCATGTTGCTGGATTCCTGAAGCTCGAGGAAGTAGATTGCATCTTTTGATATTATGATTTAAAGATTAAATTTAAGGGCACTGACTATTGTTAGTCTGTAAAAATGTCCAAGAATCCTTCAGTTTGTTCTTAAGATACATTTTCACATCTGAAAGCTCAATGTTATTTTGCTCTTTTATATCCAATTATGCATAAATCAAAGTAATTGGTGCCTTAGCACATAACTTTTCCCTAGTAAATTAATGTGGATTTCTTTTAATAATTGAAAAAGATTTAATTTAATGAGTACTTTATTTGCAGTGATAACTTCCTTTATCTATTCTGTAATTCATCCAAACAAGCTCTTCTGTTATAGGGCTATTTTTTTTTAAATAAGATTCATATGAATTTTGATTTGTGCCCCATCTGCCTCTGGAAGCAATCCACAGACAGATATTTATATTTGGAAAATAGCTTGAGCTGTCTAGTGAATATTTCACGGCACCCACAAGACAATGGCTTCTGAAAGTCATTGGTGTTGGTAGACACTGAGTGTATGACTTTTCTTGGTGAGAAACAGATGAGTAAATGTCTATTGAGAAAGATCAGAGAAATTATAAACAAAATTTGGAAGAAAAATACTTAGCTTCTAGAAGGATCAGTCTGGGATAGCATTAATGGATATAATATCTTTGCAGAATCTTTTAATCATATATTCCAGCTGGGGGTTCTCTAAGATTTTTGAAGTAATTTTTTTTCCCTAAGAATGTCGTACTTCAGAGGAATGGACAAATGCTACAGCTGAGGGTGTGTCTTTCAAAATATACTTGCAGAACAAGACATGCTGACAGTACATGAAAACCATGGCTGGAAATCAACCAGTTTAAGGGACAGCTCTTTCCTACACCTCTAGAAATGAAATACAATCTAAATAGACCTTGTTCAGACACATGATACTGATAATGCTCTTTTAGCAACATTCAAACAAATTAATACAGAGCATTGAAGCTCATTGAGCTTCTTCCAGTTGATGGCCATGTTCCACCAGAATTACTTTTCCATATAATATTCACATTAAAATTGACTGATGTTTGCCTTTACAGCAGCAAAAAATAAATATTTTTAAATAGGCATTTGTTAGCCCTTGCAGCCATGCAGATAGGAGTGTACAAAATACTGGATGGCTCTACAAAGGTCAGAAGCTTCCTTTTTTTTGGTTTTATCTTGTAATAGAAGAAGTAGGAGAAAATAAAAAAGGTAATAACTGTCAGACTGATAAAAGGGAAAATTCCTGTATTTGCCGACCTCAGCAAAACTGAGTCGGAGAAAAAAGGCTACTGAAAGGATGTAGTCATATCTAAAAATAATAGAAATATCCATTTATAATAATAAATATTTATTATAGAAATAATAAAAAAATAATTTCATACTACTCATGGGATGATTTTCTGAAGAAAATCCTTGTTCCTGCAGTAGGCCCTTAGCAACTTTCCTGGGTTACAGACAAACTTCCCTCAAAGCCAAGAGATCATGTATTTATTTATAAGTGTTGTAATCTTCAGTGAACACTCTGATGCTGGCTGCTATTGAGCACCCTGAAAGGATACTTATTGCTTTGGAGAAAATATGAAAATACTAGGATTTATGCATTCCAACTTTAACGTCTAAAATTTCTTTGCTGTGCTTACTGTATAGACCTTTATGTCTGAGGCAGATCTGTAAGCATCCTTGACAAAATGTTCACTGGAAAAAATAAAAAGTGCCTGATTTTCTGCATGTTTATTGAACACATTTACACATGACCAGGCTCTCATTCTGGATTCTGCATTGTAATGGTGATTGTTAATAAGCCAACATGCAAGAAACATTTTCTTCACTCTCTGGATTCAGAATCACAATTGCCACTACTGTCAGAAGTGGAGGGAAAGGGCCTTGATGGTCTAACAGGATTTTCAGCTCCATATTGTTTTAGCTTTTTACAGCTGGTGAAGACAGCCTGAAAGAAAAATCTGCAGGAGGCTTATTTTGTCACTGACTGTGTTGTGTCTCTTTCTTCCAAAAATTGGAAAACTTCACTTTGCAGCATCTTTCACTAGAAGTAACTTAATGTCAGAGTTTAAACAGCATGGAAGCATTTTACTGGGATCCTTATTTATATTCTTATCTATGACTCTTGGCTTGCAGTTCCTAGCGACATGGATACTTGCATTTTTCATATATTACTCAGACTTCGTACCCTATGAATATGAACGAGAAATTGGCAAAACCTCACATCTCCTAAAACAAAATTTAAGAGTTCCCTTAAAGAAAAAAAAAAACCTTGCATTCCAGCTTTTAAGTCTAAAATATCTTTGTGTACTTCCAACGGACTATTTATTTTACTGTCATATGGATAACAAGTGAAGCAGAAAAGATCCCCCAGCTAGGAAATGTTGACAAAATTCTGAAGGTATTAAAGTATGCTGGAACACACATTATTGTGGTAAGACTGAAAAACTAGTCTATGCCTTCAATCCCAGAGCAGTACGGACTTGTACAGGCTCATACTACACCCAAGGATATATAGTATTAATGGCACAATGAATGCTTTGTGTTCAGAGACTGGGAAAAGCAGCACCCATGTTGTTAATCATATCCAGTCCCCTCCAGCACCTGTGGGCTCTGTGATGTCCAAACTAGGGACCTTGTATGTACACAGGGAGAATTCCACACCACAGAACAGGGTCTGAGACATGCAGAAGATTAAGCAGGAAACCTTTTAAGAAAGACAACAGGAAAAGGGAAAGCTAAGGTGCCTCTTAAATCTTGGTGCTTCCTAAGATTTATGTGTGGTTTCATTCATGATTTACAGCTCTTAACTCTGAGTTGTGAAGATCATAATTTTTCTCTCTTGTGTTCAAGGAGAGTAGACAGGATAGCCTGTAGAACTTATCATGCTAGGAGTTTAAAGAGCAGTTCCCACATTACAGACTGGCAGGACGGTCAAACAGAGGAGCATCTCACATGTGTATCTGCCAGGGCACAGCTGTAGGGTAGGTGACAAACTCTGCAGCAATGTCAAAAGAGGTGTACTTGTACCTGGGGCCAGAAGCAAAACGCCAGTGCCACATTAATGTCAGGTAATTCTGGGGCTTTTTGTAGAGAAAGCCCTCAGTCTCTCAGCTGATCCCACCCTTCACACAGGTGGTTCTGGCAGAAAGCCCTTTGACATGCAAGAAGCCTTTAAAACTGTCAACTAAGAGAAATACCCTACTCCATTACTGAAAATTCAAGGGTCTGGCTGTTGCTAATGGTTATTCAGAGGTTAGGCAACAGAGAGCTACAAGGGCGAAGGCAGGGAAAAGGTCCCTTAGAAACAGCGACTGACACTGCTGAGCATGGACTCTGCTCCACAGTGTGCTGACTCCCATGCACAGACCCATGCAGGAACTCAATCAATGTGCGCTCTCCATTTCTGGCTTCTCAGATAGGCTAGGCAAAGCGTACAAATCAAGCTGTAGGCAGAAGATGTCTATTATATCTTCCACATGGAAGAATCATAATTGCCTTTTACACACATGAGCAGGGGCTTGGAGAGACGGGTTCTTTCTCTCAAGGCTTTCAGTTTAGCAAAGGATGTGTCTGGAGGATAGTGAGTAAATGATAAAAACTGAGAAGGGAGAAACATGCACTCCTTGGCTGGGAAGTTATCAAACCTGTAGAGCCTAGGGGCTCTGTTCAGATGTATGAGCAGCTCCTGCGGAAGACAAGGGAAATGGTGTGTCAGTGTTTGTGAACAGAAGTTGCTCCTGGCCCCAGGTACTTTAGAAAGAAGTGTTTTCTTGTCTCTCTCTAAAGAGAAGGCACTTCATTCCTCTTCCAAAAGCAAAAAGTAAACATCATCAAACATGTTATTACAGACAGCCTTGGTGCAATCTCCCCACCCTCTAGCTTTCCTCTCCCTATGTCCTGGTTATTTAAAGAGAAAGTTAGATGTAGTACACAACTTTAAAGTAACCTTATATGGCAATTTTGCAGCAACAGTAAAAAGTGATCACTTTGTCAGACAGCCAAGCAACACTTCTGCAATACTTTTTGCACTGACTTCCAATCTTTCAAACATTTGGTCAAAAAGCATGTTTATGTTACAGTCCTCTTCTCAGCTATGATGTCTGCTGCTTACAACAATCTTTTTGAGTGATAAACAGACAGAAGCCATCCTTGATTAAAAAAGGAACAATGAGAAAATCCCAGGGAAGGAATTCAAGCCAATTTTTGCAGCATATCAAGGCTAATTCAAGGTCCTGCAGATTCAAAATAGGCAATGTGTGCTCTACATGCTTAGTACAGAAGCAAGGTGAGTGAGAATAAACTGGCTAGGCCCAAAATGCTCACAAATGTTCCACTGACACCTTCATGTACTCAGGCATGGAAATGTGGCTTTCCTCCATTCCTTCCTCCATTTCCTTGGCTCTGGCATGATGCCATGATGGTAGAAGGAGGGCAGTGACACCACTGTGTAGGAGGAAGGGAGCCCGGCACAAACCAAAGCAACTACACAGGATGTCAGTCCATTGAGGGACCCTTACGTAAGGGCAAAAGTAGTTTTTTTTAAGTCAGAAGCTTCTCACCCTCATGAAAAGAACATTTTAGTCACAAAACCCTCCTGCCAAGCAGTTGCAGATGTTCCCTCTTTTGCATGCATCAGGGAAATGAGAGATAGCGGAGCTATACCCTAGACCTTGGTGTGCAGCCCTAAACAGCCAGCTTTTATTCATCGACTTAATTTTTGTCCTGAAGAAAGGTTACTCGTCAATTACTGTATACAGTGCACTTTATTGAGAGATTACTGAACACTATCAATGAGGCTATAATAGAAGTCTGGACTGCAACAGGAAAATCCAGAGGTTTGACTTAACTCATGGATGCGTCATCCGTTCCCAATATCCTGACTGCTATTAGAAATGAAAATGTCTCTTCCTTTAACTGCTTTGGACATCTCATCCGTTCTTCTGGGTGAATGTACCATTAAATGTCAGTCTGTAGACATATTATTTTGGGGAGGGTGAGTAATAAGCTAAATTGTTCCTATCTGAGGGAGACACATAAATCCGAACACAGGCACATCGATAATTGGCTCAGCAGTCATAAAGACCAAGCAGCTGTAATGCTTCTTGACATTGTAGGGTGCCGTTCTTCCAAAATCTCTGAAGGGGTTAATAGTTCAGGGATGGAGCACACCTTGGTATGGGATTGTTGGCAGAAGGATTGAAAGAGGCCCTGATTTTCTGAACTAAGTGTTGCTAAAGGGAGGTTGCTTTACTGTGTTTTGCAATAGGCCCTCTTAGACTCTTATACCTTAAAATCCCTGCAAACTGCAGATGGTTTGGGGAGTTTTTCTGGCAGGTGGTCCTGTCAGAACAGGAAGAAAAAATGAGTTAAGGGCACAAAGTCTTGTCTGACTGTTCTGCACAAGGTGGCTGGAGTGGGAAGAACTACAATATTTTTCTCCTTAAACAAGTGATGAAAATGTGAGGAGAGTACATTAGGACTCCTTGTACATTTTTAATGGTATCAGAAGAAATTGTTTAACCTCAAGAGGTTAACATTTAATAACTAGGTTAGAACCTGCTGTTATCAGACTTGTCAGTCTTCTACCCCCAAAGAAATATTAAACATCTGTAGAGACCACCAGCTGCAGGGAAAAAAAAAGCCATGCCTCAAACATCGGGTAAAAAAAAGTATAAGGAAAACATTTTCAGAAGTATCCTGGGATCATTTAAAACTGAAGGGTTTATAAATGAAGGTTGATACATAAAAATGAATGTCTAGTGGGATTAAAAAAATCTACTGGAAGTTTTGTAGGTGATGTGAGGTATGGGTTTAAAAAACTCTTTTTTAGTCTAGTCTAAAGTTATTTACACATCTTTAAGATTTTTGGCCTTAAGCAGCTGACTCCTTTTTCTCATCTAAATTCACTCAAGTCCCTGGGTATCTAAGGGAGGTTTAGTCTTCTATAAAACTAAGGAGCCTTAAAAAATTTGCAGGAATTCCTTTTCCTCTGACATGGTTTGAAAGCAAATGGAAATTCACTATAAACTAACAGAAAGGAAAGCAACAGCATGCAGGAAAATGGTGTGGTGTGTTTGCAGGAGTCTCCAGTGTACATGCAGAACAGTCACCGGTAGATTAAGGGTTAAAACAGAAACTGGTGTATAAAAATCATAGAGCGGGATGAAGAAGCACTTAAAAAATAGACACAAAAATAAAGGTTGCACCACAGCTCAGACCAAATTAAAGCAGAAACTCAGAGCATCTGGTCTGGAGACGGTGAGACATGCTGAGTGGCAGCATGTCTCACAGCCTGACAGGCAGTCAGGAGCAGATATGTCTCAGGCTGGTTTGGAGGCTCTCCTGCTCAGCCTGGCTATCTGGGGGACACCTGCTCTGCTTGCATGCTTGTGATCTCAGACAAGGCTGCCCATGAACAGGAGGCAGGAGAAGCTGTGACAAAGGCTGCAGGGAGGTAGGGAGACAGGTCTGTGGCAGCAGAACACACAGACCTGTACGGTAGGGGACATGGTGGCAGCAGGGAAGGAGGTGGGTACCACAGGAAACACAGGGGACAGTGCAGGTGTGTAAAGAGGCAGAAAAGTGAGGTCCAAAGCTGGTATGCAAAGTCTTGTCTGCCACTGAGCTCAGCAGCGATGAAGTAAACCAGTGCATTATGGTCAATTGCTTACACACCTCCAGGCTAAAAGAGGATGATATGTCCACCCTTCACACAATGCTCAGGCCAAGCTGCATCACGTCCCAAGAGAGGGCAGCAGCTGTTTGGACAAAATGGTCAACAGCATGGATCAATAAACAAGACCACAGCCAGGGGCTGTGGCAAGATTAAGGGGTGATGAACTGCTCAGTGTGTTTGCACGGAACGATTAGATTTCCCCCAAGAGATGGAGTCACAGTCAGCTGTGCAGATCTGATTCTTCAGTGCTGACGGCAGCAGTAACTTCACCACTGAGACCTCTGAGACAGGGACAGGCCAGGCACCCAACTCCACTCTCCTCGAGCCCATGGAGCTGAGACAGCCAGCTAGCCTTTCTCAAACTCACCCCAGATCAACAGGAAGCAAATTTCCACCATTTGCTTGTTTTCCTTTCTTTCAACTACCAAGATTGCTGAAAAGACTTCCATTTTGAAATGACAGAAGAATGTATAAGAAAGAAAAATGCATTTATTTATTCTTTTTCTCTGTTTCAGAGATCTGACTGTCCTGAATGTCATTTCCAAAATCCTCAGTGGCTTATGAGAAATGGAGCTTGCTCTTCTCTGAGTTCCTCATGATGCTGAAAGAAGACAAGCTTACTTTAGACCATTGAAAAAAAAAAGGGAATATAAACAGCAACCTAAGTACAGACTGCATGAACGAATTTGTGAAGTCACTTTATCCAATGTCCCATCTTTATGCTGGACTTTTTCCATGTGGTCTTGCATTATCTCCCTTTCTTCTCACCTTGTAAAGGTTCCAGTCCTGCACAGATCTCCACATGTGTCTTTGAAACATGCAGCAGTTGCTTTGGTCTGTCATTGTGATTTAAGTTGTAGTCTTCTAATGTTGGGGCTCTGCTGTTGCTAACACTCCCATGCTTAACTATCTCACATAGCAAAATTTAGCACATGTGGAAGAGTTGGCAGGACCAGCTATTTGCTTGAGACATATTATATGAGAGCTATAAATATTTGAAATGTAGCCAAGAACAAGTTTTGAAACTATAAAAGTAACATTGGGGATGAAATGACAACTTTCATTGTCAAAAGGGCAGTGCTTTATTACCATTTACTGGATTTTTTATTTCCTTCCTAGAAATTAGTGAACTATTGGAAGCAAAATATTGCAGAAAGTTGGCTTTAATGTAGAGTCTACATTTTCCTGAAAACAATCATTGTGTTTGTTTCAGACACTGAAAGAATCCAGATATACCAGAACACTTAGAGAGTCTTAGCTATGCTTGAGTATAATCTGGAAGTAGTATGCTTGTGGCTTAAAAGATCGTTATTTTTAAATGCTTCTGTTTCAGCCAGTGTATAAAAATATCAGGAAAATCAGAATGATCCTGGCAAATCAGCTTTATGATGCTGATATTAACCTCCATTAAGGTTACTTATTCAAAATCATGCAGAAATTGATTCAACACAGAACATGCTCCACGCCATACATCTCTCGTCTATACGCAAAAATCACATCTTCAGACAAAAAAAAAAAAAAAAAAGATGTAAAGGAACTCACAAAAGAGATTGTAGGAAGGAATAATTCACAGAGAACAACATATGCAAATGACAGGAGAAAGGCAAACAAAGCATCTAACCTTATAGAAAGGGAAGGAAGGAAAATTATTGAAAGAAGCCCACAGCCTAGCTGTAAAGGCATGAAAGAAAACAAGAAGATGAGCCAACAGCCAGTGAGTATTTGTTAGACAGAAACCATACCAAACAACTCATTCATTTCAGGAAGATGATAACATTTTTTTTCCTTTGTGGTTAGGGAAAATATACACATAATGTAATTTAAGTTTAACACATTTTTTTGTGGTATATCTCAGGAAGACCACATGAACAAGCTAGGGGAGTACCGAATGGATGAGCATATCAGAGCAGAGTAATAAAGCTGGTAGGAAAGCTATATTTGGAGGGAAAACATGAGTGTTTTTAGGGCAAGTTACACTGTAATTCTGGAGTTTTAAAAGTGTTTGTCTGCAATGCAGTGATACTTAATATTTTCATCAATGACTACTAGGATGGAGTATATTAAAATCTGGAGATGGTGACCAAACTAAGTGGACCTACAAGTGTGTCAGAAGACAGGATAAATCTGGAATGCCCTAGAAGGGGGATAGAACTGGAGTTATAAAAAGACTGTAATTCAGTAGGGCTAAGTAGATAGTACATGGAGAGGAATCATCACCATGAATAAACTCAGGCTCAGAAATATCACTACAGGTAGCATTTCTACAGAACAGATCTGGGGATCCAAACACTCAAAAAAAAGAAAAAAAGAGTATATTCATACTATTTTGTAAAAATTTGATGCTGTATCAGAAGGTATAGCTAGGAATAAGTGAAATAGACTTTGACCTCTATTCAGAATTCCATAGAGCTTCAGCTGAATATTAGAACAACTGTACAGTTTTGGGCAGAGCACCTCAAGAAATGTAGGGATCAATGGAAAGGAATGTAGTGGAGTTCATGAAAAAAACCATAGAAAAGCACAATCTCTGGCAGCAGATTGAATGAGTTCTGATTGTAGCAGAGAGCAAAGGCATGGGTGACTCTTCAAAGCCCCCAGCAAGGCAGACAGGCAGTGACAGGCTTATATTATGACCAGAAATATTTGGGTTAACTGTAGTTTAGAAAAGTTTTAAAATCGAGAGTACTAAAATGACAGAATAGATTTATAGGTCTTTAGGGACACGTTAAAAAATATGTGTGATGAAGGAAAAAAATATCACTGGTCTTTCATTCAGGACAAGGAGTAGAATTCTTAAGGGGATATAGAGGCAATGATACTAATTTATTCTCTAAAGTGTTTTTCTAAAGCTTATATAAAGAATTGAGTTTGGAACTGTTACTGATGTTTTACTCCTGGAAGAATGTTCAAAATATCCATTCAGGAACTGGATCCTCATTTTAACTGGGATTGTGAAGTGAAATATTCCCTCGTGTATCAAAAACTCCGGACAAAGTCATAGAGTCTGGATGAGCTTGCAAGATCAGGTCACAACTGGCTCTGCTAATACCAGAAACTGCTGTCTTTGTAAGAGCTTTTGTTGGAATTGCATATAAACAGATCTGTTACCTTGCTCAGTCCAAAATTTTTACCTTGGCTGAAGTGATGTTTGCTTGAATCCATTACTAGAAAAGTACATTACAGAAAAATTGCATGCAGCAATGACTTGAAAGCAGAGAAGGAGCCAATATCAGGATCACTTTCATATTCTGGAAATTATGCCCCAAAAATGGGAGCTTTCAATCATGCAGCTAAAGTATTGAAACTCAAGAAAGACTGAGACAAGATCAGTAGAGTTGTATCAAGAAGAGTTATTATGGAACAAATTCAGTACCAGACTCAATATATGATGATTTAGTGCCATGCACTCTATACTGAACCCAAACCAAGCACACTCAGCATTTCAATGGTGTGGGCCCAGAAGCTGAATCAAATTTGCAGAGAGAGGTTGGATGGGAAGAGGTGGATCTGACTGCAGGCACTCTCCCCAGAGACTTGGTGTAATTCCTCATGGTCAAGGAACTCCTATGACAGACAACTGGACATTTGTGTGTAGGACATGTGAAGCCATTTGCTGAATAATGTATGAAATCATTGTGCCACTGGCTGAGTGGCACGTGTGAGTTTAAAAAATTGAAAAAGTGAAAGAAAAGGATAATTGTGACAGCAGATATTATGAAGTGAGGTGCTGAGTCACGGAAATTAGAAAGAGAAAACTTTACTAAATCTCTCTCCCTGATTATGTAGGGTTTTTCCCTTTTGGTACAGCCCCCAGTGTATTATCAAAGCTTGTTTAAAATAAGTCAGTGGCTTCTCGTGGGATGCAACTCTGCTAACTAATAATTTATATTTCTTTTTTTTTTTCCTGATACTTCTACCCATGACTTCACATCCTACTATCTTAGCCCTTGGATGACCTGCATATTAATTCCTTTCCATAAATGAGCCTTGCACCTTTCAAAAACCCCATACATTGTTGTCACATCAGCCTCCCTTTCATCCTGGGTTGGTCAAAGCTTCAATATAATGTTCATTTTTATTTCTGGCAATTTCCTTCTGTAAATCAGTCCCTCCAGCACCTTAAACACATCTGTTACTTTTCTCTGAAAATCTTCCAACCTATCAATATCTTTCTGGAACAGAAGAACCCAGGATTATATCCAGTGCTTTAGGAGAATCATTACTTCAGAAGGACTTTGCTGATTATTAAGTCCTGAAAGTAATTACAAAAAAATAAAAATGCTACCTTCCAGTAACCCTGAGCCATAAGATGTTGGTGGTCTGTTCTGTATGGCATGTATAATGACACTGTGTGCCTCACATGGGACATAGCTAGGGAAGAAAAACCCTGATGCTCAGAGCAAACTGGACCTGCTTCATGATCCTCCAGCCTTTTTGACCTGTGAAAATTATAAACACTTCATCGATATTTTCTAGTCAAATTTTTAAATCAGGTAATGAATAGATATGGTGGTGAGATTCACTTCTGTGCAGATAACCTGCATGATACCTACATTTCATTTTGAGACCTGTTTTGAGGTGGGAGGTTTCTGAGAATGCTTTACACATTGCCAGTATGTTTACTGGCAATGTTTACATGCAAAGGATTGCATGCTTTACACTGCCAGTATGTTTACCTCTATTATTTACAAAAGTTAGTCACCTCTGTGCAAACAGACCACAGCATATAATAAAGCTGATTTTTAAATTCAATTTTGTGGTTCTTTTCTTCCCTCTTTTGTAGTATATGTCCTGTGGGGTATGGTTTACATCGGGCACCAGGAAGGAGCAAGACAGGATGTTTTAATGGGAAGAATAAAACACAAACATCATTCCAGGCCCCTCCTTTTCTATATCACCTTGAACTCATCCTGACCTAGCTCTGGGACCTATGCTTGGCAGAGCACTTCTGTTTATATGCTTCCTTCGGTTAGTCAGTCTCATCTACCAGTGATTCTGCATGAGGTTCTTACTAAACACAGACAGATACAGAACATCAGCATACAGCAGTTCTACCTTTGGGTGCATGGGCCATTCCAAGACTTCAGCGAACACTGTTCCATTCTTTCTCAACCTGACCAAGGATGAAGCAGTGCCCTACTTTGCACCCAACTCTAAAAGCAAGTGGCTGATTCTCCAGGAACATTGCCAGGGTTGTTATCTCCTTGTAGGATTTTAGTTTCAAGGAAGCTGTGCTAAAGCTACTGTTATACAGCTCCTTTGTATGTTGCTGCTCCTTGCTGACAGTCAAATTTTGAATTCCTGGAAAGAGGTAACTCCACATGCCACCACATGAACATGCACCATCAAATGGTAATATAAAATGTGCCTATTTCTTTCTTTTCCTGTTCTTAGCATGTTGCTGGTGATTTTTCCCTTTCTTCCTAGAAACAAGAATTAAGGTAAGGCACAAGCCTGATAACTCTTGTGTGATAAATGGCCCAGTCAAAACCAATGACAATGCCTGAGGATCTGGAGGACTCTTGTGTAGAACTATAAGCAGAGACCTTCTGCTGCTTAAGAATCTGTAAAGCAGATTTAGTTGCTTTAAAAAGACAGCTGGACACTTATGACCTGCTGTGCCTGCATTCTTCCCATCACTGTTGATATAACTTAGATTGGAATCTGAGTCTCTAATAAAACATTTGAGTGTTCTATTTTGCATTTTATTTTGTGTTTTTTTAAATGCACATCAAAGTCATTCATAATTCCCAGAATTTTCTACACTGAACTGTTTGGTTAAGCAAAGACATTAGTGATTGTGTGAATTATTTATTTATACAGTCTACTTTTAAGTTGGGGCCAACATTAATTTGGCTGGGTCACTGACATTGTGGATTTAATTGCCATGTAAATATCTACAGCTTCTATGTCTTTAATTAATGTGCTAAATTCTACATAATTTATGAATAAAATATAGTAATTTTGATATTTTAAAACAGTTATTTTATTAATGAAGAATTTAACAGTGTTATGCCAATTTCCTTGCCTTTTGTTAATTATATGCCTCTCTTGCATTTTCTGATATGTTAATTTTGTTTGGTATAAGTATTTGTCCTCATTAAGAAGAATATATTGTCAATGTAGACTAATTTTTTCCTTCCAAACAGATAATTTAAATGGGATTTCATTTTTTTCATCTTGTTACTCTTACTGATTTACAAGAATCATCTAGCTCTGTTCCATAAAATCCTGCTCACCCAAGGAATGAATGGCCTAGCTTTCTCTATGTGGTATGCATGGCATGTTGAAAAGGATACTGGATAGGATTTAGCTAGCTATGTTTTTTACAAGAGGGTATAAAGCGAGAAGTTTTGTTAAGATACACTGTCCCTTCTGTGAACTTCTGCTGCTAGATTGGTAATTCACACATGATGCATGCTGAAAGGCTTAAAGTATGCAGATATGGAACACGGGGCATGAACAGGACAAGGCTGTGGTGCCAGAGTGCTTCTAGAGCAATGGCAAAGCCATAAACTATACAGGAATAGCTATGTCCCTCTGAAAAGTAAGTGCTTTTTTTAACCCCACATTGCTGGCTAGGGTAACTCTGACTCCCCTTCCCTCTTAAAGAATAGGAAAGCAAAGAACAAAATAAAATTGACATACAGCCATGAGTCTCTTCTGTCACACAGTTTGCTTATTTTTACTTGCACATGAACTGATATTGTGCCAAGACCACCAGGGAGGTACAAGGGATGTACTGATGGGGGAAGGAGAGAGCAGGGGCAACAGGTGTGAAACGTTCAGAGAAGGCAACAGCAAGTCTGCCTCTGCAAAATGGGAGGGGTGGGAATGACAGCTACAAATATTTGTTTTAAGAACTAGCTTCATTTTAAAAACATGAAGTCCCCTGTTTTGATCAGGCATCTACACAGGTGTTTGACATGAAAGCTGAAAAGGGAGGCTGGGCTGAATGCTGAAAATAAAGCTTGCTGATGAGAAGGAGATAAAATATTGAACCCTGGCAATATTTGGGATAAGAGTTCCAGAAAAGAGACAGGGATCATAGAATCATAGACTCATTAAGGTTAAAAAAGACCTTCAAGATAATTGAGTTCAGCCTTTGACTGAACACCATGTTGGCAAGAAAAGTGGCACTTTTGCTTTTTTCCAGTCATTTCTTGAATGCTTCCATGAATGGTGACTCCATCACTTCCCTAGGCAATCTATTTCAATGTTTGACAATCCTTTTAGTGTTGAAAATCTTCCTGAAAGAAAGAAGAAAAGTACTTTTGAAAGTAAATGCAAAAGAAATAATAACTATGTAATGATTGACTCAATTAATGTTGCAAAAAGATGAAAAAGAACCATGCACTTGCATAATTTTTACAGCCAACAGAAAACCCTGAAACTGAGTAACTTTTAAGATGCTAGGAAACAGTGACAGTTGTGTGAGCACTTATAAACAAATATAGCTTAAGTTCCAAATACTACATTGTAAAGGAGTCAGGCTCATGTTGCATCAGGGGGTAGAAAAGCTGGCATGTGCCTCAGCTCAATGCTGAACAAACAACACCTTAGAGCAGAATCTTTTTTTTTTTTTTTATGAGCCAGTCACATATAAAATCCACATTAATAGTGACAATGAAAAGCAGATGTTCTGAGTTTATTACACTGCTTTGAATAGACTCTATCAAATATTAAGCCAAATTCAGCTGAGATTGCATGATCTTGTACGTCTTGGCCTCATATAGCTGTTACGAAGGATTCGGTACTTCCTCCACCCCTTGTCAGTACATGTAAGTTTTCTGTTTAATTATGTGTTTCCTCTTACAGCTTCTAACCCATGCTAGGTCACAGAAAAATTTCAGGAGAAGACAAATCAAAAGAAGCAGTCACAGCTGAGGGTCAAAACACAACAGCCACACTGCTAAGGACAAAAAAGTCTGTGGATGCAAAACTTGACATGATTCCAAGGACACATATGAGAAAAGCCACTGGAGATTAGAGCTGCTGGGAGTTACAGGCCAACAACATCAGGGTCAGGAAATCCCCTGAGGTAAATATATCTGGAGGCCTGTACAACGTTCAGGATGTGTTATGCTTACTTGTCTAGAAGCAGGCAAAGGAGGAAGGAGTGGCCTGAGTCTGGCTCAGGGAGGGTCTTGTCAGGCCAGCAGTGGTGTGCGGGGCATGTTCTGCAGGAGTCACCAAGCCAACACCCACCAGATCTCTTGTGTGCTTCATGGCTGATGCACCACAACCCTCGCAGGAGCTCTGTCACTTGGGTCGGTCAAGGTAATGCACCCAGAAAATGGCACCATCTCTCTGGGAGAGGGTGAGTCTCACCCTGAAGAAATGGTGTGGTGAAATGGAAATATACTTGGCTGAAAGAGATGTATCACTTCTTGGAACGAGCTGTAAGCTCACTGCCTGTGAGCAGTGTGGGTGCTAGTGTGGTTCCATTGGGAATGGCCCCAGGGTTGGACTGGAATGTACCTCTTAACATGGGCCTCCCATACATGATCGTTTCCTACTCTCAGCAGCAGCTCAACTTGGCAGGCTGGATTTGCATTCCTCTCAGAGGTGAGGAGCTCTTAATCCACAGTTGCTCTGAAAGCCTGGAGAGTATGTAACCATGGATATGTGTGTGCATGCATTCTCTTCATGCTTCACTGACACAGCATCCATTTTGACCTGAGGAGCTGCATGTAAATATCACACCTTGGATCACCCTTTAAATCTGAAATTCAACATCCTCACAGACTCTGTATTATTGTCCAGGTTATGTGAAAATATTTTTCAGTTCCTACATATTTTTTCCCCCACGGATATGCTGTAAGTAAGTAAAAATGGTCAGGTTTGCCTATCTACTGAGGTGAGATTATATGTCAAAAGACAGATGGAGAATCTGGGTCTGTGCGTGGATGTAGGTCCTGGCTGCTGTAAGTCACCTAGAAACATGAAGAACCTCTTCTGGCTTCTGAAGTCTTTAGCACGTAGATTACTTTTCATTGCAGACAAATTTCACGTCATTGGTTGCTTATTTCAGTTGCAGTAAAAATGAGGATTTGAACATAGATTTAAAAGTAATCCGAGAATAATCCACGGAGCTCCTTGCTGAGCCCTCTCCACCTGTTTATACTATTTGAATTTTGCCATTTTTGGACTGTGACAATGTTCACATTTTCCTTTCTACTTTCATTGTATATTTTTCTATTATGCTGCTAATTTAGCATTTCTTTGAGGTGCTTGCAGGCTTCCTCTGAAATTATTTGATCAAATACATTTGTGGAGGGCTTTAATGTCATCTGCTACTTACTTCTGTAACATGCATTTTAGACAACACTGATTTTTTCGAACAATAATTTCTTTGGTGGATGGAAGCCAGCATAGTGTTTTCACATCGCACATCTGCACTCAACTGTGTAATATTTGGACCAGGAACATTTAGGATTAAATATGTTTTCTAAATGTCTTGAGAAGGCTTAATTTAGGCTCTGCTGCAACATTCACACCTTTCAGTTAACTGATCTCAATGCTCTGAACAGGAGGACTCTGAAGACTTCAGCCAGGAGGTGCTATGTCTAGTTAATCTTGCCTCTTTTCTGTGATTCTTTTCATCTACTCTATTTTATTATATTTGAAAATTAAAACAAATTCTGCCAAGAGCAAATCTGTTTGCATATTGCCCTTTGTTTGCACTGACATTTATATATTTGCATATAATTGCCATTCCTTCTTCTGCTAAAATCAACTCTGCTTTATTGTGACACTACAGTTCAAGTAAGGGATACCCAACTGCGACTTCAGCACAATAAAGACTGATTGAAGTGCCAGTGATTTCAGCTGTGTTTTGCATTGCAGTTACACATGATCTACTCAATTTAAGCAAAACAATCTCAAGAAACAGAGATGACAGGATAAAGGTCAATAATCAAAGATGTAAGCTTTTTAGTGAAATTTACTGCAATAGAAAAAAATTACTGATTATATCTCTGTGCTTCTCTTTCATTTACTTATTTTTTTAAATGAAGTGAATGATATCCTGGCACAAAGAAATTTCTTTAAAACGTTGCATTCTGTTTCCCAAATATTCCTGCAATTGGTCATGAGACTTGATTTATGAGGACAGAGATGAACCACACACAGGTATACATAGAAGGATGCTTTAGGAAATTATAGGAACCCACTTTATAGGAAGTCCATTAGCTTTCACTTCCTAAATAATTAAACAGTACACTCATTCACCTTACCTCAAGAAGTGAAAATGGATCTTTTGCAGAGATCCTCTTTTACTGAAGAAAACATGCTTCTCCACCCAAAAAGCAGAATACTGTTTGAAATTCTAAAGAACCTGTAGAAATCAATCAAATATTATTTAAAATGCACATTCAAAACTAGAATTTTTCATTACACTGACAATCAATATTTATGTAAGTCAACAAAGTTGTTTATGGATTGACATCACTCATCAGAGTTTAGCATATATTTTTCAATACAATTTCAATGTTTTCTTTAAAGAAAACAGTGTCACTTGAAAGTAAAATGTTTGCAGAAATTGCTCAGTGAAACTGAGCTAATGAGGGGTTAGAAAGGCAGTTATCCCAGGGCTCTGCCAAATCACACCAAGCAACATTGGAAAGAAATTTCCTTGTTCCAGGACAATTTACTTCATTTAAAAAATAAATAAATGAAAGAGAAGCACAGAGATATAATCAGTAATTTCTCCTGTTGCAGTAAATTTCACTAAAGAGCTCACATCTTTGACCATTGACCTTTATCCTGTCATCTCCATTACTTGGGATTGTTTTGCTTAAATGGAATAAAGCAACTTTGTAATACAAAGCACAGCTGAAATCAGTGACACTTCAATCAGTCTTTACTCAGCCAAAGCTTTCAGAAACTCTGATTTTTTTGACTTTGTGGAAGGAATTTTGGAAGCCTAGAAAAGTGCAGTCATGTCTCACATTTCCAGATCACTTAGCCACTTTACTCTGTGGGCTTTTCAGGCTGTTCTTTAATCTTTCAGTATGGCCAAGGTTACAACACAAATAAAGAAGTGCTGATTATTCATTTCCATAATTAACAATTCTCAGCTGAGATATTTTGTGTTAGCTCTTCATTCAGCAGTTGTAAATATTTTCATTTTCATTCCAAAATAAGAACAAACTTTTCACTCTTTCATAACTTCCTACAACATTAATTCAGAATTTTGAGCTGCTATAATCACAGTATTTTAGAGTTTCTATGTTTCTAGTATTTTTTTCTGGAAATGTTTATAAAACACTTGAAATGCCCATATTATGGACATTTATGCTGATTAGCCTGAAAATTCAGACCAAACACACAAAAATTTATATACATTTAGGTGTCCAATAAGGAAGCAAAATGAGTAGGATGTGATTTTGATGCCTGTACTTTGTAAAAAATATTAGCAAGCAGTGAGTAATCAAAATCAAATTGCACAGAATGATATTTCTTTGCATAAATTGTTGTCAAACTATTATTATTTTCAAAGTATTATACTAGTGGAGTACGAGATATAAATTACAAAATATTCAGTAATTTCCCATCTGGGTAACTGGTAGAGACTACTGATTTGACCAGCTCTAGAAAAATCAATCAGCTACAAATTCTGATCTTTATGCACAGGGCTACACATTATGTGCATTTAAAGACACAAGGCAACTCCGTTTCAGAAAGGTAGACCCCAAGCCCTGAATGCACAGCACTGAGTCAGCCAGATACTTCATGGGTTTGTGTCCCTTTCTCAAGTATGAATGACTGCCAGAGCACGTGTACAAAACTAAAGGGGCAATAATTTCCTCTATTACTACTAGAAAAAGGTTGATTTGGGTATACAGCAAGCAACACTGGTAATGATTAGTTGTAATCAATTGTACAAACATTGGCTGTTAGGTGTTCCTGACCACTTCTTGCTGACAACTGAGACCAGCAGATTCCTCCTGTAGCACCATCTTGGCTGGTCAAGACAATGAACTGCACAGCTCAGAACCAAACTGAGCTGTGCAGTGTATCAAACAGTTCTCTCCCTACAATCAAGGTCTCCCTATCCTACCTGCTAACCTGCTTCACCACCACATTGCTATTTTTTGTTGTTCTGTCTTGTTTTTCACTGCTTTCCTTGTGACCTAAGCTGTGAACGAAACCTGAGTACTCAATCCCTACTAAATTTAAGACTGAAACATGTGATACATGAAAGCATGGTGTGTCTTTTTGATCATTCCTAACACATTTATAATATTTTTTTTATTCAAGTGGTTTAATCAAGACAAAAACTGTCTTAAAAGTGCTAAGACCAGGAAAATTTTAAGATGGCAATATCTAGGAAGTCTCTGAAGATAAATATAGCTGAATAAATTGTTCTGTCTATAGCTGTCTCTCATCTGTTTCAATTTGTAGCTCTAGCTATATAGGGGAAAGCTCTGATGCTCCACACTGTCCATTTGGAGACTCCCTAAAATCCCTACTGATGGAGCTCCAGTTTTGGAAAGTGTTAAGCTACCAGCCATCTGAAAATCAGTCTGCTCAAAGATATTAGAGTGAAAATACCTGTGACCTACAAAGCCATTTATCAGGAATGCACATGAATGGTGGCCTACAGTCTTCAGACTGTCCTAATTGCAAGAATAAAGAAACCAGGTTATACTAAGCTACAACTTTGTTTCTGCTCTGAGATGTAGAGGGTGAAGAAGTTATATATGCATTTACCAATCTATGACCATGGAACATTATCAATCCTCTTTAAAAATACATCTCAGTACTAGAATAATTTAGTTTTTATTGTTTTTATTTTTCTTAAACAGGTGATTTTTGGTTTTGTGGTTTTTTTTTTTTTTTTTTTTTGGTTTTTTTTTTTGTTAACAGAGGAAAAAAAAGTTTGGTACTTAGCAGTTAAAGTTTCACAGATCAGATTTCACAGGTTTCTGGCCTAGATTCTGTAACGAAACTCATCTCAATACTTCATTTAAAGAATTCTGTACTTCCACTGAACACAGTAAGACTGCTTATGTGCATAAAATCAAGCATGTCCTGAAAATGAGCTGGGACAAGGTTTTGCTATCTTACCATATTTTGCTTAAAATGACATCCAGAGAGATTTGCAAATGTGCACTAGCAAGGTTCAGTGATAATTCTTATAAACCTGTCTCTTCTTATTGAATTCTGGAGGGAAAACCAGCAAGTAATGTACTCCAGATGAACAAATACACCTAGGTATCATTAACACACCTTGTTTCCCCTGGATCACAGATGGAGAAGCACGGGACCTCTGGCATGGGTAGGAAACCCTTACCACTTCTGGCAGAGGGGTGGTCCATTCTGCCACTTGTAGGGCTCAACAAAACACAGACCCCATCTCTGATGACAGCTGAAGGTGTCACTCTCTAAGTTGCTGTGTCTGCAGCTGCTTGTTGCATCTCAGACTGTACAGACACGATATTACATTTTTATTGCACTTTCTCAATCAGAGACAAACAAACCTATCTGATAGGCTGAGAAAGCTGAGGGTGTTCATCCTGGCTGAATGAGAAGGTTGTGTGGAGACCTCATAGCAACCTTCCAGTGTTTGAAGGGGGCCTGTGAGGAACATGGAGAGGGAGTCTTCATCAAGAACGGTAGTGATAGGGCAAGGACTAATGGGTTCAAGATAAAAGAGGGGAAATTTAGGTATATACAGAAGAAATTCTTTACTGTGAGAGTGGTGAGGCACTGGAAGTGGTTGCCCAAAAGAGTTGTGGATGCTGCATCCTTGGATGTTCAAGGCCAGGTTGGATGGGGCTCTGAGCAACCTGGGATAGTGAAAGGTGTCCCAGCCCATGGCAGGGGGTTGGAACGAGATGATCTTTAAGGTCCTTTCCAATTCAAACCATTCTATTATGCCGTGACTCTATGAAACAAAAAAATGTGGCCTGTTTTATCTGGATCCCAGAGCAGGACACTTCCAGGACAAAGTCAGCTAGATATCTTCAAACATCAACCACTCTCACTGTTTTTGTGGCCTCTGAAGGAAACTGGTATGTAGAAAAGCTTTAGAGGGCTTTGTAGGAGGCCTATGAAAAACCATACATAATATGTGTAACTTTTTCCTTGTAAATGAGTGGGGCAGAGAGTTTTCAAGGACCATACCTTTCAATTTCAACATCATTGCTAAAGAAGAAGATGGAGAAGAAATTTTGAGCAAGACTTCCAGACTCCCCTTTTTTAATACAAAAATTTCCTATAAAAGCATTCTCTAGATAATACATCCAAAGGAAGCCCTGAAAATCCTCTGCTACAGAAATATATCAATAAGAACCAAAAACATGCCACTTAAAAACAAGCCTCAAAAGGGGAAAGTAGTTCAAATACCTATGCTTTTGGGTAATAATTACAAGACTTTATTTCTAGTAATAGGGTTATGTAGGCAAGGCAAGTACTGATTGATGGTGCCAGAAGATCACTTTCATAACAATGTACAGACTGCAAATGCTGTGTGGAAAACAGTAACTGTTCCGGTACCCAGTTGGTTATGTGCATATTGATATCTAGGTTGCCTGAGTAACCTTAAGGCTAAGTACAATGCAGAAGGTAATTCATTATCACAACTTCTTCAAATATATTACCTCATTCACACATGTATTTTGATACTCAGCACTGAACTTTGCTATTCAAAATGTCTATCAGGTCTTGAAACAAGCAACAGACACTCCTGGAGGCTCTAGGAGAGTCTGAGAGCTTAGCAGAGTGGGAATGTGTACAGCATGCCTCCCTCCGCTCCCCTCCCCTTTGTTTCAAATCTCTTGGGAGCTGGTGGCACCAGGGAGCTCCAGCATTATCTGAGGAGGGGCATCAGTTCTGACAGATGTAAGGACACATTGCATGGGGAGAAGAAATTTGTATGCAGCTGTATTTATTGACTACAGCTCTCAGGATTGAGGTGGTGACTGCTTTTTTTCTGGATTGCTTTCATGAAAAAGCTGTGGATTGACTGAGAGCAACACAGTCATGCCCCCTTGGATTAGTGAGGAAGGTGAGCCTAAGCCCCTGAAACTGTGAGCTTCTGGAGAAAAAGCTGAGATCTGAACCTCATGCCTCCTTGGCAGGCAGTTGTTTGCCTGTATTCTGTCCCCATCCCATTAAATTCCAAAAGGGCTACACCAAAATCCTGAAGTGATTTTGCAAGGGAAGTTCAGCTTCAGTTATATGATATACAATCTTGGTAACTCAAGATTACCCCGATTTTTACCACACTTGTCCTGAAGAGAAAATGCAATTCCCAAGACCTTCACTGTACAAAGCAGAAAGATGCTTACTCCAGTTTTTGGGTATAAACCAATTAGGAATCTCTTAAAATCAAGTGCTTGATCTGAAACAGCCAAACCCTCTTTATACTCTGCTCTCAAAAGCACTCTCCCATCTAATGCCTTCCACTGTAGCATTGCTGTTCACAGCAATCAGTATTCTGGGACACAGACTCTTTCCTTTCTTAATGCAAAGCCTTACTTACACTTCATTTAGTAGGCTGCATGCTAATGAGAACTGCTTGCAACCTTCACTGTCTGTGAGAAGTCCCAGTGTAGATCTCCCTTATTCCTGGCTGGTTGAGTGCACTGCACATGGAACCCTTTAATTGGGGAAAAACCTCAAATGATGCCTTCCCAATGTGCAGTTAAACTGAACTAAATTGACACAATGGATGTTTCATTTTTCACATGAAGTTGGCATTCCTCGGGGATCTTTTCTGCTGGTCTTTAACAAAGATTCAGTGTAGTCATCAACTTTTCTTCAGAATCTGGTGGTTGAAAAGCTGGAGCAGCACATACATGGGTACACAGCACCCAGAGTTATACATGGCAGCAATTTGATGTGTAGCAGTGCCATATGGCTCAACGTGGTCTTTTAATTAAGAAATGTGGCTGCTGTTACTTAGATTACAGCATCACTGTGGTGTGACAGGGGAGATCAGAGCTCCCCTGAATTAGTCATAGTGTCTCCAAGGATTTAACCTCTGAGGAGATTAAAATGTCCAGTGCCCTCTACAAGATGGCACAAAACAGCAAGTAAGAGCCAGAAACAGAAATTATTTTCAGGAACCTGTCTGATGTAGCCAAAGGAGTATACTCTGTTTTGTACATGGTGCTCTGAGCATTTATACACAGCCGAGTATACATTCTTTGACAAAATTTGGTCAGGAAATAGTTAATATTTTCAAAGAAAATTATTGAAATAAGTTAGTGTTCTTCCAGAACTTCACCTGTACATATATTTCCTCCTGAGAAATGCTGAAGCTTCAGGCTATGTGGATGTGAAACATAACTTAGTATGCACTAGGGAGAGAAATCCTGCATTAGGTTCAGCTCCTGTCTCAACTATGTCTGATTATGTTCCTCAGTTTAAGGCTTGTTACTTGATTTGAAAGCCTGTTACATCTCAGGAAACTTATACATGTAACTTGTAGCTGCTTTCATAGTTTAAAAGCTGTCATTTCACCTTCTGCACAAAGAAATGCTTTTCCTGTCTATGTCAAAGTGATCCACACAGCTCTCCCACAGAGTTTTGAAAGCGTCTTCCAGTACAGCAACACAGCTTTTATTCTGGGAGAGCAATTTGCTCTGCCATTATATTGTCTGCAGGAATGCAGCTGTATTGTTTTACTGTGTTGATCTAGAAAGGAGCTGTAAAGCTCATAAAACTGGAAGCAATTGGCTTCCAGCTGAGGCTTTACTTCTTCCTAGCCCACTGTGCTCTCCAGGTGAATCCCTGTGGGATTTTGTTAGAGAGGAAAAGGAAAATGCAGTTGTGTCCAGACTGGGGCAAGTCCAATATCACTTCAAATCAAGGGTTACATCCTTCTCTGTTTCTTACTTGTTCCTTCTTCCTGGCTCACATCGTTTATAAGCACACCTGATCCTGTGTCCACATCAGCTGTCTGAAACTTCCACCAGCAGTCCCACATTTCTCTCAATTTATTGTATTCTCAGAGATAGTTCAAAGGCAAAAGTGGGCTACACTTGAGACACGCATGATGGACAGAATAAACATCACCTGCAGAGGGCACAGAATCCCATAAGTGGTGCCAACTCACAGCTCTGACATCCAAAAGTTTTTCTTAGATGTGCCACCAGTGGCAATGTCACCTCAGTCTGTACTCAAGGCTTCACAGTAACATTCATAAATGGGAAGGAGACCAAGGCCACAGGCTGCAAGAGAAAGAGAGATGAGGGGGAAACTCCTTACCCTAGAGAGGGTGCAGAGCTGCCCTGCAAACAGTTGGCACATTTGCGAGCTGCTCATAGCTTGCAAGCACTGAATGAAATGTGTGGAGTTCATGGGGAATTTCTATGGAGTTCCATGCAGTTGCAGAGGCATTCTTCCTTAAATCTAAGGGAGTTAATTAGAATAATATGTGTCACTTCTGCATGATGACTGATGATCATGCTGTGGAGAAAGGAAAGCTTTCTTGAGAGAAAATGCCATTATCTACCCAAAGCAAATACAAATGTGGAACTTGGTGTATACTTTTTCAGAGATGTAACAAACATCAGTCACAAAAGAGCATAGATTTGATCCACAATGCAGTGCATGCACTCAGGTGTTCAGCATGTTGCCCTACTGCTAAGTATGAAGCCAGAAAATAAGTAGGCAGGTCAGTTCCCACCTCATTAACACAGTGGGTTGGGGAAAGTCTGAAAAATGAGATTGTAAAAACAGCCATGAAAGCTTGTTGGAATCTAAACAATACCCAAGACGCAGCTATGATTCCCTTTCTTTACCTTATTTCTTTTTGTCTCTTTCAATGGCTTTATTTTCAGTTGTTCCTAACTGCTGGTGAATTCTACTTTTCCCAACCTTTAAGAATCCCAAAGCACAGAAAATATTTTCTCATTTACTTGAGCTACAGGAGCTTTTTATTTAATCCCCTTCCAGAGAAGTAGGAAATATCTCAAGGTGACTACCTTTTGTATCACTGTACAGCTCACCTGTGTTGAAAGTGGGTGTGCTGAGGGTTCAGGTGGGGCAGGAGGATGCAGTCAGAGCACTGCCAGCACTTAACCTAAGCGATTTTGCTTTTATCATACTGCAAAGTGATTATCATCTTTGCAGTCACCATGTTTCTTGGAAGTGATATCTTAGGAGACATTCTTCAAGGATTTTCATAAAACCACCGTCTTTCAGCCCCAATAAAGTGTGACCAAATGTGGTTATGTTAAGGTGGGGGGTTTTGTTGTTTTCTTTGCCTTTCTCTAATGCATTATTTTTAAAAAAAACCTTCAATAACAGAAGCTTTAAACAGAAGGCTAAATATGTGGAAGGAAAGGTGGTTAAAATGTTTGATAAAAGAAAAAAGAAAATGACAATGAGAAATGAGAAAAGTCTCTGTTTCATTCAGAATTTGAGCAGAATTTTTCTCTCCTAGAGATTCATCTATAGCTGCTTTTAATTGTTGGGCTGGGGTCAGAATTTAGTATGCGTTGGTTAGATTTTTTAAATTTTCTAATTCAAAGCCAAAAGGAAAGGATTCTGCCACTCCCTTATATTCACACCATGACTTCTAAATGAGAAGTACTGTTGAAAGGCTTTCCAGGAGGACACCCCCTTCACACTGCAAACCTTGCATAACCTGCTATGCCATGGTTAACAATTATATAATGACAAATGAGACAGCAGGTATCTTGTTGCTTGCCTGGGGATGCATCAAAAAACACACACTACAAGGTCTTGCAAAAGATCTACTTGCAAAATTCAAGTTCAACCATGAAAAGCAGGCCTGGGTTAAAATACAGAAGTAGTCTGGGCTCACTCAAATAGTCCCTTAAAAATCTATGGAAATCCTCCTGAAGGGATGCTGACTGGTCTGACAGGCCTGCTTGATATAGCCTGAGCAAGTTTCCTCCCAGCTGTTTCCAAATGAGCTCTCCGAAATGACATGTTGCAATTTCTCAATAGTATTTCAACTGGAAGTAAAGTTTTGCTTGGACCAAACCCAATTCATGTTTTTTGAGGGCACCACCTATAAAGCCACCTTTGTGCCACATGATGTTGGCAAGGGGCTGGGAGCCACTAAGGGACTGCAAGGGCAAAAGAGGTCTGTATATATCAATGTATATCAGAGCATGAAAAAAGACAGACATTATTAGGTTTCACTCAACTCATCTTTAAAGGAAGGGCAGGCTATTAATTTATTAACAAAATTTTGTTGATAGCTGAAAGAATTTAGTGTTTGAGCTTGGAAGCTGTGGTGCATACAGTTCCATGAAATTAAATGCTATTAAAGACACCTAAACATCTCTACAGGCAGAATACTGTAAACAGTTCTGCAAAGTTACCCACAAAGACCTAGAGGATGTCTCACAAACCACCCTGAAGATAAAAGAGCAGCTGTGTCTTCCTTGTACGTGCCTGGGAGGCTCAGCTGCACCACCACCCATCAAGGAGCCGGTTGTGCTAATACTGCTTTTTGCGTGCACAGGGTGGGGACCTTGACACCCACCCAAAGACAAACTGCTCTACCCAGCCCCAGTGTCCTGCCCCACTTGTGCCCAGCCTGGCCGTTCCCTTCCTCTGGGGCAATGCTGGCAGCTGGGTTTGCTGCCCTCCTTGCCAACATGTCTGTGTGGGACATTTACTTCCCCCCGGCATGATGGCAGCCCACCACAAGGCTTACAGCATGCAGTGAGGTAAAAATAGCATTCCAGGAGGTGAACACAGCAAAGCCTCAGCCTTCCTGTGCTGTAGCCTCATTTGATTATTCACTTTCCTCTCCTATATAGTTATAATGACAGCCTGTCACATGCCTTATTTTTTGCTTGGTTTTGGTAGGGAGAGATTTAAAGAGAGGTTTTTCACTATAGTTTCAGGTGAGAAAAAATGTTATTTTTTCCTCAATATTTTTCTTTAATCACAACAAGCAGAATGATTCTGTAAAAAATTCAAATCCCACTGTGATTAAAACTGATGAAATGGCACAGATAATGTTTTTTTTAAAAAAAAACATGAGACCATTCTTTACCAAGGAAGACGGAAACAAGTCAAAAAAATTCCTAAGAAAGGATGCTCCCCTCCTTTAAAAAGCCTTCATTTGCACCAGGGAGTGTAAAGCTCGTTTCAGACAAGCACTGCCCTTCAACAGATGATCCTCTGAGAGGCTGGTACAGCACTGAGTGTCACATGGTGCTGCTTTTCAGTTAGGAACTTCAGATGCTTGTTGAAATTGTTAATAAACCCACAATACCAATTTTGGCAATTTTCAGTCACCACCCAATTTCACACATGGTGTCCTAAATGGTATGGCAAATCATGTAATCTTATAAAAACTGTATCTCCAGTAATCAGTAATCTCATTTTTTTGTCAGTGGTACTTGTCCAAGGGATCGGAAAGACTCTCACCTTTCACCAGGAGTGAAAGTGCAGATGTTTGTGTAAATCAGTAGTGTTTGGTTAAATAAAAGCACCACATGTAACTTACCTGTATTCTGAATAAGAGATATTGTTAAGGTCTGTAAATTAACAGGGGTAAATTGCTTTTACCAAAATTAATTCTCAGCTACACTAATAAGTTAAATAATTTAACAAAGTCCTAAGTCTGCATGACAGCTTTAATTTAGTGCATAACTTTCCCTCTGTGCTGAAGTAGTTTTGAGGTCAGTTGTATTAAACAAATGCTAGCCTAAAGACGGAGCTAAGCTTTGCAAATAGTTCCCTGAACTGGGAAGCACGTAACCAGCAGATAACTCAGTTATGCTTAAACTTTTTATAGATGTTATTTCTTTCATCTTCTGGTCTTTGGAAATTAAACTCCTCACTGTAGCAATCACAATGACATATGTGCAGCCCCCATTAGGAGAAAATATTTTCTGAGCTGGGATCTGAGATTGAACTTGCATAAATCAAGGCTTAGACCTTTTTTATCGCCTGCTAATACATGTGCAGGAACGCTTTTTTTTAGATTTTGTTCCCTCCCTTTCTTCAGAATATATCATTTCTATGGGAAAGTTGAATTAAGTTTCTTGTCTTTGGCTTTTCTGTTTTCCCTTCAGCTCTGTATTGTCATATCTTGCCAGCTAATCTCACTTTCCTTGTGAATAGCATACGCTACCATTTAGGTAAAAATGCTTTTCAGAAAAAATATGTCCTATGAGATGTTATGATATTTTGTGAAACAACATAATGCAATGTGACTGATGCAGATGGATATACCCCATAAAGCTGAGAGATTTGGATATGTAGTTTCCCCCCCAAAAAATCACTTCATAAAGCAGTTTTGTTTAAAATATCACCTTGAAATCCTATTTAAACTCCTTCAAATAGATAGAAAATTTATTTAAACTTTTATATAAAAGGATTTTTACCTGAATGCTTAGAGGAGTTCTACATTCAATACTTTTTACACCTCAGTTATGAAGTGGAAAAAAAATATACAATATATAAGAAAGAACCTAGTTTATGTTTCCTTCCTTACACCCATCCCTGAAGGAAGAGAAATGCTTTAGTGGGATCAATAGTTATAAATCATTACAAGTTATTTGAGGTTTTATTTCACCTACTTTTATTATAATGTCCATGTCATCTGCTGTACATATTAAGCTTATTACACGAATTCATTTTGCAAGCGCCAACCTCTGAGTGACAGGTGCCAGAGGGCAATTGATTAAGGGATATTTGTTTTGTTACAGCTTTTTCTTTAATTTCTCTCCATAAGGGTTTCAGGTTGAGCAAGTAAGCTAACATGATAATGGGGCTTCCGGTCTGCAGATAAATGGGACATGTGACTTTGTGCATTCATAAATATCAGAACATCTTTTAACCTGGTGGTGCTGGGAGGGGCAGCGAGTGTCAGCTGTGGGTTAGTACAAGGCTAAACACGTGAGGTTGTTTCTCCTCTTAAAAGCTGAAAGAGAATGGATGTTTGACATAAAAATGATGGCTCAATCTAGGAATCTACCTCCCATTCACTCTTATTATCTCTAGTTAAATGGATTTTGTGTGATAACATAGGACAAAGAGGAAAAGAGGAACCTAGAAAATCTCAAAAGATCCTCTATTATAGCATGAGATATCAGTTCTGTAGAGAATGATATGCTGTGTGGAGTATGTGTATCTCTACCACTAAGAGTTGTTAGGTTCTAAACCTTGTAGCCCTAAAGTGGATGTCCTCAAATTCTTGCTTTCCATGTCTGCAATATACCAACATTAAGATACAAGGGTTGTAGGTGCTTGAAAAAAATCCACCACATTGTCTCCATCAGTTCATCCCCACAGTGTCAATAAGAAGTGAACAGATGTGTCATCAATATTAGACTTGCATTGTTACCTTAGAGCAGTTAGTCCAGGTATGAGAGTAGTCAGAATATGAATATGAATATAAGAGAGTAGTCTTAAAAACTAATGCAAAATTTACAACTGCAACTTGAGCTTCATCAATATTTTGATCTATTTATAATGAACTTGTCCATCATGTCTGAGGTCCTGACACTATATATACAGCTGAGTAACATTTACTCACTTGAGCAGTTCCACTGAATTAAATGGAAAACTATACAAAAATTTTATTTAGTGGATACTGGTTCTATATCCTTTAAATTTAGACAGCCATGCATGAATATGTCAGCCTGAGATCCTCTCTAAAGGTCAGGACAGCATTTTAGCACAAGCTTCCTCATCCTCACCAAACTGGACAACACAATACAGCTGAGTTCCTTCACATGGAGCTGTGGCCCTGCATTTTCTGCATGTGTTTTTGAAGGTTTGGATCTCTGCCACATGCTATTAGTATCATTCATGTACAGCTTACATCTAGCTTGTGACCTCTTTAAGTTCCAGCTAGTGCAGGCTTCAAATGCAAGCCTAGTTGCTGTCAAATTGCACTCTGTGTGTTCTCTCACATTGTTTCCACTGTGCCAGCAAAGTGCCCAGACTGCTATATTTCACTGGGAGAAAGATTGAACATTTCCATTTATTTAGGTAAAAAAGTCCTTGGATGGTCTTGGTTTTATGTAAAGTTTTATTTTAGCCAGTCACCACTTTGAACACCAATTCTGCTGATTCTCAAGCACATGACACTGAAGTAAAAAGGCACACCCTGAAAAGTCAATGTTAAGTTTACTATCAGTGGTACCTCCCAGCTACTTACAGAATTATCTGGCTGAGACCTTTACTATTATTATATTTCCAGATACCTTGAAGCTGCAATGGCTATATTCTGCTTTTTTTCATAAAGAAAATGCAGCCCAGCCTGGTTGTGCATCTAGTTTCCTCAGTTCACAGGCTCCTGTTTTCCTTGTTATTAGGCACTTTACAGCTCCAATGCTAATTGCACAAATTAGTTCATTTACAGCAGCACAACAGAAAACAGGTCAACAATGGAGACAGATTGCAGTAAGGCATTGCAACTGGTGTACTGATGGATACTGAATAGAAGTGCCAGATGTATCTTGTAAAAGAGGCAACAAAAAAAGAAAATCCCAACAAGGACTTTGTGAGTTCAGCTACATTTTGGGGTCTGCAGGGAAGAAAACAGCTGAAAGGATTACTGAGAGCTTCCCACCTACTAGGTCATGCCACTGCCCTGTGTAGAGATATGGGATGCTGTTATTACTACTGCAGTTTGTACAATGAGGGATTTACTGCTGCATTAAGAACAAAAACTTTCTTCCCTCTATTTGACAGAGCCTCAGTATGCCTTTCTATACCCATATCTTTCCAGTGAGATTTCTCTGAAGCTTACTAAACTTGCAGCTCTGAATCAGCAGCACTAAGGGCACAGCTGAGTCAGGAGTCTTGACTGCTGGGCAACTCATCTCTGGAGAGTAAACAAACTCCTTTATAAAACACAGTCTCAGGAGAGTTCTTCTCCAATTGGCACAAACTGTGAAACATATCCTTTTCTTGCAATGCAGGGAAAAAAAGTAATACTCTTTTTCTCTAATCTCCCCTTCAGCAAACGAATATATTCTTATTGGCACAGGCAAAGCCACTGTCTACCAGCTGGATCTGTCTTGAAGGTTCACAGGACTGTGCAGAGATGATGAATGCAGGGTACATGGGACACAAACCATTTCCATTCTGGCAGTCTCCACAAATGAGGTCCCACAAAGAGTTTAAAGCCATCTTCCTCTAGTTGGAACTAGAGATGTGTGTATGTTCCATCATGTTCCGTCATGTTCCCTGCCACTTGTGCAGCTGCCCGCTGTGGGGCCCTTGTCTCTTGTGTAGCCTCCTGGACAGACCTATGGTATTTAACTTGACTGACACAGATAAATCTTTCTCAGTATCTAAAACTCTGGTCTAAATCTCCATCCCATGGGTCAGCTCTCAGAGCTAAAGAGGATTGTGTAGGACAGAGGCAAATATTCCAAAGTCTCAGCCCAGGGGTTTCAGTAATTTAATAAGGACAAATAAAGCATAGAAAAAATGATTATCAGGAGCATTTTAGTAGATTAACACCTCACATATTGAAAGAATTACAGAATCTAAATGTTGCAGCATGAACATCTTGCTTGTCTATGAGCATGGGTGATACTGCAAACCACATAAGAGTTAGATTTTAGATGGCTGGGATGCACAGTTAGCTTAAAGAGCCACAGTCATTATTTTTAGACATGGCTGATTAATTTGCTTTACCAAGGCTGAAATGTAACATAATGTATATAATGCAATTAGAAAGCTGTGTCTCTATTAATGCTGTAGACAAAATGCAGAGATAAGCTTCTGAGAAGCAGTAGGAGTCCAATAATGATTTACACCTTTATCCTGTGCTGGGAGTTTGTGGACTATAACCTGGAAATTTGAGAGGCTTGTGCTCTAATCATTGCATAATTGATTTTCCCTCAAATTCCACACCTGAAAGTGTCTTGCTCAGTTTACATGACAGCCTAGAGTGGAACAGGACATGGCTATATGCTGAGGAGCTCATAAAATAGAACAAAACCATGGCAATTGGGTGCCACAGCAGGAAAAAAATGAAAATTACATTTTCTTCCATATGAGTTTATCTTCTCCCAGAGGAAAGGCATGCAAGACATCCAAGAAATGAGATGTAGAGGAAGCTGTTTCTGCTCTGGGTTCATCCAAAATATGATAATTATATCGTATGCAGCTCAGAGAAGTCATTCTTTCCCATTCAACACCCCTCTATCAAAATGACAAGGTTAACTTCTAATCTTTGCTATGGGCTCCAGAATCAGACACAACAAATATTTTTTTTTTCTGCAGACTAGTAGCTAGATGTTGCCAGTTCCACATTAGGGTTAAAATTTTGGCCCATTTCTAGTCCTGTACATTGCATAGAAAAAGTCGTGTTAAAAAATACAGCAACAAAAAATATCCAACACAACCCTCCCAAAAAGCCACAACAAAAAAAAACACTCCAGATGGAGCTTGTTCATAGTTCTCTTTAATAAATTGCATGTGTCTTGTTTTCTTCCTTTGAGTTTAATTCTTCTTGCTTATTTCTCATTCACCAAGGGGCAAGCAAGAAGAAACCTATTGGGAGGTTGGGTGTCAAAGTGTGTCATCTTGCCAATGAATATGTTAAAGAGGAGCTAAGAGTATAAGGATTAGAAAACATCAGATTTGGAAAACACCCTACACACAAATGAAGTAAATCAGCTGAAGAGGCTTAACTATTGTCTAATTGCAGTAGCTATTTATAGAACTGAATATAAGGTTTTCTTTCCCATCCTTAGCAAATTACAACTAATGGATTTCCAAAACTTAGGCTCTATTTTATTTTTTGGAACAGTCCTGGAGAACTGATTAGTGTGTGCTTACACAGAAATGCATAAAATAATCTCATTATAGTAATGCAATGTGCTGTGACTGAGGGGTAATTTCTGCTCAGACCATATCCTGTGTTTCATTGTAAGTGATCATTTAATAAACAAACAGGAAATAGTGCAAACAAGCAGTAGTGGAGCAGGCACTCATTCATCTACTAAAATCTTATAAATGGTACGTGAATACCCTTATTCTAGAGGGATTTTCTAAAGGAGAAATGGAACCCCTCAGTCTCTGTGATCCATTCTATCCTTGACTCCTTTCTGTACTAAAACCTAGAAATATCTGGTATCAAGATAAAGTTTTCAATAATTGACACAGATGTGTTTGCGTCCTGCACTGTTTCAGTTAATTCAATTAATAATCAGTTAACTGCACTGATTCAGTTAATCTTGGCTCTAGGGAGCCAAGATTTTGCTTGTTGTGTACTCATTTATTATTCATTTAAAGAACATGGACATTTGCCAGTAGGAACTGAAATGAAATCACCACCTTCACACGGGCAATCCAACAACCCTCCAGTCGCAGTGACATTCAGTTACTAATGGGTTAGTTCAGTTTTAATCTGCTGCCTAGAGATGAATAACATTAATTATTGTAATTGGTAGTGACAATAATGGGTGCAACATTTCCAGGGCTAATTTACTCTACTTTTATATCATGCTAATGTGGCTATTCTGCTTCAGTACTGGAGATAATTAAAACCAGTTCAAATGTCTGTGTAATGTACAATGTGGTGTACTGCCTGCACGTCCTGAGACTTGCAATGTATGGAGTGGCATAGAGCTGCTGTGCTTAGGCAGTCATGGGACAAAATGGTACTGCAGTATCATAAAATATTCCATGTGAATCCACCACACATCAGCAGGAAATGTTTGGTTTGGTAGCTGAGCTGGGGAAAAATATTGGTTTGATTAAATAATAATAAAATAAAATTGATTAAAATAATAAATAATACCCATTTAAAACAGGTGAAAATAGGGACAAGATTAAAGTAGCCAATTTTATTATTATATTGCACTTTACAGATTCAGAGAAATGATTTGACCCAAGGTTTCTTACCTCTCAAGTACATCTCTCTCAGCTGCGAAGTTATTAGTGCAGACTGAAGCTGGCCTCCCTTAGGCTGGTTTGCTCAAACTGCTCCACTTTGAATAGCATACTTAAATATTTGGTGAGGGAACATGAGCAATTCTGCAGCTGCTGGTCAGAATGCTAAAACATCAGGGACCCAGTTGTTTATCCAAAATGGACTAATACCAACAGGAAGGACTGAGAACAGCTCTCCATCCCCAGCCTTTTGAATAGGGTGCAAATCTAAGCCTTGGGACACATCACAGGAAAAAGAGGTGCTGGGGTGTTAAGATGCCCTTGGGCAGAGAGAGATTTAAATCTGTACCTATATCCTACAAGGTAAATGTCCTAAACAGAGAGTTACTGAATAAAACTGGGACTTGATGACTTTAAGAAAGTGCTGAACATCTGAACTGGTTTTTGGTATCTTTTGCTGATAGCTGAAAATTTGAAACACAGTTGAGAACAAATTTGTGTCTCCTTGAAAGCATTCAAAAAAAATTAACACATGAAATAAAATCTAACTACATGTATGGACACGCATATATGTACACATAAGCAATTACAAACTTGTAGTTTGCAGCAAAGACTATCAAAGAAGTAAAACAGAGATAAGAAAATCCTAGCTATTTTGCCCAAGTACTATATGCCATCTCAAATATTAGAAGATGCTTCCATGCACAAAAATTGGATTTAAGTCTGTTCTTGTGAGGTACATCAAATTAGATTATGTTTTCATATACTTGCTGGAAAGCAAAAATGCAAGGTCATGAAAAAAACAATCAAAAATAATTCAAAAATATTCTTGTAGTTACTCTGACTGCTTCCAAAAAGGCTTTTATGTATACAAATCAGCAGCAGAATTACATCAAATTCTTAATCAGTTTTTCAAACTTCTATGTTTTTCTACTGTTTTTTACATCAATTTGAACAAAATTGAGCCCATTTAAAAAGGCATCCTATTTGAAAATATATATACTCATTCACAGGGTAAGTTGCATTTCTGATTTACAGAGAATATATAGAAGACAGCACAGTTCCTATCCAAACCAAGTATGCCTCACATCTGAAGACTGACATTCCCAGTGAAAGACAGCAGTGCATAGGACAGGACTCTGAGTACACAAAGTGGTTAAGCGAGGGGCTAGATCACTCCACCTGCTGATGACTCAGAGGGGCAGGCAGAGGGTGGAAAGTGATGATTTGGGTTAGCAGGTCCAAGTTACAGCTGGCACATGTCTCTGTGCTATGTCAGCGTGCTATCTCCAAAGGATTTAAGCTCCAACTTGCCCCCTCTGGCTGCTCCAGAGTCTCCCTGTAGAGCAATTTCTGAGAGAAATGGGTCACGATCTAGATGTGCGTGATTTATATGTTTAAAGTGAAGGTTGAGCTACCCCAGCCTAGGCCTCAGATATGGGCCTCGGTGAGGCCTTGAAGCCTGTGGCGCAGTCAGAAATTATGTTAAGGTATAACACAATTTACTGAGCTATCTAGGTGTGAATTAGTATAGGTCTGCAGTGTGAAACTTTAGCCATCTTAAGACAGGAAGAAACAATGTTTGCTTGCCAATGAGAGTGTGCTCACAATTGTAAACTATCTAGAAGTGTATAAAAACTACTGTCTGTAAACAATAAGGGGGAGAACGTCGGATTAACCATATTGGTTTGGATCTGCGTTTGTTCCTGTCCAGCTCACCTTTTTATTTTTGGTCCCTGCTTCATCTCCCTCTTCCAATGCTCAGAAACTTTGCTCTATTACACAGACAAAAATGATTCATTGCCTGTTTAGACCCATCTGTTCCTGTGCCAGCATTGTCCTTTGGTTTAAATTGCTCTCCTCCCACCCTGGGTGTTTACCCTGGTAATGCATTTATAGATAGCAATCAGATCCCATCTCAGCTTTCATTTTGCTAGGCTAAAGAGTCCAAGCTTTTCCTAGTTTGCTCCCATAAGACAGGCACTCTATTCCCCCTGTTCTCCTCACAGTCCTCCTCCCCACCTGTTCCTGTATCTGTTGTTGTCTCATGGTACAAAGAGACAACCACTTGATGACTGAGGTGCCCCCTCCTTCAGATGCCACTCTTACAAGAGGTGGGGATGAAGGTCCTCATCCCAGGGATTGTTGGGCTGGGAGAAGGGTTCAGTCCAGGGAGCTGTGCCCAGCAGGTTCAGATGCTGTTACCTGTCCTAGCCCTGCTGCCCACTGACCCACCTGTGTGTGTCTGTGGGTTAGCCTGCAGCTGCACTTCATGGGACACACGTTATGGGATGTGCCTGGGACATCCATCATAGGATAAAATGACCCCTGCTATGTCAGGTCTGGAGCAACGAGATGCATGTTCCTTTGGAATAACTAAATTAAAAGGATGCATTAATAGGGCTACTGTTCACACTTTCTGACAAGACATTTCCTCTGTACTATTTATAAATCTTACATGAAGAATTATTTCTTAGATCCTCATCTGGCATACATTGATGAAGCTTCATTAGCTACAATGAAGCCTATCACTGCACCAGCCAATCAGTGGACTATTTATAAATTAAGTTGTAGAACATGTTTTTGAAGGGGACTTTTTTCCCCTCTACATAGTCCATCCAACCACATTTCTTTCTTCACTTTCCCATGGAAAAAGTATACTCTTCAGGTTGTTGCCAAAACCTTCATGATTCACTATATTGAAATAAATCTAACTTTCTGGAATTTATAGGCAGGGACGCTAAGCTGAGTCTGATTAATCTAAGATTTGAAGGGCTGCAGCCCAGCTATAACGTTCAGTAAGGAGCTGTAATTACAGGTTAAGTATGGCAAATCCAGACTGCTCAACATTGCTATATTGATTCTTTTAAACCATTAAATATGGAAGTTCAAATTCATTCACAAAGGCGACGTTTTTGAAATCCCAGCAATTTAGGAGGATTATGTTTCCACATGTGGTATGGATGGGAGAACACTTGTCTAACTAATGGCTTCTTTCTGCTGCAGAAACTCAAGACCAGGATACACAACCAGGACTTTTATTTTATTTTAAGAGGGATAATGTTTTTTTTAAACTTCCTCCACTGTTTTTTAGTCATATTCTGACTAAGGCAAAGAATTATGAGGAGAAGATAGGGTAAAAAAAAACTCTTACCACAGCCATGAACCCAATGATGTTCCCAGCTGCCATTCTGCTCAACATTATGATTGCACTGTCAAAAAATCAAGGACTCAAGGACTCAAAAAATCACTTCAGTAATTCTCCTTTCTGTGCTTCTCCAGGAGCAGGGAAGCTCTCCCTCCTACCATGGAATCTAAGTAACAGATAGTAGAGGGACTCTGATGGGCTGCTGATTAGCTGGTGTCCCAATCACATTGGAGGATGTAATATAAAAACATGCTATTGGTGAGACCTAGAAGTGTTGCTCCTCGAACAAAATTAGAGCTTCCTCAGGATGCTTTCATCTATTTTGTCTACTTCCTTCTGTCCCATTTCATGCTGGCAGGACCATGGCTTACATCAGCTGTACGTGAACTCCCATCCTGAGGAGGGGGATGGCACAGTTTCGACTTTCGTACGTTAATGTGTAAGGGGAGGCATGTTGGGGAAAATAGGGTTGTTTTCAGTGCCCATCTGAGCAAAAATGTGACAAAAAAAATGCAGCAGGGAACTGGATCAAAGGAGCTGGTTTTAGATTTCTTTCTCCTTTAATTCAGTGACAATTTTGATATTTGTTTAAAAAGATTCTCTAAGATCAGGGTTGCTGTATCTTTGTGCCTGTAATTGTCTTTAAAATGCCATGCAGCTTTTTCTAGAAGCTAGAATACTGGTATTATGTGTCATCTGTGCAAAACACTTATGAGATCTGGTCCATAATTACAACTTTCTAACATTACAGGAGAACATTTCTCAGACCTAGTAATTGTGTTGCCCTTTATGGTCCATCTTATTGATTAAACATCTGTTAGAGTTTAGTCAAAATGAGAATTCACTTGCAATGCAATGTGTTTGGTATATTAAATTCTGTTTAAGTCAGCCCTAAGTACAAGCTGGAGATACATGTATTGTATCTCCTTAATTGTATCTTAGTATTTTTTGCCTCTGTTTTTTGTTTGTACTGTTTGCTGGAGAGAAGGAAAGTGTTCTAATGTTTTCTTTACAGCAAAGTCAAATTATATTCCCTTAATTCTGTTGCCACACTTGAACCATTTCAGGTGGACAAATGCTTGGGAACATTGTAAAATAATAACTTAATACAGACCAGTACCTTTTTTTCCTATGCCACAATCCAATTACACAGTAAATTTTATCTTTTGTGGCAATGCCAGGGAAACTGATGTATGAAGTAAGGGAAAAGAAAAAAACCAACGCACTCGTGCGTGCACACATGTGCGCGCACACACACACACACACACACACACACACACACAAAAAGACTTTTTAATTAGACATTCTTAATTGTGAAGAATTTTCTTTTCAAGGAGCAAAATAAAAGGATTTTTGAACAAGATCCCTCTGCTCCTACTCTTCATAATACAAATTAAAATACAAAAAAAATAAAGGATGTTAGTATGCTGGTAACCTCTGGGAAATTAAAAGAGCAGGTCTTGCAAAGGGATTGCAGAGAAGCAATGCAGAGTCCTTCTTTATTTCCATTCCATGTGCTTACTAAAATACTAGGATTTCTTTTGTAAAGAAATCTGACACAAAATTGAGAGGAGAGAGTCTGCTTCACTGCTATCCAATGTAAATTCAAATTGACTTATCCTTTCTTTATCTCATTTGCTGACTGATAAAATCTTGACAGTATTAAAAAATAATCCAAGTCCTATTGCATGAGTTGTTTTCCTTCTGCATGTTTTACCTATATTGATTGGAGAAATTAAAAGATGGTAATACCCATATGTTGTCACATTAAGCAAATGTGGACCACTTATTTTCCCAAATCACATTATGTCTGAAAGATTTTGCAAAGATCTGTGAGCTGAGCTTGTATTCAGTTTCAAGATGAAATGAACTGACCCAACAGAGAAGGAAAATTAAATTACTTCTACCCATATTTTATCCCTTTGACATTTGCTTTCAGTACTCCTTCTTCTGCCATCTCCTTCAGTCTAACAGTTACAGTATCAACACTGAAATGCTGCCTAGCAAGAAAAATACCCCCTTCATTTGTCTTTGATCCAGACCTCGTTGAAGTCAAAGAGAGTCTTTCCACTGAATTAAGGAGGTTTGGCCAGGTCCTTTGCATTTATGTATGAGAATGGAAACCCTACTGCAGTGTTTTAGAGTCTGACTCGGAGGGTCAGACTCTAAACAGTCTCTTCAGCTTCAGACAGAAACCCCACTTGGATCAAAGAACAAGAATGATCAGGGTCTTGAAGCTTTATCTAAACCTAGGCTCAAGAAAACTGCTGAGAAGATGTGAACTACTGTTACTGACTGCCAAAAAACAAAATGAGCAAGCCAAGGGAAGACAATGAGAATAACAACAACAGTCACTCTTGGATTCCCATAACCAACACAATTAAAAAAGAAATTATAGAAAAATTAAGCTACCAGAGCCCGAGGCTGTCTGAAAACCAAAGTCTTCTTAGACATGATACTGTTAACAGTATTTTCTATTCTCAAAAAAATAGGGAAAACTAATTCTTCTAATAACACCTATGACTTTATACCTTTGCAAGGATCTGAACATACTTGTTCCTGCCATAACTTTATTACACAAAAAAGTATAGGAGCAGCAAACCTGCTCTACAAGTGTTGTTTTGACTCAATGGAGAGTAGGTAGTACATTATTATCAGTTCCGGAGGCTTCATCTTTCTTCTGCTGCAAAGCTTTAATCTCACAGTCACTAAGTTAATGATTAAACATCAGTGATTTCAAAACTGCAGGGTCAGAGACATGTAGAGCCATTTCTACATCTAAAACCTAAATCAGACACCTAAATATCTTTAAAATAATGTTCTGCAAATGCCTCAAGCCCACTCTATGAAGATCATCTCCTCAAGACAAGAAAGAAATTCTGTCTCAACTGAACTGATGACCATACTTCCATCAGTGAGGATTTCATTCTAGGCCATTGATCACCACCTTCATTGCTTGAGAGTGCCACCTTGGTGTTTCTTAAAGGATTGTCTTGCCATTCAGATTTATGAAGACTCTCACTTCTGCCTTGCTTTGCTTTCAAACAGTATAACCCCCTGTGGCAAAAAATATGGTCTTTTAATTATCTTTTTCACTGGGTGCCTGATATTGCATCCAGTGAAGACTGAGTGTAGAGGGATTACTTCAGGGGCAGATACTGGCTCCATGCTCAGGAAACAGTCAGGGGCAGCTCCCTGTAGCTTCTGCTATGTTATTGATCCCTGCTTTATGCAATAATGCATCTAGACACTGCTCTGGGCAATTATACTCTGTAGAAATCTAAGGGAATGTTTCCAAATAGTTGGGGAAAATAACCCAACCACATATATATATATATATATATATATATATATATATATACACATTCATACACATACCATCACATGATCAGCAGCAGGAAGAAAGGCATGGAATTATATGTGTAAACTCTTTTGAATCAATTGGATTCTTTTATAAAAACGCTAACTTATTATTCTAGTAAACAGGGTTTTTTCCTATTTGAATCTGTGTTCTTAATTACTGACAGTGTAAGAATTAGGAAGAACCCAATCTTAATGTTGAGTCAGTTCTGAGTCCAAAAATATGGAATAGTAAGAAGGATGTGTGAGCATTTAATATGCATTGTGAAGTGCTCCAGCATAGAGGCATATTCAGAAACTGTATTTATTTCTAGTAGTCAGCTGATTTATTGTGGCTTTGATTCACCCTGCTGAAAAGTTTGTCAAATTTTCCCTTGTGACTCATCTGGTATACAAAGTGTCCAGGGGATAGCTTATGGCTTCAATGCAACCCCACTGAAAAACTTATAACTGCTGTTATGATTAGGTGAACAGCTTTAGCTTTAAATATGAATGTCCCCAACTTCAGAAGGCATTTAAAATTTGCTTCAGTGTAAGGACTGAGGGACATCCTCACTCCAGCTTTAGGCCAAAAAAATCCTTGCAATTTTGCATCAACTTATGGAAGGGTTCCTGGGTCAAGCCTTTTGGAAAACTACCCTTACCTTATTCAGGAAATATCCTATCAAGACATGGTATGAGAGACAGGGAAAAAAAGACAGAAACCAAGGGTTTCATTAAAGGTTTCTGCTGGTCTTGAGTATTGGAAGCAGAAGAAACTGCATAAGTAGCCATGATAGTGCTGTGCCTCACTCTATTAGCTTCCTGTGGGCTGTAAAAACACAGGTGTGATTTCTTCTGTTAGAAAAAATATCCTCCACACTATGAGTTAAGTACGTCCTGCATTGCTGTCTGTTGGTCCCTGACTACAGTAAAGTGCCAGTGTGGGACACTTCCTGGTGGCTTGAGTGGCAGCTTTCATGCCCCTTCCTGTGTCCCAGCTGCTTAGAGGAAAGTCTGGGCATCTGCTGGGACTTGATTTCCTTCCCTCACAGTTCTGCAGAGCTCCTCCCAGAGTTGCCCCAGTGTGTGCCGTTGTGTCTCAGCTAAACACAGCCTGTGGGTCCTTGGCCAGCTTTGTTTGGGCAAAGCCAACTATCTCCCGCAACTCTGGGAAAGGATCTGCACAAGGAAGGGTTGAATCTCTTCATGGTGAAAAATCTGACACACCAGACAAATCTTAAAATTTTGCTACAAAAAGTTTCATGCTTGTTTCATGGTTGTAGAGACAGATTTAACAGACTGAAGACTATAGCTCTAGACTGGAAATGTAACTCAGGCAGCAAAAATGCATTTTGTAATCCTTTTGTTTGAGAATTCTTTTCTCCTGCTTGTTTTGGGTAGCATGTGCTGGATACATGATGCACAATACTTAGGTTAAATCATGCACAAATTTGTAGAAATTGGATACATTATCTGAAAGAGCAGTCACAAAAGAGAATTATCACAGCACAAGTGAGCATTTGCTCCAACAGGCAGCTCCTGCAGAAGCTGTATTCAAGACACTTCCCTCCACTTCTGAAACAAATTCTAGCGTATTGGGGAGTGCTTGGCCCTCACCTTTGTACCAGGACAGGTCTCAGAGTAAAACCCTGACTTTGCTGTCTTACGCTGAAGCCATGTATCATTGCCTCAGCAAGCAGTTGTGTCTAATTTCACTTTACATCAAGCAGACCAAAAATTCCATTTGAAAGGTGACAGGCCAGTGCATTAAGCAAGTGCACCAGTGCTGGGGTTAAAGTGGATAAATTATATAAGACTAAAGCCTGACACTAAAAACCACCATCTGGATCAAGGACGTTTCTATTCATTTTGTCTCATTAGACTTAAGATAAAAAGGTCAGCTATGTTAAATTTAATCACAGGCCTTCCTAGACAGTATGTTAAATGTGGTAAATGTGTTGGCTAATTTTTTATACCATATCCCAGATAATCTATCACCTACAGCTTGAGAGGTAGTTTACTTGTGTTTAAAGTATCCACTCTACTTATGGCCAGTTAAGACAAATCTTTATTGTTTTTCAGTCAGGATGAGCCAAATTAATCACAAGCATTTACCTCCTTCCTCCCCTATTAAAAACAAAGGGGTTGTAGTTCATGTATGTTAGCACTCAGCTTGGCATCATCTTTTTAATGGAAAAATAAACTGAGCTGTCTATTCTAAATTGAATAAAGCAAAATAAATAAGCAAACAAGATTTTTCTTTGCTGTAGGTACAGAGACTGTGTCTGGAATGAAGAAGGATAATTAATTTGAAACTCTTTTGGGAAAACAGTGTCTTTTTATACTCTGTTTTTAAGGTCCCTAACACAGTGGGAGTCCGTCCTATTACTATAACTTCCATGAACTACAGTAATAAAAATAATAATGCTTTGAAAGTTATTTAATGTTAAGTCTTCTTGGGTGAACTGGATCTCTCCTCCAGAAGGTCCACTGGCCCTAACAGAACAGTGTCATACATGAAGAGAAGATTGGCATGAGCAACCTCTGTGCTACTGATTCAGTTCTTGGGATGCATTTTATAATAATTAGGTATAAAAGCTAATGTGATAAAGTGAAGTCACTTTATCCCTTCTGTTGTCAAACATTGGCAGGATTGCATTTGCAGATTTTCCATTTTTTGGAACAACTGTTTTCCCATTTCTGCTTGTTTGGAAGCAGCCCTTATGAGACAGTGTGCTGGTTCTAATCACCAAAGGCCATATAAAAGAGGCACTAGAATGGGAAGCACCCACTGCAGCTGTTGGTGCACATGCTGCCTTGATAACAGGATCGGTGATTTAAAGTGAGCCAACTCATTATCCTGGGAAATGCTAAGATAATGTTATTGATATTACTTATGATTAATTTAACTGTAAATTGCTGTCTAGAATCTAGAGGCAAACATCAGTCCTGGCTAGTTTTATCTTACTGATTTAAATGGCTGTGTCTGAATCTGTTTCCTTAGAAGAAGGGTGCCCAGGGTTCCAACAAACCCAAGAGAAAAGGAATGGTATGAGCATACATAAACATATAACTTGAATATTCTTGTGAAAGGGTCAGCTCCCTTGGTGTGGTGAAGCAGGTCTAAGCTAGGCTGTAGATAATGCCTCTAAGTTGCTTATTCCCTTTGGAAGTGCTGGAAAAACTGCACTGGCAGACAATTCCAGATGACACCACACTGCTGAAACCTCAAATGGCAATACTTTTAATGATAAGTTATGGTTTAGCACCAAATTGCATGCAGGTGGCTTTATCTTCAGATGGTTCTCAGTGGTGTAGTTGGGCATCACCTCACTAGAGATGTACCAGCTATTGAAAAGTTAAGCTCAGTTATCAGCAATAGTGTTTGAGATACTGTTTATAATTATTACCCTGAATATGACTGTGCATCCTAAATACTCCAGCATAATATCCAGCACTTACGTAGCTCCTTATGAGTGACAATTTTTCAGTAGCAGTGAGACTTGAAGCCTGGCTATGCATTGCTCTGCAATTTGCTGAATTATATACACCAGGATAACTGAGTATTAGAGTGCCCAACGTTGTGATTTTGTAGAACTTGACATTCACTTCAGGCCTCTATATCCCTGCTGGTACATAAAGAAAAACAACTTGCTTTAAGCTTGGGTGATTATGCCTTTGTATTTGTATCTGTGCAAGTTCCCACACCATAAAGAAAATGGGAGATAACTTGACCAAAAGGAATAAGGAGACATGGAAAAGATACACTCTTTGATTCCCATCATCTATAAATGCAGACATTGGAAGCTGCTTTCTGTTTTCAGTAGAGGAGGGGAGAAGAAATAACATCCAATTAATAGAACAGGGGACTGTTTAGGCAGCCAGGGCCAGGAAACCTTTTGATGAAAATCTCTGCTGATTTACCAAAGCCACAGCAACAATGCTGATTTATACCAACAGATGAATATCAGACATGAGTTAGAATTTTTTACCCAGACCATCTGTTACAAGGCCTTTATGCTTAAAGTTTCCTGGGGTTCTTTAATGACCAATAGTCAATGTGTTCATGGATTTTATGCCTACTCAAAGGACAACACACTGCATGTTTTGTAGAATATGGATACTCCTAATCTCATGCTGAGGTGCTGATTCATTATAGATTTGGCAGAGTACTGATACATTTCACTGAATAACCAGCAAGTATTCTTTAAACACTTTAACATTCCCTGGGACATCTAGTGTCCAAATTCTTATTTTTTTAGAAAATCTCTGATCCATTTATGAGTTCTTCAGATGAAGGCACACCAATTTTAATTAATGAACAAAAAGCCATGCCTAACCAACTCAGTTTTAAACACTAAAAAGTGGATTAAAACCTTTTTCTTTAGACCTATTGAAAGGCTGTTGAATGGGTACCATAATTTTATACTACTGAAGACATTTTACTGTTCAGGATACTTTCCATGTCAAGTTCTATGACAGATTTGAGCTGATGCAAAAGTAGAGTTCAAAGTACACTTAATTTCATATAAAGTGTCATTACGGCTCTGGGGTATCGTGTCTTCCACATAGCACAACCATAATATCCTGGTTAAGACTCTTAAAAGTAGCTATGATGAAGTGGACAGATAATCTGTCTTTCTCTCTGGAATGTATGTTTTAATTTGCAAATCTGAGGAACTAATAAATTACTATAGCATTACTTGAAGGTAATTAGTGCACATATCCCTCATTTATTTTGGACTGAGCACACTAAGTTCATAACTATGCAAGTATTTGTTACTTTACAAATTCTAGTGGTCCAGATTAGTCATCAGCTGATTGGAAATGGAGAGTAGGCCTCGTAAATGCTCTGTCAACTGATTCAATTTGGTCCATGACAAAACATCCCTCCAATCTGAAGACTTGTTCATGACTCACATAAAATGGATCGATGGTGTCAGTTCACTGCTTGGTAGGAATGTGTCCAGATCCACTATAATGATCATTATGGTCCATCTGATGAGCGAATTTCACTCCAGCCAGAAGAAAGTCTGTGCGTCTGTAAATGTGATACCCCTTTTGTACTCACTCACTGGCAGCCACTGCACATATATCTTACAGACATTTTTCTTTTAAAATCAAACATGTACAAGGGATATTTTTAATGGAACGGAGCCAAATCTAGTCTAGCAAGACTTTTAAAAAGGCATGGATGGGAAGCACCAGATAATATAATGGGAAGAATGCACTTTCTCCCCTTTTCCTCCCAGTTGTGGGACCTGACATGGAGGCTGAGACAAGTAGTTTATGTGACTTCCATCATTCTGTGCAACCCTCTGAAAATGTATGAATGTTTTTCATGGAAGCTTGAGAGAAAATAATTAAGAAGAGAACTGTATCCAGAAGAAAAAGCCCAGAACAAGGTTGTGTTCAAAGATTTCAGGGCACTGGGACAAGCTTTATTACTTGAGGATTGTCATGGCCTATCCAATTGTCTGGTCACTGACACAAAATCTGAATTGGCAACATCGGGTAAACTCATTGAGTATCTCAAAAGGGAAGGTTGTGACCCAGCAAACACAAAGGTGGTCCATTTTCTCACACACAGCAGGACATTTGAGGCATATCAGCAAAGTGATAAGTCAGTACAATTCCTATTAATGTTCTGTCTACTTTTAGAATAACTTTCCAGGTCTATCATTCCACAGCTTTGTGTTTAGGACATGCAGATCCTCTGGCCTGTAAAGGAAAGACTCATGTCCTTTGTATCTTACTAATGAATTCTCACTAAGTTTAATGGGGCAGAGCCTTGCTGGTGTTAAATCAACACAGCAAGATTATTCTTTACTAAAGAAAGTCTCTGATGTATAAGACAATGAGGATCACTTGGGAGGAGGGAGAAGAAGACAGATAGGGTAACCTCAAGAACATAGGAAAAATACCCCAAAAAACAAATACATATAATTTTTTCAGAATAATAACTGGTGCACATTCCTTTCCCTAATATTTTCTTAACTTTCTTGATGCCTTTCAGGGAGACTGAAAGGGAAATAGCAGTCCCACATGCTTTTCTGTATGTAAAGAGCAGTTTTCTGGAAGGCCATTAGGATGGCCCATGGCAGTGTGAACATCCTGTGTTAATTAAAGAGCTCATTTGGTGATCTCAAGGCAAACTTAAGGCCATTTCAAATAAAGTGTGAGCATGTGTGTTTGTACAGTGAAAATAGTCACGGGTTTGTGTCAACAGCATTTTGCTTGATAGATCCTGCTCAACCTAAGTACTGTGACCAGTCCTTATTATGCCTTAAATTTCCTTGCTTCCTGTTTTCTTTGGAGAATTTTCCTTTATGGAGTATCATTTTTGAATTCTAATTTTCAAAGGCTTCACTGTGAGGAGTTTCTCTCTGCTAAGACAATTGTGGGGAGCCTTTGGCTTTTATTTAACATTCCAGCTGGATTTATGGGGCATCACTTTAAGAGTAGAATCCCCTCATGAATAACAAATAATCCATTTTGCTCCCTTTAACATTTGTTATGTGCTTCTTTACTTTCAACCAAGCAGACACATTTAGTAACCATCACTGGCTACCTCTGTCAGCAACTCCTCCACTCCCCTACTTCCAAACACAGAAAGTACAAAAAACAGACTTAACTTCAGAGGTGGCAGTGGTGCGGGAGAACAACACAAGAAACAAGGAACGGTCAAGACTGTTATTGCCAAAACACAAGAATTCAAACCAGTGCTTAATGAAAATAAACAGACTGTTGAAAAAGAAGGTGAAATGTGAATCAAAGTTCTGTGGCCACAGAGAAAATAATCTCACCATTTCCTTCATCATACAAGTCTCTCCTCAGGACAGCACTGAGGCAGGTATGTTCGTCCTTACTGAGAACATCTAAACATGTGCTTAGAGATCAGCAGGCATGCAGCTTAACTAAAGGCATTTCTTTGAACTGCAGCCTACATCTTGCATGTTAAGGTAAATGTCCTTAAAATTCTTTTATTGTTTAGTCTTTTTTTCACTAGCCATCTTAGGAGGCAATGCCCTCTTTCACACTTAATCCCTCCTATTTGTTGCTTATCCTGGTTACCTGTGGAAAACTCATCTGTGTGCCTGACTGTCCTCCCCTGAGTACACAAACGTGCCTAAGATGTCTAACCTGCCAATGTAATTCCACTGTCTGACTACGACTTTCCCTTCCTGTGCACCAAGAGTCACCCAACTGCATTTGCTGAAGGGTGAGGGACTGTAAAAACAATAGAAAGCCACATAAAACAAGTGCAAATACAAATTCCAGCTACTTTACCACTTGCACTGTGCATAACCGCTTGCACCACCACCTCATTAAAGGCACAGAATTAACACTGTTTCTGCAAGCTTTGCTCTGAATCACTTTGCAGAGATGCATGTGGCAAAGTAAGCTATAAGGCTGTGAAAATACAATAATCATGACGCCTTGGTCTATTGCGGTTACCTGCTGCACCTTACTCTTCCTTGGCAGAACCACTCTGACTTGCATCTGGGTGAGTAAGATGCTGGCTGGAAAAGCACAGGTATGACTGGCAGGCAGGTGCGCACCCCTCAGCAGCTGGCAGTGCTGCCCCCTCTCCAAACTGCTGCAGGAGCAGAAATCTGTGCTCCAAGGATGGGACAATGCCCTTCATTACCTGGAGGTGAAGTAAGACTTAAAGATGAATAGGTCAGTGGGCAGCAGCCCCCCAACAGATGCTTCAAGAGTGTTGCATTTGTTTGCAGAGTGGTAACAGGGTTTGGGCAAGATCACTGGTGTTTTGCTGCTCTGGTGTCTTTGGACACACAGTCACAACCTTGTTATGTATGACACAACCCTGGCAAGTCTGATCAGAGGTTTCCTTTGTGTGACACAGATGGCAGAAGGATGCAGTAGGACAAGGCACCATTCTTCCCCCGTTATATCTTGTTTTCTACATTGGAATTCTGAGGTGAAGCAGATGAAGGCCATTTTTTTGTGGTTTCTGTACACTCAGTGATGTTTGATAAACATCAAGAAACGTGGATTTCTCTTAACTTATGCATATAGGCAGATCAGCTCAGCTCTAAAGGCATATGTAGTCAGAACAATACACCCATGTGAACTGTACCCAGTGGACCCAGAAGTTCACCAGTGGTGTGGGAAGGGAGAAGAGTCTTGTAGATCTCTTCAGGAAAGTCCAGAAAAAAACAGAATATTTAGGCTGTGGCATTAGAAGGGCCGCTGTGCTTGCAAAGCCTGTGCCAAAGTGGTGCAGCAGGGCAGCCACTGCAAGCTGGGAATACTGTGGGAATACTGCTCCTCTTGCTTTGGAGAGGCAAGTTCTGGAAGCTTTGCTTCCTGACAGTCTGCAGCATCCATTAAGAAGAGCTTTCTGCTACTTTGCCATCACTCTATACACAGAAATGTGGTTTATTTGAGATCAGTTGAATTACAGTTTAGATTGGATGTAACAAAATCAGATACACACTTAAAATATCCTTTTGTGGGATAACCTGAAAAAATAAACCAACTCAAACCAAAAAAACTTATCTGTATCATCAAGTTGGTGTACAAAAGTGAAGCCAGAATGTAAAAAACATTGCTCATGGGGGCTGATCACAAAACTTGCCAGCATCAAGCACTGCATTCTGCTGACACTCCTGCATCAAATTTGCTCTCGGTGGACACAGCTGAGGAATTGCAATTGCTCAGTTGTCCTTAAACTTTGGCTTGAAATACCAAGAAAAAGTAAAATCTTCATTGAGTGTAGGGTATATTTGGGTCTGAAAATCCTGCCTTGTAGGACAGCCTCCAACTGAAGGAAAACCATAAATACTCTAACTCCATTTCACCTCACGGAGCCTAAACACCTTCAAGGATCTATTCAATATTTGTGCCATTTAGCAGAGAAGTGGTGTAAACAAATACTCAAATGAAGATAAAGCAATTTTAAATGAAAATTTAAATGAAAATGCATTGGATGTGCAACCCATATAATAAAACCTTACCCAAAATTATTTGACAGCTGGTCAGAAACTGTGGTCAGGACCATCACATCAGAGCCAAGCATGCAGAATTTGAAAAACTAGGATACAGGCAGTGATCTTAGCTGGCATAAAATATCAGGTGAGGTGGTCTTTGGAGGCTTTCTTAATTTTTTAATCACGTTGGTTTTATTTCCCTGTTTTCCCCTTAAAGCCTTGCTTTGTTGCTTTCTGAGCTGGAAATCCATAAAGTTTTCTCATGAACACTACATTTCTGAAAGTAAGTACATTTTCATAAAGTCTTTCTTCTTTCATGACATAAAGCCTTTAAGTTTTTCCCTGGGAACCATATTTGTAGTAGATACCTTGGCAACAGACACTGTCTTGGTCTGATCCTTAAAAGGCTTTAATCAGAATGATTTTTGAAAACATGGATTAAGCTCTATCTATGCTATAAAGAAACCATTTTTCATTAAGCCATTTTCAAACAAACTGCATTAATGGAGGATACTAAATCATGCAAACAGAATATAAATCACTTAGCAATTCTATAAATCATGTTGGTCACTGATAAAAGAAAAAAAAAGAAAAAGAAAAAGATTAAAGTATTAATTTAAAAATTAACTACAGAAAAAAATTACACTTCCTGCATTTCCACTGCTTAGTGCAGCCACATTTAACTGGGCTGAAACCTATATAATGGAGAAGATTTTCAGAACTGAGGTAAAAATTTCTAGCAGTGGTCAGGAATTTTTGGACTAAAATTTTCTTTTCCCTTCACATACAATGAAAAAACCCCAGTCATCTATCAAAACTGAAGCTGATTGATAGCAATAGTTTGATCTCAACAAGTTTCTCAGCTTAAAAAAAAATTGCAAAAGGACCACTGAATGATGAAGGACAGCTGTTTTGATATTTTTAAAAGTGAAAAGTTTTATTTTCTAATTGAAGGAAACAAGCAAAAACCCCACGTTCTTTTTGTACTAAAAAGAGACAACGTCTTTGAAAGGTCACAATCTAAATAAACTCTTTGAACATTATTAAAGTAAAATATTTAGCTTGGCCCCATCCTGATTTTATTTTGGAAATTTTCATCCAAGTTTTAAAAGGACCTTTCATCCCTGGTTGGACATAGGAAAAATACTGGAATTCTTGAAAACCCTGACAGGGTGAGGAAGCTCATCCCCATCCAGGTTCAGTTTTCCTCTCTTGTACCAGTTTCACTGGAAGGGTGCTCAAGGCCATCTGTTTCTTCACTCTTAAGAGGGCTGAAAAGTAGAAAGGAAGTTATTGCAGACTTTAATTCTCAGGGGACCAGAGACATGCAGGTGAGATCCCAACCAGAGAAGGTCATATCCTCAGCTTGGTCAACCAGAGCAGGACATGTCTTGTGTGGGGGTCAGTTCTCATCTAGACCCTTGGAGTACTGGCACAAGCATCACTCTGCTAACAAATCAGACCCTGTGTCTAAATGCAAATGTGAACTCTATTGACTGCAGTGCTATCTGTGTTGGCCACTGCTTTGCTAAGCTGATGATTTTTTTATTTCCCATTAATGTACCTCTTGAGTCCATTTTAAAGAAAAACTAATAAGTCAGCCACTGATTTACCATGGGACCCATTAGCAGCAGGCATTTAAAACTTCAGGCAATTTACTTTACCTGTATCAAACAGCCCTGCTTGTATCAATCACCAGAACATCACAGATACCAGCAGGACTGCAGGGATTTATATGATCTGAGGATCTGCCTTCTTACCTTTACTGGGGTATTTGCAGTAATTCAGTCTTTATTATGAGAGTGGTTACTTGCAGCTGGACCCCCTTGTAGAGCCCCAGTGAAATAAAATTAGGTGAAGCAATTTCTGAGGCGATTTAAAGCCATTAACATGATGAAAAGTGATTAACATTGTTTGTGTGATTTACTGCCCTGAGTGAGCACTGGTTGAAAATGACTTAGTCAAAAATGCTATTACATAAAGCTGAGAGAGGACTTAATCCATGCTTTCAAAAACACAGATTTTAGCCAAATATGGAGACACTGTGCTCATTACCAAAGTAATGGCCCAAGATATTCTGAGGAAAAAACATGTCTCATTTCAGGTCTAGCCCTGAAACCACCCACAGGCTATGACAGAGTGTCAGAGCATTCCTAAGTAACATGCTCCATTTCTGCAATGAAGTTTCATTCTTACAGGAGGCTCTTTGCAATGTAGAAACAAACCCACATCCAACAATATGTGGAGTCACTGCAACTTATCACAGTGCTCTCCCTTCTCTGCTCCAGCGGTCTGCTCTCCTCAGTCTTTCCAACATGAGGAAAGTTACTTTGAAGCACATCTACATTAATGTCTCCCTACCAAAGAGAGAGAAGATGCCTCAAGTGGCAGAGGCAATATTTGCAATGCTCCCTAATCCAAATACTGTTTTCTGACAGCATCCCTCTGCCACTGTTTCTTAAATAGGTTCAAGAGGGGTGTGCAGAAGAACCCTTGGAAAGCTGCTTCTAATTGCTTAGGTTGTGTATCTAAATTAAAAACCATCTCATTCAACAATTCTCTGGCTGAGATTTGTTTGCTCCTACTGCCAGATGCAACTTAGTGGCACCTCCTCACTTTCTGATTTGGAACTGAGCTGGCAACACCTGTTCTGATTTAATTTGATGGAGGTAAATCACTGCAAGTCTCCCAGCATCAAGGATCCATTATTGGTAACTACATTATCTGCCCCATACTAAACATTTGCTCTGAACACACATACAGGAAAATAAGCAAAATAATAGGAAGCATTTCAGGAAGCAGTTGCCAATCCAAATTTTTCCCTGTCTAGGAGCACCTAGCTGTCTGAGTAGGAGGGAGGGAATGTGAGTTTACCATCAGGCTTTTGAAAGTTGTGGATAAATGAAGGTAATAAAACTGAATTAAGGGGGAAGGACGTACAGATCTACTCAAGGGGACATCTGCAGGAGGTGGAGGACTTATTTTGGACCGCAAGAATAGAGATATCCTTAACAGTTGCAGTTGTAAGAGAGAGCTGGTGTGGTTTACAAAAGGGGATATACAGCCAGGGCTGCGTAAGTGGGAACAGGAATTGGTTTCTTTGAATTGTGGGCAATGTGGAGCACACAGCCATGCAGCTAACTGGTTTTGCATCAGTGGGTTGCAGGACCATTGTTATCCCCTGGCTACTACTGGGATTCTTGCTGGGATTTTAGGAATTCATAAAATATAATGAGGGAAATAAACCCCCTTTTGGCAGAGTCTAAAAATAGATCCAAATGGTCTGCTGAAAGGAAATGTGGATTGCATGTGAGGAGCACAACCACAGCTTTAGAAGAGATTTCCTTTTTGAGTTTCCTAAAGTCTGTAACAACGCACTGACAACACATGAGCAAGCAGAGTGGGGATTGCCTTCTCCTAACCAAGCACTTTCCAAGCAGTGATGACTCAGTGCACTGCTGCTTTTCCCTCTTCCTCACATCTCCTAGCCCCAGGAATGTTCAAGTCCCTTTCAGAGCCAAGTACATCGCAGTTTCCACCTTAACCTGTTCGCTGGCAAACCCTGCCTCATGTTCTGCTTCAAACCCCATCCCAAGACCAAACTAGTGACCTTGAAAGTATGAAGCAGAGGTGACTGTCAGAGATTTGTTTCTTTGGGAAGCTCAGAACAGCATCCACAGGCATGCTGCACTGCTGGCCTTTAGCATAATCCCTAGGCATTAATTTCACTCCTGTTTCTGCAGCAGCCTCAAAGCCATCATTTGCATCTGGACATAATAGGAGACAGTGATGTTTTCCTTGCTGTTTGCTACTTCCCATTTGACTTGACTACCACCCTCTTTTTATTTTTTTCTTCCTCTTTAGCTCAGTTTTGCAAAGTTTAACAGTGAAATTGCAACTAAACATAGTTGGCATAAGGGGAGAACTACCTTGAAGGCATTAAGAGAGAGCAAAAGCTGGCATCAGCTTTTGCACAGGCACAGCAGCTGACATATGGCACAATGGAACAAGCAACCAGACCCAGAGCTATCTGGCAGTGACCTACACATCTGCTGGTGTAGGAACTGAGGCCTTGGGGCACAGTTCAAACTGAGCTAGTGTGAATGAGAAAAAGCAACTTCCCCATTCTTTCTTATGCTACATCCATCTGTTGCACAGTTTATTATTGGGAATGGGGTTATAACTATTACAACACCATGTGTTATAAAAAAGAACATGAAAATTACATGGTGGGATTTTTTCTAATGCTGGATTAAATTTAATTTGTGTTCAAATGAAAAAGTTTTCTATTTTTTTTTTATTACAGTTTTATCCTAATTAATAATCTGAAGGTTCATTCTGGGGTTCCACAAAAGTCACACCCAAACACTCTGTTCTATGTTTCTAGAAAAAAATATAGTTTAAACAAAATCTTACCCTGAGAAACATCCGACTGAAACAGTGGGTTTTGGAAGTAGACTGGGGAGTGGGGAGTAGAAACGCAAATTTTAGTGATAAAGGAATGGGGATTAGGATTTAGCAGTGTCCTGAAGACGTAGAGTTAAAGAGAGGGGAAAAATCAAGGTAATGCATCTGAAGAGCATGGGTGAGGATTATGAATAAGGAACATGTTTTTTGCCACAATGAAGTGACTGGCAACAGCATCTAGAAAGGCAGATATTAGGGAGGGAGGCAGAGGTGGGAAAGTAATTTGAAATGCACTGCTATAGAGGTCTGAGATGCTCCAGTACTAGGATATCATGAAGTGGACGCTGGTGAAGGGCTGTTGAGATTCCAGTGGAGAGTAAGAGGCAAGGCCACAGAAGGAGAGGAATGGAGAGTAGGACAGGCATATTGTGGGAAAAAGCTATAGGAGGACAAAGATTTCAGGAGAAAAATGTATCTGTCAGTCCTGAAAGTGGTAAAGAAGTTCAAGGATGAAATAACCCAAGCATGTTGACCTCAGAGCACAAATACATAAAGGAAGCTTCTTGGTGCCTGGCTTGTATCACCAGGAAATATTATTCAGTCACAAATTTTTCATCACAAAAGGGTTGATACTGCAACATATATTTTCCAGTAATCACATATGATTGAATGACAAGTTACACTTCCCTCCCATGCTGAAAAAAGCTGCAACCAATTGTCAGGGTGTTAGTCCATCCTCCTCTGAAATGATAGTTCTCTTTCTCACACCGTTCAGAGTTGACTGGCTTGTGGTTTCTCCATGGTGGCTTTGGGTTTGGTTTTTTTCCCTTTTCTTATCTATTTGGAAATAAAGGCCATTGACTTTAGCAGCATGCCTTGAGCAGGTTCTTCTTTTCTCTGGAGGTCTTGCACTATTTCCCTGAGACAAAAACCCAGTTCATACTGGGAAGCACATACTAACTCAAAGCAGGATAACACAGCAGATGAGAACTCCCTTCTGATAGGACAACAATGACACAAGTGGAGGAAGCCACCGGGAATTTCACTGGGTAAGTCCTAAAAGCAGAGTGGAGTAAGGGGAGTTGCTACTTTCAAAAGCATCAGATAACTGGAAAGATGTAGAAATTTCCAACATTGGGAACAATGGGTTCCTGGAGGTGAACAATTCATAGCAGAAAGAAAGAATTCAGGAAGAAGAGAATAATTTCCTTTGGGAGTTATTTTCAGTGAAATTGGACCAATTTCATAAAATCCAGGAAGCTAGGGTTTTTTCCTGCAACAGGTATCTGTTGCACCAAATTGGTCAGAGCTAAGATCAAGTAAGAAGTTTATGTGCTATGAGAAATATCTTGTGCTGAGAAGTCATCTTACTTTTAGGCCTCAAAGAATGGCAAAAAATCCAAACAAAACAAAACAAAACAAACAAACAAACAAAACCTTAGTAGTGAACTCACCGATACCCTGTTTGTTTTTTTTTTTGGGCTAGTTCAGGAAGACCCAAGTCAGTTTTCAGGCAATTTCTGGCTGTTAGTCCTGCTATTTGTAAGTGAGCAGAAAGAAAATAGTACTGAGAGTCTGCCATCTAATGAACAGAGAAAAGAAAATCCAGAGGATTGACAAGTAAAAGCCACTGACCACCATGTAAATCCCAACTCTGAAATGTGAAAGTTCACAGTCACTTCAGAAGATCATGCAGAAAATCCTTAAAGTCATCCAAGGAATACGGGTGTGCTAATCATCACTTCTCTTACACACACATATGCACAAATTTGCACACTAATACAGGTTTTATACATACACACTCTGCTTCTTTGAATCAAAATTGGTGTAAATGGTAGTAAACACTTAATCCTTCAATGCAGAAGGGTGCCCATTTGCAGTGTTGAGCTATAGCACCCTTCAGTGCAGTGCTGATCAGACAGGGATATCATGAGCACCACCTATTGCTCAGGGCCTTAGGGAAGAGCCCATAACTCAGGAAGGCAGAGGCTCTGCCTTTATCAATAACACCAAACACTTGTGGAGGTCAGAGGATTTCCCTGTCCTTCTCAGAGACTTGTGAAGGCGAGAAACCATAGTACCAATTTAGAGAGGTGTAATTACACACAAATGTTGCCACATGGGAATTCATTGGTGTATCTGGATAAGAGGCCAGCACAGTTCACTAGGTCATGTGTTTTGTATATCCATCAGGCTTTCCTCCATGAGTTTGTAAAGACAAGCTGGTGCAGAATTCCCAATACCACCCCAGTGTCCCCTCAGTGATGACAAGGAGGGGTACACATTTCCATTTAATTACAGTATGTTTCTTTCAGTGATGCTGGGACCCTGGCTAAAAGACTATTGTGCTCGATACCTTCTCCAAAACGAACAATTGATAGAGTCTGGAAAAACTGTAATGGAAGTGTTTCATTGAAAGCTCTGCACCCCCATATTATAAATACTTAATTTTTTAGTAATCACATACATTTAATAATATAAATTTCTTCTAGATCAGGTAAAGAAAGTTATTCCCATTGTCAACTGCTGAAATCTGATTTGATTTTTTACAACACAATGCTTTCCAGGGTGAGCAAAATCAGTTTGGCTTTCTAGAGAATACAATTATAGGCTTCAAGCAAAAGAGCTTAAAGAAGGATTCAACAGTCTGTCTTTGTAAATTATACTCTGAGATTTGCATTTTTCTCCCTATTTGATGGGGTGAAGGGATTGCATAGAAGAGGCCTCAAAGAAAACACTTCAGAAAAAAAAAAAAAAGCAATCCAAGGAAAAGTTGTGTTTGATTTGGAGAGTAGGTACGTGCAGACTTGAAAAGTGTCAGGCAAAAAACTGGAGAGATTTAGGGAACTGTGAGGCAATGAGGCAATGATCCAGCTATTTTGGTGAGCTCCAGCCAGTATGGTACAATGCACTCTGGAAATGACAGTGGATGTGTCTGTTTCCTGATGACTGTATTTGATTCTGCAGCTGATAGAAAAGAAACAGATGCAGCTACCAAGATACCAAGAGACTGGGCCACTTCACAGGCTCACACAATTTAGAATATTAATACATCTATATAGAGGAGTCTACTCATTCAGCATAATCAACCTTTTCTTGATTACTTCTGTCTCTATCCAGGTTTTTCTAATCATTTTTGCTTCTTTTAATGGACTCTCTTCTCTGACCCAGGCTGACATGAAGAAGGAACACTCCTAAATCTTTTTTGCACTTATACCATAAAGCTTAATAGGCATCTTCATCAGAAATCTAAGACATCATTAAAGCATTTTTTCTCATATTGCCAGTTATAACAGGGAACACAAAATGTGTATTGCATTACTTAGTTTTGAGCTGACTTCTCTGCAGCAAGCAGGAGTGGACAGGGAAGCAAGCAAAGCAAGCAAAGCAATAAACAGAAGCTCTTTTTTTTTTTTTTTTTCCATAGCTGGATGGAGTTCAGACAGCTGCTTCACATTTCTGGTGATGTGTTCCTTGCAGCCCTCTAATATCTGATAGTCTAGAAACAATATACACATCAACCAAATGATCTATTTATTCTCTAACCATAAATTATCAGATGAGACCCTCAGTTAGCTGTGTCTCAGCCTTTACACTTCACATCCACAGTCTTTACCAATGCTATTCTAAAGGTCAGGCATATTTAATTGAATAGTCTTTTTATTTTTCCCTTCATTTTTCTGTCTTTTGTGACTTAAACAATCAATCTTCTCTCTTTTCTCACATCTTTTTACTTGAGAACTTCTGTTTTCATTCTTGCTCTTGTCTGCATCTCTTTTGTCTCTAACAACCTGTCAGCAAATAGCATTTTCTGTGTTGACACAGCTCTTTCCCTTCTGATGGTAGACCAAAGGCATGAGCGTAACTTAGCTCTGCCCTGGAGTCAGAGGAAGGGGATTTTGCCTCCAGGGTAGTGACTGGGAGATAGATAAACTGCTCAGAGGAACTGTGACTGCTTGTCGTGGTTTGACATGGAAGTGATTTTTTTCAGGAAGTTGAGTCAAACCAATCAGTGGTCAAGTTTGGATAGTGGCACCTGAAGTGACCACTGAAGATAGGGATACACCTCTGAGAACACAGGGGGTTAAAAGCAAGAACTCCCAAGAGCTTGCTCTCTTTGGTTCCGGTCAAGGTGCTGTGCAGATCTCCCCTGCCCAGCCATGGGGCTGGGTGGGGGAGGGGGAGCCATGAGACCTGGTCGAAGTGAGCCAAGGAGTAGAAGGACTAGAACCGAGCCAGCTCCTGTAAATGGAAAAGTGGAAAGAAGCAGAGATGTCTTTGTCATTCCCCCCCCCAGAGGGAAGAGATAGAGAATCCGGACGGCACCTGTAACTTTGCCGGCGTGGAGGAGAAGGGTGGGGGGGGGGAAGGCGCCCAGCCTTAGCCTTAAGAATCAGCTGCTGGGCAGAGATATCAGCCATCCAGGGAGTCTGAGCTTTTAACCCTTTCCTGAGAAATGAAGGCTTTGTAAAATATTACTCGTCCTTGATTTGAAGTAGAAGAGAGACAGTCTGAGATCCGAGATGATGGAAGAAGAAATTCTCGAGTTGGAAGGAAATGATAGAGTGGCTTGTGGCTGGACTTCTCTTGTTAGCCATAGACTGAACCAAATTCTCCTAACAGAAGCTGCACTTAAGGTAGTGCGTTGGTGTGCCAGGAGACCTGTTTCAGTGATTACCAGCAGAAGAGTAGAAAGAACAGAGGAGAGTTAGAGAAGGTGTGGAGAAGCCCTCTATCTTCAAGGAAGAAGAAGAGGAGAAGAGGACCTCTGTTTTTAGACCCTCAGCCCCAAGGGAAAATGGGGGGGACTGTAGTCCCAAAATGAAAGACTGAACTGTTGTCTCTTTTGGTCCATGGCAAAACATCCTTAAAGGAGCCCTATGAGCAGTCTGTCCATGCACAGTGGTAAGAGCACTGTAACATAGAAAGGAAAGTGTCACCATGGCAGATTTTCTCCGGGCGGTTGCCATGTGTGACATGGAAACACAAGAGTAGCAATTGTGTTTCCTGGGGAGTCTGTAACACAGGAGAGACTCCTGTCTCCCTTAAAAGATTGAGTATTTGAATATCTGAAGGGTAGCAACTTGATCAAGATCCTGAGTGGTGTCTCACTGTTGAGTTTGTTTAGAAATTAAGTGAGAAGAGGAGGGGTGTTTTAGAAAGTCTTCATCCAGGATTTAGTGTTTGTAGTTTTTATAGTAAAAGTAGTTTAATAAAGTTCTTTCCTTTGTTACTAAGTTTGGGCCTGCTCTGCTCTGTTCCTGATCACATCTCACAGCAATTATTTAAAAAGGTACATTTTCATAGAAGCGCTGGCATCGCACCAGTGTCAAACCATGACACTGCTGCTCTTTCACTGGGTCCTCAGGATGTCTCCCTGAATGCAGGTTCTCAGAATGACCTCTGCATTTGGGAGTGGAGTAGCTGGTGAGGGTGATGCTGCAGGATGGCCGGTGAAGATGGAGGTTAAGATGTCTTCTCCAAAATGGTAGTAACACCTCCCTCTCTGGTACTTGCTTGGACAAACACAAATTTAATTTTTCTCAGAAATGCCCCTGTGAGCAGGGACTATCTATCACTGCTGATCATGAGAAGTGAGATCTCAGAGCTACTCCCCAATTTACAGCCCATCATGATACAAGTGGTGGAGTCCATCCTTGCCACTTTTTGGAAATGAGACTATACTCGCCTCTGATCCCACCGTCCCTTCCTCTCTGGCCTTACACAGAAAATGGCACATAGAGAAACTCTTTGGAGCTCTGAAATGCTGAATGGCTCTTCCTGCACTGGTCACCTTTACTCTGTGTCATGGTGAGCCAGCACAGCACTGGGTGATGGAGAGCTTTTTCTTTCAGAAGAATGCACTGGAGACATTTCTCAGATGAAAAACTGAGAAATATAAATTCACCCCCTCCCTCTTTTGTCTGTGCTTTCATCCCCCCAACAAAAAGGGTCATTTCTGCAGCATCTGCAGTCAGTAGGGATTTTATTGTGGAGCTCATCAGTCACATTATGGCTTATAAACACAAAATGCCAGCACAGATCTGTCAATGCATCTTTGCTGCATGACATTTACCTCTCTGTTTCCTCCCTGACAGTCTCCTGCCTTTTCCACTCTCCCTTGTCTCCAGGCCAGCAAGTCACTCACTGCCAGTGCTGTGCCAAAGCATTTCTCAAAGTGCAGCTTCCCTCTGTGGCAGCTTTTCCTGGTGTCATCCTGCCTCTCCTGCTGTTCCCTGGGGAGGGGCATTAGCAGGGGGTCACACACACCAGCACACGCTACTGGAGGCAGTGAGAGAGAAAAAATCATCCCAGAGGACTCCCCAGGCTGCACCCCACCCTCTGGGTAGCAAAAGGTGTGTCAGGCTCTCTGTGGCTTAAATCTACAGAGTATTTCAGTACTCACAAGGATGTCCCACAGCAAGGACTGATGTTTTAATACAGCTGCCTCCTGCTCCTGGACACCAGTCTATAGGGCAAGAAAAGGGGGCTGTGTTACCCCACGTGGGCAAGGCTGCCCTACACATTCCATGCCAGGGAGTCAACAGACATCCTAGCAAAGCCTGTTGAGTAACATGTCTTCAAGAACACTCATAGTTTGTGTTTCAGAGCTCTCCAGAGGAGGGTGTTTCAACACAAACCCCCACACAGCTTCATAATATATTACAGAACTTTATTTGGACACTGGTTGTTTCCATGAGTGGGTGCAATCTGGTTGAGAATGTGGAAATCCCTTTCCTTCAGCAGCCTTTGCTCTGCTGGGACATGTCTCAAACCATGGAGTGGGATGCAGTGCTATGAAGAAGGAGAATGCCCACCACTTTCTTGGCTTGTTGTGGGTACATCTTTACCTTTCTGCCCACACCTCGAGTCAAGCAGCAGTGGGAAGCCTCTCCCCTTATTGCACAGGTGCTGTTGTAGGAAGCAGTGGGAGAACACAGCCTGAAGCTCTCACAGTTAACCCCTTTCTAGCATTTTCTCTTCTTCTCTTCTCCAGATAAACTGACATCTGATTTATGCAGAACTAGGAAAGCAAAGGAATCAAAATGCATAAGCACAGGCAGGTTTTTCTCAGAGGATACCCATGATTCTTTGGAAACCTGAATTTATGTCAAAACCCCCACTTGCTCTCACTGTCCACAGATCAAATTTCACATAGTTTCATCTCCACACATTTTACAATTTTTTTTTTGGTCTGTGTAAGTCTATCTTTCTGACATCCTGTTGTACAGCAAGCATTTCTTTTAAATATATCATCACAGCCACTCCAAGCCAATGTGGGATCCTGTATCACATCTGCAAATGTGAAGAGGGCCACTAGTGATTCCCTGTGACCCACTCCTGTGCTCTGCATTTTACATGGGAAAGATTTGTGCCAAGGAGAGGGAATGTCAGGTACCATAGAAATGGTTACCCAGCAGGTTAAACAGGAAATCCCACTCCTGCTGATGAGGATATATACAACATGGAGAAGTCATTCATTTCTGAAGGAAACAAATAAAGCTGGCTGAACAATCACAGTGTATCATGGGAGACTTCCCAGAAGTTTCACTGAAGTTCCACTCATCTCAGACTCTTAGTAAATCTAACTTAAATATGTTAAATACCTTAAATACTAGAACTAAGCTACATCCCCAAAAAAATATTTCTACCACAGTCTCCTTAAGATATCTCTAACAATAGATTTCAGATGGAAAAAATTAGGTTCCACTTTTCTGTGTCACTCCCATTCAGTTCAGACTCTTCTGCTTCCCAGGGGAAGCAAACAGCTTCTCTTCCTCCAAGAATATCGGAACTGAAAAAGCTCTCCTGTCTCACCACAGACTTCAGGTAAGGATCCCACCTTCAACAACTTCAAAAGCTTCTGCTTATGACTTCAGGAATGAGAAGCTGGTATTCATGTTAGGTCTAACAGACCTATATTCTTCTGTAAAAATAAAGAAATGTAGCTACTATTTGGAAATCTCATGACTCTGCAAATAAATTAATGTAACTAAATCTGTCTGGATTCCCAAACCATGCATAAAATGATGCAAAAATGGAATGCAAATTTACAAAGATCAGAGAAAGCACATTTTTCTTATTCTTATTTGGACCTCCATGTATGCATCAGTAGATTACCTTATACATCATACATCAGGTTTTGGTTCATTTATAATAACAAAAAAAAAAAGCTGTTTAAATATTTTCTGAACTGTTAAAGGGATTTTCTTTCTTTAGTGCAAATAATAAAGTATTGAAGATGTAACGATCTATTTGATACAGAGAGAATAAAAGATTTGAAGAATTTTAAATAAGACAAATAAACCCTATATGAACTAACTACTGTGCACTTATGAAATGTTTGAAATTTAGCACTGATATTTTAGCCCCGTCCCCAGTAAGTTTTCTGGTTAATAGCTATGCATATTTATGTAATTTAAATTAGTTACTTTCATTCTCTCATATTGTTCTATGAACAGAAGACAAACTTAGGAACTAGAGAGATTAAAAATTATGAAAATAAGATGTAGAAACACAGAATTGTTAAGGCTGGATTTGGTAATCATCCCTGCCAAGGCAGGGTCACCTAGAACAGGTGACACAGGAAGCTGTTCAAGTGGTTTTGGAATGTCTCCAGAGAGGAAGACTCCACAACCTGCCTGAACAGCCTGTTCCAGTGTTCAGCCAGCCTCAGCATAACGTTAATCCTCATGCTGAGGTGAAACTTTCTGTGTTTTATTTTATGGCCATTGCTCCTTGTCCTGTCACTGGGCACCACTGACATTAGTCTGGCACCCCCCTCTTGACAAATGCCTTTGAGATGTTTATATGCACTGATGACATCCCCTCCCAGCTTTCCCTTCTCTGGACTAAACAGGCCCAGCTGCCACAGTCTCTCCTCATAAGAGAGGTGCCCCAGAGCCCAAATCATCTTTGTAGCCTCCACTGTACCTTCTTTAGTAGCTCCTTGTTTTTCTTGTATTTAGACTTGAAGTTCCTTCCCTAGTTCATATAAAGAACTAAGGCACATAATGTTTTGCCAGATTATAGTGCACTGTATTTCTTCCTATTTCAGTAACAATAAAATGATTGGATAAAAAAAGAGAATTTTCTCTACAACTTCTCTGTAACTAACTGTGTAACCTAAACACATTTTTTGGTATGTAATATAGAGGGGATTTAGACTCTACAGAAATATAATGAGAGACAAAAAAGCAGAATTTGGTATCTGCAGGTACCTATTATAGCCATTAATTCAACCCATCACTAAAACATGCATATTTTAGCACTGGCTGGAGCCGTACAGGGCTTAACCACATGCTTAACTTATTCATTTTACTGCATTAAAACTCGGACTAAGTAGTAATCACTGTATTTTACATTGGTTTGTTGCTGTTAATATTGATAAATGTACTTGTCATTGCCTCCAGTCACAGTTGCTGAACTGTGGCCTTAAATGTTACTCTAAGACCAGAAATCCCAATGAAGTGCTTTAGTATGTTCTTCTTAAATGGGGATATATAAATATCCTAATTCCTCCTAACTTCTTCATTGAGATTGCCCATTTGAATTTTTAGCTGCAGTTTTCCAACTTCTAAAAATCTTCCACAGTAAATGCATCCATGGGATGCTATGGAGGTACCAAAGCAGGCTAGGACATTACAACAAGGCTGGAGCACAACAATGGCCACCAAAGGAAAGGTGGGAACACAACATCAAAGCCAAATGGTAGAGAAAGCAGCTGGGAGGAGAGAAATGGTCTGGGAAATGGTTGTATAAAATACTCACAGAACCAGTAAAATAAGCTGAGCTTCCCAAGCCACCAAGTTCTAGAGGCCTTGGCAAGTAAAATGCATAAAACCAGTCCCAAAGGCAGGTCATCAGGTGTAACAAGATGAAAGCTCTTCAGAGATGTTTTATTTCCTAAGATTTTTCTCTCATCCATATATCCATACATCAGATTTTTTGTGAGAAATATATTTTCACAATATGGTTATTTCAGACCTTTCTCTGTCCTAGCATTTTGCAAGATGCCAGGTCAAGTGTGTGCACCCTTCGTTCTCCCCCTCCTTTTTCTCCCTATTCCATGTTTAGGCTGGAGCTGCATCTGCTTCCGAAGGAAGGAGGCATATTTCAAATCTCTAGGAAACAGGAGACTATCACAGCTCTGATTTTCTCCAAAATTCAGATAATTGATTAATGAACTTTTCCTCTCTGCTCATTTGCAGCAGCAGGAGGAGATGGAGGTAATTATGACACTTGTAACTGAAGGTTCAGTACAGTGTGGTTACAACAAGCCAAAGACTAGGAAAAGGCATGCAAATTACATGACATTTTTTAGAGTCTGCCAAGCCACAGGAATGAAAGGGGTATCAGCAACAAGTCCCCACAAGCTGCGCTGTTTGCAGTCTTCTACTTTCACACACTGCACCACAGAAACCACAGTAATGGATTCCCCAGGTAATTTCTGCCTCTGCATCTGAGCCTACCTGAGAGCTCAGGATCAGAGACAGCTGCATATCCCTGTGTGTCTGATTCAGTCCTCCTCAGCACACACTCAGTGTCTTTGTCCCCCACCTCACAACAAAAAAAGTTGGAAGCAGACTGAGTGCTTCCAAATGCACTGTTTGCAATGTCAGGGTCACAGTGACTTCCCTTGCATAAAAGCAAGCAGAGCTACCTTTGGGGAAGAGACTTCAGAGGATAAGTCGGTGATAATTGGAGCCACATGTTTTTCTGACTGATCTCAAGTCACTGTTTTATACACATGTGCCTCCCTCCCTCCCTTCCTTCCTTCCTTCCGAACTTCCAAACTTCCGAACTTCCGAACTTCCTTCCGAACTTCCTTCCTTCCTTTTCCTTACAAAAGCCCCAAAGCGATGCACGCATATGAAGCTGCAAACAAGCACCTCACTCTTCTCAGGCAGTCACAGAAATCCACTGACATGACAGAAACTGTGGCTCAGCTCTGTTCCCTCAAAGGCTACTTGAGCCCAAGTGGGGAACTCAGAGACACAGCTCTCCAACATACAGGAAAAACATCAACTGCCCTTTATTTACAGAGGGTGCTATAATTTCAGCCTCTGTGCTCTGAAATCCCTGGCACTAAGGGGATTAAATCAAGCCTCAGCTTGTGGGTGCACTTGATTCATTCAATAATCAATCACCCTAAAACATTCCAAGCAAAAAGGACAGTGTAATTTGTAACTAAGACCACAAGAAAGCGAAACAAAATCAATATTAGAATATAACCTAGTATGGACAAGGGTTTCTAGCACAGGATTATGAATGGGATAAGTACAAACATTTAGAAAACAATTACACAGAATGTTAAATGATCCTGGGATGATCAATGTCAAAAGAACTGCTGTACATACAGACAAAAGCCAAGCATGAACCACAAGAAATAAACAGCAGAGAATGGAATGTTTGTGTTTTGCTTTTAAACTATGTTTCCAAAAGTTTACAACACCTATAAAACCATCTAAAATGTCTATAAACACACTGAAATGTACATAAAACCACTACATATTTGCTCAATATATTTCAGTAGTTTTAAAATTCTTCCTTGCAGCTTTAGAAGTGTGAGGCTTTCCAAAGGAAATGGTTGCCAAACCTGATGCTTGAGACAAAGAAACCCATTGTTCAGTGGGATACTTCCTTTCCTATCAGGTGAGTTAGTCTTGTAACTTTGTCTATGAAGAACAGTTGAAAATCTGTTACTCTTTTATTTTTTTGGTATGTGTTATTTTCCTCATTTCAATTAATTATCTAGAAGCACAGTCGATTTAGCAGAGTGCCTTCAAAGATTCCTACGCTTCAGTGCTATACTACTGAGCAGAGTTTAACTCGATGATGTTTTAAGGGACCCAATTACACTCAGATCCCCCCCAAAAAAAACAACTAATCCATCTTTTTATTTCACCCCTCTGAGAAAACTCTGCATTGCAAGTCTATACCCTGGTGCACATCAAGGATCCCTGGCCAGAAAAGACTTTTGAAGACATGCAGGCCTGATTTTGAAGAAGTATTATTTGCCTTTTCTTGGGAAAGAAGCTATCCCTTGTTCTACTCCTTATCAATAGGTAGGGAACAAACAAGCAAAGATGAATTAGAGTGCAGCTTCAAATAAGTGACTGTGAACAATGACACTTCAAGTGAGTGTCTTGGAACTGAGACTGCGGATGGGTTTGAGGCCTGTTAGGGGAGATACAGTCTGAGCTACTCTGGACAAAAAATAGGACAGAAGAGATGAAGAAAAGGAAAGGTGTTTCAAAGGAAAATGCTGCTTTTTGTTAAAGAAAAAAAAAACACATTGCACAAAATCAGAAATGTTTGTAGTGTGCAATTTTTAGTAATAGCACACCATATACTGCCATGAGTTGGTACTGGACTTCTTTTCTGTTTCCTTAAACAAACATATTTTGTCACCAACCAGCTAGAATGGAATTTTTTGATACAGGTTTTATGTCTGGCGTCTGTGTAATTCTGCTCTGACCTAATGTGTCTGTGCAGGGATTGCACTAAAAACGGTATTAGATGGCAGAAAATTAAGTTTCCAGGAAGCAGAAATAGAAAAAAAAATAAATTTGGTGGAAAGTGAAATGGAGAAATAAATGCAAGAAATGATGTGAAGGCATAAATTTACCAAGAAGGCACAAACTATATTAGCTTGACCTGAAGTAGTGTATGACCTTGGAATTTAGCCTCTCACAAGCTTGCAGAGGGTCTGGCTCTGTCTTCCCCTGCTTCTGTCTTCTCCTACTCTGCAGCTTTGCAGCATCAGCTATGTTCCAAGACAGAGGTTGTCCATATGCTGGTATTTCAATCCCATCTCTCCAGAAATGCTGTCTCTTCTCCACAATGACCTTCAACTTTTTTCCTGTAAGGAATTCTGTGCTGTACAGATATTTGCCAGCTGGCAAATTGCTGCTGTCGGGCTACAAAACTCAAAGGTCTGAAAGGAATTAACCAGGGCAGGAAAGAAGCAAGAAATGGAAGTGTATTTAAACAGCAAGGTGCATAGAAGAGTTGAGAAAAATAAGATGGGTTTTTACCAGATATCATATAGGAAAGCAAGAATGTCAATGAATTAAAAGGCAGGACATACTCAATAATAGCAGTGAAAGGATAGATTTTCAATTTCTGCTTCAGGACACATTCTGCAGAAAACAATCTTTTGGTCACAAAATTAGCTGAAAGATCTGAAAAAACACTTTCCAAACTCTCTGGCAATGTGATGAATTGCTGATAAATGGTCTCCAGCTCTAAAATGGTCCACTCCAAATTTGGAGTCCCTTAAATGCTAAGCAAAGGGATATGAAAATTTAAGCCCAGATTTCTTTCTTCACCTTTTATTACAAAAATCCCATGAAACCATGATTTGACTTCAAAGAATAACCCCTTTATCAGCAACCACAAGATATATGCAACTAACCTAACTGTTTAGCTGGCACTTTGTGGAGCCAGCCATCCAGGATTAATTGTAAACAGAAAAAAATGGGCACTGCTAGAAGACACATTGTCCCACCTCAATAAAAACACACCTGCAGGAAGAAACTCATCCCATGCTGCCTAATTCCTGAGGCCCAGGTGGTTACCTTAGATAAGACACATTTCGATATTTCATTTCTTCACCCTCCAAAAGCTGTCCCATCTTTTCTTGGGACTTGGCCTTGTTTCTCTGCAGGTCTAAATTTTGTCTTTTCAAGTGAATGAAAAAGCAGTGAAGTTCACTTTGGTTTTTCTTGGATTCACAGAGCTTGAAGCAGACACAAAGCAGGCAGCAGTATCAATGCCTGGCCAGAGAGACCAGAGCAATGCTTTTACCCCAGCTCTTGGTACAGAGCTGGAAGAGAGCAGAGAAAAAACAAAAACCCACAAACCCCAGTTATCTTACTGAGAAGAGCTGAGATGAAGCAGTGGAGAGCTGGGAAAACTAGGGCACAGTAGGTTTAGACACTGACCTTACCTGGGTCCTGCTGCAACAGGAAAATGGGTGACAGGCACCACCTGCTGCCTTAGTTGCTGGACATCTCAGCATCATGAGAAGTCAGACTTCGGCAGCCTCCTCTACTCTTTCCCCTCCTCTCACCTCATGATTTACTTTCTGACAGTATCATGAGAATTGCTGCTATCCCTTTACCTAGCTTAGGTTATCTGTATCTGAATTTTGCATGTTATTTTCTGATGACCTTCACTTCAGAAGATATCTGCTTTTTGTATCCTTGCTGTGTAAAGACTGACAGCAACCTTCATCAGAGGATAATTTCCAAATGAGGAAAGTATCCACATGGAACTGTCAGAAGCAATGAATTGATTTGTGACTGTACCACAGGTCAGATTTAAATCCATTTTTCTTGAAGACAAACTAGACTGATTTATTCTCAGGGGACTTACCCTCCACTCTTTACAAGTCTCAAAACCCAGAAAAAAATGATGTATGAGCAGTTAGTACACCCATATCATGTGAGGGCAATTGATTCAATTACATTATAGCTACTGGAAACAAAACAGCCATATGGTGAGCTTTCTTCCCCAAAGTAATGGATGCTTCACAGCCACAGCTCTGAACCCAGAGTTTGTTCCCTGCATGGATGCTACCCCCTAAGCAGGCTTCTCTAGGGAAAGCTTTCCCTGAGCCATGGGAAAAAAAATCCAAAATTTTAGTTAAAATAAGTATCTAAATCTCATTACACTTCTCTGAAGCTTTATCTGAACTATCCAGAACTCCTGAGTGTCCAAATAAAGCATTGATAATTTTATAAGAAAAGGATTTGGGTGTATATGTGTGTGCTGGCACATATATACATGCTTTTCATTATCTCTTAATTCTGGAAGAGCAAGAAATAGATTGAGATGAAAAGCAGTAACTGTACTCTGTTTTGCTTCATGTGCTATGCACAGTGTTGGCTCTGAAGACATAAAAAAAAATCAATCATGAGCCAAACCTGGCCTTAAATCGATCAAGCTCTGCCGGCTTCAATAGAGCAATTGCAGAGATATACTCCAGCCGCTGCTCTAAGCCCACCCATTTTCACACCCTCCCTGCTTTCCAGCAGGCTGTCTAGGCTGCCAGCCCGAGATGGGAAATGCAAAGGTTCAGAGATATCTACAAAATTTGCATATGAAGTAGCGTGGAGAAATTCAGCATAGCTTTTGAAACAAAAGGAAAAAAAAAGGGAACAAAACAAATGACCTTCCACTTTTCCATATAAAGGGAAGACTTAGTTGGAGAAATTTTGTTCTGAGCATTTCAGCATCAAGCCAGGACTGTTTTACTAGGCTCAGATTTTCTACACATGAGCAAAACTCGCTGTGGTTCAGAAAAGCCCCACTGTTAAAGGTAGCTCTGGGAATAGGTATGAGTTGTTACTAATGAATTTAAAAAGTGACAGAAGCTTTGGGATTTTTGTGGTTTTCCTGCTCTTTGGTTCTGACCATGAAAAGCCTACTAAGCAGAGCAGTTAACCTCAGAACAAGCAATATTTACTTGTACTTCCCAATACTTAAGACAGGAAATGCCTTAAATGTTGCAAATACTGAAGTTATAAAACTGTAAATTTTCCCTGTCAGAGGCACCTGACAAATTTTTACAACCCTCAGCTGCACTCAGACAGAGTCACCCCAGCACTTGGATTTTCCCCTCCCCATCCTCTCCTTTTCCCCCATTTTACAGAGGGATTCATAAAAACTAGATGTTAATGTTGCATTTTGGTTTCAAGGTTGTTGTCCTACCAGTACTTGTAAAATTGTGATTTGGATTTCAAACAATCCTTCATTTATCTCTTTTTTTTTTCTTTTTTTTTGTTGATAGAAAGGGAAATATCTCATTTTATGTTTTGTTTGGTAGATAAAGGCTCAATACTGTTCTTCAAATATTTAAAGAGAGAAATTCATCAAGTAACTTTTGGGAAGATTGATTTAAATAATTCATTTCTACAGAATTATATAAATCTGTGGAGTATGGAAAATGTCAGGACACAGTGAATGACACAGATGCCTCTAAACCCCATTTTCCCCTGGGATATTGTAAAAAATTGGCAAAGGAGTCTTCCTTCCTGGTTTCATTGTGAGCTTACTGGCTTGGGTGTTTCCATGCCGATTCTTGCACAGGTATCTCAGAAGTGCAATTCAAACCTGCAGTCTGGTTTCCGTGCTTGGCTGGACCAGCCTGGCAGCAGCCATGGCACCCAGCCCCGGGGCGGTGTCACCAGGCACTGGGGGGCCCAGAGCACCCCTGCCCCAGGGCTGCAGCCACCACCTGCTGCAAAGGCACCTCACCCACCCCACACCAGGCAACAGACCCAAGGGGAGAAGCAGAGCCCTGGCAGCAATTGAAACTGAGGACAAAAAGCCCCCACATAGGAAAAGATAAAAGGTAATTCCTCACCACATGTACATTTTAGATGGAAAGGAGACCTTTTCCCACCTTCTCAAGGCTGTGGTGGCATTAAGGAGATGTTTGGCTGGTTTTACATGGCAACCCATTGTTCACATGCCCTAAATATGACAATCTGCAGGGTGAGGGACTGGCACAGATTGCCCAGAGAAACTGTGGATGCCCCATTTCTGGAAGTATTCAAGAGGAAGCACCACTGGAGGGGGCTCTGAGCAGCCTGGTCTAGTGGGTGGCATCCCTGCCCACGGCAGGGATGCTGTAACTAGATGATCCTTAAGGTCCATTCCAACCCCAAGCCTCCTGTGATCTATGATATGTTCATAGAGACCTTATTCTCATGTAGATTACCCAGTAATGCTGTCCAACTGCATGTGAGGAGAGTCCTGTGTTCAAGGAATGAAAAGACATCACTAGATCTCCTGATTTACCACCATACAAAGGAGAGGAGAATCATATGTTAGGAATTTGTTTGTATGATTTTGTGCTGTAGCCCCTCTGTAACACATCCTTGTGTCAGGGGAGAAATTCCCCTCAGGGATTTAAATCAGCACAATCATCCCTAACTCAAACAAATCTGATAACCTAGGGCATAGTTCCTGCCAACAGCCACTGTAAAAGAGAACAAGGAAGTTTCTGGACTTCTCTTTTAGCAATGAGGTGTTAGGGGTGTAGTCACATACCACCTCTGTGTCTAGTGTTGCACTGGGAAGAGGGTCTGGGGTGTCAAGACAGAGCCTGCCACCGTCTCTCCCTCTGGATTTCATGTGATTATTCCAGCAGCTGCCTGCCGCTGGAATGCCTCCTGATGCCCCACTACTGCAGTGGCATTGTGTACTGGCTGGAAATCCTTTATCTTGCTGTCTTCCAGCTTTGATCCATCCAAGTGGACAAACAATGAATTTACTATGGTTTGCTTGAATCCACAATATTCATACTTTTACTGTTACTTCTGTGATAGGGGTAGATTTTTAATAATATTCCACCTGAACCATAAACTTACATGTTTTTTAAATTCATGGATCCACCAAAATGTCCCTCAAAATTTTAGATGATTTCTTTCTTTTCCCCAGATCTGCAAGAGTATCAAAACTAAAATTTATACTATTACCAAATTATATGTCAGCTGATAATATTTTAGGAATTTGGAAAAAAAAAAAAAAAAGAAAAATAAACACAATCCTCCAAAGAAGTAAAAATAACCTGCTTAGAGGGAAGAGGGAGAATACTCTATTCTGACCCATTATCAGTTACATTACTCCACTGCTCAAAACCATGTTACTTATGATTTATATACATATCACCTTTCACTATACTTCAGGATTTTTAAAAAATGGTCATCTTCTTTAGGTTCTCAAATACAATCACTATATAGCAGGCTTGCGACTTTTTCAAGACTTAACAAAATGTACAAAATATTGTAAATAACTGCTTACATGTAAGACCTTTTCTAAGCTTTTAAAAAAAAAATCAAAGTGGTTCCAAAACCCACTGTCTTTGGAAACCAGACTGTAAACATTTTTAATAAGTGAATTTGAGATTAATTTAAATATTCATTCTGAATTTCTGAGTTTTGTCTCCTTTCCACAGCTTCTTGTGATTTAACATGGCAGGAGCTGCCAGCCCTGGGTGTCCTGTGTCTTACATGTGACCTTCCTTAAGATTCACTGCCATATCTCCAGAAAGCTGAAAAGGAAGCAGCTTCAGGAAATGCCACATGTAACACTACTGTGTGTTGGAAATGTGTAGCAGTCTCTAACAACTATCCTGTGAGCTCAGCTCACCACAGTCCCACTGGTGAACTTTCATTAAACACAATGATCCTTAAGTCTGCAAGGCAGCAGGACAGTTTCCTTAGCAGCCAAGGAATTTTCTACCCAAACAAACCAGGATCCATATATTGTAGTATCTTTCTTTTTATAGCAGTTAATGTTAAATACTTCAGAGGAAAGTCAGGGGAAAATAAACAATGATCTTGATTTAGCAAAATAACATCTGCTTTGCTTTAAATGTTTAAGACCTCTGGCTTTTGCCTTCATTAAAAGAATATCACAACTTCAAACATATGTTACATTCATAAAATACATATATACATTAAAACATACATATCTTGACTCCAGGTTACTTTAATGCATTTTTACCTTGCATGCAAAAATCTTCAGGAGGACTGAACCCTGTGCCTAAAGCTAGGTAGGAATTTGAATGCTTCCTTGGCAAGGGATAAATAAGAGCACATATTTGAATGCACTGGTCAATCAGGTTATGTTGATATGACTAAATAAAAGCCAGCCAAGAACTGATCTCAGGCCCCAGGGGCAGAAATCTGCCCTTTCTGTGGCAGATTTGTCTTGGAAACAAATATTTGGAATAGTTTGAAGGGGAGCCAGGGGATGAGCTGGCTCACAAAGCAGCAGGGACAGCAAGAGTGCAGGCTCTCCCTCTCTGTGCACTTCTCCTTAGTGGTATAGACATACCCTCAGGATCCTATGCCCCAGTTCTCATACCAATTTTCTGTTCAAGTAGCTCCACAGATTTCACTTCTGTTATTCCTGCCTATACCAGTGTGCTCCCCTCAAAGGCCTTAACAATTTTCTTATGTAATGTTAAATCCCAGGGAAAGATTTTTTTTCCAGGTCAGGATTCTAATGCCATGAGGCAAATATGTTTGTATTTCCTGGGAATGTAAGGCTTTGCTTTTCTGTTAATCCAGGTCTTTCATCAGTACCTGGGACTGGTCTGTTCCACCTTACTTATGTTCTGGAAATGTCTGTTATTGTATGCTTTGATTTGTTGTCATCAACAAAACCAGACTTTACCAAAATTTTCTTTGAGAGCAAGAGTGAATCAGAGCTGTAACTGGACCATCATAAAAATATCATCTTTAGAATCTTATGGTTCCCTCACCAATTTGATCAACTAGTTTACCTCAAAGGGCAATTACCAGCTGAAATCTTGCAGACTTTGTGTACCATTTTGAATATCTGAAAATAAAGATTTTTCTTATGCCACAGTGTGGGTGCTGGTGTAAAAAAAGCCTATAAATTGCTGGAATTTTAAACAAATATCAGTATTTTTGAATGAAATTCCAGACCTCAAACTGTCGAGCTTGACAGGTTTATCTTTAAAATTTCTGTATTTGCTTTAAAATGTTTGACTTCTGTAATCAGTGGATAAAATGACAAGAAGACTAATGTACAGAAAGAAGCAATGGTGGAAGTTAATATCTAAGTACCAGGTCTTTTTTACTCCCCACACAGTTCTATTTTATAAGTTAAAGTATCCTTAGTCAGTCATAGTTTGATTCATTTTCATAAGATGAGTGCTTTACATGATGCAGCTACACCACGTTCCTTTTACTCAATATTTCATAAAGAGTTCACATCTCAAAAGCAAGAGAAAAAATGGAAACATAATGACAAGTAATTCAAACAACCATTTGAAACAGAAGTTTTCATTTTTGTTTGTAGATATAAATCAGAAAGTGGTCCCCTTCCCCATGTTCAGGAATATGCAGATCCTTATCACAGCAGTAGGCTAATCAGAATTTTTAATCAATATTTTTACTGCTTTTGCTGAATGAGGAAAGAAAAAGGCTGAGTTACAGAATGAAGCATACTTTACAATTTATTATTTAAACATGCAAGTGTCTATGGGAAAAGGACTGGAACATGTCAGAGAAAGAAGACTTAATTATACATTACATTTCAGAGGTCCTTTCAGCCCATAGCTCAACAGTTTCTAGATAGTCAGTCACTTATTTTTAGACCTAAATTTCTCTCCATTACACATGAAACAGTTATCTAATTTATAAGGTACTCCATCAAAACTTCCAGTTCTTAACCATGAGGTAACAGAAAGCAGCAAATGTGTTAACTAAAGGACCTCCCAGCAGTTTTGACATCCATATTTTCTAGTATTCTAATTCCTTTATTCTACTCCCTCTCTTTTCTTTGCAGCTTTACCGTAATTTTATATATAGGACAGAGCCTGACAATAACTTGTGTTTAATAGAATCATGGAATGTCTTGGGTTGAAAAGGATCTTAGAGATCACCTACTTCCAACCCCCTGCCATGGGCAGGGACACCTCACCTGACCAGACTGCTCAAAGCCCATCCATCCTGGCCTTGAACACTTCCAGGGTAGTGGCATTCACAGCTTCTCTGTGCTGTGGCCTGTTCCAGAGCCTCATCACCCTCACAGTAAAGAATTTCCTCTTAACATCTTATGTAAATCTCACCTTTTAGTTTAAAACCACTGCCCTTTGTTTTATCATTTTACAACCTTTTAAAAAGTCCCTCTCCAGCTCTCCTGTAGGTCCCTTCAGGTACTGGAAGGCTTCTTAAGGTCTCCCCAGAGTCTTCTCTTCTCCTGGCAGAACAAATCCAGCTCTCTCAGCCTATCTTGACAGGAAGGTGCTCCACCCTTCTAGAGCAGTTAAGGTTATAGAGGGAAAGAAAATAAAAACCAACACAGAATCATGGGAGACAGCAAGAGCACCTTGCACTGGGCAGCAGTGGTGCCCTTGACCACAGCTGCTCAGGAGCACAGTAAGTCCTGCAAGAAAGGCATCAGCTGCCTCGGCTACCCCAGTGCACATGGGAAAGGTGCCAAAACCACTGTGCAGTGGCCCTGTACATGCAGAGTTTGGCCGAGGACAGGTTGGAAAGCAGAGCTGCTGCTTGTATTCAGTCTCATGGCCATCCTGGGAAGCTACCAAACCCACTGGTTCCCTCTGTCCTGGGCACAGCTCCCTCTTGCTGCTGCTTTCTTGGGGAACCAGCTGGCTCCTGGAAGGGCTTTCACAAAGGGCCCTGTCCCCTTCAGGCCACCACAGCCACTTATCAGTTAGAGCAGAAGATTGCAAATATGAGGCCATGATACAGTCTTTTCTCTGGATGAAAAATTAGCTAGAGACTTAATTTTCCTGTGTATTGCAATCACTACCACCATGTTCCCAGATGGAAAACTGCTGTATAAACTGTGCCTCCCTTTCCCTTTGCTGATGAAGCCCCCTGGAGAAACATAAAGCCCTTGGGCTTGTGCCAATTCTCTGACAATCTCACCTTTGCTTTACATGGACTGGGAACTATATACTATCTAGTGTGATCAAGATCTGAAAATTACTGCCTTAAATCTAATGCTGTGTCCAGCATACACGTAGAATATTTAATACCTTTAACAAAAATACAGAGATAAATTCTTCTCTGCACGGCTAAGGCATGTGTGTCCTATTTGGCAATTGCAATACTTTTCTCTAGCAGATCAGCTTTCATCCTTTAAAGCTCTTTAAATAACACAGGAATACCAATTATAATATTGTAAATAGTATTGCTCAGCTCTCTTTTCAGCAGAGGAAATAAAATAGCCCATCTTGTAAATATGGCTCCTTATCACTGTATTTCCTTTGTGACTTTCCACACATTACACTTATCTTTAAACAGGAAAAAAGGTATTCAGTCTTGTAAAATCAATTAGGATTTTAAGCAATGCAGTAATCTTCTACTTCCTTTCATGTCCTTTAAAAATATCCAAGCTTTCCTAACTTGCTTCAGATAGCAAACCCCAATTCAAATCTTCATGTCACATGAGAGTAACTTATCTGGCTGCTAGCTGAATTTATGAAACAGCATTTTGTGAAGAAATTCTCTGCCTCATACAACAAAATAACTTTCAGGCTAGTCAGTAGCACTCATAGATCCAACATAGGCAATATCTTACGTATTCATTCACTTGGCAAAAAGTCCCTGCAAATGTCAGTTTTTTTCATCTGACTTTTAAAAAATCCTAAAGAAGAGAAAATATTACTTATATTTGGTAGAAACAAACAAAATCATTATTTCTTTTTCCAGGTTATTTATATAACTCATTTCTTTCTGTAAACACTTCTCAGTTAATTTAAAGGGTGAGCATATTTCTGACATAGCTGTCAGTTCCTTTTAGTCAGCCTTGCTAAGAGGAAACTCAGTGTCAGGAGGTGTGCTTCATATCAGCTGACATACTTTCCATCTGAGTTTACATCGTTCACCAAACAGTAGAAATGAGCTCAGTGATCTTCTATGCCTTTCCTAGCTTTTATTGTAAGGAAGGGTGGAATAATTTTGTAGCATCCTCCTCCCACCCTACTTCTAAGGTCGTAAGGTTGAACACATATCTGAGGAATGTGTGCAGACCCTGGCTGCAGAACCAGGGAGGAAGGATGGGAGTCCTGGGCTACACCTGATGAAAAGAAGGTGGCAGAGCAGGGTGCAGCCAGTTCCAGTCCTTCAGTCCTTCTGGCAGACTGTTTTGGAATGGAGGAAGATGTCATCCAACTGCAGCAGGCAATCACACCTCGTGACAAGAAGGGGCTTCACCACACCACAGCTCTGCCGTGCACAGCTTCAGGGCTGTTTGCCAGAGGGCTAGCCAGCATGGAGTAAATACACTGTCCCTACTCCAAGCTGCCCAAATACACTGGCACACATGCCTTCTTCCTTCCAAAGGACTTGGTGTGGGTCAAGGCGCAAACAGCAAGTTGCTCTTTCTCCCCATATCAGAAGGGATCTAATTTTCTAGGTAACTGAATGGGATTCCTGTAAATATTAGTGGTCTTGCTGTGTTTTACTTATGCACCACTTAAATTCCATTTAAATCTGCTGCTTGTTACTTTAGGCACAGAATCAGGCAGATAAGTCCATCAAGCAGATGCTACTGACATTTTCTGTTTTGAGGGCTGGATGATAATAACAAGCAGAGGCGCCTATACTGCTGTGAGTAAACATTTTAAAAGCAGCTTCAAAAATGCCACCATCTTTCAACACCTAATAAACAGTTTAGGAGGATGTTGTTGAAGCTGCCAAAAGGGGTTTTAAAACTGGAATGTCTCACAGGAGTCAAGCACACAGCTTGCACTTGAAATGCCTCTCTCACCTTAAAGATGGGTAAGAGAGGCAGACTACCACTGACAGACACACAGGGCTTGGCACAAGGATACTGGGGATGCAGGAACAAAAAGAGATGGTACATGACCAGCACAAGGCATGCCTGGAAGAACTGCCAGTTCCAGGTGTTGAAAAATGGGCTTTTTGGCAGACTTGCCCGATCAAGCCAGGCAAGGCAGAGGCTCTACAGTCTGAAGCCTGCTTCCCCTCTCTCCTCCCCTTACATTATACCCTTCTCTGCTGACAGGCCTATGGAAATCCTTTTCAGGTACCACTTCAGTAGGCAAACAACAGTCTCCTGGAGCTCTCTTGGAAGAATAGGCAACATGATACTGTATAATCAAGGGCAGAAACCTCCACCAGGTAACAGGGCACTGGCAGGTTCCTTGCCCATTTGAGAAATATCTTGGTTCCAAACTATCCAGTTTCAGTGCACAGGACAGTTCATGATGTCTATGAGCACAGAGAAGGAAGGCCACTTAGTTGTGAGACTGCACCTAGAGGGCGGCATCCAGCTCTGGGATCCCAGCAAAGGAAGGACATTGACATCCTGGAGTGAGTTCAGTGGAGGGCCATGGTAGTGATTAGAGGGATGGAGCACCTCTCCTGTGAAGAAAGGCTGAGAGAATTGGGATTATTCAGCCTGGAGAAGAGAAAGTTTCAGAGTGACCTTTAGGCCTCCTAGCACATGAAGGGAGTTTCTACAAGAAAGATGGGGAGAGACTTTTGGGAAGAGCACGCAGTTATAGGTCCAGGGGTAATGGATTACAATTGCAAGAGAGTAGGTTTAGATTAGAAATCAGGAAGAAATTATTTACTGTGAGGCGGTGAGGCACTGGAATATGCTGCCCAGAGAAACTGTGGCTGCCCCATCCCTGAAAGTGTTCGAGGCCAGTTTAGATGGGTCTCTGAGCAACCTGGTCTAGTGGAGGATGTCCCTGGCCATGTCAGATGAGTGGGAACCCAATGAATTTTAAGGTCACTTTCAACCCAAGCCTTCTAGGTATCTATGAGTACTCCCTTGATTTAGCACTTGTGCATCAGTAGAGACCTGTTATCATGAAAAGAATGGTGTCTTTGTAAGATGAGGTTATGATTAATTTTATTGATGTGTGGGCTAGAAGGAATTAATTACTTCCAAGTGCTTTGAGACAAAAAAACTACCATGTGTTTCCACAGGAAACTTGGGAAAATAAACTTTACAAAACAACAGGCTAGGTTAATATGAGTTTGGAGTTTGAAGCTGAATATAACATTTGATACTCTGGTATTTGAATTGAGGCCAAATTTTGATTATACCATCGATCAGTTCATTAAACCAGTTACTTGAAACCTGGTGTTATGTGCTATGCAGGACATCAGAAGATACTGTCGAAGCCAAGAAGCATAAAAGGTTATTGCATCTTGAATCCTCATTTCAGGTTTGTGTTGTGGTGGTGCCATTTATAGAGGCAGCAGGAATGCCACATTTCAACAGAGCTGGAGTTACGTATGACTGTGAATGTTGTTGATTCATTCTGGGTCACTGGAGATTAACATTTTGGAAACTACAGACATATAGAAGATATAGTATATATTATACAGAACAAGGCTGTGCTTGCAAGATTTCAAACTCAATTATGCAGACATAAGAGGTTTAGATAAACTTTTCAGATTGTATCAAATGAACTTTTGGTTGCTTATCTGAACTGACCCTCTGAAGGCATTTGAGATTATTCTTAATGTCGTTGTTATTGCTGGAAATAACAGCAAGTTAAGAATTTAGCTTTAACTCTTGCATTTCTTGAAGATTGTTTGCCTGATTTTACAAGGGAGGGACAGATTCCAAACTCTGCCCATTTTCACTGAAATTTGATTACATGTAGATAACTTCCGTGAACAGTGTCTCTTCAATGCAAAGAAATCACAATTTGAGATATGGAGTGATATTAGAATCTTTGTGATTTGAACTATAAAATTTTTTTTCTTGGTTTTTCAAAAGATTTTATTAAGAAAAAAACTCTTCAAACAAGACTTCAGTTTCAGAGGCACAATAACCTTGGTTCATGACTTTGCTGAGTTTTATTCCTTACAGGTCAGAAACTTCATATAACTCTGTGCTATACAGGAAGAGCATCTGGTCAGTGCTGGAAAGCATTAAGTTGAGATACTTTTCATTTACATACTCTGCCTTTTAACCTGGATCCACAGCTGCAAGGCCACTCTTCATTTATTGAACTGTACCTAGAGGTGGGGCTTTTTGTGAGTGGAGAGGAAACAGTGGTCTCTGGGTTTCGTCTCTCCCAGTCACTTCCTTTTCTCTGCACTTTAAGCTCTGCAGGAGTGGGAGGTCACAGCAGGGCTGGGACAGTGCTGACACCAGCCCCTCTCAGTGGAAAGGGCCTTTGATGTGAGCTGCAGGCTCAGGCTGTCAAGAAGTGTGAGTGCCAAAGAGGAGGACTTAGGCAATAGGAAGCAGGCAGGGGCAGAGAGATGCGATGTAGAAAGAAGTGGCAAAGCTACTCAGAAAGAAAGGCATGCAGGTGAGTCTTCCTAGAAAGTAAAGGCTTAGTGACAGTAAGGTTGGGGGATGCATCAATACAGACCACCTTTCTGTTCAGCAGATGCTTTCTGATCAGGCTTCCAGGGGAAGGACCAGGTGTGTACAGCTGTCAGGCACACATCCTCTTTTCCTGTTTTTAGAAATGCATGATTTCACGACCAGCGCTGTGCTGCGCTCAGACACAGGACCTCAACATGGCACTGCCCTGCAGTTTGCATAGAGCTGTGTACTCTTGATATAAACTTTCTTTCTGGAGAGTTTGGGCCACCCTTTACAGCTACTTCCTAGTTGGTAAATAAAAACCCCAATATCAGAAACTTAATTCTGAAACTGTTTGTAGTATTGACAGAAACAGAGACTTACAGCCTTGGACCTTCCAGGATCTTCCTCAGGATCACCTTTTGACAAGATTGACTACTGCTCTTTCTATCTGTGGTGACTGGGCTCTTTGCTCTCCTGCCAGATGGTAAAAATCCAACTCCTCAGTTGTTCTGGTTTTCCAAAAGAGAGGAGGAAATTCTGTCTGCCACTGAGATTTCAAAATTTAAAAAAAAATATCATCTCATTACCAAAGTAAGTTATCCAAAATGTTATAAGACATGAATAAGTAAATGACTGAATCCTACAGGTACTCTAAACTGCTGTAAACTACAGAGAGAGTATATGGACAGAGCATATGGGTGAATTTACCACATCAGTGCTAATACCCATTTTAAAACAATACAAGAGCTCTCCAATACTGGATTTCAACTAAGCAACCAAATTTCCCAAGGGTGACTATGTGCAATACACATACTGATATATATGCGGTGACCCTCCACGGGGTGTTATCTGACCATCAGCATGATGGCCATTCATTTGGCTGTCTCAGCAATAACAAACTACTCTGGGTTAGTTACTGTACTTGAACTATAATGTGGAAATGCAAATACGCTCAGCCTTGGAAAGTTCTTGATTACCAAAACCTTCCAATTCAATTGTAAAAGCAGTCTTTGGGCCTCCAGAAGCCAAAGCACTGACAAATCTACTTTAAATCTATGGGAAAAAAATACTTACACTTCAGCACATAAAAATTCAGAAATGCTTGTATTATCAGCACTCTGCCATGTGCTAATGCCACCATGTTCATAGTGTTCACAGTTCACAGACCTAAGTGTCAGCAACTAAAGATAAGGCTTACATGTGATGCTGCATTATTTACAATAACCGGTGCTGCACAGAAAAATCATGGCCCATTGCTACGATTACATCTGTCAGTCTTGTTTGAATAAAACTGACATCTTGTCACTACTACCCGTCAGACTTCAAAAAAAGGTAAAAACTTGTTTTTCTTAAGAGGAAGGGGGAAAAAATTAACCTCATGGTGGTTTAACAAGTTCTTACATGTTGGCTGCTGGCTTGCATGTGCCTGCACAGCTCCTGCCAGGTGCTCCTCTTTCACAAGAGGCAGTTTCCCAGCACAGCATGGCAGGGTTGGGCTTGCAGTGCTCCACACAGCACTGGAGACTGTGGGCAGGAGGCTACTGGGGAAAGGGATCTCTACCGGCCTGTAGAACAGCCCTGTTGCTCTAATACCAATACAGGCAAGGTTTGGGCTTGGTTAATATCAGTATGTTTAAGAATGTAAATCCCCTCCCTGACATGTGACTGTAATGAGAAATTCCCATCAGTAGCTCAAGCTGAGAATCAGTCATTTGTGATCAGCCGGTAAATCATTGCCCAGACAGCTAAAATAAATCAGAATATCTGTTTCCCAGAAATCTGAAGTAACTCTATTTGTTTTGATGGCTAAACACACGCAATAGAATTAATTTCAATTAATATTTTTGATCTTCTCTCTGGAAATCCTTATATTGGCAAAGGATCAGAAGTAGAAAGATATCAAGATTGTAATTTTCTTTCAGAGAGAAAAGAAGTGAGTGCTGACACAAGCTGAAAGGGCATGCCCCTTTATAAAGAGAATGGTGCCAGACTCTTTTCAGTCTCCTTGACAGGAGAAGCAGCAATGGCCATAAACTAAAAAGCAAATAGTTTCACTTCAGCATGAGGTGAGGTTTTTTCATTGAGGGTAGCAGAACACTCAGGGACATAATGGAATCTCCTCCTCTGGAGACATTCAAAACTCACCTGAATTCATTCCTGTGTCACCTGCTCCAGGTGACCTTGCCTTGGCAGGGGACTTGGACTCAATGAGCTGCCGAGGTCCCTTACAAAACTAACAATTCTGTGATTCTGATGAATGGCTCAACCCCACAGATCAGACAGATGCTTAGGATATCCTGATAGCAGTGAGAAACCTTTTTTCTCACTTGGTCAGACTCTAACACCTGCAAGGTCCATGTCATCAGAAAACAGTGGAAAATCCAGAATAACTATATAGACCATCCCCATTACACTTTCTCCTTTCTTTGAAATGGAGAGACAAGGTATCTTGAAGAGACTGCTCCTTTTTCTCTGTCACTGTTCCTGGGTCATGCACAGAACATACCTCATTAAAACTGAGGGCCTGGCCATCACCAGGGAAGCAAATGGCTGAAGATCACCATGAACAATGTTCCGCTGCTCCTTAGTTCTCTCACCCCATCAACCCTTTATCTTCTCCATGTTTCATATGGCATGTCCTCCTTGGGCTCTTCATTTAACTTTGCTGGTACTAATGAGAAGCAGCCTTAGGCTAGGTCAGCTGGCCATTTACAGTTACTGGCTGCAGCACCACACGGAGTCTTCGTATGTGACAAAGACTGTGGATCTTTCCTTCCAGAAGTGAACATCAGGCAGATGGTGGAACCCATTGTTTTCAATCTCTATAGAGCTGCAATGAAAATTTTGTTTCCATCTTTTTGGGAAATCTTATAACCAAAGGCTTTTTTTTTTTTTTTTTTTTCTGAAAGAAACCTCTTTTACTGACTTTTCCAAATCCTGAGTGAGGGCATATCTCTCAATGAGCAGCTTTACTTTTGGGGAAATCCATCCAAAGCCCAGAACTAGCTGGAGCTTTGCATGAGGGCTCCCATTGTGTGGGATGCAAACAACAGCTGACACCACAGCCAGGATTTCAGGGAAGAAACTACAGGAAAATGCAAAGCACTCAGCCTCTTCTCAGACAGAAACCAGGAACTGCCAATAGCCTTGCAGGCTCCAGAACCTCCTCCTTGTGGGCTAGCTCATTTTGGGGTGGTGCTTCAGCTCACCAGCCATCCAGACTGCCTCAACCACTGCCTCCTCAGGTTTGTGTGCCATACACTGCAGCTGCTGCTCCAAGCAATTTCAAACAGTGCATAGCCTTTAAAAGCTAATCCAGAGCTGAAACAGCATGGGAATCTGTAAATACCTGCTGACTTAAGAGACTGGCCAAAACGAGGACTGCCAGGAATTACCTTGATAAATGACAATAGCATGTTCTGGACCAGTTACTTTTTTTAACAGTTTCCAATTCCAATGCACGTGTAACTGACAGTGAAAACTTAGTGCAAGAATTTGAAGCACTTTGCCTGAAAGTAAACAAGGTGTGGTTGAAAGCAAGCAGGTGCCAGAAGAGAGACAGAAGAGCTCAAAACTGGCTTGAGATGGAACACAGGTTTGCCAGCATGACCTGCACCCTCACTGGGCACTGCTTACAGCGTGTGGGCTCACATGCCCCAAACCATCCTGTTGTGTCACACCATGGGACTTTGAGAGAACAGAGGTGTTGCTGAAGGGGGGTTGCCTTGGGAAGGAATCCTGCCCAAAGCTCCTCCTAGCACACATCTGGCAGATGCCGATACTGACCAGCAGGCAGGGTCAAGCTCAGGTCACAGGGCCACCTCTACCTTGATGGCACCTTCTCCAAGCAGCACAGTGGGCTGCTGTCCTGGGACTGCTGCACACCCTGCTGCAGACCTTGTATCTCTATGCAAAGAGCTCTGTCAGAAGATGACAGATTTCATTCTCTTCAAATCTGGTCACTGGCTATTTTTGTAGCTGATATGGCCTAAATGGGCAGATGACTCAAAACACACAGAGTTGTGGCTTAGAGTTTGGAACAACTTTCAGGCTATTCCTGTTCAGAAGGGCAATGTAATCCAGCTTGAGGCCAGTGCATAATGTGACAGAGGATTTCATACTACAGGCAAGAAGCAAGCAGAGAAAAATATGCAAAATCAAAGGCAGACTCCACAATAAGCAGAAGATGAATTTGCAGACAACTGTGGAGAAAATCAACAGCCAAACCTATGTCCAGTATTCAGGAAGAAACTAATTTTAGGATATAATCCAAAACAAGTGAAAAGGTTCTGTCTGGTGGCAAAGCAAAACTCTTTTGGACCAAACAAGGCAGAGATGTACTTGTTTTGGTAGAAGCATTTACCTGTTTTTGCTGAGAGAAAGCATTAGAAGAAGATCCTGACACAAAAATAGGCATTATCCTATCTATTTTATCTAGATATCATATTCTCGACACAGTAACAGTTGCCAAGGTGCTAAATTTATTAGATATTAAATTTTAACAGTAAAAACAAAGATTAAAGAAGGAAACACTCATTATCAGCCACCCAAGTGTTTGGTAGAAAACAAACATGAAGCAATGCAGAATACCAAGTCAGACTCATATCTGCATTTAATAGTGCTGTGTAACCATATTGATGAAGGTAGTTTGTTAACTCTTTTTCTTCCATGAGAAGCAGATAGAAAACCTGCCTGCACTGTTGAAACCAGTGTCAGAATTACCGAGGGCATGCAGATGAATAGAGACAGGCAGAACAAAATGAATTAATGTGAGAGTCAGCACTCTGACCACACCAAAAGAGGCAGTGTTTCTTGATAGTTGAAAACAAATAGATATGAACAGCAAAAACATTACCATATATTAGAAGAGTTTGCCCTGCTCTTCCAAACATAAAGAACATCTTCTTCCCCCTCAAGTTGTATTTGTTTTCTTTGTTCACTTTAAATATCTTGGACTATATCTTAAACTATAGCAAATTTAGATAGCTGAGCCCTACAACAGGATCATAGATGCAAATTCAGCAGGTATGAATTTGAGCAGTGAAATATAAGTTCAGATGCTCATATCCAGAACTAATCCACTTATCTCTACCTGGCCACAGGGATGGTGATACTCAAGAGGACTCAATAAACTACAGGCACTTCAGGGATTATTTGAGCATTGCTATTTATATGTATTTGAAGCAGAGTTTTAAGATATACTCAGGCTGATGAACTGTTCTTATTTCTGACTGTACCTTTAGAAAGCCCTCATTTTGAACAGACTGAACCTGTTTATTGCATTACACACAAATTCATATTGCACTGACACTATTGGTTATAAACCAGGCACTGAAAGAAACCAGCCTCCTTCAGGCTACTTACCCCTGAACCACAGCTGGACTGGACACTGACCTTAAAACCTGCATGCTAGTCCAGCAGGGAATTGGTGATGCAAACCTTGACCCTGCTCCCCATCTCAGCACCCTCCTTCTAGTCTGCAGGGGAGCCTGTTGCACCCACCTCCTGAAGCTGTGCCTGCCCCTGCCAACACAGCTGGTGTTTCTGCAGCTGCAGTTGTGTTCTGGGTGGAGAGTACAAAGAAAAGATATCAAGGAATAATCTCAGTTATTATGTGAGATGGAGAAAGCATTCTCTTAAATAACCTCCTCTGCCTGCTGAAGTTATCAGAGCATGCCTTTCTAATTCTGGCTAATGCCAGGCTAAGTTCAGTATGTTGTAGCTACATAGTTTGTTTGAGATTTGTCCTTAATTGAAAAACAAGCCTGGGGAATGCAGCTACATGTAGTATCTACTAGGAAAACACATCCATCTCAAAGGACACTTTTCAAAGAGGCACATATGATCTTGTTAAAAGTAGGGACACAAATGGCCATTTGCTCCATCATACACCAGCAGCAGGTATGACAGGAAAGGGAACAGCTGCTTAGTTGCTTCTGTGATCAATTTTGTCTGGATGTTTGCATGTTTGGGAGCATGGACTGGCCCTTTTGCAGGTCTCAGATGAATCACTCTGTTAATGGACTAGCAAATGCATGGATAACATTATCAGTGATGCAGAACATGGTTCCTATATTGCCTTAATACACCTCCAAACCAGTCTGGTGAATTACTTCCATTATAGGATTTAGATAGTAACCCATTACAGATCAAGCTTTTGGTTTAAGTGTCATTTCTTTGAAAGATATATTTGATGCCAAGGTATGCTTGGAAGTTTCAGAAGAAAATGAACCGAGCCTCAGACTTCCTAACCTACTCTATAAAATGTACTTACTGACTAGCAATGCAAAGGCTGAACCACAAAAGCCAGGAGACTGACAAGAATAAAGTCTTTCATTAACAGAAGAGTGCCAGATAAATGTTTTTTCACCAAAGTCTGCCCCTGGAGTCCTGTAGACATACAAGTCTCCTGGTCAACTATTGCAAATTGTTTCTAGGCTGTGTTGGCTAACTCTAAAATTAAAGGGACTATTTACCATTAGACAAAAAAAAAAAAAAAATTCAATTTTTAGCCTGCCATTAAAGAAACTAGCTTCTCAGTACCTTTCTAGCAGATTTACTCCTTCAGATGCTTCAGTGAAACTAGAAAGCCCATCCTGGCTGTCAAAGTACAGCCAGTCTATGCTGCATTTATTATTGCATATTTCTCTTCCTTGCTCTGAAAGTAGATCTAAATAACATAATTTTCCACTTGTACATGAAAAAAAAAAAAATCCTGCTGCAAATCCAAGCCATGAAAATGATTCTATTTGAATTAGAAAGTATAAAAGTTCTTCTTTTTTAAACAAAATTAAGACATTTGTGTCTAGTCTATGCTTTTTTCCCATGAGTTTCTATTAATCAGTTTTACTTTGTAGTAAATAAAAAGAGGCATTTCATTTTAGCAAAGTCCTGGCATATTAAAACTAAAGTGACATGGCATATTAGAGGATCTTGCCAATATTAATGACCTTTACATAATAATTTATTCCATATTTAGTGTTTAATGTTTGAAGAATTTAATACAGCTAAAGCATATGATGCTGTTTTATTCAAAAGATAAACTATGTGATCATTAAAAATATATGGAAATGTAAACATCGTGTCAGGGTTCAGTGTTTCAGAAAGGAGCTGTTAATCCTCTCAAACAGTTTCACTGTAATAAGAAGCCAAATCAATTAATGATTTTGTTTCCTTATGTATTTACTTGGTATTATGCTTCAATTTAGAGTAATTAATTTGGTTATACTTCAAATTTATGTATATTTACATTTCTAAATTATTATAAAGGAATGTGTCATTATCATTTTGATTTGATAAGTGAAAAAAAAAATTTGCAAAATCTGTTTAACTGCTAAGCTGGGAGTTCAGATCAGTCTCCATTCCACTTGAGGATTGAGAGCACAAAGCTTCTGACTCTACAGCAGCTTTGTCAGCCTTGGCAATTTGCGTTATGTTAGCCATGATAGTATGCACAAGGATCCATTGCCACAAATGCAATTTAAGAAAACACATTAAGTTCTTTTTACTCCTTTTCAGGGTTTTCAGGCAGCTGGAATACCTTTTTTTCCCTTTGCTGTAGAGATTACTTATTATTTGTATTTAACCAAATAAATAGACGTCTTGACGAGTAATAAACGAGTTGAGTTTCCAAGAGAAACTTCTCAGTGTTTTTCATGCAAAGAGGGAATGCGAGAGGGATTTTGCTGGAACATAGAAGGTGAACTGCTTTGGACACAAGAGTCTCTGTTGAGCAGAGGAACAGGCAAAGCCAGAGTAGTTGTTCTGGGAGTACTTTTCACAGCCACCTGCCTGCTCCTATCAGTGTGGCACTACCTTGGACCACTCCTAAGTGTGAGCTGGCCACTGAGGATCTGTGCTCTATGCACTTGATGAGAGCACCCCCGTAACACTGTAATGTTCCAGCTATGGGTCTTGCAGGAAAATGGAGACATTTGGGGATGATCTCTGCACTGATTAGTATGCAGGGCTGGACACTATTCAGCTTAGGAAAACATGGCTCCATCTTTATTGAGGTCAACATTTTATGCACAGAGCATGAGCATTTAGAAGAAGCCAGATACAGGGATAAAACTATTATAAATGAAAAATGATCCAGCCAAATTAAAAAAATAAAAAGAATTTATTTTAGCAATAGAGATCTAACTTAGCCAGTCACAAAGAAAATGACAGTGCCGAGCCCGGGATCGGCGCTGGGTGCAAGACACAGAGATCAGCCTCAGCAGAGGTTTCACTCTATGCTCCCACACCACCATCCTGGTACAAGCGATTTTTATAGGGAAAATTTTGCCTGAAGCCAGGATTTCGGCATTCAGTCCTTTGTTTCATTCAAAGTCCCATAAATTGATGAGATTCCCTTCTCAGCGACAAGGCAGAACAATTCAAAGTCCGGTGCCCTTGAAACTCTTGATGAAATTTACGGGAACAGAGTATTCACATGTATCGGCCCAGCGGGATGTTCCTGATGTCCATCTCGGGTCGTTCACGCGATGATCAGCTTCTGGGTGTCTCCATATCGCCTCAGATAAGGCCCATCTCCTGGTGAGCCACATCCCCTTGCTTGTAAATCATGCTTCAACACACACTTGGTTTTGCCTGAGAAGGGGGGCTTCTAATGCCAAAGGGTACATTCTAACAACTATTTAATATTATATATATATCATGCAAAAAATGGCATAAATTATACCTCTTACATATAAATAATAACAATAATAAATATAAACAATACCCACTCATCTCCCCACTCATCAAACACTAATGTGGATGCAACACCCTTTAATTATTTCATCAAGTTACCTGAGGGTTTGATGTTGTGGAGTTTGCTCTCTACAAATCTGATTTCTGTTTCCTTACTGACTGGGTTCTGGCAACTCAGGCTGACCAGCAGCAGAAGCAAAACGTTCCAAATATCTCTGTTCAGACAGTGAGTAATCCCAGAAAACAGACAATCCTTATCTGTTGCCTTTGGGCAGAAGAAAACTGATAATGGTACTCTCAGGAGTTTGCTCCAAGGCACAAGGAGAACAAGGCATTAATTTGCAACTTAGCCAGGGCCTGGAAAACCAGCTAAGATCTCACCATCACTGTGGAAGCTCTCTGTTTGCAAATGAGTCATGTTCCTTAAAAGAACAGATTTTATCACCAGGAAGATGGAGAAATCTATATGTCTTTCTAAGAAATCACACAGATTCTGCTTTGATCCAAATGGTAAACTCAAATTTGGGATGGTTAGGTGAAAGTTTAAGCTGAAAACTGAAAATAAATCAAAACTAACTCCATGCCTAGATGAAAAGGTGGAAGTCTGTCTTCTGCAAGTCAGGCTTAATGATCTAACATACTCTTCTAACTTTAAAGTCTCTGAGACTAGGGTTGTGTTACCCCATTTTGTTGTCAATTGTTTATCCTTAACACTATGCAAATTCAGCATGAAAATTTCTTTCTGACAGACATTTAATTTACTCCAGCCGTTACCCCTGCCTACGTGACTGACATTTATTGCCTGGTGTCTGGTGAGAAGTGCAGGGGCTGGGAGCCAGGAGACCTGGTGTCTGTAGCTTATGTTACTATCTTGAGTAAATTGCTTCATCTCTTCTATTGCATTCACTTAATCACGGTCATCATCTTCAATTGAACTGATTGAAGGGATTCTTATTGCAGCTATTACACCCAATAAAACAAAGCGTGAATTATTTTCAGATAATACAGCAATACCAGACTTTGAATTATTAGGTAGAATATCTAACCTAAAGAATTTGACAGCTACAGTCACAGAGCTGAATGTCACATCACCCAGGTCTTTTTTTCACCCAGTAGGTAAGCAAATATTTTGCTGCCTATACAGAAAAAAATGTGCCTCACCCACCATGCTGCAGAAATTGAGTGGAATGGGTGGTTCATTCTGCAGCTTCTTTGATCATTATAATATTTTCCATGAGTCTTATCCAAAGTTTGATGCTGATGCCTGGTGGCTTGTAACTTCTCTTGAATTCCTAAGTAGAAAAGTGTTCTCCTAGTTCGCCTAACTCGGTTACATTCCCCTGTCGAAACTGTTGGAAAGCACACAGCAAAGCCAACAGAGGAAGATGAAAATCGTGTTATTTACACAAATTTACATTATATAAATACCCTAGACTATCCCTTTTCCTCTTGATACCTCCAAATAGTGCCTAGTTTTACCTCTGATATTACTGAGAAAAATCAGGATGAATCTTTAATAAGAACATAGAAACTAATTTGGAAAACATGAGGAGTGTCCAATGCAATTCCTTTCACACAGAATCAAACTTTAGCCAGAGGTCAATTACAAGTGTGACGTGCTTAAATAAATGTTTTATGTCCTTCAGCCATTAACACTAAAAGTCCCAGAAGCAACTACAGGACATCTTGTGAGAATGTCTGTAGCAAAGGCATCAGATAGTTTTCTAGCTCTTTTTTTACAGATCAAAGGTAGGAGCATCCTAACATTTGAAACTGAAATAATGTGGGAATTCACACATCTCTTGGGACTACTGCATTTATTTCACAGGGGCTACAGAGAAATAAAATACTCCAAGTCCTCTAAATCCTTGTGCTAATCCATTACCATCCCCGGTGTAACAAAATGTTCAGACTTCCCCAAATGATTTAAATATTATAAGGACCATTTATTACTTATTGAGCTCTAACCTTGCCCTTGACACTTGGTGATTCATGAAGACCTCTCTACTTAGAGAAGTCTCTGAGGCAGGAGCTGAGACCTGCTGGAAAATCATGGGCAGGAGGGGGTCAGAGAGTTCCTCTCTGCTGCTGTTTCTGCACCACCCTTAGCCTGAGTGTGAATCCATTACTGAGCAAGTTGTCTCTATAGTCTGTCCCACTGGGGTGAAGTTCCCTGCCCCTAGTAGGTTCTGTGGGGAGACACCAGTCTCTCCCCCTTCCCTGGTACCACGAGGTTGTCACCTCCCCTAGGTTTTCATGAATCCCAAAACAAACACAGGATACAGTCCCTAATTTTCTCCTCAGTCCTCAAAGTACCATGCATTTTTGGAGAACTTTTTGGAGTGTTGCAGAAATAGGTGTGTAAAGCTAGGTGTGCAGAGGTAGGTAGATGTTCCACTGAAGAAGGAACCTCGAGTATCAGTTCCTTTCCTGCATCCTAATGCTAAATTTTAAGGCAGTTTTCACCCTGTTGTAATTCTGTAGCAAGCATAACTTAATTATTTTGCCAATTATAATATCAGGGAATATAACAACCTTTCGTGAATGGGTGTAGAATCAGCGCATTTTCCACTCCACAGTAAGCAACAGGAAAGAGAGAGGAAACTGTATTAACTGAGAAAAATCTAATAAACATAATACTACCTACAGATATGTGCTATTTGATCTCATGAAAGGATTGTATGCTTCTGTTCACATGGCAATATCAGATATCACCTCACTGAAGGAAGCAGAGACTCCAACATGCAAGTTCGACAACAGGAAAATAATGTTTTTATTTTAATCTCTGCATGTAAACAAAATGTCTTTCCTGATAATTCTTAAATGCTTGGAAGAAATAATACTAAGGTTTTAATGCATTTTAGGTTAGACACGAGTGGAAAATGCTGCAATTGACTCAGTCTGAGCTATCCAGACAGGTCTTTGAGCTTCTCTAGGACACCCCAAATCTTCTATTTGTATAGACCTTCCCCCACTGGCACTAGAGTTCAGATGGGGAGTTACCAGCTATTGCCACACAGAGAGTGTTTCTCTTCATGATTTCAATTAAAACCACCTGCTGTGGAAAGCCCAAGGGTTGACAAATTCCCTCCCAAAATCTAATGTTTCAGTCCCAGGAAGCATAAATAATGAGTTGGTCAGAAGCTGTGCTGGAAAATGAGAAGGGGTAAAAAAAACCCTATGCCAACTTTAATTTTCCTCTCTATCCTTCTGCCTGGGGTGGGGAGGGGACAGGAAGCAGAAAAGTGGAGGGCTATGACCTTTAGAAAATAAGCTAATTCAAAAACTCCAACCAGATTCAAAAGAACTAGTGCTGTATTTCAAGAGGCAAATGTTTGTACCAAATTTGCAGTTACACACTACTCTACAAGTGCTAGATGTTCTTTCATTATAATTAGTTGTTGCAGCTACCTGTGATATTGATTATGTTAATAATCAGGTAACATTTTGAAGAGGAAATGTTATATTTTCTAACAGTGATTTGTACATTGATTGTGATTGGCTATACAATTACAGAGATATTAAAGTGGTATTTGATTGTTTAACACAGCATTTTACATGTTGGCAACTATTTAGAACACCAGTGAGCCCGAGCTGGAAATTGCACAACATTTTCTAAATAAAAAATTATCTACATTAATTTACTATTCAAGTAGAAGTTCTGTTTCTTCATTTTTTTACTGGAACTGAAGACAGCACACATGCATGTCTAAATCTTTTTATGAATAACATCCATATTTATGATGACATCCTCTAACACCTAAATATGTATTGAAGGTGAATATTCATTATTAATATCATTCTTTGACACAGGAAAAGATACCCTAAGAGCCATACATTACAGAGTTCATGTCTAGACACTACTGAAGTAAAGGGGAAGGGTCCTTTTATTCAGGCCTTTAATGCATATCCCAAATTGAAAACTTTGAAATTCTGATTTTTTCATTATTTTAGTTTTTGTTTGCATTATAACTTCAGAGATTTGAAATAAGAGGTGACTGGAATGTTCTTCAGAAACTTTTACTGCAGCTGGAAATACCCTCTTCTACTAAGTAACATTAGATACGTAAGGCCATAAAACATGATTTTATTAGTAACTGCACCTGGATTGCACATGTGTTTTTCTCATGAAAAACGGCTGACACGAGAAAGATTTTGAGATACATCAGAATCAGGAATTTACTTATATTTAGCACTAATAAACCAGTAGAACATTATTTTTAGTGTTTACAAAAAGCAAGAAAAAGATCTGCTGTCACATTGCAAACACCACCTATTTCAAATACTTGCAGCTAGCTCTGTTGGGGCAGGTAAAACCAGTTTTATCTTTTTTTATACACAGACACATCAGGCATCCCTAAAAAGATGATGAAATAATGATAAAAGAACCATCTCTAACTCTATTTTCAAAAGAATAAGTTCATAGTTCTGTATCCCAGGGTGTCTCCTCATTATGGAATAAAAATGGCTATGCTAAATGGAATAAAAAATGGCTATGCTAAATGAGTCTCACATTTTTTCAGAACACACTATTATGCTTCTCTTGCAGTTGCTCCTTCTTCTTGGCCACATTTAACACAGTGACAACTGTTTCATAGCCCAGATTCACAAAGCAAAGTCTTAACAATTGCTGTATGGGTCTCAACTGGTAAATTTCAGGAAACTGGAAAAACTCTTTCTCTTTTAAGCCTGATTACATCTCATGCCCTGAATAGCACAAGGTCTCAGAATGCACATGATGTTTCAACGGAGACACACACCAGCAGCAATGAAGGAGAGAAAGCTGGCCAGGCTCAGCCAGGGAAGCCTATTCTAGCAAAGCAGAACCAAAATCCACACAATTTCTGGAAATCATCAAATAACTGCCCTGATTTGGGAGCAGTTCCTCCTTTTTGGTGGTGTCTCCCTCTTCAGCCTCAGTAGCATTTTGAATGATGAATAGGATGGAAGAGTCTTTGGGACATAGGAAATGACAAGGAGGTGAAAATGACATGAGTCTCTGGCCTTTTGAAAATCACTAGGTTGACACCTGTCACCAAATGAAGACAAGGGATGATGCTTAGATAAAATTTTACACTTTTAATAACTTGTCCCCATGCACAGCACATAAACCTGTCCTCTCTCACATCCTCCCTAAAAATGGCAGTTCTTTGTAGAGTTGAAAAGGAAAGAACATGGAGAGTAGATAGTTTATCTCAAAAATTATCCTAGCTATGCAGCAAGAGACAGAGTGAGCCATCTGGTAGGGTTTCAACTGTTTAAAAACAAAAATACACCAGGAATACATTTGTAAAATAGTGATACTGGTCCCCAAACATAATTTAAAAAGTGGCATAAAGACATAAAAGCGTATTTGCTGAAAAACTGAACAGTGAATTCAGCCTGAGGTCTTGGGTGTTTTTAGAAAGTTCCCAGTACCCATGCACTGAAAAACACACAACTGTAAGTTCAAGACAAACTTCCCCACTCCAAACAGCCTAAGCTTTTGCAGAAGATGACGGAGGGAATGCTGTTTAAAACTTATTTCAGGAAGAATTACTTTTGCTGTTATGCATTGCTATGAAGCAACAAGAGTCCTCTCTGCTTGTGCAGCATTTTGTGATGACTCAAATATCATTGCTTTTTAAGCTGGTCTCAGCAGCCTTTGCCTGGAGATATTAATCAGTCCTTAGCTGTTCCACTGTATGCTGGCAGAAAACATAACCAGACTAGATGAAAACAAACCTGCTCCACTGGCAGCTTGCACTCCTGTATGCAGCAAAGACAGGTAACAGGCATCTCTTGCATCCACACATTTTCTTTGCTCCAAACGAGATAAGTTTCTTAGAATTTTTGCATACACAAAAAATGGGTGATGAGGTTCAGAGCTAATATATGAGAACCACTGCATGTTTTCTAACACCTATTCTCTTCCTTTTGAAAGAATCAACACTACTATAAATATCTGAGCTCTTTACATAAGAAAAGCATCCCAAAAAAGCAACAATTAAGCCCCTGTTAGACACAGTGGTAGACTGAGATTTTCCTAAGCTTCAGCACTCCTCCATGAATCTGTCTGGTACTTGTCTTGGGTTGAAAATGTGGCTGGGGCTGTGTATTCTACTGCCATCTCTTAGAGGTGGGGCAGTTATCTTCTGTTAATTGGACAGTTTTCTTTATCTCTTTCACAACCAGTCCTCCCTCTGGAAAATATCTTCTGTTAATGGGCCTTTGAGTCCCACTGCATGACTGATAAAATTACATCATCCCCTTGGGAGATGCTCCACCCAGGGGGAGGAGCCAAGCATTCCTTCCTGGATATAATCTGAGATTTTGGGACACCATAGCAGATTTTTTGCACTGGATTCCTAGAGGGGCAGCTTTCTTCTCCACTGGATTCCCAGAGGAAGACCAGGCCCATCTACACCACCACTGGACCTTCAGAGGAAAAGTACATCCTTCTACAACATCAGTGCTTCAACAGAACCACATCTGTCACTCCAGGACTGCAGCCACCATTCAATCGGACTGCTACCAACACCCTGACCAACAGGTTGTCAGGTCATATTCTGACTCTGTCAGTGTTGTTTTTTATTACTGCATTTTTATTTTATTTTTATTTTTTCCCTGATAAAGAACTGCTATTCATTCCTACTCCCATATGTTTGCCTGACATCCTCTTAAATCCAAAATTATAATAATTTGGAGGGAGGGGGTTTACATTCTCCATTTCAAGGGAGGTTCCTGCTGTCCTTAGCAGAAACCTGTCTCTTCAAACCAAGACAGTACTTTAGCGTTGAAAAGCCATCCAAGGCTCCTTTTGTTTTTTCTTCTCCCAGTCACCACATCATCTTTGTTATGCCAAATACTTCTCAATACACAGCAAGAGGCAATAGCATGGAAACTGCTTGCCTCAGAGAGATGCAGGTAAGTTGCTCTGCTAAGAGAAGTCTAAAATGTACCATGGCTTCGTGGTGGAGTAAGACCACCCAGTCCCTCTCGGAGGAGCCCCAGGCCCGTGTCAGGGTGGCTGGCTCCAGTGTCTGCTATGGATGGTGAGCCCAGACATGGCCCATGCCAAACCTGGCTGTCAGCACCCCAGCCTGGCCTCAGGGGGCCTTGAGCTCCATCTCAGCACTGTGTGATTGTGGAGGAGCTCCAGATGGCAACTCCAAAACAGCCACCAAGCTGAAACACCACTGTCCGCTTTGTACAAAGGGCACCACACTGTTTCTGTAAGAACAATAAATTATGCCTCAAGACTACAGAAGTGTCACAGGCTTGTGGCCTGCACGGGAAGGCTGGACAAACCTCTCCCCACTGCTGATCCTCTTGGACACTGCAAGGTCTTCCCTGCTGTACCACCCCTACTGCCGGCGAGATGCTCGCATGCATCGGCTGCTTTCTCTTCTCAGAAAATCCCATCAGGTCACAGCAGTAGTATCTGTTTAAATTACACCAAATCCAGGTAAATTGTCTAGTTTAGTTACATACAGACATCAGTAGGATGACTGTACATGGAAGTGGTAACTGCTGGGTGCTGGGGATTTAAAGCATAGAAAAAAAGAAAATGTGGAAAGCCACCATCACCCACCTTATCTCTCCTCTCTGCCTTTTTGTAAACCACAAAAAAAGCACATCCTGCAGGAAACAATGATAGAGAGAAGTTTGGAGAACATTTGTACTGCGTAACCACAGTGTACCAACCATCCAGGAGACTGCACAAATTATGTGCTCAAATAGAACAATTTTTTTTTTTTTTCTGAGAACATGTCAAAGTCAGCTGTTGCATGCTGACAAAATTTCTAGCAGTAAGCTTTCTGCTGTAAAGACAGCACACTAAAGTCACTGGTCATGCAACCTTCTTCTGCTGGGGGCTAAAGCCATACAGCAAAGTGAGAAACAGAGAAAACATAACAGAGACAGACAAAGTGCATGATGTTTTACTGATAAAATGTTAGGGGCATGAGATACTCATAAGCATGGCAACCAATTTGCTCCATATGGCTCAAACAATGTTAATATTTGGGATTATATATCATAAGAATTTATGCAAATCGTATCAAGAATTTTCTTCCCAAACTGCTTCTTAATAAACAAAGATTTTCAAAAGCATTTTCTGCTGGGTTTAGCTCCACTTCCATCCAAACCACTAGCACTCCAGTAGCTGTGATGTGAGCCAAATCCCACCCACCAGCAAATCAAAGCTTTATTTGCTAAATGCAGGGGGCTAGCACTTATATCTTTGCAGCTGCATAGCTTCTGTGGCTATGATTGAATGAACTCAGAACATTCCAAGCTATACAGAGCTTCAAGTAAGAGACAGTTCAACACAAATTATCTCTTCATATGAAAGACTTCTCATCAAATCCTGCTTACAAATGCTTAGGTAAGGGTACCAGTTTGACACTAGTTCATTGGAGAACCAAAAAAAAAAAAAAAAAGAAAAAAGAAATCAGAGAAATCAAACACCAGAGAGGGAAGAAGAAGAAAAAAAAAAGCTAACAATATATTCTGGACATGCTTTGCCTTCCTTTTTCAAATCAGAACATTTCTTCCTGCAGCAGCAGGCTCGTCGGCTTGGACTGCAAGCCTTCTTTGCAATGGCGAGACAGGACTATCAGAGTTAAGGAGGAGAGATAACACATGAAAATGGAATTCATCAAATAAACAAACAAAACCATGAGAGGACTAAACTTATTTCAGTCCAGAGGACCCTACTAACAAGGTTAATCTTATCTCTATAGTCCTAATAAAAGCACAAAAAATCAACTAATTCTTTTTCAGTAGACACTGAAATAATTCAAAATAAATGGTGGTTTGGTTGGAGATAGAACTATTGTGGATCATAATTACATACAAGAAAAGGGATAAGTCTACCATGAAAGCTTTCTACACTGAGATAAATGCAATGGTGAAGATAATTACTTTGTTCCACAGTTTTTTCCAAACGGACAAAAATCTTACCGAGCTGAAATTTGATTCTGCAATTTTTAATGTCTTTTAAGAGAACTCATTTCCTCCTGCTACCTGCTACCTACCAGTAAGTCTTAGAATTTTTAAACAATTTACTTGGGGGGACATAGCCACTAAAGAATAATCCTTTTTATTTTTCTTTCTTTTCTTTTCCCATCTTTCCTTTTCACTACTAATATTATAAGTAATACTAAAGATAGAATCATAGAACAGTTTGGGTTGAAAGGAACTTTAAAATTCGTCTAATGCAGCACCCTTGCAATGAACAAGGACTTTTTCAATTTGTTTAGGGTACTCAGAACTCCTTTCAACCTGACCTTGAATGTTTTCAGGGATGGGGCATCTGCCACCTCTCTGGGCAACCTGTTCCAGTGTTTCACCACCCTAATAAAAAAAAAAAAAAAATTCTTCATATCTAGTTGTAATCTTTTAATTTAAAACCATTACCCCTCACCCTATAGCAACAGGCTGTGCTAAAAAGTTTAAGTGTGGAAAGATTGCAGTGAGGTCTCTTTCCCTTCTCCAGGCTGAACTACCCCATTTCTTTCACACTTTTCTCATAGAAGAAGCACCTGCTCCACCCCTCTGATCATTTTTGTGTACCTCGTCTGGACCTGCTCTAACTGGTCTTTCTTGTACTGAGCTCTAACTAGAAAAATAATGATGGGGAGAACTGAAAAATCATATTTGGTGAGAAAGGGAGGAGTCTGGTGTGTGCTTCTCCTTATGTTTGCTTTTGACAAAATCCTGTACAATTAATTTGCAGAGGTTTCTTTTTTTTTTTTTTTTTTTTTTAGTGAACATTTTATTGTGATTGAAGTTGAATATAATAATAACAGCAACAGTAATTTCCATTGCTTTCTATCCTGAAATCACTTAGTTACTTCTTTTGTTCAACATAGGAAACTCTGGTGTATCAAGGAAAAGAAATTTTTCTTTAATCTTTTGTTTAACAAGGGTTGACATTGAATGGCGCACATGGGAGCAGCTGAGGTCAGGGGCCCAAGGCATCTTTAGAGAGGCATCTGGCACAGACTCTGCCCACCAGTTCTTCACTCACAGTAAGTTACCTAGTACACAATTAAAGGCGTTTCCTGACACCCATTACTTTGACACTACAGACCAAAATCTTGGAAAGCTTTATTTCCAAGACAAAGCATATCCAAAAACCTTCTGGTGATTTGTTGATGTGCTTTATTTCTGATTTGGAAAATTAAAACATGACTTGGTTCACAATCCTTCAAAGGACCATCCCAGGCATTAACTATAGGATAACAAAAACAAAAGAGCTTTGCAGCTGGATCTCACTATTTTAGCCAGGCATCCCAAGGAAGTAAGACCCACATGATCACAAGATAAGCTGTGTATGTGTATTATGTGCATCTATTCCTTTTTCTTTCCCTTTTCATCCTCCATGTAATCTTTGAGACTTAATTTCTAACACATTTTTTGGAGGACTGAAGCTCATGGTGAACTGATCTTGAAAATCATAGAGATACTGATCCCTTTAAATGAAATGAAAAAAGGGTTTGGGTAATGAGAAAAGATCTTATAGAACCTCTACTGAGGAAAAGGTGGTAGTAGTGAATATTAAGCACAGAACCACAGAATCATCAGGGCTTGAAGAGACCTTCAAGACCATCTACCCAACTGTCAACCCAGCCATTATCACCCCTAAACCATATCCCCAAGTGCCACATCCAGACATCCCTTGAACACTTCCAGAGAGAGTGACTCCATCACCTCCCTGGGTAACTTATTTTAATGCCTAACCACAATTCCAGTGAAAAAATATTTTTTAACATCTAATCTAAACGTCTCCTGGTGCAATTTAAGGCCATTTCCCCTTGTCCTTTTGCTTAATACATGGCAGAAGAATCCAACTCCCACCTTGCTGCACTCTTCTTTCAGGCAGTTGTAGAGAGTGATAAGGTCCCCCCTGAGCCTCCTCTTCTCAAGGCTTAACAACCCCAGCTCCCCCAGCTGTTCCTCATAGGACCTGTGCTCCAGACCCTTCACCAACTGTGTTTTACCTCTCTGGAAATGCTCCAGAATCTCAAATCCTTTTTGGAGTGGCCCAAAATTGAACACAGTTCTTGAGGTACAGCCTCATCAGTACTGAGTACAGAAGGATAATCCTTTCTGTAGTCCTGCTGGCCACACTATTCTTGGCACAGGCCAAGATGCCATTGGCCACCTGGGCACATGGTGGCACATAGCCAGCCAACTGTCAACCAGCACCCCCAAGGCCCTTTCTGCTGAGCAGCGCTCAAGCTGCTTTTCCCCCAGCTTGTAGTGCTTATGGGGTTGCTGCAGCCCAGGTGCAGGACCTGGTATTTCAGTATCTTGAACCTCATGCAGATGCCCACAGCCCACTAATCCACTGTGTCAAGATTACTCTGCAATGTCTTTCTATCCTCAAGCAGATCAACACCTCTTCTAACCTGGTGTCATCTGTGAACTTAGTGAGGATGCACTCTCCTCTCATCCAGATCTCAGTAAAGATGTGAAAGAGTTCTGGTCCCAGTACTAACACTGGGGAATACTGCCAGTGTCCAGCTGCCAACTGGATTTAGTTCTGTTCAACACCCGGCCACCCAGCCACTTTTGCACCCAGCAAAGACAGCACCTGTCCAAGCCATAAGCAGCCAGCTTCTCCATGCAATCTAAACAGGATATCATTCTTGAGGTAAAAATTTGAAGAAAAACAAGCCCTCATTTTTGTTTTAGCTGTCTTTTTTTTTTTTTTTTTTTTTTCTTCTTCTAACATCTTATATTTCTTATGTACACCTCTCTTTAATTTTGGTGAGTGTGCACCCACTGATGTATAAAATTGACCTCAGGAGCACTAAGTACTTTAGCAGTGTGAATAGCACAACCTAGGATGCAGGTGAGTAGGCTGAGCAGTTCCCATGAACATGTTACCTGTTCAACAGCTCGCTAGAAACTGTCAGTTTACGTGTTACTGATGCAGGAATGTTTTGGTCCACTGCTGCAGAGGATTTTGAAACAACGGTTTTGTCATGAGCTACAAATGGCAACAGAATGTGGATTGACTTTTTAAAAGTGTGTTTGAAACAGGAGTCCAGGTTTTGTTTGGATACAGAGCTAACTTACCTACCCAGCCACTCTACTGGAACACCACTGGAGCACACTCCCATAGAGGGATGGTAATAACTCCACACCTCTGGCAAGCCTGGCCATGCTGCCCAGACAGATTCACCCTTTTGTCCCTGTGCAGAGCATGTGGAGCAGAAAAGGTGGCTCATATGCTTGGCACTGATTCTCCCCTCCCCTCTGCAGGCTGCACTCTACAGCTAAACAAGCAGAGGAATTAAGGCAGCGACTAATGACTGTCAGCCTGGGAGAAAAGGGGAATTGGAAAGCAATTCACGCTTGAGGACACAGACATAAATTACTCAAATTACTCCAGGTAAACCACACACAGCATGTCAGCAGCACCACAGGATCTGCCTTCATGCGTCTCCTACCCTGCCACAGCCTGTGGCAAAGGTTCATTTATCCCTTGGTCCCTGCAACTTTATGAAGCACAAATACCTTCAAGGACTGTCTCCCTGGAATGATTCCACTTAAGCAACATCTGTAGCCCCGAAAGAAACTTTACTATGTGTATTTCCTTCTCTTCTTAAAGCTGGATCTATTAGGGGCTTTCATACAGTACCTACTTTCCTTGTACTCACATAATACAGGCTTTTACTGTCAGGAACTAATGCATTAGCAGGGAATAAGAGTAATTCAGCTCTATATGTTTCTCTATTTACATCCATTTCTTTACAGAGAATACAATATTCCCATTTGAAAGCAAAAAGATAAAGGATTTTCAGGGAATCAGTGTTTCAAGTATTTCATTTCACCATTACTACAGAGACCTCCTGTGATTCTAAGGACATATGTGCAATACCCTGACTAACCTTTTTCAAATGTTTCCTTATTGAGCTGATACAGAATGATCATGACAACAAGGGCTTCTGGCCCATTTTATAGACAGATAGATGAAGATAAAGAATAGAGAAGGTAGAACTTAGAGTTCAGGTGTAGACTTCAATGCTTGCAAACAAAATAACGCACAGTACAAAAAGTGGCTCTTAATTACTGGTGTGTTGTCCAAGACCCAAATATTTGTGCCTGTCGTATGTTATGTTAAAATTAAACTAAACAGCTTCAGAGCTGTTGAATATTTTTTTTCTGTTTTATTATATTATTATCTGTTGTAATAATATTTAATTAATATATTTAAATTTATTATAATATTATCTGTTGAATATATTTTTCTGCTTAAAGAATAACTATACAGAAAGAAGCCTTGAAAGTTTTGCTCTTTTCATATCAGAGACACTGGAAAATCAGTGTTTTACACATATTTTATAGCTTTAAACCACCAGTTTTATATTTGTCATGTAAAACAAATTAGTCCAGTTTATACTGCTGCAGTTGATCTAAGAGTCTGTTCTAGAAAACACATTTAGGCAGCTAGTATGCCATTACACTGGGAATCGTTGGGAGTTGGCCAAACTTCTTCTAGTTTTTCTTTCCTTTTTTTGTTTGTGTTGTTGTTGTTTGTGTGTTTGTGGTTTTGGGTTTTGTTTGTTCATTTTGGTGGATTTTGTGTGTTTGATTGTTTATTGGGTTTTGTTTGTTTGCTTTTGTTTTATTTTGTTGTTGTTGTTGTTTAAGAAAAATAAAGAGGGCCTTGGTTTTTTGTTTTTAGGAGCGTGGATAAGATATTTTCTTTACACAGAGAATCTGTTTTCATCAAACTTTATTCTCCGTCCTATTAGGAAGCTGCCTTTATTTGCAAGCCTTGAGAACAGTTCTCCAGCTCAGGGACTATACGTAGTGAGGCAGCCTCTGGCATGATGAAGTTCTGATGTCAGCTGGATGACACTTTAATAGAAACAGTAACAAAAAGCACAATGCAGTCTCAGCCCAATTCTAGGTCTCTCTTGCCTTTTTCTTCTCATTCCATTTTTTTTTTATCCAGACTGTGTAACTGGCTTTGGTTTTAAAATACTTTTGGAGGATTTTCACTAAGCTTTCCCTTGTTGCTGTATTAACAGGACACTCAGATACATTTTTTTCCTTGTAACACTAAGTATCCTGTCACTTTTAATTCAAGCTGACCTTTTCCAAGAGCATTAGTTCAAGAACAGTTTGTTGTGAGAGAACACTTTACATTGTCTTTGACAGACATTTCATTGTAAGTACAATGCAACATTCACCACTACAGAAACAAACAAATCACAATATTTAGGCATCATGGCTACTTCAGGCAACAGAAGGAACTTTCAGCAGGGCAGAAAGGTTTCATGAACTGGAAGTGACACTGTAGAAAGGGCATTAGCAGAGTGAAGAAAGTTTAATGAAAAATATAGCAGCTCAGGATTAAAGGGCAGGCAAAGGTGAAATTATTTCAATGCAAGCTACTGCTTTCTGTTCATCAGATTTTGACTAGGCAAGCCTGAACTCTTTGCAAATACCTGTTCCTTGGGCAGAAAAAATATATTAACTTCATTTCCCAAAAAATTTTTCCCCCACACATGGGGGAAAATACATGGCTTTTTTCTTTATTCCTGGAGTAAAAAAATATAACTCCTCAGCAATTGCCTCTGGACTGCTGCTTTTTTCCAGCTGCATCCAGGGTTATTGCCAATGCTCTTTTTACCACTGAGAAAATTGCAATGATTCCAAAGTGTGTGATGCTCCACAGAAGATATTAAATAACTAATCAGTAAACAATATTAAAGGAATATAAGCAAACCAGGAAAGGAAATTTATGAGTAGCTCTCTCAGTAAATAGAAAGTCTTAAAGCAGAAATTCTCCCCTGTTTCATTGTACATTCTGTGTAGTCATTTGTGAATCCTCATTTCCACTCCTCTGCTGGCCAGTTCCTTTCTACTGAATGTCAATGCCTTTCTTCCCATGCTGCTACTGAAATGTGCTTTCTTACCTCCAGCTCTAGCCTTCTCTGCATGTCTCTCAAGTTTCCTTCCCAAAAGAAACCCTTCTCTTCATAATGTGAAGTTAGATAGGAGTGTTGGATGTGTTTCATCCTCTACAGACTATTCTTATCCTTTCTGCTTGTCAGAAAAAAAGTTTCACCAGGGAATATTTGACACTACACTACTTAACTGCCAGCTGTTACTGCAGCTCTTTAATGGGTCCAACGACTGAACCCAATTTTCACTCCCAGCACAATTTCCCAGGCCAAGACACCTGAGGAGAGGTGTGAGGCTGTGCCTGTGACTGCCTGCTGTTCCCTTCTCCCACGGGGAGGGAGAAGACTCCAGTTGCCAGGGATGTCAATCAAGTGTTAAATTTGCAATAGCAAAGCATTCTTTTAAGCCAGACATCTTTTTAATAACGTTTACTCCTTGCTCAAAATTGCAGACAAACTTGTCCATAATCAGATAACATGAATGAGACGGTGACAAATGGCTGGTGACGTGTGTACCTGCCCCCTTCCCCCATCTGTGGCCCACTCCCTGTGGTCTGCAAGTGTCTGTGTGAGGCAGCCTCCACACACTTCACACTCCCGGGCAGGCTGGGAGTGTGTCAGCAGTGAGTGCAGCCTGCTGGATGAAGCACAAAAGCCATTATCAGGAGTTTGGGTCCCGTTCTTGGCCACATGCATCATTCACAGGTGTTGAACAACTTGACAGGTGGCAGTTGCATAACTTTGGAGACAATTTTTGGTAACACTACTGAAAATCTATATTTTAACCTCTTTTCTGAGTTGCTGAATAAAGAAGGTTCTGCTGTAGAATTAACTTTGACAGTATTGCCATAAATATGCTAAAATTACTGAAATAAATAAAAATCTGCAAACCTTTCCTCACTTGCAAAAAACAGAAAACATACTGATGTTTACAGGTGCTCTTAAGGAATCATAACTCTTGATGGTACACCACACAAGAATAAAGCCTGATGCTTACAAACTGTCTGTCAGGCAGTCCATCTGATTTCTTAAAGTAGCCCTGTCAGACCAGAACTTCATCTGAGATGTTCAGGTTGTTAATTGGCAATAAATAGAAAAACACTATTTAAAACACTTTTGATTAATGCAAGCCTGGATAAATCTGTTTTGGCAGATTTATTAGCGTCCAATATTATTCTGTGACCAAAGAATGGTTTGCCAGGACCCTAGGCAGGCTGAAGACGTATGATCTGATATGGCAGCCTTTTTCTACATCTATCAGTAGATGATTTTAGGTATATGTGTGTTTGTTAAGTGCTTGTGAAAATTTTTAGACTGATATCCTTGAAATATGAAACTTTTAAACTGGGCGCAGATTGAGTCTTTTTTTACAATGCTGTACTGTACTTTAAACAAGGCTCGTGGGCTTATTGCTAAAGGCAGGACAGAAGAGGGACTGGGTGTTTATTCACCAAGGAGACAGCTCCAAGATCTGCTGGGATATTTCTTTGCAATATCAAAAGTATGACAATATCTGTGACATACTTCACATATTTGATGTGTTTATGATGAGAACAGAAATGGTAATTTTTTAAAATATCAAATACAAACTTTTCATGATGCACGCCTGTATTTGCTCTACATTCTAATTCATCTAGAAGAATTAGGTATCCTTATCAGAATATTTTAGTGAAAACACTAGGGGAAAAAAGCACAAAGCCAGTTTTCCAAAGGTAAAAAAGAGAGAACTTGAGAAATTTCTTCCCCCTACACTCCTGTCTTATTCCCTTGCATAGGAAATCAGTGTAGAACTTGCTTCAAATTGAGATAAGCTTTTCAAATTCGCATTTGGACAATAGCCTGACCCAGGAAAGTGAAAATTAGCTGATAAACTATTCAGAGTATATGGAAGAAAGGGAAATTTTACTGTCTGCAGAAATGGAGAGCAAAGGAGAGGCGAGACTAAAAAGTAGCTGACAAAAGAGCCTTGGAATGTTCAGTGAGAATCTAAATATATTGAGCCATCCTCGAACCTAAGAAACATGTGTTACACAGCCATAAGTAACACGACTGCTGCTGAGTTCTTGACAGAGCAGTAATAGAAAGTGAAACATATCAGGGACAGAGAGCATAATGTTTTTTTTTTTTTCATTATTTCCTGCTTTCTTAAGTTTTTATTAGGAAATTAATAAACACATATGGTTTTCAGAACAAATTCAGGCACTAGGAACTTCCTAGAGTACTTTTTTTTTAATTACTAATGGTAATTATGCCTACAGGTGAAGTAACAGCTGAGTGACTCAATGTACCCTGCTGTTTAATTTAGTCAAATGAGTTGTTAATCCTTAACAAGACCTATAGACAAAGAGAAAAGATAATTTACCCTATGACTGTGATGAAGAATGTAAATAATTTATTTCCTACCACCAAATATACACTAAAAGCTTATGAGGAGAGAAAGAGGAAAGAGACAATCAATATAGACATTTGAAGCCATGTTTATTTTCTTTCCTAGAATTTTGTGGCATGTTCTTAAATCACTGCAATAATTTAGAAGACTCATAGATGCTACAAATTAGTCAAGACAGACACTTGCTAGCAGTAGAACAGATAATACACATCAGGATAAAGCAAAAACTCCATCTACCAATACTAAATCCTAGGAAGCTGGGCTGAGAATTTTTTATTTCTGCTGTTCCAAAGCCTGAAGCTTGCAGAATAAACTCTTGCAGAGCTTGGGAAACAGAAGCCGCCGGAGAGATTTCCTCATCTTTGGTGTATTCTGTCTTCATTGATGTCCAAAGTATTGGAGATTTGAGACTAGACAATAACTTCATAAATTTGACCAAATGTGGAATCTAATAAAGGTCTGGTAGATTTCAAGCCCTTCTTGAGCACTGATGCTCCTGAAAATGAGAATGTAAGAACCCTGGCTTACTGATAAGACAACTCAATGTGACGACTCGATTCTTCAATGAAAATATTAAGAGTTAATGCACCAGCTCCACTGTTAGACCAAGAGTTGCAATCTCTCCTGGCCATAACTTTCTCTTCACTGTTTGATTTCTACAGCTCTTGACTTAAGGTTAAAAAAGAAAATAAAAGGAATGAGACAAACTAAAACAGTCTTCAGCCTGTGTTTTGCAGTGAGCAGCAAATCTCAGTAATCCTCACATGCCCTAGAAATCTCCTGAGATGACTCATACCTCTCTTGGCTATAGGGCAGCCTTGGGACTTCTTCACTTTCTGGCACAATGGGCCATCTGCCAGTTGTCATAACTCCTAACACTGGCTGTTTTAACCTTGGGGAAGAGGTTATATTTGCTATGTGTAGCCGACAAAATAAACTCTCTGCCACAGTGCTTGATTTCCCAACAGCTCAGGTGCCACGTGGCTCTGTTTCCCTCACCAACAAAACCTGAGCTCACCAGGGCTCCTTCCCCAGCTCCATCTGATAGGGAAAGGCTGTGATGAGCCTACAGTCACACAGCAGGTGAGTGACAAACACAAGAGCAGAGTAATTTTCTACCCAAGATATCCTTCTTTCAGAGTCCAGTCCAACCCAGAAAGTCAAAGAATTAACACGTCTGGTAAACTTTCACTTAGAGAGCCTATCTGTAGAAATTTCTGTTATATGAACACTGGCTGTTTTAACCTTGGGGAAGAGGTTACATTTGCTATGTGTAGCCGGCAAAATAAACTCTCTGCCACAGTGCTTGATTTCCCAACAGCTCAGGTGCCACGTGGCTCTGTTTCCCTCACCAACAAAACCTGAGCTCACCAGGGCTCCTTCCCCAGCTCCATCTGATAGGGAAAGGCTGTGATGAGCCTACAGTCACACAGCAGGTGAGTGACAAACACAAGAGCAGAGTAATTTTCTACCCAAGATATCCTTCTTTCAGAGTCCAGTCCAACCCAGAAAGTCAAAGAATTAACACGTCTGGTAAACTTTCACTTAGAGAGCCTATCTGTAGAAATTTCTGTTATATGAAAAGCTAATTAAGGTCAAATATACCACACTCTCTGTATGAAGACTTGTTAAGTCATTCAGTCTTTGGAGGAGCAGGATTGGTTTCCACAGGCCTCTTGAGTTATTTTGCTCAAACTATTTTCACAAGTCACAGATTTTAGTAGTTCCTTTGCAAGATATTTCAGTCTTTCTTTTGAAAAATCTGACCTGACTTTTGGCTTAAATGGATCTCCACTTGAGTTTTATATCCCCATGTCTCTTAATCATGCTTGGGTGCACTTTAATTCCTGGATGTTTCTACACTTCAAATATTTTTAGTCTATTATAACATCATTTCTCCTTAGTTATTATCTAGCAATACATTGGACAATTAAATCATGACAATATTTTGTCTGAGTTCTTTCATTCCACTCCCAGGAATTTCTCTTTTCTACTGAACTCTCTCCAATTTGTTCCTCTCAAAAGACCCAAATAGATTCAGCAGGCAAACACACTCAATGTACAATATGCTATTGATTTATCACATTTTCCTTTCTATATCCCTCCTATTTTTACATGCTTCTGAAAATAATATAATTTTTTGGCATTTCAGTGAAATAACCAATTGTGTTGAGCATCCAGTCCAATCCTTTTCACACAACAAATTGTTGACTTCCCAAGAGACATAAAGGAAAGTGCCCCTGTATTTATATGGCCAGTGATAAAACTGAGCTTTTTTGAAAAATCAGTGCCACCACAGCAGTATTTGAAACAAACTGGGACCTGCCACCTTACCTTTGAGAACAAAGATGGTAGATGACCTTTAAGTACCATAAGTAACCCACTAGTAAAGCCTGGAGCACAATGGAAGCTCGGACATACCGCTCTTTCAATGCTGGGTGAGAATAACACTGGACGTGACGCCAGGGTGGGCCAGGAGCTTTGGGAGCATCCTCCCCTCTCCCTTCCCATGCAGTGAGAGCTCCCCCATCTGGGCATCCTCCTGCCCGCTGTCCTGAGGAGGAGGGCTGCTCCCAATTCTTCCCGAAGAAGGAAATGAGGGGATTTCAGCTGGGGCACCTCATTCCCTCCTCGCACAAAGTAATACTTTGATGCCACAGAAGCTAAATGCACTGGGGAAAATGGTGTGTGCTGCGTTTCTGCAGAGAAAAAAAATGTGTACATTGGGAAAAGTGTTCGGCCAACATGTATAAGCAAGCTGTTTAACATAAGGTGGGGGTTCCCTACTTCACCTTCTAAGTTCTGCTAGATGAGGGACACTTGGAAAAGACTAAATTAGGAGAAAATCACTTTCATGGCACACTCCCCACTTATGCCTTGCTTGTGGGGACAGACCAAATATCCCAAGCAAGTCCTTGACCACTGCAGAAAGCACCAGAAGTCACAGGATCACTCTCTGGAGATGTGGCAGGGGAATAAGTGATGGGGACTCACATATTGCCACCAGACTTGGGTCCTAGGGACAGCCTGAGAGGAATCCTTCCTCAGCCCTGGCCTGAGACAGGACAACAGTCCCGTGAAACTCTTGTCAAGAGTGTCACCACACAAATAAAGGGCACAGGTTTTACTCTCTCGAGCACCTTCAGGACAAGTCTGCCTGGGCTGGGTGCCTGCTGCTGCAGCAGCTGCATTTCAGTGTGCAAAACAAAGCATTCCCTAAGTGCATGCTGTGGCCCGAGTCTGCCTGTCCTTTATCGTGGTCCTTTTGAAATGCCGGTATTTTCCAAAGGAAAAGAAAACACCCTGTGCTATCTGGAATTTTCCATGGTTACACTTTGCCCAGAGGTGACTTGTCCCTCCAAGGAAATTTTTAGCATTATGTAATTTTTCTTTTTTTTATTCTGTTGTTTGTATCTAAAGAGGCAGGCAGATAAATGAAGAAACAAATAAATGAAAGAATAGCCTGAGATATTTATCAGTGCAAGGATGACTCAATGATCAGGACAAGTGCTCTGGAAAGTTTTAGACTTTTGTTAGTTGAAGATTGCTGAAATACCAGAATAACCAGGGGGTCATCCTTCAATCTTTCTCACAGACAAAAATGTAATTTAAGAGAAGGGTGTGACTGGAAATACCTAAAGGAATGCCATGTTCAATTTTGAGATCCTGTTAAACTGTGTTTTTATAAAGAGCTAAACATTCAAGTAACCATTTCAGGATGTTTTTTGTCAACATTTAGAAAAGTGCACAAATAGTATTAGTTTCAAAAAATTGAATCCCACTGTTAATGTTTAAATATACTATTTAGCTGTAACCAGTGTTATGTGGATTGCTGCTTTCCTGAACTTTTGAATCCCTAAGGAGCATGCACCTTTTTTGAAAGTGTGCTGATTCCTTATAGAAGCAGCTCTAAACCCACTTTCCTTACTACTCTGTAATTTAAATATTGGGTATCAAATATATTTTGGTGTTATTGTAAAACTGTACACACAAGCTGTGATAGTATAACTTCCAAACAATATGATCACACTGAACCTACATGCACACACAATATGAAGAAGAGATGGGGGCCTGGTTCATCAAGATGAACAAGACCATCCTGTCATAAATGTATTTTTATTGTGAGGTGATTTCTGTGTGAACAATTTAATTACATGCTTGAGCAATAAAATTCTCACAACAGTAAAACCTGTCCAACTTACCCATTTCTCACTTGATTAACCCAATGAAACTCAAGACACCTGTTTCAAGCTAACCTATTTCTATAGAGTGATTATCAGAGAACTTGACACTTTGCCAGCATTTTGGCACGATATTGCCAAAGATATAAAACAGCCCTCTCCCAAAATGCCTTTCATTATGTATGATTAATACATTTGTCTGGAGCTATTATCGGGAAAAATGCACAACACCTTGTCAAAAGGCAGAATAATTTTTTTTTTTTTTAAAGAGACATAATCTCATGGGGGGGAATAAGAGAAGGAAAGTACATTGATCCTATATGCAGGGTCTAAGAAGCTAAATTCTTTTTTTATTGATCTACTTGTGTTAGGAAATAAGGAGATACATTTCATGTATCTTTTCATGTCTGTGCTTTGCTGATCTGTATAGTGTTTCTTCTGGGACACAGATGAAAAGCTAAGTTCAAGGGTCTATGCTAAATTATTCTTTTATTTTAAATATTGCATATTCCCATGACTTGTAATACCCAAGGTGCCAGTGGTCTGTAAGCATCCTGCAAAGCATTGCATTACACTCTAATGAGGAAAAAGTTGCTGAAAACCAGGAAAGAGCTGTTGTTTCATCTTTGTTTCTTGAAAAATAGTGCAAGCCTTGTGGCATGGGATTTAGAGCATCAACCCATCTGCTCTGGTGGTTCAATTCACTCACCTATTGAGACCAAATTCTTAGTTAAGGGAATTTCAAATAAAATTAACCTCCTGCTTCTCTGGTATGCCATCTGGGGATCACTTTTCTTCTCTGCAGTGGGGGAGAGCTCATTATGTGAGTTATCCTTCAGGGCTTGCTCTGTACTGCCTATGAAGTAACACTGGAGTGACAGGGAGACATTTGCACAAGCCCTTCAGTGGTGCTGTCCCAGCAGCAGATTTGCTGCAAGTAGGAGGCTTTCTGAATTACAATGGAGTAGCAGTTTATGCCCTTCATAGTATAGAATAAGAATTCAAAGTAAACTCTTTAATAATAATTCATAAGGATTCAAAATAAACCTTTTAATATAAAAAAACCTTATTTAAACTCCAGCTGTTGATTATCTCTGTGCCTGGTAGCAGCAGGCACTATCTACCAGAAATCCTAAAGAATTCATGCCAAAGGAGAACATAACAAAATAATCAGGCCAGAAATGATACACTCTGAACTTCACTCCTTCACAGGTGGATATCCTAACACAACCTGTTGATTCCCTACTTATGGTATGCAGAGGTTGGATCTGACTTTTCTCAAAGCAAATTCAGCTTTCTTGACAGGCTAGTGACAGGTGGGGAGATTAAATTCCTCTGTTTATCCATGCAGAGGTGTGCCATGGACAACCCCACACACAGTTACATCATCCCTGACTGAAGGAATTGCTTACTGGGTAACAAAGGTAACTCTGCCTTTAGCCCTCAGCCCTTCACCCACCTCTAAGTGCTGGGTAAAACTTCACTGCAGCCAGTCCTGTAGGCTCTCAAGGGAGAGCCTGGTAACACCATTATTGTTGATACAGCTTAACCTCTAAACTGTTTCAACCAAAATAAGGTTTACAACCAAAATAATATTTTCACAATGTGTATCCTTGGACTTTTTCAGGTATAGAAATGCTATAATGAATCATAATTCTTTTTAAGAATGAGTTTGGCCCTCAATCACAAACCCTCTTTAAGCAAAGCTGACACTCTGATGCAATCACCGGCTGGTATCAGTGGAAACAAAACTAACCCAGTATCCAAGATGGAAAAATGTTCTGTTGTCCATCACAAGTACGCTGAACCACCAGTTCTTCATGTCAAACACAATTAACACTGTCTGAGAGGGAGTCATTGAATGATTTCAGCTCTCTGGAGGAAACACTATTGCCAGCTTTTTCCTTCAGAAGTTTCACCTTCCCAAAAGGCACCTCAGATTATACTGTGTATTAGGTCTCGATCCTAAGGGTCAATATAGCACATCAACAGAAAAAACACAGCTTATTGCCAACTTTCTGCATGCATCATTTGCAATTTTGTTCATGGGCACTTGCCGACTGAAGCAGTTTCAATTATAAAGGTGAAAATATATATTCCTAGAAGACTATTACATGGAATGACAGAATGCAATACCCTATAGCCAGAAAGAAATGATGACTTTAAATGAATGAAAGCAGCACTGCTTATGTGGTGACAGGAGGATACTGTCTTTTAAAAATATATATATATATCTGTAATGAAAGATAAGCTTTTATTATGTATAAAGCAGCTGCAGAGAAAGTGATAGCATTAAAGGCATTAGAACAAAAATTATCTGTTCTCTGTAATTAAATCTTTTCCCTACTTTATACCAGATGACTCCTAAGGTCACATGAGCACAATTCAAGCATCATCCTTGAAACTAGCCTGAAGAGCTTGTAGGAACTCACTGGAGAGCCCTCAAACTAGAGGGATTTAATTATTCAATAGTTTCTATCCTGACTTTTCTCTTTGTGAGTGGAGAGCTGTAACATTGATCTAAAACATATCTGGCAACAGTTTGGTCTTTGATCAGCTTCTGCTTCCTTCACACCTTTTGCCAGTGAGCTGTCATACATTTGAGATGCCAACACATAAATATGACTTCCTTGCCAGAGTGGGAAGACATCCCTATCTTAGTTCAAATAGCTGCATAATATAAAAATACAAAATGTTGGGTTTTGGTTTCTGAAGGGGGAATATCCATCTTCCAGAGAGTGAATGCAGTGCAAGGCTGTTTTCTTCTTGAGTCAAGGGGACAAAGGATTGTGTCCGCAGATCCACGGCAAACACAGATATTCTTCAATGGCCTTTTATCAGTGTGGCATCAATCTCATCATGCTCCCCCAGTCAGCTTTACTCCTCATGTAGATTTGCCTCACCTGCTGCTTACCTAATAACTTCCTGTTAGGACGAGTCACACAGGTTTAAAAACAAAGGTTTTGCGCGATCCAGGAAGAGGGTAGGAGGGATTCCTGCTAGTTCAAACTGTGAGCCACACCAATGGTGATTAAAAAAGAAAAAAAAAAAAGGAAAAAAAATCACTGGTGTTCCTTTATTTATGAGATCTGGTGGTCTCAGCCTAGTAACAAGGGAAAAATCCATTCACATGGTTGCCCTCAGCCTGCTAAGAGGGTCTCGATGCTTGCAAGGCAGGAATGCTGAACTTACATTTCCTCTACCTAGGGTCTCTTTGGTTTAGAGATGGAGGTGAAAAGAAGACAATGATGGAGTCAGACCTGAATTGTATTGCATCCCTTTACAATCAGAAAAATCAAAGGCTGACCCAAGGCCACAGTCCTTCCGCTCTAACCATTCTCCTCCTAGACAAAGTAGCCTCCTTCTAGTACAATTTTAAAGAAAGCAAGCTCTGACATTTATAATCTATTTTACTTTGTAATCACATACATTCTTCAGCTTGCAAGGCAAGCTTGTCCTTTCTTAGTACCTAGCACTGAAAGAAGACATAAAAAAATAGGGGAAATTTACTTTGGCCAAACAACAGTTTGAAGAAAGACAAGAAATGCCTCTCTTTTTTTCTAACACAGACAAAACAAGAGTGTAAATTAATAAGCTCTGCTGAAGCCAAGACTGAAGGAAAGATTGGAGCCTCTGTAATTCATCAGGGAGCTGTAGTAGTACTAGTGGTGAGAGGGCACAGAAAATGGAAGAACCCCAGTTATTGACCAAAACCCACTGTCATCTGTGGCCAGAAGTCAGATTAGACTGGAAGTAGGCAAAATGCACCAGCCTTTGTATTTCAGCCGAAGTTCAATTTCCTCCCCTTGGTCTCATTTTACTTTACTTGGCCTCCTAGCTTGCTCTTTCTACTATGACTGTCTTTGTATTCTAATTGATGCAGCAAACTCCCCATGTGATCATCACCTCCATGAGCTTTCAGGATTGCCCAGACCTTTGTTCTGCTTTCCAATGAGTGCAATTTACAGCATGTCCCAACAGCACTGCACCTCAGTAGGAGATAAACACATGGAAGGGAAGCCAACAGCAACATGTGAGTCTGTGAGGTTACTGAAACCACCTCATTGGAGGTAACCCTGATGAACTGGAGAGAGTCAGAGCCAGAGTAAATAGTGAAGTTCTGGAGAGCCCAGGCCCCTTACTTCAGTCAGTGACCCACACAACAAACATGAGAAATGTTTTTTCTTAATCTGAATTTTTCTACCTAAGCTTACAAAAACTCTGGTCTTTTAAAAAACTCGGTAGTATTTACTTTCAGAGTTCTATTAGGCTCCTTCTTGCTGAGCAGTTAAAGGATATTCTGAGAAACATCCAAATATGTAAATCAATGAGGAAAAATAAAGCACTGCAAGGTCACATAGTGATAATACCAGGGGGTAATGGCTTCAAGCTGAAAGAGAATAAGTTTAGACTGGATATTAAGAGACAATTTTTTACTGTGAATATGGTGGGGCACTGGCACAGCTGACTGAAGTTGGGCAGGGCTGTTGTGGATGCCCCATCCCTGGAATTGTTCAAGGCAATGTTACAAAGGGGCTCTGACCACCTGGTCTAGTGGAAGGTGTCCCTGCCCATGGCAGGGGGTTGAAATTAGATGCCAGAATTTTAAACTCCCTTCTAATCCAAACCATTCCATGAGTCTATGAAACCAAGTTTTACATATCAAGTTGTGGGTGTTGTAGAAATACAGCTTCCCTGTACTACTGTTCATAGTTCACAGAGAAAAAGCCAGCTCAGCCCCTCTCTGCTGAATGCCATGGTAACATCAGGCCAAGTCAACAAAATCTCTTACAGCTGTAATATAGGTGAACACTTGCTTACACCCCCCATAAATGCTGTTTTGTCTCTGAAGGGGTTTAGATGCAAACATTTTAGGTGGATTCTTTTTCTTTCTTTCTTTCTTTCTTTCTTTCTTTCTTTCTTTCTTTCTTTCTTTCTTTCTTTCTTTCTTTCTTTCTCTCTTTCTCTCTTTCTCTCTTTCTCTCTTTCTCTCTTTCTTTCTCTCTTTCTCTCTTTCTCTCTCTCTTGCTCTTTCTTTCTTTCTTTCCTCTCTTTCTTTCTCTTAAGGGGTACATTCAAGCACAGCCAAGAAAGCATGCTCTTTATTACAGAGGCTTATGTCTCACTGCAGGTATTGAAAGCTGAGGCAAACAGGGTTGGCTATGACTGCTTTCTTGAACTTTTTTTATGAGGGCATGGTAAAATCAGACATTCAAGCTATTTAATCAACTAACCAGTGTCTGACACTTCAGCACAGTGTATGAGTAAATTATATACTGACAAAATATGGATTTAACAAGGGTTTATTCCTTAACCAATTGAAGTACAGGTCAATTTATGCTTCAGAGAATGAAGATACGTATGCACATTTTTATCCTACCTAAAGCAATAGACTATTTTTTATCCAAACATAAGTTATTTGTGGGATCCTATCTTTTCACTCTTAATACTACCTGGCAGCATATACTACATGTTATATTAAAAAAAAACAACCAATAAAAAAAAGAGAAAAAAGAAAAAAAAAATCCACCCCACAACACAAACTTTTCTGATCAGTTAATTTTTAAATAATTATTTGCATTTTAGCGTTAATACATTTTATTTGTACTAATATCCTTTAAGAGGAGTGAGGAGTACATGTTTGTACAAAGGCTGAGAAAGGTAGGTTTCTTTAGTTCTAAGAAGAAACGGTAAAATCATATACTATTTATTTCAACTTCTTAATACATACAGAGAAGGCAGAGCCAGATTCTTCTCAAAGCATTTCTAGGATGGGAAGTAACAGTTCCAAGTTGCAAATAAGGCAATTTCAATCAGATGGGGGGCGATCACACTGAGGAGGTACCTGTGAGCTTGTGGAAATTCTAGTCTGAGAGATATTTCACCCCAGCTGGAGGAGGCCATGATCTAGCTTGCCCCTTCTTTGGACAGGATGACCTCCAACAGTCCTTTCCCACCCAAATTATTCTATGACCCTGCTGCCCTGCCATACTTCACTTCTCAGTAGATTCTTATGTGGATTCTTATAGTGGACATGGATCAGTATGAAATCTCTCAACAAAATAGGAACTGTATGTGGAGCAAACACCAACTGCACGAGCATTCTCCTAGAGCTCACTCCATGACAGGCACCTCAAAGAGTTGCAAGTTCATTCAAATGTATGCATATTAAGTTTCTGTGACCAGAAATCACCCAACCAACCAAACAAAAAAATCACTCTGGATGTCATATTCAGAAGAATGCTTCTGGGAAAACCTGAATCCTCCTATATTCAGAGGACAACTTCCAAGTGTTCCTCTACATGGCTTGACTGCAGCAGGGAAGTGGGGTGGGTAGTTGCTCGGTGTCAGATTGATGAGAATGCTTTGGTGCATCGAGGGCTTTCAAATGGTTTTTTAGGAGGCATTAAATGGTTGAAGGTCGACATAGACATAGACAAGCTGGAAAGCACCAGAGAAATTTTTTTATCAATATAAGTAAATATATTTTGTTACAGATACTAGTTCATTTAACTACATGTTAATATAACATTTAAATGTTATCTTGGTCAGACATACAGTAGAAGTAATTTTATATTTTCCACAGCCAAACCACCTCCCCATAGTCATGAAGTGTTTACTTTCCTACCTTGCTAAGTTTCTAGTGACATACATTTTCCTCTGCCTACCCTTGCCAGCTCATCCACTACCCTCTAATCCCTGATCTGCACCTTCTGATTTTCCATGGGATAGATGTTTATAGCACATGACACATTTCTACAGTTTCTCTCTGTCCACTCACATCACTGTACTCTGTCTTCATAAGTATCCTACCCTGTCTCCCTGCTTTTCCTCTTTATTTGTCATTGATGTTTTCATTTTCATTTGTGTAATTTAGGGTCTTTTTTTTCTTTCATGCTCCACACATGTTTTAATTTTCCTTCTATTGTGATTAAAATTTCATTTTAATGCAAATTTGAAAGCAAAATATTGTTATTCCCAAATGCTACATGCACACTTATATTTGAACAAGACAAAACCACTTCTCATGCCTTACCTTTTGTTCCAGGTTTTCTCACCTTGCTATGATGGTTTCTTTCTTCCTGTGGATTAATCTCTCATTTATTTCTTTAATGCTCTTTTCTTTAACAGCACAACTGTTTTCCTTTGATGGTACATTAAGCTTCTTTTTTTTATCAACATTTAAAGCTTGATTGATTTTTGACTCCTTTTGTCACTGTTTTCTTTGAGTATCTTATTTATTCCTTTCCACTCTCAGTCTGCTATTTTATTCCACCGCCATTTTTAGGAATATGTCTCAAAGATAATACTAAAGGAAGCAACTTTTTCTTAGAGGGCCAAACACAATTATGTCCTTCATATGTGCTAAACATTAAAATTAGAGTCTGAGAAGCCACTAATTTGAACTTTGAATATGCAAACAAAGAGGCAAAGACTGCAATTTAGAGCCACTTAGCAGTCTGAAGGCAGAAGCCATACTTTCCATTTCCCTTGCCTAGGCCATAATTGAAATTCAGTAGAACAGTACAGGTATTCTGTCTAATGGAGTCTATAGGTCTGAAGTCAATTAATTAAAAAATTATGTTTGTGACCTTTCCTTCTGGCATGAGCAGCCACCAAACTACTTTTTCCATGAAGTACTGTCAAACATGGATGTTTTATCAACTTAACTCTGGAAACTGGAAACCAGAAGCTCTGGACTTTAAATATCACCTGATATTAAGACTGGTAAAAATATAAGTTTGCTTATTTGACCATAGCCTGCAACCTGATTTTGCATGTCCTGAAGTATATGATTACATCTGGGAAGCAAATGAAGTTACAAGATATACAAAAAAGTGTTTTCTAAAGAAGGAATAAGGTATGGAAGATTTAAAGTATTAGTTCTGCTCTTGATAGTAATTGCTCCAGGCCTAGCAATTCCTCACAGACAATTCAGTTAAATGCTGACAGAAACACAAATTAAGATCACACAATCTTCTAGTTCTTGCAGCATTGCACTGATGTCATCTTGTCTGGAAGTTACTGTGAAAGGGTGTTCTTACTGAGCACATAACTACTAAATAATGCGGGAGTGTCCAAAGCAATTAGAAAAACAATGACCTTGTGTTCCAAATCTTGAGTTTCCCCATCTCCAGAAGTGATCTTGTTGTACCTGACAATCTCATACTGGATAAAATACCGCTTTGCATTCGAAACATTTGATGGATTTTGTATTTCTCCTTTTTGGGTTTATGCTGGCATTCCTGAAGAGTTTCTTATGGCAACTGAAATAGAATACACTTCTTCTTGTGCTGAAATTAGCAGCAATGAATCACCTGAACTGATTTTTTTCAGTGCATAATTAGCTTATATGTTCTAATCTGCTGTTATTGCACAGATATTTGCCTTTCTGAATCTAATCTTTTCAAGAAATATCATTCTGTTGCCACTTGTCTTTTCTGACTTAATGATAGGGTATGGTGTTACATATATACATGTAAAAAATATCAAGGACAGTTTTGAGATGCCAGTGTTTTTGATGGTAACAATTGTTTGTGAAGAAAGGCGAAACAACATTATAGAGACACAGAAAAATCACATGAAAAGATTAAGTATTATAATTTATAATAAATTGACACAGCATGAAATTTGGGCTGGTTTGAAGTTTGTGGTAAAAATTTCAAAGCAACAATACTTGTAATTATTTTTTATAATAAGAAAGACTGAAAATTTATAAACTGCCCTAGGATAGGGGTAAAACTTGAAAATATTCCTTCAAATATTAATAGCAAGCAACTCAAGGAAAAACTTCAATCATCTCAAAACAGAGCCTTATAAAATGAGATTAAGCTCAAAAAAAACCAAAAGCTGTTACCATATGGAAGTGCCCACTTAAGCCTCTTGAAGAGCTTTAACTCCGGCTGTCAGTGATACTGTTGCAGAACAGTATTCAGTAACCTGCTGATGCAATTAATGCATGTTTGTGTTTATAATCTCAGACTAGAAAAATGTGCCTTTCAGATGCTCATTAAAAGTATTCCCAGGTGCACAGCAGCCCCACACAGCAAAACCTCTGTGTGGGCACAGGAGATGTTCATGGCCTCATTGCACCGGGTGAATGCTGTGTAAAACAACTGGCAGCAGTTTCTGGGGTGGGTTAAGCACTTGTGCTCAGAGTACCTAAAATGTTTTAAAACACAAGAAATCCATGTCTATATCTTATTAAGTTTTGGTGCCAAGCTGGTTACTGCTCATGGTCTATTTGTGACTGATTCCAGATGTATAGAAATGAAGAAACTTTTGCCTATCAAAACAGCTTTGATGTTTTCTGGTGGTGTCATAAATTTTCATATGAATACCCCTGTTGAAGTATTATGCAAGGTCCTGCAGTACCACAAGAATATTTAATGAAACAAATTCCAGCAAATGCTGGCCATAAAAACAACTTGCACAATAACCCACAATTCAACCAAGCAAAAATAGTGGTATCATAATGGTTTAATTTGAGTCTAAGCTTCACTAAAATTTCTTGATGTGCTTCACAGTCCAGCCATTTCTTGGATGAATTTGATGAGAAATTTGTCCTTGCATCAACCCTTTCTCCTTACCTGAAGCTTTTTTTTATGCTCCTTCATAACTAAGACTGTATCTAGCTATGTTTACCCTTCCCAATGTTTCACTTGCTTTAAAAAAAAAATTACCAGCAATCCAAGCTGGTTTTATTTTTTGTAACTCTCAGCAAGTTCTAATAAAGTAAATTGAGTAATATTCTCAGTTTATTGTATTGATAAACAGAGTGTAAAGTGTTTTATGATATGGTACTTCTCATATGAAAGACACTAGACTAACATAAATTGCAATTGTAACTGTAAAGTACTCAAATATATTTTCCCTCCAGGGCTCTCTAGTATATTTGGCTGAAAAAAAAAAAAGTAAAATAGACTTGTTTATTGTGCATATTTTTTGTAGTATAATTAAATGTCTCTATGGTTTCCACGCAGAAACAAACTCCTATTTCCCTGCTCAAAGCAATCTAAAGGCCAAATAACTTTACAGAGCTGCCTTCTTTGAAACTGGAGAGTGAAATTTTTCTTTAACACTCTCTCCAAACTGTGTCCAGGGCAGTGGATATCTCAGCACTTTCAGCCCAGCCATTTCCAGGGCCATGCTAATAACCATTATTTAAAAAAAACCCCATCAGATTCTTGAGACTATATTTCCTACTCCCCCAGTGATAAACTCACTGTAATCTGATTAACCGCCTGTAATCTGTATTGATGCAAAAACTGGCATCGATTTTTTGTGGTGATTCCTTTGGATCTCATCCAAAGTGATTACAAAGCAAAAAGGTTTATTCCCCACCCAGGATTAGGACTTGTTAGTGTGGCAACTGCTGTACCCTAAGGGATGAAAAGTAGCCACCAGACTCCACCCCCCCATCAGTGGTGGCCAAAGGTGGCCATCCAGACTGGAAAACCACAGGGGTTCTGTGCTCCTCTGGCCAAGGCCCAGCTCCTGTAGCCCCAGATCACTGCAGCTCTGCAACGCCCACAATGAAACTGAGGACACACCATCCTCAGTGGCTTTACTGGAGAAACACAGAAATTTGCAGGGATGTGATAATGTAGTTACACACTCCTGATAGGTCTCACTTTGCATTGAGCATTTTGAAGCCCAGCTCTTCAAAGGCACCAGGACCTACTCTGATCCTTCTTACAGTGTTCACCAGCAGTGAAATTACTGAAGTGCCTGGAACTGCTGCAGGGTGGTGAGAACAAACAGTGTGGATCAGAGCAGTGTCCTGAACCATGGGTAGTAGTCTTTGTTCAGTAAATACAACTCCTCCAATATGTCCTTGCTTTAACACCACTTCTCACCCAGTCCTCCCATTAAGAAGCAAGTGCTAATGGAGCTATTGTAATCCTTCTTCAGACAAAAAACAGCAGTTGAAATAATGGATAACTGGGGAAAGAACACTCACAGAAAAGTCAGAGGACAGGTAATGGATTTTTGAAATAAAGGCGGAGGTGAGATACTTTAAAAAAATAACCTTCTCCTCTCATTTTGTCTTGCTTTAATAAAATGCTGATAAATCCATTACCTGTTTTAAGGTTTAGAGAAGCTGCATAATGAATCTGCCTTACACACATAAATACACAAGAAAATGCAAATTCAACATTACATTTCCACAGCTTGTGCTCCACTCTAAATAAGATGGAGAATTATACAGACACTAAACCACTCCCTAGAGTAGCTGAATGGAGCTGGTGGAGTAAAAGCTGAAACAGTCACAATTAACTCCTGATACATGTTTAACCACACAATGTTAAGCCCTTCTCCTGACACAGGCTTTCATAAGCTTTGATTGTCTTTACAGAGAATTTCAGATGGGATTTCTCTCAGTTTCAACTGAACAACTTGCCAAAAAAAGGGAAAAAAGTACCTCCTCAGTCACATATGACAGAGCAGCTTGCTTCACTGTGGCTCTTCCTAGATCATAAAACTCTCCATTATAATTCAGGACTAATTTAGATGCTTGGAACACTAGTATTCCTAAATCTCTCTTGAGCAGTGGTATATCTTGGATCTGACCATACCTTTCTAATTTGAAAACACTATTGTATCATGTGCATTCTCCAGTTCTGACTCTTGCCTAAGCCTTTCTTAATGTTCTTCAAAAATGCATTTTTGTTTTTTTCCATGAGCATCTTAACATGTGAAAACCGCATTGCTGATTATAGCATAAGGCAAATATTTGGCATTGTCTCATTAAGTCATTTTTCAACCAGAGACCCATTCTTCATGGCTTGTACGACCATGAGGTAGAATTTGCCACACATCCGTATCTCTATGTACTCATCATTACACTATATTTGCTCAAAACATCCACCACCTTCTATCCTGGACTTTCTGGAAAGGCCGTGTATTATGATAAAGCAAAACTGACAAGAACACAGAATTTAAGGCTTGCACAGCTGATTCTACACCTCTGTGATGAAGATGGAATAGCAGTAGTAATATTAGCAGTACAGAATGCTTTTCTCACCCAAAACCTGGGGAATGTTTGAAGAAGAAGAGAAACAAAAACAAAACACAAGCAAGCACATACCACAAAATCTCAGGCAAGGATAGAATTCAGTCTTAATATGTAACTGGTCCAAGATGAAAGTTGGGCCAGGGTAAGTGTGCCAACTGTTGTGCTACCTTAAAATAACAATCCAACATTTGACAAGCAGGACCTCTCACCACTAGCCTAAAGGGAGGAGGAACAGGTACCTGAAGCAACACACTTCTTTAGCATTCTAACAGTGTGTGCACCTGATTTTGCACTCTACAGAACCCCAGCAAAGAAGAAAATAAGGCAGATCCTCAGAAAAGCCCTTCTCTTTTCTTCCCCATAGACACATCTGTAGGGAAGATTCAAAGGAGTAGAGATACCCTGTCACAGTAGGCTTTGTGATAACGCTGGTATGATCAGAATTCATCCATGTCCTTAATAAATTAAGATGGTACTATATTGTATTTGCATCCCCAAAGAACTTATCTTTTTAGAATTTTTCTCTTTAAGATTTCTTGATAAATACATTGGTTAGTGTATATAAAGCCAATGTGATCCCTGAAGTCTCCAGTCTGCAGATCACTGCATTTAATAATGCACATCTTACCTGGTTTATGTGTTCTTTTTTCTCTGGGATTTGTACTGAGTGGTTTTGATGTTTCTTTCCTGTAATCATGACAGAGGATGCATCGAACTTTAACTTAAGCATCTTGCACTTGGGAAATAATACACACCCTCAGTGAAGCCCTTATGTACACTTTCAGACATGTGAAGACCTGTCTTCTATCACCATGTCATCAGTTGAAACATGACACAGTCCAAAAGCAAGCAGGTACATAGCCTATACCTCGTTGAAGGAACACGTGGCTCCTCTGTACACAGCAGAACTAAAGAAGCCTGGTCTGTCCTCTGTAGATTCCCAGGTGTCAGACAAAGGATACATCTTTTTAGTTGGCTCCCCAGAGAGAAGACTCTCTTATTTTCTTGGACCCTATTTGCATAGGACTTAGAAAATGCTCCAAGGTCCTTTCTTGCCTGTGAAACTGAATTGAATTTTGCCACTGGTTTTCCAGGTAGCTTGGTGGGGAAAAGAAGAGGACAAAAGTATAACTGAGTGTGCTCATACAAAACAGTGTTTCTCCAGGTTGGCACAAAAATTCAAACATAGCCTTTTTCCCTCAGAATATAAATAATATACTCATGTCTGAGGAAACACAGAATTATGCATCAGAAAATAAGGGATCACATGCCTTCATTAAGTGGCTTGATTGGTAAGCATTACTCAGTAGGAATAGTTCTAAATTTATCCCCAATGCATATAGTTGCATGACAATTCTTGCATGGTTACTTGAGCTTCTAGGGAAAAGATGTGAAAAGCAAAGGGTGATCATCTGCAGAAGGAAATTGAAAAGAAGTTCCAAACGAAGATGCTGGTCCAGATCACAGCTGATGGCTTCTCTTTTCCTGCTTTGGCCTGGCCCTTGCAAGAAGACAGGGTTATGCTTTAGCTGAGGTTAGTGAACAGCTGCTGGGAGAAGTGGCTTGAGGGGCATGAGTAAAAATACCCACAGGAAAATTCTCCAGTGAGACTTTAGGTCCTACCACAGAGCCCTGTATCTGTAGTAACTGGACTTCAGATTGACAAATTCTTTGTATGTGCGGCCATTCTGGTGCCTTTAGTGGGAAACTACTGAAAGATGAAGTTAGGGCTGTGTTTCAGTGTTTACATCTATAGAGACCTACATAGCTGGTTTTGGGGATGGATTAAGTCAATCTAAAGAGCTCTACTGAGCAAGTTTTTCCTTTGTTTTGCAAATGAAGTTATCTGTTAGAGCTGATCAGAGTGAAAACACCACAAACTCAGTGGGACTCTTAACTTGAGATTTCAGACACAAAGGTGACTTATGGCAGAAAGATGGGGGTATTTTCAACGTAACTTGTTAACAGAGAAGTTAAGTTTTGACCTGGTGCTCTAAGCTTATGTTGGAGGCATTGTGTATCATGACGTGTTAAGAGCATGTTTGCTTTCCTTGGCTTTTTTTGTTTGTTTGCTTTCCTTGGCTTTTTTTGTTACCCTCTGGGTCAAATAGTCTCCTTGGCAAAAGAGGGAGAGACATTGTCTGGTTCTTGAAGAGCAACCACAGCTCCAGCTGTAAAGTGATGAAGCATGGCTGCAGGACAAGCCTGCTGCACATTTTCAAAACTATTCACAGCTGAACAGATATTTTTACAATTAAGTCTTATGAACAGAATGGGCCTTGAATGTAGACTTGAAAAACAAAACTCCTTATCCAGGTTCAGGACAAGCCTGGAAGAGGTTGTGAATCAGAGCCAAAGCCTTTACAAGAATGTTGCCTATCCCTGGAAATAGAAGAAACTTGTGTTGTACATTTGAGGGGGAGAAGAGGCAGGGAATCTAAATCCTGTTTGAAATATCATGTTTTTTTACTCTTTGCAATGAAAATAACTTTAATGGCTCTATTTTTCCTTTTCATGCCAAGTTTCTGATTGTCTAAATACCAATTTTAGTCTCTACAACAGAGAAACTGGAGAATGCTCTCAAGTTTGCTGTCCCACCTGTTTGTTCCAGTGAAATGCAGTTGGCCAGTATGAAATGAGATTACTATTACTTTTAAAGAACACAGTCAACACGATTCAGTGGGGTTATTTCCATGTTAGCTACAGGGAAAGACAAGATCAAATGCAACTGAACAGCTTCTGAAATAGATACTTCCATGTATTTACAAGCTTTATGTTCAGTCACTGGTTTTAATATTATTGTACAAAAATGATTAGTATTCAAATCCTGAAGGTGCCCCATATTTACTCCATGCCTGCTTCTCCGTGCCTTGAGGATAAATTATGCTGCCTGGGACAGACCCAACTGGGGGAAGCCCAACAGAAATTAAAAGAGGAGAAACAGTTGTAGGGGAGAAAATGTTGTAGGAGACACACCGATGTATCCAGCCATTTCTTCTCTTGTTTTGTTTCTAAAGTGTCTCTGGATTGGCTTCCTGATGAGCAGTGGAAAGGATAAACTGGGCTAAGGTAAAGGCCCTCTCAGAAGGACTCTGGAGTTCTCTTCATTTTGACCAAACTGAACCTTCAGCCCTCTTGCCAGGCCTCTGCCTCTGAGTCAGCACCTGACTCTTAAAATCTCCCTGCAGTTAACCAAAGATATTTTCACTTTCTCAAAGAGTTGGTATATAAATGAGGACACAAATTTTCCCTTTAACAGTTTAAAGTCATTAGACTTTTCACATTACTTACCTGTCTAATCATCCAACCCTTCATCTTTGGGGAGTTCAAAATAATGCCCAAATCACAAGTAATGAAAATAGAGTTCCTAATCTCACATGTTGCCAGCAATCCCTCAAAACAGATGATGCTGCCCTTATGATCCTGATTAAAAAAAAAAAAACAAAAACAGGCTCTTCCAAACTTATCTTCCTTCCTTTGATCATCTCCATATCAAGCTGAGAAGACAGAATTAAGGATTGTACAAAGGTAGAGTTAATGGGGATAAAACTACGTACAGCTGAAGCATGTTCTCATTCTCCATATCTTTAAGCATATGAGTTATCATGTAATGTAAAAATAAATAATGTATATTAAGGGTATTGACCTGAATCCTAATCACATTTCAGAACAGTATTAAGACCAGAGATGAAGCATAAATCTCACTGTTACTAACGAGACCTCAATTTGTTTTCTATGAGTCACATTTTTTTAAGCAGCGTAAAAATACATTTGATTATACAAACTAAGAGGCATTTGGTAACAAAGAAAATCCTCACAAAGCCCATTCTTATTTCAACGACAAAATGAAGGCTGTAGATCTATAAAATCTATCTTGAGTTTTCAAAATTCAAAACTTGACTAAGCAGGCAAGTATCACTTTATGCAATATCATTGGAAAACCTATTCTTAATTTTTTTTAAATGACTGACTGGCCCACACATTGTAATTTCTTTCTTTCAATATTATAGAAGTTTCCCAGACAATAAATATTTTAAACTGAGCAGAAAACTATATCTATAGTATTATTAGTTCTTTCGTGCTACAAAACATTACGGAGCTTGGAGGTTTGGACTTCTGATTTATTGTTCTAAACATGACAGAGTCAGCCACTTTAATATTTTTATCAAAATTTCATATTTGGAAATCTCGGTTCTTCCAGCTCACAACTGCAAATTTTTCACTCTTGTTCTCCACCTGCCTATTTTCAAAGGGCTCTGTTTGCACAAAACCTCTTGCATGAAAGGACAGGAGGATTCAAGAGAAGGAAAAGTGCCAGCAGAATATTATCTCCTTCTACATATAATTGTGCTTTCTGACTGAGAGTAAGAAGCCCTATTATACCTTGCTTTTATCTACTCCATTATGCCTACCATTCCAAGGCAATAAGAGGGGAGAAGGATAGCTTTACTCATTGCCTTTTCATAATTACAAAGTCTATGAAGTCGCTCCTTTTGGATAAACATAGGTAGACAATGGCTAGCATTCAGTGAAACTGATGAATACTACACTGAATGCAAAATGTGTATGGAGCAACAAAGAGAAAAATGTGGTGCTTCACACTGAAGCCTTCACATGCCTTCAGGGCTTTTGTGTTATTTTCTGTCTTCCTCACTGAATGTACATAACTTCACAAAGATTTTTTCAAAGAGCTGCCAAAGAGGTAATTCACATTTTTATGGTGGGAGAGAACAAAATGTTTAATTCTAGTGTTAAATGCATTCATCCCTGCTCCTGGCACCCACCCTTTTCTTTAAATACATTATTTTTTTGAGAATATGTGTTTTGATTTGAACTGCCAAATTTTGCTTTATTTGAGTCAAAACTGATTATTGAGGTTGCTAGCCACACATGAAAACAGAGAGGGGGAAAACATCCCATCCTACACCTCTAAAGGTTTTGTCTCACTGGATTTGCCAGGAAGGCTCTCTGTAGTTAATACCATTATTTTTTCTTTTCCAAGACCAGACCTTTAATTGCACCCATAATTTATCTTATCAGCACATCTGTATCCAACCGTGCTAACACTTTATTCACCTTGAACTTTTTTTTTTGTTAGCTTTGTGAACATTTCTTTGTGGTTCTAAACAACATAAATTTGGCTTTCTCATCAAGAAGCTCATTTAGCTGCAGCTTGATTGCAAGTAATTTGGTGTAAATGTCTCCGTCTTTTAATTGTTTGTGCCTTTTTCTAATCTATAAACTGTAACTTCAGGCAGGTCATTGCTGTCTCACCATTTCCTCTTTGGAAAGGCACATCTAATAACTCACCGCATATCCTGTGGCTTTAGGCATCTGAAATCATATGAACAGAAGGGATAGACCATTGATTCAACTCCAAGTTCATTTGGAAAAAACCCTCCATAAAATCTCCTTTTTAAGAAATAGGAAAATAAAACTTCATCCATGAAATTTAGCTTGGTGGAAAATAAATGTGCATCAGCATTGGTACAGAACTGACTCCCTGTTCTGTTTCCAGAGTTTCCTTGTGACCTCTAAGAGACTTGAAATTCTAAGTGCCAATTTGGGTACTGCTACAATCCTTGAGTTAATCAGAGTTCAATGAATTTTATTATCACTGTTCTGCATTGGCATCATTTCCCCTACTGGAGACAGAATTCATGATCTCATTAGAGTCTCTGGTCTAAGTCAAGGCAATGCATAAGGCAGCTTTGCTTTTTATTTATTTTTTTTTCTTTTTTAAGTAATCTCATTAGAAGTTCTACCAAATATGGTATCCATATAAATTCTTTTTAATTCCTCTGACCTAATCCCCTTTACCCCCAAAGTGTAACATAAATATATTAGTCAGATTAGCAGTATATTCAGGAATAACCCCTTCTAAAACAAGAGACCTATATGTATTTTCCCTGATCCCCAAACTTTTGTTTGTATTAATTATTCTAAAGCTGACTGACAGGGTGAATGATATTCTTCCCCTCTCTTGTCTGAATAGCAATTAAGGAATTTGCATTTTCTGCATCTTTTTCTTACAAAATAAGATATTTTCTAGGCATTTTCTGTTTTGAGCAAGTGCCTGCTCTGACTTTAGCTGAAGGCTGTGGCCAAGCTCACAAATGCGTGTCTTCATCTCCACCTTAACTTTACAGCACTTGCATAAAGCACAAAACACATGCAGGAGTACAGCAACCTTGGGATGAGGAAAGAATGCCAAGCACAGTAGCTTTCTTTCTCTAAAAGTTCCTTACATGTATTTTCCCACATGATCTCAAGACCATAGTTAGCTACTGCACTTGCCTGGTAGGGACCCTGGATTCCACCCAGAGGAGTGCTGTTAGCAAAAAAATGAGAAGCATTTTCTTATTGTGGTGTTAAAAATTTAGAAAGCTTTTTTTGGTGCCTTGAAAAAATTTCCTTTCCTTTGTTTAAACCACTGAAAATACTGAGACTACATTATGAAGATCACATTCACGCAGCCAAACTCACACAAATGCCAACAAAAAGCTTTTAACCAGACTGTGACAGCTTTCTTTGAGAGACTCAGCAGATGTGTGCACATATACTCAGAGGAAAGTGCACTAGACACACGTGTGTATATATTGTCCTTTCTGAGCTCTCTTGTCTATTTAACATGTTTTCTTTATGAATAAATAAAGGGAAGCAACATGACTAGGTAGGTTGCACATTTTATTGACATTGCCAATACTCAGCTATTTTGAGAAGATATATTGGCTGAGTTCTATTACATAAGCTAAGTGGCTGATGGCTTCTTCACTGCAAATTATTGAAATGCTCCTGAAACTCTTCAATTTTTCTTCAAAACCTTTTCTTTTCATACTGGAAGCCTCATGCATTTATTATAGTTCAGTCTCTCACATGCTAACTATGGGGAGACTTCCCTCTGGCAAAGCCAAACTGGCATGAAGGAATGCCAAGGTCCCCCAAACTGAACATATTCAAATATTTTATTATGCTGTTTAAAAAAAGGTTTAAAAAAGTTTTACATCTGGGAAAGAGGTTATTTTTGTGTTAAAACTCCTACTTTCCCACACATAGTTGCATGTACAGACACCTGGAATAAGGAAGCAAATCCCTCCTGATTCCAGTTAGGGAAAGAAAACAGACAGCTTCTGCCTAAAAGACTCAGAACGCCAAGTCCCATTTTCAAATGTGATCTAACTCTTGGAAACTTAAGGGACATTGGCATTAGCAGGACTGATCTGCAAAAACACTTCTAAATAAGTACCACTAGCATAACATTTCTGGATGTCCCTTGGGGACAAAGCTGTGCAAGTGCCATTTGGAGACTTTATCATAGGCTCCCAGATCTCATTTGCAGGGGGACACATGATCTTCCATCAAGCGAAAATTCTGTACCACTTACAAAAGGTCCTTTGGGCTCCTTTACTCCCAATTTCCATCACAGCTACTGAAATGCTGGGATGGCTCAGAATGCAGAACAAGATATTTAGAACATTAAAAATATTGATTCTAGGAGAATAGTATCAAATCTTTGGATCGACAAGGCAGATATGGTTAATAACGGGAAAGACGCAAACAAAAAGCCTGCTGAGTGGGAATGGTATAATACACCACAGCCATATGGACTCAAGTGACTAATTGCATATGAGTAACCCATCTGATCTTTCACATAGCCAGGCTTTTATCTCACATAATCCCTTTTCCTCTGCTATTACCAGCTTTTTATTCTAATCAAGAACATCCTGCCCTTTCACCACCTTTATCATGTCTAAGTAATCATTATACACAGATACAGGAGATGGTGAACTCCTCAAAGCAGAGACATGCTGGGAAACTGTAAAATCTCCTTTTTGCAGAGCCAGGACAACCTGTACAGGCTCATTTCTTACCTGCAGATAATTCAAATATGTCTGGTTTTACTGGGAACTCCCACAAATTTTATCATGATTCACACAGGTGAAGAAAGTGAAAGAATGCATTAAAAAAAAGAAAAAAACAAAACTAATCCACTTTTCTTCTCTTAGAATGACACATTTCATTAAAAGGAAAGAAAGGAAAGAAAGGAAAGAAAGGAAAGAAAGGAAAGAAAGGAAAGAAAGGAAAGAAAGGAAGAAAGGAAGAAAGGAAGAAAGGAAGAAAGGAAGAAAGGAAGAAAGAAAGAAAGAAAGAAAGAAAGAAAGAAAGAAAGAAAGAAAGAAAGAAAAGAAAGAAAGAAAAGAAAAGAAAGAAGAAAGAAAGAAAGAAAGAAAGAAAGAAAGAAAGAAAGAAAGAAAGAAAGAAAGAAAGAAAGAAAGAAAGAAAGAAAGAAAGAAAGAAAGAAAGAAAGAAAGAAAGAAAAAGAAAAAGAGACTTGTATTTGATCATTACATCAACAGACTCACTGGTCAGCTCAAGGGAAGAGAAAGGCTATTGGACTATACAGGAGTTGTATTTTGAAAATACAGAGTATATATCCTATAGTGGAGGCATAATATCTCAGCAGGAATTTCCCTCTTGTCTTTATATCTGGACTGAAAACTCAGAAACAGCTTTAAATGCAAAATGAGTGTTTAGCTCTCAGATTACACACAGGAGGCAGAGGCAAGAAGAACAGAGTAGTAGAGCTATGATCTGAAAAACATAATTGTGACCAGGAAATAAGAAGGTAGGTTCTGTTTTCTAGGAGAAAGTGACAAAATTCTACTCTTGTTAGCTTTGTGGAACTTCATAAAAATTACAAAAAATATTTTGTAATGTTGATTTCAGGCATTTCTGTGTTAATCACTTTGTTTAAAAAGAGACAAAAGAGGAATGACCAGCTCAGAGTAGGGGGACATTTAAACAAGTGAACAGATGTACTTGTTAATCTCAAGTGGGGACAAAACTGGAATAATTCCATGTCGACCTGAGTCAGAGGAAATTTCTCTAATATGAAAAGGACATTGAAAACAGGCATCACTACTGTAAGTAATAGCTTCCTTGTGGTTAATCTTTTAATATTCACGGGAGCTATTCCAGTGTATCCCTTCCTAATGGATGCTACAGAAACACGAGGGATTGCAGTTTCATACCACATGTGATATCAAACCTTAGCCTCCTGGGAGATTTTACAACATGTAAGAAACTCAAACTGTGTGCAATAAACAACCCGACATGCCTCAGAGTAGCTCTGGCTTCTGGCTGTAGACACAGAACATACAGGCTTGAAGGAGTGTCTGTTATGTCCATTTATAATCTGATTATACCATGCTGACACCAAAATGTTTAAGATGGTTTGCTTGGTTCCTGTAAGGAAGTAATTTTAGTCATTTGCTCATGTCTGATGTTGAAGGTTTTCTTAACCCCCATGCAGGAATCAGTTGGACATAGCAAATCTGATGGAAAGAAAATTTTCCTAAAATACTGGCTAGGGAGTTCCAGCCACACCAACAGATCTCTCATGACTTCTCTCTGTGGCTCTGAAAAGAGATATTTGCTTAGACTGAAGGCAAAGGTGGGCAAAATTCCACTCTGTGGCCCAAAGCATAATTTTTTTTTGAATTTGCATGAGATTAAAGTTTGCTGTGCTTTTAGGGAAAGAGAAATGTTGACCGTCTGACTAAAAAAATGTGCTCTTTGAACCAAACACTCATTGCTTTCTTTTTCTGTACACAGGAAAATTAATCTCCTTTATACACAAGAATGAGCATGAAGAAAATGTATTTTTTCATTTCTCTGAAGGTGTAAGTTCCCCATAGAAGACAGTTTTTCCTGGGCAGCTGTAGGTTCTTGAAATCTTGGAACCATTTTTTTTTCTTAGTTGGTAGCTTGTTGTCATATTAACCCCATTAAAATATCTTGTTCTGCTCCAGATTGACACTGGAGTATCTCTGATAGACAAGGACTAGTACCTGCACTGGGGATTAGTTCCATTTACCCTGTGCAGCAACAAAAGCTCTTGTTTCTTGGGAAGGCAGGAGTCAGTCTTCTGATTTGCTATGAAGTTATTAATGTTGCTTGATATTTTCTTTGCCAGCTACTCTGTACCCTCTTTAATCATCTTCATCATGGTTCATGGCTCTTTTTTCCCTTCATTTCACTTTTGCCTATGCTTCTTAGGGAAAATTGCAACATACAACTTGATAAATCTGTCAGGCCTCCATGTATTTTGCTCTTTTGTCTTAACTTTCAAAAACTGTTTTGCATTTTTTTCCTAGTCCTCAATAGGAGAACAAAGAAATATTCCAGGTGAAATACTATTTTTAAAGTATTCTGAGTCTAATGGGAGAAAATCAGTGTGCACCTCACATCCATTCAACAAGAAAATAGGTTATTCATTAAGAGAACTTCTTCAATCCTTGAGAAAACTTTTAAAAATTGTATTATGAACATTAGTTGCCTGTCTTTATTGTATTTGTCTGCTTTTCCTTTGAAGTTAATGATACTATTTAGAGGAGCAACCTCTGCTACACAAGAACTGTCTCCACTCATGATACTTTTTTGAACCATTTCCCACTTTGTCACCTGTGTTCCATTTCCCGGGACACTCTGCTCCCTGTGAAGCTGTAGCTGTGTCTGCCTTTTCTGCTGCCAATCAGGCTCCTGTTTCTGCCTGCCAGGGTGCAATGCAGGACTACAGATTCTCTAAGGGATGTCACTGCCATCCAGAGCTCCCCCAACAGTCCTGTTCCCTCAGCTTCTGCCAGAGCAGGGGTACAACCTGGTTTGGAACTCCATGGTCCAGTTTGGAGATTGAAGAAATCTGCACCAGTTTGGGGGATTCATGAAAAAAAAAAAAAACAAAAAAACAACCAACCAACCAAACAAACAAACAAAAAACCAGCACCACTAACCAAAGAACACCCCACCCTAAAAATAAATTTAATAAAAACAGGAAGAGAGAAAAATCCTCTATTTATCTGTCAGGCATGTGGAAAATATTATTGTACTTAAAGTTTTACAAACAGAAGGCCCTGACTTCAAATTCTTGGGATCAAAATTCTGCTTCTCTCAATCACATTAAATGCATTCTTTTCATGTCAATAGATTGTATACACCACAGAAAAGAAACATCTCTTGGTATCTGGCAGTTTCAAAGTCAGATGATTATGATCAAAGTTTAGCACCTCAGTGCCTTACAGGGAAAATCCATTTAGAAATATAACAAGGGAATCAAGAGCAGAGCTACTCCACTTTGATTTCCAGATAGGGTATATCTAGGAACTGAAAACATGCAAGTATGGTCTTTTCCTTGTTTTTCATGGACTGTAATATTCATGATAGGGTGTCTGGGTGCCTGCTGTCCCCACACGGACACCCTTTATGTCTCTGCTCAGAGAAAAACAACATTTAGCATTTAGGATGGAAATGCAGAACATTCATAAGGTGACTTTCTCTCTTTCAGTAAAATCTCTGTGTCTAGCTTTACCCTGCTGCACATGACAACAGTCTCCAGTTCAACAGCTGCAACAACAAAACCCACTCGAGACCCTGCAATCTCCCAAAACACTGCTCTGTATCATAGCATCTGACTCTTCCTAATTAATTTTCTTTGTTGTATGGAGAACATCCGGGAGTTAATTGTTCTGATGAAACAGATAAAACATCAAAGGATGTTTTAAAATGAGTTTTAAAATGTGGCACATTGACAGTGCTGCAGCCTGAAGCCCAACAGCATTCAACCAGCCTGTGCCAGGAAAAGCTGGTCCTTGGGGCCTCGTCAGGTGTTTGAGCCCTGCCTCAGTAGCTCATCCTTGCAGGGCAGTAAGAGCTTGGTCTGCACTTTGGACTCCAAAGTTCTGGCTCCTTAGCTGAGGCTGCTGACAAGAATGCAAGTTCTCTCAGCAGAAGGAAAAGTAGTCATATGTGAAGTGGTAGAAGATGATCCCCGATCTTTTACCTTCCCCCTATAAATTCCATTCCTCTATCCCTTGCTCACTCTCAGTAATTTCAGATAAGTCCAAAGTGGCCATCAGACAGTAATGAGTTTTAGTAAATGGCAGGGTGGTTGGATTTGAACTTCTAACCCAAGAATTAAAAAGCTCCATATATAGTTATCTGTGCATTTAGAGTTTGTCTATATCTCACTAAGAGCACAGCAGATAACTCTGATTTCTGATTAGGTCCTTCCACTTCACAAAAATTACTACCTCAGCCAGAAACAGGAGGCACTCAATCCCTACTACCTGATGCTTAAGTTTTCTCTCTAGCCTCACAGAACAAGAAAGGAATGAAGGAATCCATAAGCCAAATTCAAGTCACTCTAATTTTTTTTCCCTTTAAAATATTACTCACAAGATGAACAATAGAAAATGTAACAAAATTAAAAGCAAAGGAGAGTGAGAGATTAAGGCAGTACATAGGCACATATTCATTGTGCTTCAAGTGACTTCCACAGATACACAAGAGCTGTCATAACAGGACTTTTCTTTGAAATAAGATCTAGGAAAAGAGAAAAGTGGACAGAAAACAAAGGAAATGTGGGAAACTTTTTCAACTGTCTTTTAAACTATCTGAAAAGGAACCAGAGACTGAGAAGAAAAATGTCTGAGAGAAACACAGGAAACAGGTAAGAAATAAACAGTGCTCAAGATGCTAGAAAAGAAAAAAGCAAGGTCACAGTGGCATGGGTAGAGATGCAAAGAGAAGATGAAGCTCTGTGGGGAAAGGTGCTGAAAACCACAACACAGAAAAGACAAAGCAGCCTGGCAGAAAACAGGAGCCCTCACGCTCTGCAAAACAACATTCCTTCCCCATCTCCTGTGCACCCAACACTGAATGATTAGTCTCAGTTCCCAACTTTTGCAGGAAAGAGAGGCAGTAAATTGTATGCAAAATGACTTTGTGCCCTGTAGAATTAACAGTAAGTATCAAGACAAAATTTTCTCCTGTCCCTTGACTGTCAACATTTTTCTGGGATGGAGGTCCATGGTACTATGATTACAAAACTTGTTGATAGGGGTACAAAGGAAGCTCTTGGAGGTCAAACACCACCCTTGGAAATGGAGCGACAAGTTTACCAGACTAACAATGTTGTTTTCAGTGTTTGACCTTAAACAAAACACAAAGCTTGCAGGGTAAAAGAAAAGCAGAGTTATAAACATGAACTGCAACAAGTTTTTCAAAGTTCTGTTTAAAATGAAAACATGAAAAGTTTGCATTTTAACAGAAAAAAATCACATATGAACAGAAAAAAACCCATCCAAACCAAAAATCTGCCATTAGAACTACAATGAGGGATGTATTCAGAAAAGATATATCGCCTATCACTTAGTATTTCCATAATTCAGGACAAGTAACTGAAATGATCAGCCAGTACAGCCTGGCTGGAAAAGCTATTTTCCTGTGTTAGAGCTCAGATTTTATGTTATTTTCAGTAGTGTTGATGGAATGAGATGAAGAGATTAGGTTTCACCTACACTGCAATAAAGGTCTGTGGACAGAATTTATCTCCAGATCAGAGCTCAGGGCCAGACATGGAGGCACGATGTACAGTCAATGAGTACAGTGACTTTGGTGGCCACCACCACAAATGCCAGCAGCACACCCAGCACTTCTCAGTATTTGGCCTTATGCACAGAGGTCTGAAATTAACTTCTGGTCAGATGGTTCTCTCCCAAGGATAGATGGAGTTTTACTGAAAACATTGTCATATGCTGTGTGAGATTATATTCTTAACATGTTCTGTTATCCTCATGTGTTAGAATCCTTTGCAGTGAGGCAAATATCACATACCTGATATAAAAATACCTAAGAGATACAGACTGAACCAATATGGGAGAAAATAGGTATTTGTAAGGAGTTCTTGAAAATGAGATTTTCTGTCCTGTGTTTGGATTATATTTTTCCCTTCCAAATGGGGACAAAATTCTGCATTTTCCTCATTTTTCCCTTCAACTTCAATTTTCAAAACTTTTCAATTCAATGTTGACCCAATAGCATAATTTTTGAGATACATTTCAAAAAATCAAAGGTCATTACAAAGTAAAACTTAAAAAAACTCTGTAAAAACATCTTCAAAGCTTCTTATTAGAAATAATGACACTTCAGTATAATTGACAGAGCACTAGATTTTGTGAAGTCAAAATGGAAATGTATCCTTGAAGTGAGTTTGGAAGTTGGCTGTAATATTCTCCCTAAATTTGAAATAGCTAAAAACACAGTGATCTTTTGATCACGTGATCCAGTTAGCCTGGTAACAACATGGGACATTCCTCAGGAATTTTCCTCCAGAAAGAAGAGTTTCCTGCTAAAAGCTGAGCTCAGGATTATCATCTCCACATCTCTGTGAGATGAGGGGATTTGCCCAAGACCATGATGAAAGTCAGAGCTGATGGTAGGTAAGACCTAAGTAGGTGAGATGCTAATCTTTCAATCAGATCATGGTTTTTCTCCATGGGAAGCAGTGGAAAAGGAAAAGAACTTGTTGTCCACATAGTTTAGAAGGAACCTGGAAGTGTCACTACAATGACAGCAATTTCTTCTGGGAATACTGCATGAAACTGGCAACATGTCCTGGGGGGTAATGTCCCTGTTGCAGAGACTTTTACAGCTTGGAATTTGGGCATGCTAAATGGAGTAATTTACCTTATGACCATGAGGCTGACCAGAGGGGCCAGAATGGCAGACAGGACTAGTTGCTGGCCTGTTTTTTGTTGTTTACCCATTGTGAACACAAATTTGCTTACATATCTCCACTCTGTTGGTTACAAAGGCTGAAAGTAGTGTTTAGCTCTTCCCCTCTTTTCAAACCTGGAAATGTATTCCACATCTATGTCCTCCCAGCCCTACTTCATGGTGTTCTGTTTATATGATAATGGTGAGACAGCACTTTCTTTTCACAAGCTGGAAGCCAGGTTTCTTTTCCATTCATCAATTATAGAGCAAGAATAAGAGAATGAATACTCTCATATCCATTATAGATATTAAGAGACTGAATCTACCTTTTTATTCCAAGAGCTAGAGATGACTACATAGCTCATGAATTACAAAGCAATTTTGAGACACAACAGCAGCAGAAACAGTAGTAGCATTTGGCACAATGTACCGCACAGATGTGGTATCCAGAGATTGAAAAGGAAAGGGAATTCCTGTCTATTTACCCATCCATCTTGTTACTGTGTGGCTTTTACTTCCAATGTGGGAAAATAAAATCTTTTGCATGCTATTTTTTCGATGCGTACTCTAGTTAAATGCTGTTGATTTATGAAGCCTATATCAGTGGCATAAAATATAAGTATGTCACAGAATTTGAAGAGGTATGCTCAGACAAATATGCTGGAATACCTAAATCTTTGAATTAAGATGCATATTAAAAAAATAAAAAATACGTTGTTATCATAAATTAAAGCTATAAAGATTTTTTTTCTTACTTGTTGGCAAAGGGAGAGATCTCTCCAGTGTCAAGACTGAACTTCAGGGCACTAATAAAACATGACACAAATAACAAATAAATTTCCTCTGTATTGAATGGCTTGAGATTTATTGAGGTCTCTTATACCAAGATCTATTGGGAGTTGTATAATCCAAAGTATAAAATTTATAGCTAGGAGATAAAATGTGCATAAAATAACCATTGCCTTACAATATTATTTCAACTCTTGCATCTAATTTGAATATTGTTTGAGACAAAACATGAAGTTTTGGTGGGAAAAGGCATTTCCACTGAGTGAAGTGAAAGTCATGACAGTACTTTGAAACTGAATTACTAAGAGAGAATACATCAAGTTTTCCTGACATTTTACAAGTACATAGATTTACATATAAACTAGTGATCAACTCTCTTTAAGCTACATAGGGGTTTTAGTCATTTGTACACATGTAATTTTTTTTCCAGTTTTCAACAGATTTCTACTCCTCTTAGCACATAGTTTAGGTATCCTATCTTGACTAATTTAAACTGTATGGAGCATATCCTCAGCTGGAGACACAGCACAGTGTTGCACTAATTTATACCATCTTAAAATCTGGCCAAATTTGGCTCCAAAAATAAATTCCAACTAACCTGACTGCATGGATACAAGTGTGAGTACAGACTGTAGCTATGATTGTGTTTTCATTCATGGTAGTGTCATTTCAGAGATAAAGCAATGACTTCCATGTTGGCTTGAATGTAAGTCAGCAGGAGGAAAAAACAATTCATTTTTTGGACCTAATCTTACCTCTGCTTGATTCTGTGTTGGTGAAACTGCACTGACATAAAACTGTGATCACTCCCTATTTAAATAGCAATGACTTCACATTTTATTCTACTGTTCCATTTTGCAGAATTTGCCATGGCAGATGTCACATTTTTCAAAACTTCATTATCCTTGATACTGTCAATTTAACTGAAAAATAAACTGCTTCTTTTTCAATAAGCATAACATAATTTTTCAAGAAAATTCCCATATGGAAAATTTGGATATGGGAGATTGCTACCAACAAACCTGAGCTTTTCACTAAAAATTTTTTTCAGGAAAGAAGAGAGGAAAGACCCTTCTTTCCTGTAAATTCGAAGAGTGTCTCTCTATTCTCTGATTTTCAACTATTTTCTTTTAAAGAGATCCTGAAAAACACTATCACCCACTGAAGAGGCCAACTTAGAAGGCCAACTCCTCTGCAACATAGACATTTTTTTGAAAGGGTCCCACATTAAGGTAAGGTGCACTGGAAATTCTGACCTTCCCTGGAAGCCCAAAGAAGCTGGACAGTTGCAGTGATGGTGCAACCTCCCTCTATGCTATTAGACCACCATTCAAACACAGTTTTCAGTGTTAATTTCCAGAAAGTGGAAGCAGAGAAAACAGCCTCAAATTGTGACAGGGGAGGTGTAGATTGGCTGTCAGGAAAAGTTTTGTCACGGAAAGGATTGTTAGAAGCTGCCCTGGGAAGTAGTGGAATCACCATCCCTAGAGTTATTTAAGAGTTGTGTAGATGTGGCACTAGGGGACGTGGTTAAGTGGTGGACTCAGCAGTGCTGGGCTGATGGTTGGACATGATGATTTTAGAGGTCTTTTCCAACCTAAATGATTCTATGATTCTCTTCTGCCCAGATGGGTTAACAACATCAAATAGCTGTTTACCTCAATATTTATTTATCAGAAAGTTGACACCTACTGTAGATTATTTAGCAAAGAACTACCAGCAGCTGTCAGAAGTAATGGTGTGTTTAGTGTTTACTTTGAAAACAGATACAATTATTGACCTTGAGGTGAAAGGCTCAGTAACCTCTTCCTAAGTCTTCTCAGCCCTTTCGATTACACAGTTAAGGAAAATATCTTAGTGAGTTTCTTTACAGAAACTGTCCCAAAGATTTAATGGCTAATGCTTTCTCTGACATTTTTTACTACTCTAACCTTTCTCCTCTTATAGGCTTAGGGAACCTGCCCCTCTAAGTGCTATAAATTAGTATAAAAAAATTCTCCTTTCTGCACATACATTCAGGCACTTATTTTTAGTTTGTGAGTTCATGGGTTGCTTAGCAGACACATTATTCCATACCTGTTAAAACAATGGATTGAAGAGTTCCTTCTGTTTTTCTTCCCCCAAAAAGCATGTGAGGAATGCAGGTGATTCTAACCCAGCCATGCACATCATACCATCCCCAAAGTCATGTCCTCTGGTGAGGTCAGAGGTGCATAGGCCTTTTTTGCCTTTTAGGTCTTTGGTAATGATCTAGTGTAATATGGTAATGTTCATCTTTCTGACAAAGATATTTACCTTATCTGTTTGGTGCCTGATTTATCTGTTTAATATTTGCCCTATGTGCAAAATAGTGCAAGGACAATTTGGCAAATAATCAACCCTCCATTTTTGGATAAAATGCCCACAGTACGGGGGAATGGTTTGCCCACAGTATTCCCTGGGAATGGTCAGCCCAGAGTATTCTCTGGCAATGGTCCAAATAGTGTCAGCCATGTGTTAGAAGTAAGCTTTTATACCTCAAGGGCAAAAATTTGGGCTAGGACGAAGGGTAGACCATGATGGTTAATGGATGTGGATGGTTTTGGCAACTGGGGTGCCTCCTGTCACTCTGTGAGTGAGTGCATTTTGCTGCCTCTATTTTGCTTTGCCTTTTAATTTATCTATCTATAAAGTGGGTTTGGTACTTATACTTACCTGACCATAACGAGTGGTGTTTAGACCTAATGAATATAGGCTTTTTGAACTCCCTGGATGAAAGAAACTATGTAAGTGCAAATTATCCTCTTGTCTATCCTCTCTGAAGTCTAACCTACTTTAATGTGATTGTGATCTATGCCACTTGTAGTGTGCATTATAGGAGGGGTTCTCACAGCAATGAATGTAACTATAAAGCTTTGAATAACACGAAGTAACTCATGAATGTCTAAGTTCAAACACAGGATGGAAATTATTATTTTAAGCATAGTTCCAGGCTTTGGTTAAAGTATCTTTAACTTTTAAATTACTTGCTCTCCATTTACAGCTTTCATATCATCCTTGACTCATTATAGGCCAGACCCTCACACTGGAATAGATCATCAGTATTTTGCTGACACCAATAGAACTTTTGTGATTTGTACTTTGCTGGAACCTAGGACAATGAGGGGTATTCAAAAAACACAGCCTGGGGCTGTGCTCCGTTGAGTAGGTCAGGAAAAGTAATGTGAACAAATGCTGCCAAATATGAAAGCAAAAATTCTTAAATTTTATACTCTTGCACTTATAGGGTAACTGTATAAGTTAATTAAATTATCTCTCAATTCATACCACCATTCACTTTTGATCATTGCATTAGGAATGCTTGGAGGAATGGTTAGCAATTCCTTATAAATATATTCATATAAATATATAAATCTAAATATTTGAGAAATAATTCCCATAGTTTTTCCTCTGCAGCTGACCCCATATAAGCCAGTAATGCAAGCAGGTGTGCAGGTTTGCTCACATATATGGCAATCTCAATTCCCTTGCTGCACTCTGTTCAGTTAGTGCTGAAACATCACATTCCTGTGGGCTCCTCTCAGCAGGAAAGATATTGATTTCTGTTGAAGGGTTTCTACTAGGAGAAGACAAAACAAATCTTCCATTTTTCTAGTCCTACAGTGAAAATTTAATGGGGAACAGAGTTTCCAGCAGGGGAAAAGGAAGGAAAAAAGAGGGAAGAAAAGAGGAAGAAGCTAAAACATTCAGAAAATTTACAGGATGGGTATCAGAGAAGGATGGGTATCAGAAAGGTAATTTTTCAGTTTCACCTCTCCTGGAAGTTTATTGGCTTGGAAGAACTGAGATCCCAGCAAACTACCACTATAGATCTCTCACAGGCAACGTGCAGGAATTTTTGTTTTTTAAATCTCCAAAACCTTGATTCAAACTCCCTACATTCTTTCATGAGTACATAGTACCCCTACATGCACCTTTTTACATGGTGAATACTAGATGTAGGAATGCAGGAAGCAATAGGAGGAGAATATCAGCTGGAAACAGAAGACAAAACCCTGTGTGTTCCTTCTCACTCCTGTTTTCCAAGAAGTATTTGATTCACTAAAACCATTCTGCCAAATGTTCTGTCTTGTAATTATTTTTCAAAATAGGTTCTCAAAAATTCTTCCCTTGATGGAAATCATGGGAAGGCAAAATATACCTGCAGATTCATGCATTTGCCCTCTTTGCTGGTCTTCATTTCCAACTAACCTCCTTCCACCTTCATTTTAAACAGGAGGGACTTGCACTTCTTCACTGTAGAGTCAATGGAAAAACCATAACTGGTTTCAGTGGAACAAATGCTTTCAATTGTAACATAATATTGATGATATTTACTATTTTATTGATCTGTTGCATTTCATCCACCTTATGAAGCATTTCCTCGCTATCTTTTTTTGTTGCACTGAATTTAATCTGCTTAATATATAATTAAACACATTCTGAAACACATAAATTATTTCCCTTGATATTCCTACATTTGAGACTGATTTTTTTCACTGCCAAAACATTTTTATGCTATTATTTTTTTTGCATTATCATTACATTTAGCCTTAGATTGTGTAAAAAGCAATGCACACCTGATTTTAAGAAAAATAAGACTCAGTCAATGATAAGAACATTTTTTTTCTTCAGAGTAGTTCATGAAAGGATGAAGGATAATTATCCAGCATAGTCTCAATTCTGATTACAATAAGAGGTGTTTCAAGTGTTCAGCCCTTCATTTCAATGTGTGCTCTAAGGATTGCACTTTGGTGCAGAACCTGACATCTATTTTCTGAAATAAATAAAAAAGTTCCTTTTGTTTGGAAGTAGTCCAGATAAGAGTGAAGGAGTCTGAAGCCCAGACAAAACTTTTTCCCCTTTCACTGATGCTCATTCTCAGGATTTGTAAGAAGAGGCTGGTTGGGTCACAACAGGTTGCAGACACGAGGCTTTCCTTCAAGAAGCATAATGTAGTGAGTGGGTTTTTTCATACACTCTTCTATTCCTGGCCACTTCTGGCTAGGCTATCAGAATATTTAGCCTGATTTTTACATCTGTAAGAGCCATCCTACCACAAGCAGTGATAAAAATAGCCTTGAGCAGTGCCCGTTCTGCAGGGAACTGGGAGCGTTTGGTGATTCTGAAAATCAGAGCACTTGTTCCGATACCTGCAGAGGCCAAAGAAGGGGTTCTAAATATGTAAGACCTTGACTGTGACTCACTGTTTTGTCTCCTTCTGCAATGCCACTACAGGGATGCAATTAAAGCCCAGTAGTGTTGTTTTGTTTTTTGTTTTTATAAGGTGGTTTGGTAAGTCTAAACTCCTTCTAGATAAAGTTTTTTGCTTCATCAGACAGTGGGACTAGGTTTGTGTTGCTCTGCATGAGCATATTTTGCATCCCTGCTAGCTGGCTATTAATTGTGCTAACCATTTTGTTTAAGATTAGGGCAAAAAGGCACTCCTCCTGATATGCCATTTAAGTTAAATACATTCTCCTTCTGTTCAACTTGTCCGATACTGTAATGTTAAGCCAAGAACTTATCTAAGTTATAAGATTAAACATATCTTTGAGGAACGCACAAGATCATTACAGTTGAATCATGAGGTTAAAGTGTTGCACTGAGGTTGCAAAATATCAGATAAAAAAGAGATTGAAAGGATAAATCCTGACTCATTTAGCATAGTTGCCCTATCCACCTGCTAATGAAATTGGTATGTAAAATGCATTGAAAAAGGGCTCTGCATGTTAGATGTTTCAGTACAAGTTACACTGCATTCTGCAATGGAAAATGATGGCTTATTGTAATCATTCTTTAGGCTTGTTTTTCACTTGGGATCAGAGGAATATAATTCAAACATAAAGAGAGTTGCCAATAATTCATTCTCAAAGAGGTCTATAAAGATATGTGACCAATACTGTGGACTCTTTCAGGAAAAATAATGGTCAGACATTTTGCATGAAATTATAATTTCATTAATGTACCAATTGTTCCAAATGCTTTCAGACTTAAGTATGAATTAAACAGTATCATATTCATCTCAGAGCTGTAGATGCAAGCCTCATCGCCTGCCATACCATTACATTTTATTCGCCTCTGGAAGCAGGCTCGTGCTTTTAATATTTGAGCATTAGGAGGCCAGTGAAGAGAAGCATTTTATCACACAGCAGGTCTAGGGTGGGCGAGCACTAACCCTCTTCACTGGTGGGTATTTCAAAAGCAAGCAGATAAATTTTAAAACAATTAAGAAGACATTGTAAGGTGAGACTGCATCAAAGAGTAATTATACTGCACTGTTACTGGACAAAATTAGGGAAACAGGGATGTTTTCCAGACTTTCCCAGCAAGTTTGCATGCATAAGGTAAATGTATTATCACTTTAAGGCAATGCATTCTACACATGGGGAATATAGCCTGACATTACCTCAAAATTTAGGACGGTATTTTTTTAGTCAGCCAGAAATGAGGGTTCTCTGCCACATTTTGCATTATGCAAGTCATATATGACAATACTTATGTCTTAAACTGCCAGAGGCATCCAAAGGTAGGGTTTTAAATAGATGTCAGGCTGAAGGTGTATTGAAAAATGATCACCAAAATAGTATAATTTAGACTTTAAGTATGTGCCTTAAGTGCTATCCAAATTAGATTCCCATGACTTCATGGCTGTGACCTTTGAATCTCTTAGAAGGGGATGAAGATTTCAGTGAACTGTTGATAGCTGTGTTAGAATTGTCTGTAGGGTCATGTGAAAACTGTATTTTGTATGAATGCTGATCTTTTGATCTCATCATGCACTGCTGCTGAATCTGTGGTTTCCAAGCATATCTGCCATAACAGGCTCTAACCACAGCCAATGTGAGCAGGAGTCTAAATTCTACACCCGCTTCTGCCACAGGTTAGTATTTATAGTGCTAAACACTGAAAATCAAGTAGTTCTCCAGACAGGAAGACTAATGAGCCTCATTTCCTGTAAATATATGGCTCATAGGTAATTGGATTTGGCTGTAGGGAAGATGAAAGAGCCATCTGAAGTTTTCCTTGCAGCTGTAGCTTCTCTACAGGCCTTTTCCTGAGTGGGTGGATTTTCAGATGTCTGGTAAGGATTGAACACCTTCTGCTTCCTCTTTCTCACTTGTCAAAGGCACCCTTTTTTCCTGTGCTCACACACATATTTTCATATAACTAATTGTTGTAATTGTGTTCATATACTCACATCAAATTTGATTATAATTGGATTGTAGGTAGGAATATCCTAAAGCACAGTTAATCCAAGAACAGAAGTCTTGCTTCTATAAAAAACATAATTTTTGGAGGCCAGTCTAGGTCTACAGAGTAAACTCATTGTCCCACTTTGGAACCAAGGAGTCACAAGCTCGGAAAAAATGCAAGTGAAAGTCAGCCAAGTAGCACTAGTATCACAATGCCTGAGAATCAGAACACAAATTTGCAGCATGCAGCAGAACTATAGAGCTTGGGGTAGAGATTTCTGCCTGAAAATGTGACAGTTTCTCAACATTCATAACCACCAGTCTTCACTTGGGCTCAGGTTCTGTCTTATTGTTCTGTTTATTTCCTAGGGAATATTTTCATTAAATAGAAATCACCATTATTTCCTGGAAACTAGAAGACTGGCAAGAGGCCATTCCCTTCACCTCATACCAATCAGGAACTATGAGACAGGTGCTCCCATAGCTTTTCAGAGAGTTTACACAGAAGGCAATGAGAGAAGGATCTTCCTCTCTCTTCTCTAGCTCTCCAAAATGTACACTTTTGAAGTTGACTCCTGAGCCACCTCCTCCTCTCTGCTCCCTCCCTCAGTGAATTAATTACCTTTCCCATGTCTTAAGTTCCTTTTCTGCTCAATAAAGTCAGTGTTAGCCTATCCTGAGGGGTACTAGAAATCTGCAGGGTGTGTTATTAGCTGGATTTTATAGGTGGGAAAATTAAGATGGAGAGAATTTAAGTGACCTGGTCGGACAGAAAACATGGTTTGATGAATTCATATGAGCCTTACATAACAGCACGTCACTATTGTAGTAAGGGTTTGTGCAACTCTTATTGTGCAAAATATGAGTTTGTCTTGGTTATAGAAAGGCAACATCGACTTCTGATGGCAAGGCTGTTGCTTGCTTAAGAGGTTTCTCTAACTCTGACCCAACCTCCCTGTTCAAAGTCCTTTAGCAACCTCTATTCACGGTGATCTGGAAAGTCCAGTACAACTTACAGCTAGCTGGCAGAATGCTTCGTGAGGGAGTCTTGAGCTCTGAGATTGCAGAAAAATCTTCTAAGGGCTTTCATATTTGTTGATGGGTGAGGAAACAGAAGCAGAGAGAGAGCAAAGGGACAGGAAGAACATGAGATCCTTCAAAAAGTGTCTTTGACTGGAGATTTCAGAGTACAGGAAGAAAGAAAAGGTTTGCTTATTTCTGGAGGGTATTTCCCCCAGAAAATTAGAGGTGAATCAAACAAGTACTTTCAGCCCTTTTCACGGATGAAAACTCCCAACCAAAAATATCCATGAAAAAGGAGAAAATTAATAAATGCAAGCAAAAAATTCCTAAGCCAGCAAAACTCCTGAAACATCAGTTTAACATGCTCCACATGTGAAATATCTATATGCATTTAAAACCAGATGAAATTTCACAGTGGTTGTCTTATGTAACCACAAGGTTGCATTAACAAGTCTGAAGGGGACAAAAGCATGAATGAATGTGGTAAGCTCTTTATGCATGAAAGAAACAAGGCCAACAAAGACCTAAGAAAAAAAGATAAAACACCTTCCGTTTATTTTGCTTTTCAGGCACCCAAGGCTGTGGACTGTCTTACTGTATATTTTTTTCAGTGCTGAATTTGCATTAAATTCCGAAAATAAAACAGGGATTTTCCTCTTTGCATGTCATAGCCATAATTAAAGGGGTAGAGAAGGAATGTTTTAGAGAGAAAATTAAAATATAATTTTATTAGTTGTATAGCTACAAGGCAACATGGGAAACAAAGCAATTAAAGTAGGAACAATGGATAGTTCAGTAGAAAATAAAACACATTTAACATAACAGTCACAGCAATTTAGTGTGGGCCCATCTAGTTTTTTAATGACTTAAATATGTCTGTGTTTAAACATATACAAACTGAGGAGACACAAGCGTATACAGACATGCTGATTTAGAGAGGCCTGTACAGGCTTCTTTGTCTTTGTTTTATTGTTATCATTGGGTCTTTGGAGAGAATCCTGTCCAAGATGCTTTCCTGTGTCTGCTCTTCTCAATGATATGAAACAGACCTGACCTTAGGCAGCTGAAGTGTATGTGATAATGTTTTTCATGGAAATTACAGTTACTAAGGGTTTGACAAACAGGATCCATGGTGCTGCTTCCTGAGGCCAGCCTCCTCTTCACTGCAGCCAGCCAGATCACATAACCCATTCATGACATTACTGAGAGCTCACATAAATGCATTTAGACCTCAACTTCCAGTACTCTATTTCCTACACTGGGTAGAAACCTGATTCCAAGCCTAAACCATGATTCACAGCCAAATGATGCCACCTTGTCCTCTATCTACATTGTCTTTTTTTTTTTTTGGTGGTTTGCACTTTGTTTCATAATGATAAAGAGCAACCAGATCCTTCTTAGACTTTATCCTGCTAGCCTTTTAATCCTTTTAAGACAACTCTTCAGTCTTTCAGTGATCTAAACACTTTTATTTTTCTGTTTTATGTGCCCAGCTTCTGTTCGTCTTCTAGAAAAAGAAACTTTCTCCATAAGAGGCATCACTCTGTTAGTACCTCATGCCTTGAAAAATGGCTCCAAAATTTTCTTTGAGTTCACTGCAAGCATCCTCCCAACACACCCCTGCAGCAGAGCTGCCTTCTTTGTGTTTGAAAAGCACTAGTCATCATCTTCCCCTGTGAATTAATAACTGCATGCAGATTTTCACTGAATTTCAGGTGCCGGTACCAGGATGACAATAAATACTTGTCTACAACCCAAACAGCCATAATTTCACTAACTACAAAATGTTCTCTCAGACCATGATGCTCTGATACAGTGAAAAATACGGAACATTAATCTGTACTATCCAGACCTATGATATGAAATATTCAAAACATAATACCCATGTGTTATTAAAGGGAGTACTGTGAGGCTGCTTTGGATACCAAATTGGTCTCCAATTATAATTTTCTCTTCTATTTTTTTCACATCAGGGACCAGCAGGAAACCAATGAATGGCAGCTAAGCAATGAGAAGAATAAAAGCACTTGAAAACAAAAATCATCAAGTCGACAATAATGCTGTTCCTATTATTGAGGGGAAACGTAAGTGTTGTATAAATGAGCCTTATGCCTCTGTATGCCAGTCCATAAATATGTAGTTCTGAATACAGAAATCAATATTAAGAAATTCACTGCAACAGATATAATTAGAGAACAATTCCTGAAATCCTTTCCCCCTCCCTCCTTGACAAAAATTTACACTCCTTCCTTAGATATATGATTCTTGTCACACCAAAGAATTTTCAATGGAGCAAATACAAATCCTTAGAATTACAACAATGAAATATGCAAAAGAGAGAAGAAAGGAAGGTTCCTTTGCAATGTTGATCATACTAATTGCTTTTGTAGCTAAAAGCTTGGTTGGGAATAACTTAAGGTATAATTATCAAGTTAGAAATTGATGAGCCTCCTGTAGGAGCATGGAAAAGGAGGGAGGTAGAAATCAAAGGATCCTGAAAACATAACCTAATACATAAGAATACTGTAAACTTAAACAGTAAAATAGATCAGCTTCCCTTTCATTTGAAATGGGGAAAAAATTTCCTGAATATATCTTTAAAATTGAAATTAAGCCAACCATTATCAGCAGAACATTAGCATTCACCAATGAACAGTGGATTTTAAGGAGAAAAATAATACCTAATGTATGCTAAAGGTCTAAGGCATATATATATACACACACACACACACACACACACACACACACACATATATATATATATATATATATATATACACCTTGCTCCAAAGTCCACTGAAGCTGTTATGAGGATGCTCTGTATCAACTTGGAAAGACTTTGGATTAGATCCAGTTTGTACTGAAGCAAAGGCAGACTCACAGAAAATATCAAGAGTTCAAGTGTCTGTATCTTTCCCATAGTGTTAGCTAAGAAGGGGATTCAAAAATATGAAAGAAATTCCATCCTGCAGCCATCCTTTTTCAAAAGGCACTGAAGATCTTTAGCCCTTTTTCTGGCAAGACTGAAAATATGTTATAATTTCAACCTACAACAAAATGATCAGCATCCCCACTGGCCTAATGATTGAAGTTCTGGGGAAGTACTTGTTCCTTCTTCCCCTGCTACAGTTCATCAGGTGGGTAATTCTCACTACTAAAAGTCAGAGCCACAGCATGTCCTCTCAACACAGGTAGAGAGAATGAAAGCTTCACAATATGTAGGAAGGTTAGTGGCCTCCTCATTTATTTTAGGCTGTTCAGTGGATTGCCACTGAGTCCCTGTTACCTAAGAATTGCCCACCAGATTTCAGATTTTATGTTGTTCCCCCCCCATTCCTCCATTTTAAATAAATAGTCTCTTTAGCAACTGTTTTGCATCCTGATGCATCTAAAGGAGAGGGAAAAAAGGGATGCAGTATATATTTCAAGGGAAGTTTTAATTTCCAAAAGTCCTCAACACTTCCTGAACAGCACATATACAATATATGTGTATACTCCATATATACTAAAATTTCTGGAATTCCCACAGATTCCTGTGACTTCCCACAAAGTGCCTTATCTGAGATTCCTGACAGGACCTGGCCAAGCAAGCATGGTGCACTGTGCTGCCACCCTCAGTAAAGCTGAACCCCAGAGTCTGGTCCCAAAATAACCCAAGTGAATAGTCAAATTTGCCATTCAAACTCCACTCTCTCCAGGACCATGCTGGAAACAAGCACAAGCTTTTAGGCCAATATGTCTCAAAGGTAAAGCATTACTTCTTTTCCAATGTGGTGGCATTGCATTGAAATGTTTACCATTCATTTCCCACAATGAAGAACAAAGATAATGAACAATGACTTTGAAATTAATATGCAGTAACAATAAATCAGTTATTTAAAATAAGTCATTAAGAATTATTTTGTTTCTAGTTTATAACAAATATTTATTTAGACTCAAGATTTCTCCTTTACAAAAGCACTCTTCCCTAAAAGCTGACATTTTGCCTTCACCTTGACAACGTTTACTTTTTAGCTGCAGCTCTCAAAAATTAATCAGTGCATGCTTTTGCATTTTAGGCTAATTTAAATGAAAGCAATACTAGATTGTATTATACCTCCTTAAAATACTGTTGTAAGAGACAGTCTGGGGAGCCACCCCTCAGCTGCTTTAGAACAATGCACAATCCTGTTTAACATCCCAAGCAGTGAAGAATGCTGGTTTATCATAACTGCTTGGAAGGTTGCCATCTCACAACCTAATTCTTTTCTTTATTATAGTAATTTCTTACTTCTTAAACTCAAAGGATGGGTACCCAGTGGACTGGGGAGAGTATTTTGTGTGATTCTGACACCTTTGAGAAAATCAGGCTATGCTGTTTGCTTATCACTCCTCGAACATGGAAAAGCTCAGGCAATACATACACACTCTGATAATTGTGCAGTGCCTTTGGATGTAAGCCTCTATAATATATAGCTATATAATGGGTGCTGAGAAGGTGCTTTGAGCAGAGAAATATGGTGTGCACAGCTAAAACACCATGTTTTGTGGGTCTGCAAGAGTATATACTCTCCAAAAACACACAAACCATTTCCTTCAGTTTAACATTCATAATCACATACTTTAGAAGTAGTTCCATGTACAAATTACATGCAGAGTTTATCTGTAGAGGTAACTGAAAAAGAGAATAATCTTCAGGATAAATAGGTATTGGTTATTTTTTACAATAAGGCAGATTTCTGGTGACTAAAATGTTTATTCGAATTTCAAAGATTAGAGAAAAGTGGTTGCTCTAGATGAAGCTAGTGATAAACTACCTTGTAATCTTAATTTCATGAAAATACAGGCTATGTTTTATAACATTCATGTAAGTTTGCTTTCATTCTGTTGAGCAACACTGAAAGTATTTAGTTCCTGATGGAGAAAAACACCCTAATTTCTATGTGTTGTAGAAAATATCTCAGCAATGTCAAGACTGATTTCCATGGCCAGGCAGAAAGCAATGCCACAGAGGTTGGCTAGGTGGTTTTATCTCATCACAACCAGAAGGGAATAAGTTGACTAGGAGCCCGTGGGAGAGAGGAAATGTGTTTCATAAAATCCTTACCTGACTAGGAAACCATGGGCACTCAGACCCTCTCAAGACTACTGTATTTTCAAGAACACTAGCAATGGAGATTCCTGGCTATGTTCAATAAGCTTTTGGATATTTTGTCCTCTAGATGACAGAGATCTTCATGCTAAGAAAAACAATACTGTAATGGATGAAAATATTTCTGCTTTTGGTGGAATGGAACAAATTCATTTAAAGATCTTTTAATTTTTTAAAGGGGCCTGATTCACTTTAGTATTTGAATACCAGAAAGGTTTGGACTTCTGAGGGTTTGTTTGTTGTTTTTTAGCTTTTCAAAAATAGCAATGATGACAGTATAATACTGCAGATTTTGAGAGAAAAAAAAAAAAAACCAATAAATGAATTAGGTTCTTCCTCTTTTCTTTTTTCTCTTAGATATGCATTTATCTCTGTGAGTAACTAAGTCTACAGGAGAAGCCAGCTCAGGCATTTCTTTCAATTTCAACTAAGAGAATAAAAAATAAAAGAAAGAAAAAGAAAAAAAAGAAAAAGAACCCATAAATGGTGAGCACCATAGTTGCTGATGAAAAATCTTTTACCTTTAAAAAAGACCACAAAATCCTGTGATCTCTATGATCTTTAAAGATCGTCTGTGATCTTTACTCAGTCAAAATTTCTTTTAAAGCCAATAGGAATTTTGCCTAACGAAAGAGAGAAAGCTTTTTCCCCAGAACGTCAGTATTTTACAGAAATGTTTCAAAATCTGCAGTTGTAATAAGGTCATCTAGAAACACTTCTGAATAGTTACATAGTTTTCCATAATAGCATTGCAGCCAATATTTGTACAAAAGTAAACATGAATCAAGCTAAAATTACCCTCAAGTTGACTTTAAAATTCTGAAATCAATATTTAGTTTAGGAATTAATGGAGCTAAATTACTCAAATTAATTATTTAAACTTAATGGATTTAGCTTAAACTTTAGAAGAACTGTAAGAAAGGAATCTTTGGCAGGCGGAACTTGTCTTGTCTTCTGTGTTTTTAGATTACTACATAACTTGCCATGCCTGAATCTCTCTAGGCTGCCTATACTGCAACAGGAAATACCTAATAGTTACAGAAAGGATTCAAGGACAAGTGTTTTGATTTTTCTCGCCTCAGTGATTCTTTACATGACTTCCAGTAAACTCCTTAATCTCAGCCTATGTATTTGTTTAAATAGGAAAAGTTTCACCGCAAAAAATAATCCAACCTCACAAAAGGGGCTGCAAAATTTAATTATTATTTAAACATACTCAGTGATCCTTAGGTGACTAAGTACAGTGTGAATGTTAGACGTTGGATTGGTGCATTACAATGAAAATAAAACTCCTTATACTGTACACCTGATAAATTAGTCTGAGGAAAATGGACACCTGTAGCTCAGATGCCCATCAGTCCCTGCAGCTGGGTTAAAAAGGCCTTTGTTTGTGTGTGCACACATTCCAACACCCAGCTATAGACTCTTACTCTAACTATTCCCAAGTATTCTCATTTTACTGAGCAGGTTCCAGCAATCAGATGGATTAATGACATGTTGCTTCATAACACCAAGTCAAGTGTTCCTCCTCATGAAAAGATAAAGTAAAATAAACCACTCCACTAACAAGATTCATTAAGAAGGAAAGCAGCCTGATTCAACAGAGATGCAGCGTAGCACACCTGCTGCACAGCCTGCCTACAGCTCCAGCTGTGGGAGGGGAGGAGGGAGAAAGTGCTGGATGTTATCCAGCACTGCCTGCCCCCACACAGTGTGCTATCCCTTGGAGAACATCCTAGGATGCACAACAAATCCCTGCAAAACACTGTATGCTAAATTTTGTTTTCTAAATTGCAAAATGTCTTGCTGTCAAGGAAACATGAAGTTAACTAATACAATTTTCAGGCCTTCTGATGTTGCTATTTCTCATTTCCTCTATCCTTCCCCAACACAAGCTGCCAGAAAGAGCAAAAGCACAGACTGCATAAGCACCAAGCTATTAATCTGAGCCCAATAAATGATTAGAATCCTCAGGTCAATTTGGTGAGCCCTGCGGATGCTCATCTGTTAGCTCAAACTTTCAGCAGCTCATAGACTCAACCTCCAAAGCACCATCAGCTGCAAGCCTCTTTTAGCCAATCTCCATGACATCATATTTTAGTATCTGTGCTGCATTACCACTGCATCTTTACACCTGTGAACCTCACCCATACCTTTATCATGGCTATCACTAATGACATAAAAAATATGGGAAATTGCTTCAAAAAGTGGGTAGACACAAACAAGTGGCACAGGTATATTTTGTTGTTGTTTTTGGTAAAGCAACATGCAAATTCACTACAGGGCTTACTATTTATGTTTCCCTTCTGTTTGTCTTATAATGTGGCTATTTGCCCTGTTTCTGTCACAGGTTGCAATAGAAGTAACTGAATGTCATGCTCCTACTGAAGCTGCAGAAGCTTTGATTTCTCTGAGCCTGGGATTACATTTTCTTTTTGTATTCTCTTATCCTACTGATTTAAGTTCTGAGCTGATGTATCTCTAGATGTCATGGCATGCTTTGTAGTGACAAAGTTGTGAACAAAGTACTCAATGACAGGTAACCTATGTGCATCCAACACCACAAATATCAGTTACTTTTCCATACTCTGTTTCTCATAACAGATTGCTCTGATTTTTCTTAGCAAGCATCAGGGCTGAAATTGAAAAATATGATGAGTGTTTAATTGTGAAAATGACAAATCAAGAAGTCCTAAAATAAAAAGGCTGGAAAGAGACCTTTCCAAGCCTGTGTGGCTGCTACAGCTGACACTAGCTATTCTGACTCAGAGCACTTCAGGATATAACGGATTTTGTTTCAGTGTGAGATGCTTGAAGTTTTCCTATAGGGTGCAGTCATTGCTGTTTCATGTGTTAGAGACTGAATCTGGGCTTCCTAATCACAAATTCAGTAATCTGAGTAGCACTCTATAATCATGTACTGAGTAAGAGAAAAAATTTTATGAATGCCCTGTGTGATAAGGTGGAGATCTTTTTGTGGGCCAAGATAAAGAAATCCCTCCCTACCAAATTGGCAAGGCCAGTGCAGTGCTGACACAGGCAAGCATGGCACTAGTGGCACTTGAGCTGGATGCTGCACTGAGCAGCCACATCTTCAGATATTTGTGAGGAGGAAAGGAATTTGGCATGTATGAAGGGAGAAGCTGTTCCAGCCAGGAGGGGCAGCATGCAAAGCTGGATGAGGAGACAAAGAAAGTCAGATAGGAAGTGAAGGAAAACTAGTGTGCAAGGGAGGGGTGTAGAAGAAGTGGGAAAGAGAGGACAGAGCCAGCTGCAGCTGCAGCCCACTCCATCTGACCAGCCCATGGGAATGTGTGACCAAAAGAACTTCCGAGGAATGACTGAGGGAAAGGATCCATCACACAGGCCTACCCGCACACTGCTGGAACCCGGGAGCTGCACTACTTCACTGCAAGTGGTACTTCTGCTTCAGCCTACACATCTGCATGCTATTGATGAAGATTTCTATTCTCTGTTAAGTCATAGCAGGCCTCAGCCCTAATAATACCTGGCCTGAACTCGTGCCTTTTGAGCCAAGCTGTCAGGAGGGGGCTGCAGTAATGGAAACCAGAGCTGACATGGAAGTGGCAGGGCACAATGGCCCCATTATCCAGAGCGCTTGCACTTGTCCGACACCGGGGGAAAATCCCCTGAACGATGTCAAGACCTTTTAAATGTCAGGCTTTCCCAGCTCTGGGCACTTGTGCCTTAAAGCTCCTAAAGGAATAGAAAAATCTAGACTGCAAAGAGTCACTACAGGCTGTTTACAGAGGAAAGCCAGCAGGGGCAAATAAAAAGAAGAAAAATGTGCCTGAGAAAGAGATTTTTGCATCAATCCATGAGATTTTGCCTGGTAATTAATTCAGGAATCATGGAATTGTTGAAAACAGTTCATCTGAGGCTTCCTTGGGAGAGGGGTAACAGATTGAAAGTAGAGGTGTTGAGGAATATTTATTAACAAGTCTCTTTTAAATTGAAGGGCAAATAGCCAATGAAATCTGACTTTTGAATTTAATAAGGTTTTGTCAGCATATGGTACCACTCAGGGGACATGAAAAAGGCATTTTTGTTACATGTTTATGTGTGACTGGCAAAGGAGCAGGAATGAGAAAACTGAAGCAAAAATAGATGTTTCTTGTAAATATATTTGAGAACAGGAAATGAAGCAACAAAGAATCTGTCCAAACATTCATTAGTGATAATACTAATTCTTGAGAATTTTGAGCTGCACAACTTGCAGTGTGAATGCTCTGAACTCCCTGTAGAAGAAATAGGAATATGCAAACTACTAAACAAGAAATGAATAGAATTTTTTTAATAAGTCACTTGTGCAAAATATTATTAATTGCAAGTCAAGACTTTGGGGAAAAATAATCATTCACAATAAAGTGATTTACTCTAAATGGACTCATCCAATGTCCATACCCCAAAACTCCTTCAGACTTCACAGGGTGCCCACCCCCAAACTGTTTGCATCCTTTTCGTTCTTCAATCAGAGTCCACAATTTTAAAGACTTAATTGAGAGTCACAGAAAACTCATGAAATGGAAATAGAGAAAAAAGAGAAACAAGTTGTCCCATGTGAACTTGGAAATATTCCTAGCATTCCCATTCTACCCTTGGAAAAATTTCAATGGGCTTTGACTCAAGCCTGTGAACATGGGGATGGTATTAAGAAAAACAGAAATTTTCAGCAAATGAGATCTTTTGCACTAATTTTCTAGGAGAATATTATACTTCCAGAGTACTAGAAGATCCTTGTGCTAGGTACATCACTTTTGTTAACAGTAGTAAATTCCTTGAAAGTAAGGAATCTTTTACTATCCATCCATGCTGTGGACACTTACACTCACTTGGCAGAGTACAGGACTATTTTAAATGCAGCATTCTGCCCAGGTGAGCTAAATATTGGCAAAAGTAGTGCAATGTTTGGGCATTTTTCTAGTTCTTCCAATAGATATTTTATTTCTCTATTAACAATCCAAAAATGTCACACATAAACCCATGACACCTACAGGTAAAATAATGCACTATTTTGTGCTGTCACATGTGTCTTTGCTCCTTCTATCTGATGTGAACTCACATGGAACCAGATGGGATTCAGACTTCCCTGGCCCTGTTGAATGAGGATACCTACATCACATGGGAGAAAAATTATAAAAATTTTAAGTTGAACATGGTACCATTCTTTCATGGTGTGATGCCTTTTAATTTTGAATCAAAGATGGAAAGGTAAAGGGAAGGAAATCTAGATGCCATATTGGAAGCAAGCCCTGCTGGTCTGATGGCTTTTTGTCTTCCAAAATCAGCCATGCTGTTCGACCAAAAATTCAGCCCACTTAAAATTACAGCATCAAAAGAAAAGCCTGATGAATTACTGTTCACAAAATATGTCTATTATAATCGTGTTTTAAAGTACTCAGATCACTCTTAAAGACTAAGAAAAGGAAAGAAAGGGGGAAAAAAAAGGAAAAAATAAAGTCAAGCTTTTCTTGGCCAGAGTATCTTTGAGTAGTTCTGCACCTAACAAAGACTATTCAAGAATTCTTTTTAGCTTTTTTAGCGGTGCCAAGTAATTTTTACAAGTTCATTTGCACTGCCTTATTTATATTTTATTATTTTCTACTCTTTAATAAAATTTGTATGTAATTTCAGAGTCTGATGTGACTGCTGATAGCCTTTGCCTTATGGTCCCTTCTCTTTGTTCTTACATTTGATCTCTTCCTTTACCAAAGGTGCTACATTTGATGATAAAATATCTGAGAAGGGTGAGTATCCATTAATTTACAGCTTTGCAGGCTGGCATTCACTTAAAAAACTCCAGGGTGAAAGATAGAAAGGTGATCCTTTCTTTGCAGTGCTCCTAGCAAATAAGCATTAATCTAGTTTGAAGAGCTTGTTATTTAAGTCAAGATCTGCTTTTAGTTCTAGGCACATACATGCAAAATGTTCTTAGCAATGTCTTATGATTCTTGTTGATGTCCACTAAGAGGCCATGAGTGTCCTAAAAATATATTCATTATTCACTAATATTCAGTGAGATTCATCACCTGTCTGCTGCATTGCCTGCACACTGTTCCTTGTGCAGAGCCAAGCTTTGAATTTCCAATTGCTTTTACTAAACACAGGTCACGGTATTAATTTCAGTTTCTTGACTGGCCAAGTCTAGCCTGTAAAAGAACCAGTTTGGGCAAACCCTGATGACTGAGTAAGAAAAATCAAACGAAACCTCGCAATGATCACTTTGCAATACTGACTTGATATTCACTGCTGCGAAGAATAAGCCCTGCTTTGACCACACCACACACAAAAAAAGGCACCAATACAGTAAAAACGAATTTGCTTAAAAATCACAGTAAAGACTAACAGAACGTCGGGTTTGTGTGTAATGACCCAGCTGTCACTATTGCCATAGCTGCAAATTCTGCCTGCCTGCTGGGCTGCAGAATGATGTTGTATCGGAGGGATACCAAGCACCTGATATTGCTGCTAATCGGCATAGCTGGGAGCAGAATGGATACAGCAAAGTGTGGCTCTCCCCCGAGCTGGGTTCCCACTGCTCCCCCAGCAGAGCTGGAAACAAGAAGGAGAAGGAGAGGCAACTTTGGGAAGGCATGTGGGTTGTGAGTGTTTGGGGTCTGCTGAAATCCTGTCAGAGAGCCCTTCCTGTGGGTTCTGTACCCAAAAGCTGTGGGAGCAGCTGGAGCAGGTGTTGGAGGGGGAAGCTGAGTGCCCAGAGCCTCACGCTTCACTGCACCACTCCTCACAGGGCTCATTCTTCAAGAGTATCAGTAGCTGGTGTGTATTTTTACAGGTGTGACACTGCACCTTCAGCGCAACACACCCTGTAGTGTGAAATTAATCTGTGGCTAAGAATTGCAGGATAGACAACTGCAACTTCTTAATCTCTTTTTTTGTCTTTTTTTCATGGTGCTTTCCTTTTGCTGGAACTGCAAGCTTTTGCTAGGGTGTGGCAGAAGCTAATTTGCTAAACCAGTAACCTTAAGTTTCAAAAAATCTTAAAATAACTCTAAAACATTTATAAACTTTAAAAGAATGGGGAGAGGAGAAGCCTGAGGAGAGTAAACAAAACTACCTGATTTGATAGTCATGATGAAAACACCACATAAATAATTACCACACAGCTTGGGCAGCTGTCCCCCCAAGACAGACTTGCTGTTCTAAAGAGAATAAAATCTACTTTTTTTTTTGTTCTTTTAAAGAATATGCTTCTGTAACACCTACAACACTAGAGCAGAGCTACCCTTAGTGTTGGGGTGCCAGGTGTCCACTGCTTTTGACCCTTCCTAGATAAGAAAAAAAAAAAGTTAAAACAAAGGTATTTTTTTTTCTTGGAAAGTAACTTTAAAACTGAGTATGTCGAATATCTGCTTACAGGAAACTTTAAATTCCCACTGGCATATGTGTGAGCCCTAAGTGCTCACTTGTCCATCCAGTTAGTGGGAGGAGAAAAAAAAGTGAAAGAAAGTGTGCTACTTCAATTTCTTCAATTGAATTTAACAACCCAGTTCAGTACTACAATATTTGTAATCAGTAAAAACAATAAGTATTTTTTATTGAACACTTCTGAATAATTAATAAATTTAGGAAATTTGTAATCTGTTTTGCTGAGAAGAAAAGCAGGCTAAATTAATTGAATAAATTATTCATTGTAAATTATGGGCTCAAGTCTACTCCTGTGCCCTTGTATATATACATTAATTTTCTGGCATCTCTGCTGAGCTTGCTAACAAGGATACCAATTAGTAACAATGGCACTGGTGATTTTATTTTAGCTTTACTTGTCTCTGCATTTCCTGGTTTTGTTTGGTACCAAAAGCAGGTCTTACTATAAGCACACAGATTTTTCTATCTCAAACGAAATAAGAAAATACTCCCATCTAAAAACAAAATAGCAAATGGACAACTTGTCTGAGCTTTAAAGCTTGATCCTTCAGTAAGAAGTCTGAATCCATTTCAGCAATTGCCCAGTCTTTGGTATAAGAATGGGAAATAAGCCTTCCAGTGCTCACAGTTGTTGCTTATCTCTAGTTAAGAAACAGAAAATAGACAACTAACTCCAGCAACAGAGACACCTTAAACTTAAGGTATGTAAAATAAATCTTATTTTATGGCAAATACTTATACTTGTGTAGTTATTTGGAAAAATGCGTGTTACACATCTTAATTGCGTAAACAAGGCAAAGTCAGTCAAAGAAAACTCCATCTGGAGATTCACTGGGTGTGGGACTCAGGGACAGAAAGTACAATACAAAGATTCAGCCAAGCCCATAGGGGGATTTTTAATTAAAATCAAGTAACTCAAAAGTTTGAGGCAACACTGAAGTACAGAATTCTAGGGTGGAATAATTTGATTAGGTTTTATATGCCTACAATATAGGTCTCTGTCAGAGACATCTCACTGCATTTACAGCACAGCTTTTAATGCAGCTCCTCCTAATTCAGGTGCCTGCATAGGTTGAGTAGAGCTCATAGCCAGCCTCTTTCTCTCCATGGATTGCACAGTGAAGCAGGGTGGTCACTAGCTAGGTGAAGTCAACCACAATGTAGATGTCTGGCTGACCACAGACACTTCTGCCCCAGGGTGAAATTGGAGATGGATGAGGAACTGCTAGGTTAACACCTGTGAACAGATGCTGAACATGAATTGGCCATTCTTGGAAAACAGTGTCTCTTGTTTTAGGAAAACAATGATGAAACATACAAAAAATGAGCAGGACAGCTGAAGCCTCAGTAGCCGCTGCCTTCCTCTAAACCTAACATTTATTAAAAACAACCAAACTGAGATATTTTCTTACACTAGGACTGTGGACTTATTTCTTGCCATGTGATGCAAGGCTTTGAGACTTGACTCCATCTAAAAATTACAGATGACCCAGGTAGTGCACAGATCTAAATATATCTCTGCCCTTGCTATTTTTCACAAACTCTTGCTTCCTGTCTGTATTTCCCTTTGCAGTCATCTGGAATAGTATCTCTGGAAAACTCAGAATTTCTGAAGAACAATGAATTTTTTGTTAAAGGTTAAAGTAGCAACAAAGTAGCACTATAAAACAAGAACTAAACTTCCTCATTAATGAAACTCTTGATTGTCAAAACTAAAAGCTATTCTGGGATATGGTGTTATTTGGCTCCTATTTCTCTGACTTTCCTCAAGGTCATGAAATTCCTCACTGACTATCTCTTTAGAGAGAAAGGGGAACTTGGAGATGTGGTAGCAGTGCACATTCTGTTCACTCTCAGGAAGAAGTAAGCATGAAGGTTCACCTGAATCTGAGAAATCACCAGGTGACATTGGTTTTGAGAGAAAATCCTAATGTCACACTGTTAAATAGGGCTGAGAACTTGGGGGTGTGACCATCTGGGCTCAATATCATCCAGGGATTTTCTATCAATCCATACTGTCTATCAAGCCACTTCTGGGATTAATTGCTATATGTTTCTGCTTAGCCCTGGGGAATCACACTGGCAGAGAGTTGTAGCAAGGGGAATGGAATGGAAAATTATCTTGAAGTTCTTTTCTATCAAATGCTTTGCATGCATGGACACACTCATTAGAGGTGTTGACCAGGGGATGGGTGTGTGCATAAAAGGGCATCCCAAAGACCTACAGAGACAGAAGGAGATTGCTTTATTTTCTGTATTGCATAACCTGTGATTTCCTGGATCATTATTCTGCTTGGTTTCTGTGGCTGTGTAAAAATTAAAGGGAACCAGTATGCCTCAGTAAAAATGGAATGCCTGGTTGTCTTTTTTTCCTGCTTACAGAGTCTCTTATTTCCTTGTTAGATGTCCCCAATGACAATAGAGCTGACATTGTCACAGTTTACATCACATAGACAAGCTGTTATGAGCCAGAAGAAAGCTGATTTGTTTCTACATTTGTGTTGATTTTCAGTATAATTAATCCCTGTGGTATAAATGGCATGGGACTGGATTTTGTTCCTTCTTTTTAAATTTAGCACCTACTCTTGCTGAAAAATCATAGTCTTATTTTAGTTTCCTTTAATTTGGCAGTCCAATAAATAGTGAAGATGGTGTTCTTCATACAGCATGGTTCATCATTCATCTCTATAAATCTTGTTCCAAAGAATAGTAAACATCACAGTTTTTACTGTATGAGAAGTAATAAATATTACAAATTCAGAGGATTATCATTCTGCAGACTATCTGGAGCAAAATAAACAATTTCAAATTCACTTTATCCACTTGTAATTCTTCATTCAGGCTTTTCAATCTTACTCATCTCTTCACCCAGCTATTTCTCATATACTAAACTTACTGGCAAATAACTAACAGGAACTAAAGAAGAAATATTTATACATTTCATTGATTATAATTACAAGACAGGGAGAAAGCAGGTAATTAAATGACATTGAGATCTGTAAAAGACTTTAAAGACAATGAAGAGGGACAATGCTTACAAATTGATGAATAAGTGGAACCCTACGTTTACAAGATTTTCCCATTTTTGTAATCACAAAGCAATAGTTCTTTTTTCTACTGAAATATGAAATTTGCAGAACCCTAATTCTAGCAGACTTGGTGAGAAATTGCTTTTTGTGGAAATATAAAACATTAATTTAATCATAGACTCATTCAGGTTGGAAAAGGCCTCCAAGATCAGAGTCAAACCTTTAACCAAACACCACGTCAACAAACCCATGGCAGTATGTGTCACATCCACTCATTTTTGAATACTTCCAGGGATGAAGACTCCACCACTTCCCTGGGCAGCCTGTCCCAATGCTTGACAACCCTTTCAGTGAAAAATTCTTCCTGATGTCCAACCTGAACTGCCCCCTGCACAGCTTGAACCTATCTCTTTGATTATCCTAGAGGGTTCCTTCCAGCTCAGGGTATTCAGTTTCTGGGGAGACTGCTGAGTGTTGGATCAGTTCAATGCCATGTTTGGTGCATGTGGCTCAGGGAAAACAAGTAATCCAGTGTGAACTGAGAGGTTAAAGGCATCCACCATTGGGAACCTGGATTAAATGTGCTCTGTTATACCAAGGAAGGACAAATTGAACTAGACTCTGCAGGAGATATTCAGTAGCTGTGGGAAAAGCAAAGCATTTTAATTCTCCTGCCTAAGTACATTTGGAAGCTTAAAATGGGTTTCCATAACCTGGCCAAGACATCTGAAAACACATACAAGTTTTCTAGCACTGTCCATTCAGAATCAGAAGTTCCTGACCTTTGAGTCTACAAAATTGCCACATTTCCCTTGCTGCTGAGTTTTAATTGGTCTTCCCCATTTGTGACACTTATGCAGAGATATTATCCTTTGTCAGCCTGTTGCATTTAAGGGCTCTCTCTTGAAAATAATTTGTGTGATTTTGTACCCTTCCACCAAAGCACTGGAAAACAAGAAGCAGAATTTGTAAAACATGACATGATACTGCTGGCAACTGCACAGAACACTAGTCCTACAATCCCCTTCCCAGTGACCTCATTCAGCAAGACTGCTGCCCAGGTAGCTGCTGTGACTCTATTGCAACCATTCTGCTTTGAATTCTGCATGTATTGAAAACCTGACTCATGGCAGGTTGCATTGCTGCTCCTGGTGTCCACACTCACTGTATGAATGCCTACTAAAAGAAGGCAGTACATCAGATTCCCACAGCAGAAGTTTCACTGCAGTTACCAAAACATGGCAAGTCCTGCTATAGGGAACAAGTACACCCAGCCACGTTACCACCGCATTGTCATACATGGCAGGCATGTCATACATGTCTGAAAATAACCCTAGCCAAGATATGCTTATAACAAATGATGTTCTGCGTGGCTTCAGTCAATGGCAGGAAGAAAAGAATATTTGTTTCAGCAGAATTAACATAAAGACAAAAAAAGCTACCCTGACAATATAAACATGATGTTTAATTTAGTTTAGTTTATTTAGGCCTTGCTAGCCTATCTTAAAAAGGCATCATTTTCTAAACAAAATTGTCTGCATTCCATTACTTTCCTCAGCTTCTAGCACTTTCTGATCACAGTATGAAAGTGTCTATTGCTTTGGTCAGGACAAAAAGAACTACCAGAAAATAACATCAATACCACCACTTGTTTAGTTGTGACTGCTCCCATCAAAGTTTCTTCAAACAGGCATCTGTTGGAGGAAGTTCAGGAGGTGTACAGTGCCAAATACACTGCTGACACTATCACGACCTTACTACTACTTTCTGAGATATAACCCTGCAGCTTTGATTCAACTGCCACTTTTTGGTGTGTTTGTTTTGTTTGGTGTTTTTGTGTTGTTTTTGTTTTTTTGTTTTTTTGTTTTTTCCCAAAGAAATTGTAAAGCTCTTTCTCTCTTTCGGGGAAAAAAATTCCAGGTAACCAGATGTATAGGCAGCCTAGACCAAACACTAGACATGGTTGAGAAGCTTTACATAACACTTCAACAGCCACACTCGCTGGTCCCATTCTTGTCCATCTCAAAATCAATATAAGAATGCTGAAAAGAAGAAATCACAAATATCCTAGCAAAAAAATTAGTATAAAACAACAGGCCAAGAAAGACATTCTAGTTTGCACTGCTAAGGTACACCAGTGGTTCTCCTGAGAAGATTGACCTGTTCCCAAACATTGTGTTGGAAAGTGTGACCATTTCCATTAACATATTCAGATTAATGAGAGACAAAAGAAAAGATTTTTCCAGTCAAGGAAGGACACAGCACTGATTATTAGAATTTGTCAGTTTCTGGTTGCTACATTTTTAATTGACTACTTGCACTAGGACATGAAGTAAATACTTCCACAAAAAGTATAAGTGGAAGTGTATATGACAGCTTGCTATTCAAAAATTCTGGGTGTACAGAGGGATTTTTTCCCTTTTTAGAAAGACACATTAGAAAACTTTCTGAGGCCACAGAACAGGACATTTTTTTTTCCTACAACCATATTATGGCTCTAACTGCACTACCTGAATAACTGTTCTAGTTTCTGCTATTCATAAACTTCATTGTTCATTGCATTACTTTAGCACAAGTTGCCTTGACAAATGCAGAGTGGGAATTATTCTGAGAAGGTGTTAGCAGAACCATCCGAGTGTGGAAAATATATTAAATAAAATCTTTATTGAAATAAATATACAAGATAAAAAGCTACAATAGTGCCTACCTCACTGACAGGTTAAAAGCTCAGTGTTTAAAGGCAGAAAAACAAGAGTGGGCGAGAACAGCTGATGGGTTGCAAGATGCCATGCTTGAACCTTTCTGTGCCCTGGACTCTCATAACTCCTGTTTCCAGGTTGTACAAAGTGATGCATTGCCTTCTGAAGAAGTGATTACTTTTCATTTAGAACACTGGCAGCCTAGGAACTCAAGCCTCTTATCTTGGGCATATAATATTTTGAGTCCTACAGCCTGCCAGGTTTACAGGTCTTAGCTCTACCATCAAGCCATACCCTGAATTTACTCTGCTTAATTTTGGTCCCCAGCATTCCTGAAGCACCCTACATCACTGTTTGTAAATGGGTGCAAGCATTTGTCTCCACAGTGTTGGCACTGGAGAAAAAACCTCTAACTTGTTTTGTGTGCAGCTTTTGTGCCAATTTGTATCTTGACCTCCCCCTAAGAAACATAGGGAAGGAGGTTGATCTAAACACCAAGAAGGAAATGTTCTAGAAATAAGCCTGAGAGTATTTCCTGAGATGTGTAAGGTTTGCTGATGTTTTCACTCAATTCTGGCAAGAATTGACCTAAGTACAACCTATGCTGTAAAAGGGATATGTAATAACACTAACTTTTTAGTTCTTTTTCTTTCCTTTTTTTTTTTCTTTTTAGGCAAGACAATTAATATTGTCATTCATAGCACTCAAAGGGCTCTGTAAGAGACTCAAGTTCAACGTCTTTATCTAGTGAATTGTTGTGTACAGGCAGAGCTCTAAAAAGAAATCTAAATACTCACCTCAAAACAGGCAGTACACGTGAAAGCTGTAATGATGCAAGAATAATGCAGAATAAGAATTTGAATCTTCTTTCCTGACACTGCAGAACCCAACTTCAAATGAATATTTTCTTTTAAGGTATCCAAAATTCTTATGGGTGGACGAAGCAATTTCTTGTCCAGACTAGGTAAAATCTGACACAGATCTCAGGCTTAGAACACCCACTTGCAGGAGAACAAAAAGGAACTGGAAGGCTCCTACCATCAATGACTTAGCATTGCCCTCTGCAGATGTGCAGGTCAATATGGTTCAATATCACAGTCTCTAATGGATTCTGTTGTTTCAAACCAAGAGCTGTAAAGACATTTGTTATTTGGCTGAGAGTCTCGGTATCTAATTCTCCCAAAAATGGCAAATGGCAAAATTTACAGGTCTACATGAAACATCTTGAAGATATCCAAATATGACCCAAATTTGGTGAGAAAGAAACATAACTTGGTGCAAATATACCAGGAGCAAAGGTATTAAAAAAAGAAACACACAAGAAACCAAAAAAGCCCAAGTCCAAGCAAATTAAAAGATTAGGCATGGGGAGAAAATACCAGGCCTTACACTCATAGAGATGGCATTGGTTCTGTAAAATTAATTAATTATTTGAACAGAGGAAAATTGAATATTAAGGCATACAGACAGACTGTGAGGGGACTAAAACGGAGAGAGTGAGCTGGATATTTCACCATTTAACTTCTTTCCCAATAATAACAGCAGAAGAAATGCAGGTTTCCAGAGCACCAACCATATTGTTAATTAGCAGTATAATTTATTCTGCCTTTAATGATGGCTTATTCTGCTCTGGCTGACAGGACAAGAAAACAGGAAGGGTATTTGGAAACCTTATGAATAATAACCACAGTTTTAGGGCATTTGTACTTGAAAAATGTACAACTGCTGATGGATTAAAACACACACACACAACTTCTATAAACATTTGAAGAATAATAGATGGAAGCAAAATAGGTAATAAAAGAGTGAAAGATTTTGTTTATAGACTTGACTGGTTGCCTAGGGTGTAATTATAGGATCTGCTTCCAATTCATCCTGTGTAGAATAATTGGTGTGTACAGGAGAGAGATTTTCTCATAATAAAGATCTCCTCATGATGGAGCAGAATTATATCGGTGTGAATACACTAGAATGACAGCATAATTTAACAGCAGTGATACTGGAGGGTGGACGTTATTAACTTAATCATTTCTGAATGTTCTACTCATAGGCACATCTTACTTTCACACAGAAGGAGCACAAGGTAAAAGGAGTGGCAGTCTTATAGATCAGAAGCTTTAAGGGAGTTAATTAGATTGCACTAATCTGTCAGCTGTACTGCTGCCAAGCTGTTCTAGGTGCTGCAGAAAGAAATGTGTCCAGCAAAACTGTTCATGTTTGTTTGGAGAACAACCTTAAATTTGGAGAATGCCCTTACTTGCTCTCCCTGCAGAGCTGAGCCAGCCAAGGCAGCTGAGAATAACAGAGAGTGCAAACACCCCTCATGTTCTTCTGCTCCACCACCTTGGGTGTGTGTGTCCCCTGCCAAGCCCAGGGCTTCTCTTTCTAGTACCACCAGCTATCATGTCCAGGGAGCTATTCTTCTCCTCTCTAGCACACTTCAAGTTCCTGTGGCAGATGAGCTGTGAGGAGCTAGGCCAGGCTACAGAAGAGGCACCAAAGTTGATTACAGGCCTTGAGTAAAAGGATCTTCATCCATGGCCCTAAAGTATTTTTCAAAATTCCCTCTGTGGTTCTGAAAGGTTGTGTTCAATCCACTTGCTTCTGTCAGCATTGACCTGGTGTTTATGGAGCATCCTCCATTAATTTGTTATTCCAAACAGAATTAGAGCAGTACTGATATGCTCTGAGTTAGTAGTAACTCCGCATTTACCATTATATGTTTTGTTTAGAATGTTCTCATGGACAGGCTTTGTGAAAAGATATCCCCACTGACCCCACCCACTCTCCTACAAATCTGTTGGGTACTGAGGCCCTGGTGATGGTTCTTCCAGCTAAGGAGAGCAGCAGATCAGATTTCCAGTACTGCCATCACTACTAGGTGTTTTCTTTTTTTCCTGGAAGCAGTGAGTAAGGCTAATGAAAATTGAATCGGACTGTTAGATCTGGGCAGTCCAACAGTGAACAGAACCCTAGACTAGGAGTTACTGTACTGTACTGGGTTGTACTGGGTAGCCCTCTTAGATTTTGTCTTCCTGCTGTATGATAGAGTCAGTTTTGCCTCTCTTTCTTAGGTCTTGCAGACCAAAGAAATAGACACCATCATTATTATATTCACTGAAAAGTTAGCAGACACAAGGACTAAAAGAAATCCAAAAGTTAACTGTTCTGCAGTGTGCAATAAATAGTACTACTGTTACAACTACTGACAATTAGTTGCTGAGGTGAGAGTTACAAATACTTACTTCAGGGTGATATTCTATCATCTATACCTATGAACAGTGGAAACAAATAACAGGATATCACTGAGGAAAAGCCATTTAAAAATATAAGCTATACAGAAAAAATATGATGAATTATTTATGTGACATGCTAAAGACATAAAAATGCTCAGACATAATTTATTTATTTTTGTTAAATATCTGTTAATTTCATTTTAGAGGTCTTCATCCCCTACTTCCAGTCCTGGGTTGACAAATCCTCCAATGGTTGGCACAGATCAAAGCTATAACTTATATTTTAGTTAAGTATTTCAAGATACTTGCTCCAATTTAAATTTATTAAGAATAATTAAAAGTGTATGTCAAAAGCCAGACTACATAAAACACACCACAGCTCAGTCACAAGCCTTGCCAAAAGTAAAATAAAAACATTATCTTCCACCAGTTTTCCAAGGAATAAGAGCCAAGTCTATCTCTGGAGCTACTTCACTGAAGACAATAAGGTGGCACAGGGAATACATTTGGCCAACGCCACCTGGCATATGGCCTTCTAGGGAGCATTCTGATTTATTGACAGTTTGCCATGTTACTGTCTTCAGTCTCTCAAGTGCATCATTTCTATGCTGTAGGATACCTTTCTCCACTGTGCTGTCCCACTCACACCAGCAGAAAACCAGTAAGGCATGATGGACCACAAAGCCCTGCAGAAGGTAAAGCAAGTAAGATTTTAGTCAGGCGATCTTCTCTTTTCCCTGCATCCCACTGGTTTTATTTCCTTGTTTGAAAAAAAAAAAATATATTGACATGAGTGGTAGCTTCAGGCAAACTCTTGGCTCTGGTCTATAAGAAGGTCAGGTATGTGGGATGACATGTCACTTTGCAGCCCAGTCCTTGCTGCAGAAATGCCAGAATTGCTCATGGTACAGCTCCCGAGCCACAGTAGCTTACATATTAAGACAACACAAAATCAAAAATCATTCAGTGCACTGACAAGTGACAGGGATAGCTGACACAGCACACAGTGCAACAAAGGAGATTCCCAAGGCAACACTTCCTTATTTTAGAAGAGTGTTTGCAGCCTTGCTAACCTTAATCATCACTTAACCTTAAACACTCCTCCCTGAAGGGAAACACCCAGATCATTTCCTTCCCATGTCTTTTACCATAGATACTGCATTGTGGTCAGCTGGAGGGGCTGCATGCCACCACATGGCTTTCAGGAATGGCCACAAACAAGAATGCTCCACCTCATGCTCACACACAGAGTGGCTGTAGGCAGCCAAGCCACAAAAGCTTTTGTAGCCATGAGCAGCAGGCAAGCCCAGTCTCAAGGAGAGTCTCAGTCCAAATCACAACATACTTTTGGCTACCCACCAAAAGTCATCTGAAGCTTACTCTCTGTTTAGAAACAGGTGAATGAGGGAAGTATTTTATAAACTCAGGTCAACAAAATGGGTTAGAAATAGGTTTGCAGATAGCCTAATGTGGATTTTACCTGGCTGATGCTTAAGCATATTATAACATAACTTTCCACAAGAAACAAATTCCTTATTTAAAGATTTTCCTTTTCACTGTAGACTGTATTTCTGAAGTAGATAAAAGTCCATAACACATGAGTAAACTCTTAGTTACGTGAAAACTGTTTTTAGCTTTCTTTGAGTCACATGAATGTGGGTGAGAGAGAAAAGGACTTACCTTCTTAAAAGCCTCACCAAGAAATATTCTTGATTCAAAAGCCTACATATTAGCCTTTCATGAGAAGGAGAATATCAAGTTCAGTCTAATGAAAAGTAGGTAGACATCTAAAAATTAAAGATGAAGTAAGTTAAAACTGGAAAAATCACACATTAAACTATTTTTGTATAGGTTATTCTCTTCCTTGCCTCAGTATCTTCTGTAGTTGATCTTGGAGTAATCTGCAACATTGCCAAACAACTTTGTCAATGGTGTTTACAGTCAAGGTTCCCAAAGATTGCCTCTGAAAAACTGTGTATAGGGATGTTGTCATTAAGACCCGTGCTCACCTCTAATACCAGAAATAAACACCACCTCTAATACCAGAAATAAACTGGAAAGAGTTATGGATAAAAAATGAGAAACGTAGAGCAACGCATAAATACAACAGGAAATGCAAAAAGAGATAGCATCTGATTCTTCACTGCTTCATAGTCTATATAGTCATTTAGATCTATGCAACAAGATCTGAAAATCCAGCTGTGCTCTTTCAATTACGCTGTCATCGATAATAAAAAATCTACATTCAGGATTTATCTTGTAGTTTTGTTGCCAATACATGAAGCAGCAATGTACAGTTTGTTTTGCCCTTCTATCAAGCACTCATAATATGCAAAATCTGAAGCACGGGCTCAAAGAAGAAATATTTTTCAAATAAAAAACATCTTTTAAAACACCTTTTTGAGCTGAAAGTTGGTTTTTTTGCCTTTTTTTGTGTTTCAATTGTTTAGATAAGCAAAAAGGACAACAGGCTATAACAATCATTGTAAGTACTACTGGTAAAGAAAGTCCATGAATATTGCTGTGCATACAAAAACAACCATGGTGGTGGGAGTCATGGTTACTGCTCATGAAAGATTTTGATTAACTGTGAGGCACATTTCCCAGATACATATTATCAGAGTTCTGCAGAAGAAATGCACAAACATCATGGCTCAAACAAAGGGCTAACAGGAATGCACCAGAAGTTGGGATTGCGGAAAAGACAACTGCCAGTAGATATGCCAAGGTACAGAGTGATTTGGGAAAGAAATGAACCTGTAGCATGATCCAGATTAAATGGGTTAAATATAACAGAAGCTGCCTAGAAAAAGAATATCTACTGGAAGCTAGAGAAAGAGAAGTTATTTGCACAGCCAGCTGAATAGGTTAAGCAAATACCAGTTGTGTCAAGTGCCATCGAGTTAAGACCCAAGAGAGGATGGCAGGGTTAACTTCTGCTAAAGGGCAGGAGGATGGGGGCTGGGGCAGGTAACCTCGGTGGACATGAGTCAGCTACCTTGACCTACCATTGTGTATCTCTGTGACCCAGAATCATAGGTTTCAACTGCAGTATGAGCATTGTAGGAAGGTGCAAACTCAGTGATAACCAGGGAGGGTTGCTCATATTCATCCCCAGCCCCTCTGTCAGGCCACTCCAGGGCATGTCCTACTCTTCAAATCACATGTTGAGGAAGAAAGTGTGGCCTCACTGTGATGTAAACATGACTCCTGTAAACAAGACTCCTGCGCAACCTTGCAGTTTCTCTCCAGCTTTGGTTTGAGGGAGCAATATCCTCTAGACATAAATACCTTCCTCTCTCCACAGTTGAAGGAATTGCTTTAATAATATACTAACTTCACTTGGATATGAAAATTCTTGTAACATTTTGTGACCATGGTTAGTCATTAAATACCATGTCAGACACATCTCACTTCAGTGAAGTGCTTTTTGCCCCTCTAATTTCCCCTGCAGTTGTAGGAATATATGGCAAATTTTGTGTTTCACCTGCATGTTCCCAGTATGCAGTTGTCATGCTTTATGTTAATATTCTTTCACTGGTGAGTAGAATGACATGTAAGAGTCAGTTATTATTAATGAAAACTGGTATTATGCGTCCCTTATCAAAGAGAGTCACAGTTAATCACCTAATGATCATAAAGGCTGAAGAGAGATTTACACAGAGAGATGCAATAGACTTACAAAGAATTGAACAGAAAGGGAAAAGCAGAAATAATCAAAGCTATATTTGTTTTGAAGGGAGAACCATTTCAATCACATTGATTGAACAGTGGATTTCAAGAGAATTATTTCAGTCATGATAGTCAGCCTGATTGAATAGTTTTGCAATATTCCACTTAGCTTACAAAGTTTGAAGTTATAAGAGCATCCAGAAATTTTCAATTTATGAAGTTGTTTGGAAGACCACATACTAGTTGAAATGTTAAATATAAATACATTATAAACCAATGAATGGAAATAAACATTTAAATCCATTTAATAGCTCTTTTTTGAGCACTATAAATATCCTGTGGTTCTCAGTTGGGGGTTTGTAAAACAGCTGATCCACAATTTACTGAATTTTACCTTCAATTTATCATAAGGAAATTTCACTGCTTGCAAGAGACAGAAATTCATTTGAAGTGTCCTTTAAAAATAAACCAGTCTGACAGTCAAAGTTAACAGGGTGGGAACCTTACAAACAAATAAAGGAGTTTATTGGAATTACAGATTCTGTGTTTTTCAAGATAAAGTACAAGACTATCTCTGCTTACGATAACACTGGATTTTTAAAAAGAATATTAAGAAAATTGAGATGATGCCTTTAAAAATATCAGGGCTTTATCAGTTCTTGTCTTCTATGAAAATTCAGGAAGTTGCCAGGGTACTGCACATAAGGGATATGCTAACCCCTGCTTTTTCTCTTGTGTTATTTCTGAGATACTTCAGAAAGGCAGCTTCCTCAGGATCGCTGAATGACTAGAGAACAGCAAAGTAGTACAGAAAGTTCTGGATGATTTTGGCATTACAGATCATGCAGGCAAGGCAGAATGATCCCTGGGTAGTTTATGTTTTTAGATTTAGAAATGCAACTTCTAGGCAAGTTTTCAAAATATAAGTAGTAAGTAAAATAAACATCTTAAAAGAACATAAGGCTTGGTACTCTTCTAGAAAACTATTAATTGAAGGGGAAAAAAGACCCATGATATTCTTTCTTAATGAGCTCATCCTCATATCCTGGACTGGTTTTGGAACTGGCTCCTCAGACTCTTATGCCACAGGTTCCCATTCCTGTTGGGCTTCTTACAGACACTTCAGGTTGCTTGTATGACAATACTCTGCCTGAATCCTCAGTGCTGCAGGAACAGGCGCAACTTCCTACTCTTCCTCCTCCCCAAATTGTGACATCCTTAAAAGCACGGGATACTCAGCATTGCATTATGAGTGATACATTCCTGTGAGAGTAAAATGTTTCCCTCTGCATCCCTGCTGTTTGTTCCTTAAGTCTTTAAATCTCTCTGTTTAGTGGGGCCTGCACTGTAGTACTGTAAGGCAGAACCAAGCCTCTGGCTGAATCATGAAGTCCAAAATAATGGAAATTGAAGATTTGGTGTGCTGTGTTCCCACCTCACCCACACTGCTGGGTTGTTGCATCACCCAGGGCAAGCTCAGCTCTCTGCATGTATGAAATGATGCAGACAATAATACGTATCTATCTCACAGGGGTGCTGCACAGGCTGATTAATGAGCACTAATAAAGCATTTTGGGAAGCTTGGATGTAGCCTGCTCTCTAAAACAAATTTGGGGGATGTTTTATTTTGCTTTCCAGACTATTTCAGTTTCATTTCACTTCACTATTACATGGCACCATACCCAAAATATGAGCACTGAGACAGGGAAGAGTCAGTTTAGCAGCCCCTTGTATAAAATCCATTATGACACATAGCTTCTCTTTGCTCAACCAGTAGGAGTATATTTTATAACTTCATCACACACTCATTCTTTTGTTGCTGTTGCTTGGTATGTTTTTTTAATATTGAGAATTTATGAAGGTAAAAAAAAAAAAGACTTATCAACTAATAAATCTTACAGGCAAGAAAACACTTTTAGAGACCTAGGCAAAATACACTGGTACAGATAAGAAAACTTAGGTATATCTACAAAGATGTCATTAAAAGAAAATACAAAGGAAAGCCTTAAGAAATTTCAATCTCAGTCCCTCTCAGAGATTATCCTACTGCACAATCATTACAAGTCCCTCATGCACAGGTAAGAAAGGAGACCTTTAAGTAAGACACATTTTCTATGAACTCTTCACAGATGATCAGTAAAAGTTATTTAGCACAGATATTGCTGTAATTGTGAGCTACTGGGAAAATCAATGTTTAATGGCAGGCTCCCAACTCCACCCTGGCAATGCTCTTGAGTTAACATCACCAGCCTAGAATTTAAAACATGTAGAACAAAATTGGCTAAGTCCTCCAAATTTGTTATCATCATTCAAAATATCTCATGTTGTTTTGATTTCCAAGTCACCCAGAGATAAATAGATCATGATTTATATCCATGTACTTCTAGTCTTTATTATTCACTGCCAGCTTAGGGATGATGATTTTGTGAAGTGATGTGAATACATATAACATTATTCTTTGGGTAGAAAACATATTTTTGTTGTGTTCATACATTATGTGTCACAGTACATGTTTTTTTCAATATGAGGAATTATCCTAAATGTTAAGAATCTCAGACAGCCATTATTAATGAAACACATAATCATAATGCTTCTGCAAAAGGTGAGTACAGAAGCAAACACAGAAAAATAAGTGTAAAGGTGCAAAATCTGCTAAAACATTGCCAGTGTAGCATTCTACTCGTACCAATTCTGCATAAGGATGAAGATGTTTATAACACAAGTGACATAATTAATTCTTTTTTTTTTTAATTTAACCTAAATAGGAGGACACCCTCAATGCTATCTAAGTGAATTTGTTTCACCTCATCATACATGGTCGCACTGTTGTTCTTACCTAAACAATATACATTTATAAGAGATATATACAGAAAATATAATTTTTAACCTTAGTGACATTCCTACATGGCATAGAGGAGTCTTACCAAAAATTCACAGATGTACACACCACACAAAGGGGTAAAATGCAATTTGTAGGCATGACTGGCTGATCTGCACCCATCTGTATATTAAGCCCAGGATAGGAACTCCATCTGCTGAAGATGCTAGCTACAGGGGTTTTGCAATATCAGCTTTCAAGGTAGGGAGGCATCTAGAGTACACCTAAAGGGCAGGCTAAGACACAAAGTTACAAGGGTAGTTGAGTTTCACCCCAGGGCTTTAAGTGGATCAGCCATCCAGCTGCAGAACTGTATGACATATTCCATCTGAATTAACAACACTTAAAACTGGCATAATCAGGGAGAGCACTGAGAGGAAATGTCCTCTGCAAAGCTTCACTTTTTTTGGTGTTCACATTCAGAAAAAATATTTTTATCACAGAGGGACTAGGATCCTGATCTCTCTGCTCCTTTATACCCTTGTGTTACCTGTATAGGAGCATTAATATGTGTGACTTGTCTGTCTGACCTTAATTCTGCTGAATCCCTCTCCTTTTTGCTCCCTGTTCCCAGTGAATTAAAGAGCATGCTGGAAAAATGCTGGTGCTATTGACTAGGATTTATATCTGCTGCCTGGAAAGCTTGTGGCTTTGTCTATTGCAACAAAGGTGGTCTCTGCTGTCACGTGCACACAGAGGTGAAAGGAGAAAAGGAGAAAAGATAGACCTGAAAAAGTGCTTCAGCTATCAAATCAGCAGCTGCAGTACTGAACCTCATGGGCCCCCACTCTACAGAGTGCACCACGATGTTTTTACAACCTAGGACTTGAGTACCTTCCAACGCACTACAGCACAAAGTGACTTATGTCTGCCGGGTGCTTTGCATTTTCTCTCTCACACCCACGCCCTCACACACATGCATAGACTGTGTGACTTCAGAAAAAACCAAACTTCTCAAGGCAGGATGTCTAAAAGCTGAGCAAAAAAGAACTTGGGCACATCTTGATTGGTGACCAGATTTTATGGATTAATGAAGCAGCCACTGAAACTGTATAGACACAAAACACATTTTGCACACTTTTTTGAGGGGTCTAAGCCATTTCTAAAGGTGAAACAAAACTGCAGACTGTTTCTGCTGCAGGGAAGGTTACACTCCTCAGTAGATAACAGACATTGGTATGAAATACAGTAAAAAGACATATAAAGAAAATATGCCAGTAATACAATGCTTTGCATGTGGAACCTATTCCCACAATTAATGTCTTATTCCAAAAGGTACTTTTCTGACCTTTGGGGAATGTTCAAGAACTAAGATGAATTTCAGCAGGCACATTTTTTTTACAATCAGGATGTCACAGAAATATCTGGGTAAATTAGGGCAACAATTTAGTTAGGAAATTGCTAGCTGCTGACATCTTTCCTTATGGAACTATTTGTATGGATAGGTATAACTTTCTTGTCCATATTTGGAGTAACAGATTAACCAATGATGCACTTTCAAAAATTCATCTAACCTTGACAAAATGTCTCCTCTAATCAATAAGCTGCTCACAATCATTAAAGCTCTGGAATAAAACACATGTTTTTGAACAGTGGTTTTCTTTTGCCACAACTAGACCTTAGTGGAATAGGTTCACTCAAAGTTCTTCAAATGTTTTAGGGTGCCCACATTCAGTAGGATTCAAAAGAAAGGAAAAAAAATATTTTCAAAGCAGTGAAAAGAAAAAAAACCACTTCTGATATTTTAGCTGCTCTTACACACTGAGCAGTGTTTTACCAGCTGCCAGGATGAAAGCTTAGCACAAGTTCCTAAAGGGTCAAACGGCTACATAGTGTGGCTGCTGATTACACGTTCTCCAGACAGCCTCCAAATGGAAACCTTATTAAAACAGGATTATGTTGAGGCTGCGTTCCCTGGGTCTCCCCAGGGCTGATTTTATGCAGTAAAAGCTATAGTTCATGGCAGGAGTAAACCACAGACTGAGGTACACACCATGTAGCCTTTACCCTGACCTTTAATCAGAAAAATTCCAGCTGGAATATTTAGTTTGGAAATATGAGTGCTTATTACCAGATACCCACTGATATTTTGTACTGTTTGCTTTCTTTCTGCAGTTGACTTGTCTAAGTTGGACTCATGCTGCCCAACAAGCATACCCATCCCAATGGCTGAAGCAGCAGGACTGTGAGGATTGGCACTGCTCACAGCAGTGGCCCCACTGATGTCAGGGGCCTTGCAGGGCCTGCAGGTAGCATAAGCAGCCATGTCACAGATAAGCAAGTGAAGAGACCCCAGAAAGCTCTGTCCTGACTGAAATACACTGAACCTGTCAATAAATAGGCTTTCACTTCTGATGTCCACAAGTGTCTCCAGTAAATGAAACGTCTCCTTGCTTTTAGGTTAAAACTGAATCCTTGGCAATGGGGGAATTTTACAAAGTTTCTAGTTTCTCAGAGAAACCCGTTAATTTAAAACACAGACCTTGCAAGGAAAAAACCAACCCCACACAACTGGAATTCCCCTACTTCTAGTACACCCAGGCATATTGTAGGGAACAACAAGATTTTACAAAATTTTTCCTTTCCTTCTGTCCCAAATGAAACAAAAAGTTGAGGGAAAGAGAGTAGAAGAGAAAAAACCCCCATATTCCGCCCGGCCCCCCCCCCCCCCCCCCCCCCCCCCAAATTCAGGAAGAGTTCTTTATTTGGGAGGGAGAAGAAAAAAAGACAATGACAAATCCTATGAAATTAGAGGACACTATTATCTTACTTGAGATGGTGGATAGGACTGTGATGGTGCTTCTGTCTTCTACTATTAAAGAGTGTTTTGAGAAGCTGCTTCTACATACTGCTGAGGAAGGACCCCTATTTCCCACAGAACTCCAAAGTTTCTTTAAATATCTTCTATTTGAATCCAAGTTCTGGCAAGGCTCAAATGCACTTATCTTTCAGAATCTGATAGGAATATATCCTGAAATTCACAAAACCACATAATCTCTATATGTCTGGAAAAGATCATGTATATTTTCTTTTCCTGCAGAAATATGCCATATGTTTAATTCTTCTCAAGTCTCTTTTTGAATATTTCAACAGATAAAGTTTTACTACATCCTTTGGGACATAGTTAGACTCATAAATGTCAATGTCAGGAAGTTTTTTGAAGACATACCATCTGAACTTTCACTTGAGTTGACTCCATGCCTCCCTCTACTATGCCAAGAAATTCTTTAAATCATGGATACACTCTTCATTGTTTGTTTGCTCTCCATCTTCAAGTCTGCCATTGCCAAAGCAAATTGCAGCTACTCACCCCAACTTTACATAATAGACTAATCCCTCCAGTCCCCTTAATCTTCTCAATGATTTATTTTTAAAGTTTTTTGTTAGTAGTGTGCAGGGAGGTTATATGTCCTTCAGCTGTTGTCTTTTTGAACAGAACACCAGTCCCTACAGTTACAGCATAATATTTCAGAGTTTTAACTCTTTTCTAAAAATAAACAAAGCAACATATTTTCCCTTCTGTGTGTTAAATTTAATTGCACTTGCAACTGCTAGTGAGAAGCCAGATTGACAACTTCTTTTTCTTCTTCTTCTTCTTCTTCTTATTATTATTATTATTGTTATTATTATTATCATTATCATCATTATTATTATTTCTACACTGCTCATTTGTAAGCACAAATTATTTCAGTAACTTCTGCACTGTGAAATACAGAACTTCAGAACTTTTTACTGCTGATGTGACTGAGCTCAGACCAAAAGGTTCAAAATGTCATTTCTAATCACTGTAGACTTCTCTGATGTTCCCTATGCTGAGGGGCAAAGCAACCATTACAATTTTCTACCTGCTCTGTGCACTCTGATAGGAACAAACCCTGCTTCCTGACCCATAACAGAAGTCATATCAAAACCACATCCCAAACAGACACATGGATATGTTCACTTTGGAGTTTGATCCTTAAAATGTCCAGTCTGAACTGAACAATTGCTTTGCTCAAAACTCATGGACTTTCTATTTTACATTCCTGAAAAAATGCTAGAAATTCCTTCCCACTATTAACCTATGCACAGCATCATGGTTCCATATGCCCTGCAAGAGTGCAAATACTGCAAAGTTTAGCAAGTTCACTTACAAAATCCAGAATGTCCTTAAATGCATGAAGACACTACAGTAAAGAGGTGATTTGTGTACCTGAGCTTCAATACTTCTAAATGAGCAAACCACAATATCTTTGAACATTTTAAAATATTGTGAGGATTCTGTGATGAAAATGGAAGTACCTGAGTGAACACAATTACACCAGTTAAACATGTAACTTCACAGAAACTTGAAAAGGAAAGGAAGGAAAGAAAGGAAAGAAAGGAAAGTTCAGTCAACTGTTCATTTTACTCAAGAATTGGTCTAGAAGCAAGCTATAGGTATCCATATGTGCATTCCTATTAAAAAAATCCTATTAAAAATAAAAACAGTCACAGCACCAAAAAAGTAATTTCATAATAAAATGCACTTCCCTCTTTGCCAAAGGCAGATGTGACATTTTGAAGATGTTGCTGAGTAGGGTTGGTCTGGGAAGTTAAAAATATCATAAACAACTAGGTATGATGCTGTAAAGAGGGAGAGGAAAAAATGGTCCTTACAGGAACAATAGACACCAAAAGCAGCTGGCCTGAATTTCAGCAGCCCATCCCATCCCATCCCATCCCATCCCATCCCATCCCATCCCATCCCATCCCATCCCATCCCATCCATGTCCAATTAACCTATCCTTGAAACCCCATGTTATACTTCACTATTAATTAGTTACACATCTTCATTATTTGAAATTACCCTGCAAACATCCAGGTTCACACTTACTCAGATAAGTTTTGAAACACAAGTCCAGAAGTACATTTGAAGATCCTCCCCCCATACATCTGCTGTGTTCAACTTTCTGGCACTGATGTAATATTTACCTGGACACAGGAAGGATTTCAGAAGGTAGAAGCCAAATGAGTTCAAACTCCAACAATATACATTTTAATCCTCCTCCAGGCACATTCTTGGATACTTTTTCTTATCAAATCTAAGCATCTTCCTGGAATGTTACTTAATGACCTTAGTATTAGCATCAAGAGATTAATCAGTCAACTGTAAACAACTACAGACTGTCCCCAAGAGTTTAAATTTTATCAGAAAAATTAACTATAATGAACAATAGAAAATTGTTTGGGTTTTATTCTAAAATGCCCAGAATATAAACTTTTTTTAGTGGGGGAAAAACATCGAATCCCAAATGTAGCCTACCATGTTAATTTTGTAACTTCAGCATCTCATTTAGCTTATACCTCTGATAGATTGGTATGTCACTCATTATTTCCTGTCTCCTCATCCAAATACCAAGATAGCTAACTTACTTTAGAAGAGCTTTTATTTATGACTCTCTCCCACCCTGCTTTAATTTCAGGGGGTGGGACCGGTAATGTTTTTTTTAATGAGTTTGTTTTAATGGACTACAGGATATTGTTGTAAGGTCACTGACCACACTGACAGGAGAGAAAAAACTGTGAATCTGTATTATTTTCAGGTCACTGAGTGACTAGGAGAGAATGGGTTGTGACTGGGAAGTGCCAGCTTTCATTATTCTGCATTGGTCTGCATGACCTTTCATTTCCACTGTCCTTTCCTACCTCTGCTGTAACAGCCTCTTCTATTTTCAGCTTTTCTCTGTAGTATCCTTTTCAGCTGTAAACTCCTCATTCCAATGCAGAACACTGTCAGGAGTTGGAAGTAGTTTGTTCAAGGCTGATTGTGTGTCAGGCCTCTCCCCAGTTCGGTTCCCAAGCCCATCTCTCCAGTTGTCATGTATAATTTATCCAGCAGGGCTGTGACAGACTGCAGTTCTAGCCCATGGCAAACATCCATAAGGCTCAGGCTAATCCTGGGTGAACAAAAACAGCTCACACAGTGTAGCAGTCAGAGGCCCTGCAAGGCCTCCCTGGCGGTTATCCGCCTAAGACAAGAAATGCAGAGTCATGATAAGTGGACCAAAGTAGCCCCTCTTCCATCCTCGGACCCTTGTTATCTCTCTGTAAGGCTATAGGTCGTATTCTCCTCAACCCTGGCCATTGGACAATTTCCAACACCCCAGTACCCTACATAAACCCCCATCCCTGCCCAGATCAGTGGAAGAGCTGTCACTGGAACCCTTCGCAGGACCCTGATAATAAAGACACCACTGCGGAACTCTACACAGGCTTCTCCTCTCTCAATCCCTGCGTCTGCCGAGGCACCTTTGCAAGCTCAGAGCTGAAATCACTTAAGAGCTGAACTCACAGAGCTGAAATCACTCGAGTGCTCGCTAAGGTTGCCTGTGGCTGGGAGCTAGCCCGAGGGACCCAGAGAGGTTGTGCCTCATTAGCACAGTGCTATCTGGGACACCCATGGCGGCAGCTGCCCGGGGGGCCAGATGGAACCCCGGGACCCCAGGCCATGATAACACAGTGCTGCTCCAAGTGCTGTATTCACTAACCCGTATAAGTACAACCTATTTTTCAAATAATATGACCGCTATTGTGAAGTTTGTTTTTTAATATAATGGTTGTGCCCACAAGTGCTCTGCCTAAAACAGAGAATGACCTAGCAGCAACAATACAAAACACTTGCATTAGGAGACAGTGATATGCAAGAGATGATGTCCTGCCTCTGGGCTTACAGAAAATGCTCTACTCCTCCAACCTTTTATCCATCACTACAGTTCTGCCGAGTAGCTGCTTTTTCTGTAGTACTGCAGTCTCCAGTCTGCACAAGGTAAGTGTTGCAAAGCATGCAAACTCCAATATCACATGATAAATAACAGAGAAAAACTAGGAAAATTTAGACATGAAAAAAAAGAATAAATGAAAAAAGGATGGCATTTGAAGCAGGATGAAGATCATAGAAAAAGAAATTGGGGAACTGAAAAGGAGGAAAGAAGAATGAATGTTCCTTCAAAATATTCTTGCAAAAATATTTCACTCCTTACTCTTCATTTATTCAAAGTTGTCTTCTTTCATCTCCAGTACCAATGATTCTTCCTGCCCGAACCAGAGTTACATCAAAAGACAATGCAATAATATTCCTATTTCCTAATTCATAGAATTCTGAAACATTATAAAAGCAGAAGATGTTCTGAACCCCAGACATAGATGGCATTTGGGATAGGGAGAAGGGTATGAAAGAAAATATAAGCAATATCAACAAATAATTGAACACAGATCTTTTACCTTCTTTCTTGGAAACACTGGAGAGCATCACAAAAAAATAATGGATAAAGTGCATCACATGTCCAAGTCTCTTTAGTGTTTTTTTTGTTAAAAAAAAATACAAAAAACAACTCCAAAGACACAGATTGAGAGCTTTTGCCTGGAAAAATTAACTCAAGGCTTCTAAACCATTCTGAAGCAAGAGCCAGTTCTCAGGCCCCAGCACTATTTGCAGTTTACTGTCCACCTTATCATCAATCCATTCAAAGATAAAGGCGGCATTGCACTAGGCACCATTTGGCAAGCTCCTAAAAAATCTGAAAACCTGTTCTTACCCTGAAACATGGTAACTGCCCCTACTAACTTGTGTTTTTAGAGAGTAAGAGGGGCATATAGTCTGTATAGGTGAGACACAGCACACTGGAAAATTTGTCTTTTTCTAAGTATGAGATGACATGGAAATTATGAGGACAGCTGAGTGCCAAGTATGAATAGTCTGGTCTGGCATGCACAGGGCTTACAGCAGCAGAAGAAAGATCAACAGGCCCAAGGCTTTTGGGCTATAGGTAAGACAAGGTAATCTTCCAGGGGCCGAGTCGATAGACAATATAAGGGCTCACATCACAAAATTTTATTGTTGCAAATCATTGATTACTTACATACAATGCCATTTACTTTAATTCCACACGTTCATCACCACATCTGTCATTGGTAAATTGGTTCATGTTTTTAAGATGCTCACATATTACATTATAGCTACTCCATTTCACACTAACACCAATTCTACATAATTCATCACTGTCACTTCAGGCAGTGTTCTGTAGCTGACTTGACCTGCAAAAAGAAAGGCAATAAAGATGTACAGAAATGTGGCTCTTTGAAATCTAGTGTGTCAAGCCCTGTGGCAACATGCTTTTAGTTCTGAATTTCTTTAGTGAACTCCAGCTCAAGATGATTCTTCAGTGAAAGAGGAAAAGGAGAGGTTTCTGTCCTAGTTGCCAGTGATTAAAGTCACCAGTCTGCTAGTGACTGTCACACAGATAGAGAGATAATTCCTACATGGTGGGCTCTATGGTTTTGAAGCATATTTTAGAAATTCTGCACAGCTCAGACACATGACCTTCAGCATCCACCAGGCAGACTGTTTAAAAGGAGGCACATTTGCCTGTGCAAACTGAAATTGGACCAGCCTGAACATCAAGTATCCATCTGTACACTTAGGATCTGACAGCCTGCAAAACAATCACATTCTCAAGTGCAACTATTGGGTACTAAAACATGATCATTTCAACCCAGTCACTGCAGCAGATCAGAGTGTTATACAGAAGTTCTTCATTTCTATGATTTTGTATAGTCAGTCAGACTTTGCATGGATCAGTGTAAACCTATGAAAAGAAAACAACAAAAGGAAACTGTATGAAAGAAAATACTATTGTGTTTTGAACAGCAATACCCAGAGTAAAGAGAATTCTCAAGTACGTGAAAGAGATGGTAGAGCACTTGTGCCTATTTCCTTCTTTGCTGTTTTATGAGACTGCTTGTTTCTTCCAGAGGTAAGAGTGTAGCTATTTCAAAGCTCAATGCAGCCACAAAAAGACCTCACCAGAATACATTAAAGATGTTTTTTGGTCTCTTACATGACATTTAATATTGATAGTGAAGCAAAGAGGAACCAGTGATGTAGAAAAAGTGCATATAGAGTCTAACATAAACTCACCCACATTTTAGGCAAACCACGTTAACCAAAACAATGCCTATTGAGGCTTTTAAGTTTAAATTCAAGACAGGAGGCAATATTTTTTTTCTTTCATTTTAACTATCAAGGAAAAGAAAATAAAATCTAAGCTTCTGATTAATCTATCCAACCTATCCCAGCAAGCAAAGAGAATGACTCACAGAGAAAATGAAAATAATTCACTACCGGAAGATACAAAGCAAAGCACCAGTTGAAGTCATGTCCTGCTAAGATATAAACCCTCTCTCCAGGATGTTAGAATTAAAAACTTACAAGTTCAGCCCAGGAAATGAAAAATTGGTCAGGTAAGGCTCAGGTTAGAGGACCCACCCAGAAGGATTTGCTTTTATAGCCTGACATGCAAAAAGGGGAACCAGTGCCTCTTAGAATGTGTCATCTGCCCAGGAACAGCAGTTGGATAATGTTTCCCTGATACAGGAAAATAATGCCTACTGCCTGGAGTTCAACAATGCAGTTGGGCAGAGTTTGGTAATTTTCAAACAAGTTTGGACAACTTAATGATGTGTAACAATAACATGTTTGATTACTCTTGCCTTAACTTCAAAAATTTTCAGTATTTGGTCAGTTAGAGAATCAGGAGTGCAGAAAGAAAAATAGGATTTTCATGGGAAGATAAATATTATCATCCCTCAGTCCTGTCAGATAATCCAAAAATCACTCTTAGTGCCTGGTTCTAACCTTAAAAAGCATCACATTCCCTTGGGTGTTATTCAACACATCATTTCCTCATGCTCAAAAGAGTGAGCAGCTAATTTAGTTCCCATCACAACTATTCCAACACTGCATGCCTGATGAAGACATCACCCATACTAAGTGAATGGGTAAATAATTGTCCAGTCCTGAACTTCCATCAATTTTTAAAAGGAAGATAACTTGGAAGGATGAGCAAGATGCTCTGCAATGTTGTAATCTCCCTCCTAGACACCTGGCAGAGAGTTTTGTGCCTGCTTAAGATACTGAACCTTCAAGCTGGGATTGATATACCTTCCCAGAGCCCTGCAAACCTACCTGTGCTGAAGCCTTGACTCTTGTCTAGGTATAGAAATCTGACCTGGGAAGAGAATGTGGAGGTGGTTGGACATGAGATTTTATTCTGTACAGACTGTGAGGACAGTGACATTAAGTACACCTTTAAAATGGAATAAAGGTTTTTCAGGTCTGAGGAGTTCAAGATTAGAGTTCTCTCTTGGCTCTGAGTCTTTCTGTGGTTCAAAGACTTTTGTGGCCTGAATCAAAATATTTCTGAGGTGGAGCAATATATCACTGAAGGGATTTTGCTCATCATTTCTGATAGAAGATAAAGAAAAAAAATCCCCACCCCATGGCTGCTTTTCCCATCTCCAAAGTACACATAATTAGAAACAAGGAGGGGAGGAAAAGCACTATAGAGAGCAATATGAGGCAGTGAAGCACCTTTCACAGTGCCTTTTTTCTGACCTCTTCTCCAGATCCCCTCTTCTATGACAGCAAACACTGCTGGTTAGCTCTTTAGCAGAAAATTCACAGCCCAGGAGGCTAAAATTGAATTTCCCAGTACAACACTGAAGTCTGTGAGTGCTGAAAGAAATCCCCTTCCAAACACAAAATGAAAAGGGACACAGGAATCTGATTAAATAAAAACTGAGTATCAACATGGTCCCAATGTGGTATTTGAAAAGATTAAAAATTCTTCAATAAAAAGATGGAGTGAAGAAGATAAAAATTTCCTTTTCCTCCTCTTTTTCACTGAAAGAGTTTGTTTTCCTTTGCATAAAAATAACTTCCTTGAAGAAAAGTGAATTGTGGCAAAAGTTTTCTAATAGCAAAAGTAGTTTGATTCAATTTTATTTCTGATGTTCAACTTCCATTCCTTCTCTGGCCCTCATATCCAGTCACCATGGCAACAAAAGTGCGGAAAAATCCTTTGCCCATTTGATAATCACTTAATCATTTAAAAACACCAAAAGGAAAATAAGCTCTGCTACCAAAAAAAGGTCATATTCCCCAACCAAAAAACAAAACAAAACAAAACAAAACAAAACAAAACAAAAACTACCTAAAAATGAAAGGAGAAGAAGCAGAAGTAAAGAGAAATGTCCTACAGGATCTGTGTACCTCACTGAGAGTAGATTTAAGCTTCTTGTTGCTCTCCTTCACACACCATAGTGTCTTTTATTTTCTCCCCATGGGAATCTGCATGCTGTCTGAAATGTCCTTCCAGCAGCTGAAAAAAAATCCAGAGAAATATTCAGATCTGCGTTGTGAGTTCAAAAGATGGGAAGATGGGCAAAAATGTTCCTAACCAATAAAAACCACACTCTGGAGTTTGTCTTATTTCTTTACATCAAACAAGGAGTTGTGTTGACCCACAAGTGTATTTTTTGTAGGATATCTCTGAAATACCAGCACAGTCCATTGGGAGGATGCCCTGGCAAAGGTCTCTGTCACCTTTAAGTGACAGGGCTTATGCTCCCCTGATGATGACAGCAGAGTTGTTGAGCAGCTGCTAGTCTCGATCAGAAGCCCCCAGAAAGAAAACACCAGTACAGGTAATTTCCCATCAGGGTGGAAATTCTTTTCCAGCTGACAGAAATTTCCTGCAACGTGTCCTTGCCCTTAACACGTGCACAAGGCGAAGTCCAGTTCAGCTTAGAACAGAGGGGCAGTCACCTCTTTGTCCCTGCTAAAGCTGACTGTGGGGTAGAGCTGCAGGATAGATGAAACATGGACATGTGGCCATCAAATGAGCTTGTAGGCAACGAGACAGATACACTGCACTGGCAAAGCTCCAGTGGCCAAACAACTACAGGAGAAAGTTATAATATTGGATCTCATTCCCAGCAAGCACAAGCCCTTAAAATCCACACACAGGACATACTGCTCTTATCAATACTCCACATGTGAATTAAATTATTAATTCATTTTTAAAATGTTTTAATATAGCAACCCTTCCCCCTGCAAAATACGCCCCAACAAACTAACTCAGCAAACATCCTATTTATCAGAAAATCCAGGTCAGCTTTCTGCCCATCAGCCTAGATATGGACATGGAAGCTAGCAAGGTAAGTGATTTACTTTATTCTTTTCCCTCATGCTAAGATGCAAAACTGTATCTATCCTGACAACATTTCATTAAGCAATTTGTTAGCTGTTAGAGATAACTCCAGGGGAAGGGAAATTATTGTTAAATCTTTGTACTAAAAGTCAACAGCTCCTGTGTCAGTAGTAGTACATTTGATATGGGAAACTGTAAATGATCAAATGTTCTTGATTTACCCTTGGCAAAATGTTGCATCCCAAAGAAGGTGGTGAGAAGAGGGAAGAAATTTGTGTGACAATCTTGGCTATTCATGCCTGCCCTAGAAGAGCAGCTCTGCTCTTCAGTGGATATTATTGCAAATACCTTAAGAAAAATATCTTCTGAGTATACCTGCAACAGAGAAATTTTTACAAGGCATTGAGCTGATAAGCCCTAATATTTTAAAAATAATTGCTATTTCTCAGATAGGAATAATGTATCTTCAGGCTTTTTAAATTATTTGTAATGATTTCTCTGAGGTGACACATCAATGTGGCATCTCAGCAATTATCCAAACAAGTCTCTTAGGTAGAAAAAGCTACATTATTCCCACTGCGAAGAAAGGGATCTGCACACTACAAATTTGTCCTTCAAAACCAACATGTATTAAAGTCACTAGTACTAGGAAAGGAAGCTTGATTATTTCTTACATTTTGCAGTCTTTTCACCAAAAATGTACTCACCTCCCCTTTTTTGTTTAATGGAGAAAAGGTGCGCATACATCCTCCTCAGATCTTATCCCAAAAGAGGTGTCTTAATATATGCTTTCTCTTTCAATCAGGAAACTTTGAATGCAGGTAAATGAATATAGATAACTTTGACAACCCATTGAACCACAAATGGCAACATCAAATGGGAAAACTCCAGAATTAAAAATCTTCGGATTTATCTCCCAGCCTCAAGTACACAAGCAGAGAAGACCTTTGTTTTTGTAGTGCCTCTAGATTTGTCTTGCTGAAGCAAGTGTGAACACTCACTCTTCTTTTTCTCTGCAACCCAAGGACGTGGCAGATCTAAATTCTTGTCACACATATGGAGGTGAGAACAATGGCAGATACAGATCCATGGGAATTTTCAACCTGACCTGCAGTTCTTACTCATATTTATGTAACATTGCTGTGCATAAGGGCTTCTAACACTGCTTACTTCAGTACCTATTCCGGACCTAAGGCAGAGAGCTACAGCACAAGCTTAGATAGAGGAGTTGTGTTATATCTAAAATAAAAATAAGCATTCAAATATCTTTCTCCTACAAGCCCCCACATGTTTCACACTTCCAAAACTCACCCAAGAATTTAAACTAAAAATTATCTCAATTTTTACAAAACCCCAGAACATTAATAATCAGTTTTATGCCAGTCTGGACCAAAATCTAATTGATAACTTCCCAAAGTAGTCAAGCTGCAGTGCAATTTGAGGTTTGAAATTTCCTGTTGCAACCAGATGTGCACTTCCCATTGTGACAGCCAGCCAAACAATACTCCAAATAAAAGGCAAGGTGGGAGGCACTGGGCTGAGCACTGACATTTTCATACACCACGGCAGTGTGGCAATTCAGGCTGGTGTCATCAGTGTCAGCAAGAGAACACATGCATTGCATTGTGATATACAGACATTCCCTGCCTTTCCTTGCACACATAAAAGTATCTGTTTAGTCATTAGAATCTCTCCTCTATTTTTTTTTTTTTCTTAGATAATTGTCTCTTGTGCTCTCAGACATCTTAATTTGAGTCCTCACAAATTCAGGAATCTTTATTACTGAAAAGGAGCTGGCTGTATTGTAACACAGCTGTTTACCATTTCAGTGGGATAAAACAAAATAATTAAGAGCAAAAGATTTCTGATATTTAACTAGTGATGTACTTAAATAGCTCACCACTGGTATTTTATAGTAAGACAATTGCCTCCTAAAACATGATCAGTCATTTCAAGTATATAGTAGTATTCCTATCTATAATTGAAAATGACTCAACATTCAATTCCTAACTTTATTTGAGATCCCATGGCATGAAAATAATTTTGATGCAGAGCACTACCCACTCAGAAATGCAGCCACTTTTATGAGTGATCCTCTCCATAATTGGTTAGATTACAGAACAGGCAGCCAAGAGAGAAAATATGAAACAAATAAAAAATTAATAGTAATTTAATTAATAATTTGCCTTTTATATAACATCACTAATTACACATCAAGTTGGTTCACACAGGTTAGGAACAAAGCTCCAGTATTTATAGTCAGATAATTTTTCAGAGAAAGTTTTATTTAAAAATTGTTGCAACAAAACTGACAGTATTTGATCTCTTACTATATAAAGAAATCCTACACCTGTATATATTGATATGTCAGAGACATTTAGAAATAAAAGATAAAGGTGAAAAATGTACTTTGTTCTCATTCCTTTTCAGTTAGGCAGGTTTTCAGAGAAAACTTTTCCAGTTTTATGGATCATGGCTGTGACAGATGAAATGTCTGTGCAGAATTTATTTTTCTTGCAGAAATAACATTCTACCAGTTTTGCCAGGAGATGGCAAGTTTTATGGGCTTATTTCAATTGAAAACATCTGCACTAGATAATATATGCTGCTGGGTCACATGTTAAATAACACTACTATATGTGACTTCATAGAATGGCTGTTTTGCATCTTCTTTATAATTGTTTGTAACTAAGCATAATTGTCTTGGATCATTAATTGAAGTTGCTGTAACATTAACCCTTAATGCTTTTATACTTCTTAGTTTTTCAGTTAAACAGAGTCTGATTCAGTTACATGCTTGATATGAGCCCTTTCCAGAAATACAGCTCAGGAGGTACTTCTATTATAAGTCAAGTTCAAAAGGCACTCTCAAAGCACCTGCTTGCCTCCTAAAATCTCAGATGCCCATAGATTTTTTTTTTTTAATATGAGAATTTCAAAATTATCCAGCTTTCTGTTTCTAAACATATCAGTCCTAAAGGGCTTCTTGCCAAAACTATGTGCACCTTCTTTGAACTGATAGTGTCTAGAGGGTTGCCTCACCCAGTTTTGAAAACCCGAATTGCCAGAGCAGCCCAGGTGGTGGATGAAATCTGTAAAAACTGGTGGAAGATTGGTAGAAGGCAAGCCCACTCCCATGACCATCAGCATCACAACTTGCATCTTTCCAGTTAGGCACCTGCACCTTATTGGAGCCTGGGTAACTGCAGCTTTCCAGACAGTTTTTTTAACAATTGACTTAAATTCTGACATGCCTGAAGATCTCAGTATCTGGGCTTAATTTGAAGCCAGCCCATGGTGGAATTCCAATTAAAAATTAGCATGAGTCTTATCAAATTAAGACCCTCTAGGTCTGAGTAAATAATAGAGAAGGAAAGTATGAAATAGAGATGATGTTTCATACTTCATTTGTCCTCAGACTTTTAAAATTTCACAATTCTAGTTATACCAGTTAGGGGGCTGTTAAAAGCAAATCTTCCCAATACTCCCTCACTTATGAACTAAATCTGGAAGTGCTTTTCGAGATAAGAGTTACATCAATATAAGACTGGTGCATTTCACCCTCTCCCCAAGAATTTATAACATTGGATTCCAATAGATTCCATTGCATGATAACAGATTTATTGGACTAGAAAAAAAAATGAACACATCTTAGAAAGCAATGTGCCTCCTATAAACACTTGGCCACAAGTCGTGGGAAGACATTTAAAAAAAGCATGGATGCAATCTTCTTCAACACACACTGTTAACTAGAAATCTTCTCACCATGATCTATGCACAGCTGTTTTTCTTCTGTTAAATGAAGGCATCGATGATTCAATCCACAATAATTTGCTTTTTGGGAGGTCTCTCCTGGAGCTGATAAAGGCTAATGATTGGGAGTTATTTCAGATAGGCCTATGCAATGTCCCTGCCAGGCTCCAGGGATAGAGAGAATGGATTGTCCTTTGCTTCATCAGTCTAGATCAGTCCTGTTCTAACAATTACAGGAACGAAAGGTGCCGAACGATGAAACGTGGCATATTATTGTACCAGATGGTCCATTTTAGAACAATTCACATACAGGTCTAGAATAAGAGGCAGCTTCAATATTCACTAAGATAATTTTCAGACTGTTCCAATTGTTTCAGTCCTGTTTCCTTGATTTGGTTGGAACTGCAGAAATTTTATGTTAGTTGCTTTCAGAATTTAATGTCATTTGTTTAACAGCATTATAACTTCCACTGGCAAGGGTTTATTCATTTATTTTGACATTTATATGGGCTACAGTTGCATTTGTTTCACTATCCCAATATCTATCACAATGGAACTCAGCAAGATTTTCTCTTAGCAATCTCACTTTGTAATTAGAGGTATTACATTCCATTTTCTAAGCACACTGGCAGAAAAGCAGTGGTTACACATAATTTTTGTGCATTTCCAACCTATCTAGCCGTGAAGTCCAAATCCAACAAGTTTTCACGTTTTTTAACTCAGTGAATTACTTCTAGTAACTTCATGGTATCTATTTCTATTCTGAGCAACAAAAATGGTTTTGTTGAGGACTCACAGCATGGTTCTCCATTTCCTCCCACCTCCTAAGTCACTGTGTATTAAATGATATTGCCTTTGTATTCAACATGATAAGAATATAATAACACAACCTGTCATAAAATGGGATGGGAAATACAGGAAAAAATTTTCATAATTTTTTTTCATGGTGGGTACTTGCTGGTATTGGGCTTCATCCTAATTCCAAGTTTGAGCAGAACATATAAATAATTCCAGCTTCTTCAGGATAGCCCTCATCAAAACAGATAGCCCATTTGCAGAATCACATCCCCATACTATTTCTAAGCCATCTGTTGCTGGGATATTTTGCTTAATGCATTCTTTGTGGTGAAAGAATGTGCATGTATCTCCTGTTCCCTTTCTTCTTATCAGTTGATTCAGTAAGACATTTGAGTGGCCTGTAAACAGGGCAGTAAAACGATGCTCTGTATCAATGCTAGTTGGGAATGAGATTTCCTGTAACATTTACATGCTCCCTAAGATGAACCAAATATGCAAAGAATTGCAGGCCAAGCTCAGGGACAAGTGCAATTAACCTGATTTAACAAGTATGATTACAGAGAGGGAGAGGTCTCTCTGATAATGGCACAAAAAGGTTCTGTGTTCTGTATTTTAACACAGCTGCCATCTAAATTCGAAAATGTCATGGAATAACTAGGGATGAGAAAAAGGTTAATGTTTGTCTCTGAGAGGGACAAACAAGCTGTCATAAAAAAGCATGAAGTCAGCAAAGATGTTGTCTGAACTATCGTGGGCTGGACCATGACAAGGAAAAGACAACACAATTTATTGGGAATCAAATGCAATTCTACTAACAACAATTTGACACCGAGCATGGACCTTTTACCACATAACACTGATTTAAGAGGAATAAATTGCACCACCTAATTAAAAACAAGAGAGATAGTACTAAAGGACAGAGGCAGGGTTAAAGCTGATATTGGAGAGCTGTAATTTGCAACAAAAATCTGGAAATCAACATCCTGCTGGCAAGACATCCACTGAAATGAATGAGGTGACAAATCCATGCGTTGTCAAGAGGGTGCCTGTACATCAGCTTGTGTTAGAGTCTACTCTTTTATTGAAACAAGTTTCCAGGATTAGGTGCAAAGTCAGAGAGTTCAATAAACTTTTTGTTGGCTCATGAAAACTGAAACTTTTTGCAAGCAAAGGATCCAGTTTCTACAAGGATTCTCACTCCTAAAAGCTATTTCTTTATTATTATTTTTACCGTAGAGGTATTCTAGTTCAAAAGGACTGCCTTGAAATACTGAAGCACTTGGAAGCTTGATGTGAAAAGGATACTGTGCTCCGAGTTCCTATGAAGTGAAGGCAAAATTCTGCTGACCAAGTCCTTTCCCCAGCCTAGGTTAGTAATTTAGAAACATTTAGAAACATTTTTGAGAACTTCAACATTACATCTCTGTTCAGGATAGGAACTAGTGTGCAACCTTTTGGAATAGGAAGCCCACTTTTGTTTTGTTTTACTAAGGATATTCCACTGTTGCCAGAAAGTCTGTTTTCACACACAATTGTTTTCCTTTACAGTCTGCAAGTGGCTAAACACTGCACAGCTCTGTCAGAACTGGTTTGAAAGAGAACCATCTGAACAGAGCTGCTGTTAACACTTCGAAGCAGTATAGAAACTAGTTCTGTTGTCCAAATTTAGAGGTTCTTTCTATTTTTTTAACAGAAAAAAAAATCATAAACAGATCAAGGATATAGCTGGGACCTTTAAAAACTTTTTCATGAGAAAATGAGGCAGAGGGAGAAAATGTTCTTTCTCAGGAACAGCAAGGTCAGGGTATCAAGAGTGGATGAGAAGTCAGGTTCAGATAAGGAACAGATTTTGCTCCTCCTGACTTTGTTGAATCTCCTTTCCAACATTTATCCACGGAAGGCTTTTCCATACTAAACACAAAATCAGTCAACATAGGGCTGGAAATGACCCAAAAGTCAATCTCGTAAAATTCCTCTCTCCAGGTAGGATTGGCTCCACCTACTTGGTCCTCCTGGCAGCTGCTCCAATGTGCAGCAACTAAACAACCCATTTCCTTCAATATGTTCCAATTAATGTTTTTCTTCACTTTCCCCTAGATCATCTCCTGATTTAAATCTCTGGTGAGCCACAACACCCAGGATGACGCTGAATAGTTTTGCTATTGCCTCATCAGTTTCAGAGAGGATGGCAGAATTAAACCATGTACTTAACAAATATGACCCTTGCTTACATCTTTAGTATAGTGCTCAATTTTTTTTAGCAAAGCATGGAACTGTCATGTTTATTGTGCCATTAGCTACAGCCCTCTATTTCTTTTCCCTTGTAACAGGCCAGTGATAATGTGTACAACTAGGAGACAGAATCTGATCCCCCAAAACTTCTATTGACAGTACCTGTGAAAGAAAAAGGTGAAAGGATGGACTAATTTTCAGGTATCTGGTACAGCAGCAATGTGATCTTCCCTTGAAAAGAACAAGTTAACTACAAAGTCACTGAGTTGCCCAAAAATGGAAATCCCCATGACATCATTTTTTTTGTAAATCACTTTTCAGGGAATAACAGTGAAATAAAAGAATTTATAGGTTTAGTAATTTTGTCCTTGATAGCATAATTGCCATTACTATCCTGATTCCTAAAGGGTCTGATTTTACAGATGTGCTGAGCAGTTGCAGCTTTCACTGATTTCTGGTGGAACTGTAAATGATCAGGACTTTTGAAAAATCCATACCCACTGTGATTCAATCTTTACCAAAAAATACTACCCTTTTTCATATAATTTGAAAGGTATTTATTTCCCACTATAGGTATTTCCAATACAATTCTCCAATAAATAATAAATCACAGAAAGAACATCCTTCAAAATATTTTCAAAACATCTGATATCTAAGAAATGCTTTGCATGTCTAGAAAGTGCCTAGGTTTTTTAATCTTTTGGAGAATTGTTTTCTAGTGTCAACAGTCAAAGATTTGTTCTTGGATACAAGCTCTCTCTGTGTATGTATCTTGGCACAGCTTGGTAGATAATAGCATGTAGTCTGAACCTGTTAGAGCCCTCAGAGTTTTTAAAAATCACTGGGTCACATCTCTGGAAGCTGTGCAATACCCTGAAGCAGACAACATATGCAACAGGTTTCAACACTAAAACTATTTATGAACTTCAAAGTGGCATTTGTTTTTTTTTTTAATAGTTTTAACATTTGAAACCATCTAGCAGAAAATAATCCCAACCTCTCCTCTGCTGAGGAATTTGCTTCTGAAGTCACATTATTTTCTGTATTTTAGAAATTAAAGTTTGGATCTAAACAGCTGCTGCTTTTGTTTTGCATTTGGAGGGATAGAATGAGGACAGCAAAGTGACATTCTGACGCAGGAGAATTAAACATGCTTAACTCCTTCATTGGCAAACCTGTCATGGTACTATTAACTCCAAAGGAAGAAAGTAAACCAGAAATGAAAGCAATAGGCCATCATTTGAATAATGCACATTTGAATGAATAATTAGGCACAAATCAACAGGAGCAAGGAAATGTAAACACCAAAGGGGACCTCAGTGAAGTCTTAAATCAACACCATCATACAAAAAAGGTTGCACAAATACAATTCTAAAAATATATTTACAGATTTTACATGCTCTCATTAAATAAAATTTACCATGATAGATGATTTATAACAATTTATTTGATCAATAAGATGAGATTTTGTTTGTTATGAAGTTTTCAATTCCTCACAGAAAATGTTTTGAGACCAGATGCACACTCTGTTCACCATTTTGCAAATAAGTCTATTGGACGGAAGCATTTTACCTGATTCAACTTTTTGGTGGCTTTTTTATTTTTAAATTTTTTTTTCCTTAGGTGGGAAGGTTGTGTTTGCTTTTTCCATAATTAAAATATGCTGGTCTTCCAGACAAGTTTAAACTATGTCATATTTCCCATAGTTCAACATCAATAATGAATAATCTCAAGTCAAACAGTCCTTACACCCTTAAGGGGTAAGTTATTCATTGAAAACATTTGGAGACTACTGACAAATAAAAATGGCATTCACAGAAATCAGACTAATTCATGAATGATTCACAAGCAGAAGAAACAGTGGAATTCATAATCAATATTCTTTACTTCAATAGTTCAACCACAAAATAAAATAACCCTAAATGAATGAAAAGTAGTGACCTGAGTTGCTTACCAAATAACCACAAGACACCAAATAATAGTTTACATTATCTTAGGAAAAATAAGACTAAGGATATGACCAGATATATTGCAAATTGTAACCTGTCAAGTAAACTGATTGATATGCTTGTGCTCCACACTAACTTGTTCTATATTTGCATTCTGTGCATTGTTTTCTGTTGGAACCTCAAAAACACAGTTTTTAAAATTAAGGTTTGGAACAGAATTAAAGACTGACTAGATCTTTGGGAATATAAAGGAAAACCTTTTGAACAAGAACAATAACTAATTCAAAATGTTCTAAAATGCACCCTAGCACTGAACTTTCCTAAATTTGAAAAAGAAAAAGAAATAAACATTAGGACGTTAACATTACTTTTATATTTTACTTATTCATGATAAGGAAGGTAATTTAAAATAATAATTTAAAAAATCAGAATGCTTTCCTTCACAAAATACTCAAAAATCTGTCACATAAATCAGGTTAAAAGAAAAAAATTGAAATCTTAGAATTTTCTTCAGATTAGAACTGTTCTTACCAAATCCATTTCTAAGAATAAAAGAGTCTATAGAAATGTCATGTGATTTGTGTTGCTATGGAAAATTGAATTTTTAAATTCTTTTCCATTTTAATTTTAGTTGAAATCATAAAAAAGGTTGAAAAAGTGGAAATAAAGAGAGATAAATAAAAGAAAAACAAGGAATATTTTCATCCAGGACATAGATATTAAAGATGCTAATTTAATTCAAAACTCACATTTTCTCTTTCTAAACTAATTCTAATAATACTTTTCCTTATGCCATCTCTTCCACCATCATTACTACTCTTTGGATTAATATTGTAACACAGAGTGCTGGTTTTGGCTGGGGCAGGGTTAATTTCCTTCCCAGTGGCTGCTGTGGGGCCGTGTTTTGTGTTTGTGCTGAACCCAGGGCTGATAACACAGAGATGTTTTTGTTATTGCTGGGCAGGGCTTGCACAGAGCCAAGGCATTTTCTGCTTTTGCACTGCCACATGCTGAGAGGGCTGGGGGTGAATGGGAATTTGGGAGGAGACATAGCCAGGACAGGAGAACCCAACTGAGGACAGGGACATTCCAGACCATGTGACATCATGATATGTATAAAAAGTGGGGCGAAGAAGGACAAGGGAGAGGAATGTTTACAGTGATGGCGTTTGTCTTCCCAAGTAAACATTTCATGTGATGGGGCTCTGCTCTCCTGGAGATGGCTGAGCACCTGCCTGCCATGGGAAACAGGGAGTTAATTCCTTGTTTCTTGTTGTTTGTGTGCATGTCTTTTGCTTTCCCTATTAAACTACCTTTATCTCAACCCACGAGTAATCTCACTTTTACTCTTCAAGTTCTCCTCCCAGTCCCATGGGTGGGGAGTGAGCAAGGAGCTGTGTGAGGCTTGGTTGCCACAACAGTTATCCTACAACTTTTTTTTTCTTCTCTTTCTCTTCATCTTTCTATTATCCACAATCAGAGTCTCTACATTTCACATTTTTAGTACCAGTCTCTATTCCAGAAAGTGCTTTTTGCAAACCCTGTAACAGTGTTCTGTTTTCCCAAAAACCCAATATACACTGCCTTAATTCCTGGGGAGACTGCCAAGCCTGCAGGTGCCTACAATATTTTCGAGGAAAATTAAATGAAGGCATTTTAAATGAAATTGTTTGAATTTTCAACTGGAATAGAAATAGTTAATACTGAAAGATTTCCAGAGGAAATAATGTAGGGCAAAACAAGGTATTTAAGAATTTTTTGTGACTTGCTAATGGCAGCTCAGCCTTCAAAGTACACCTATTTTTTAAGCTTTTAAATGTCTTATGGCAGCTCAGCCTTCAAAGTACACCTATTTTTTAAGCTTTTAAATGTCTTAATATAGACTCAGTATCCCTTCCATCCAGAAAAGTAGGGGTTTTTAATAAAGAGAAAGCATAACCATGGTAGACTTGGTATTGCCATGAGCTCCAGTCTTCTATGACAAACTTTCAAAAATGGATCTGAAAACAGAAACTGGGCAAAATGCAAAGTCAAGCCTCTGCAAAGCTTGGAATTATTCTGATGCAGAATAAAAACATTGAAAAAACTCCAAGAAATGAAATGCATTCAGAAATGTCAAGAGGTCCCATTTTGACATATTCAGTTAAAACATCTGAATTTCTTAGAAATAGTGGTTTGGTTACTCAGTTGTATTCTCTCAATCCAGTTTTGTCTTCTACTTCCATAACAGGCTGACAGACAGGTGTTAGGACAAAAATAATGCCATCAACAGCACACAGCCATCAGCAGCTAAGGTGAGTCATATGATTTCACAAAATGCATTTCTTTAATATGTGTTTGACCAAAAACTCAGCTTATAAATGAATGCAAGTTCTAGAAAGGTAAAATTTATCTATAGCAAAATGCTATTTTATATTATATTTCTTTAATATTGATCTGAAGGAAAATAGTTTAGATCACTGTCAAAACAAAAACAATACTCATATTCAGGTCAACTAACATAAAATAAAATAGCAACTTTAATTTTAATTCTCCATCAGAAAAGTATGACACCAAAAAATGCTGTCCTACTCTTTTTCCTGCCTTGGAAATTACACTTCACAGTAGAATATCATTTCAGTGAAGAATTCCCAACTACCTTTAGCCAAAATCCATGTTCAGGTACTTGAATATGTTTCTTGATTGTTACAGAGGCAGAATTCTCTGTGCTTACACCAGCATAGATTTGTACATAGTATTTGTGACATTCCTATTCATTAGCCTGATGTCCTGTATAGCCCAGTTAATAGAGATGCCCTGAATTATGTTAGATCTGGGTTAAAAAACAAATTGCAGGGATGACAAATTCACCACACTTTTTGGTAAGAGTAAGTTCTTCCGAAGGTTAAATAACCTCACTGCTAAATATTTGTACCTGATTTCTAGTCTAAATAAATCCCATTTCCAGACATCAGCTCTCCTTATGCATTCATGTGCAAAGCTGATGAGCTCTTAATTACGACATTGCTGTTCCCCATGTAGTTAGTTACAAACTGTAATTAAGTCCCCCTATAGCCCTGTCTTTGTTAGGGTAAATAGATTGTGCCCACTGGAGTCTGACCATAACACATGTTTTGTGTGCTTTATTCATTCTTGTGGCTATTCTTTGATAAGAGCATACCGCTGTTAGCAGATTGAATGCACTGGGTCCATAATTTGGTCCCAGTTTTGGACACGAGGCCAGCTACAGTGCCCCTGGATCTTAACAGGAAGCTTCCACTTGGATGCGAGGAGTTTTGATCGGCAGCGCACAGTCCATGCTCTTTTGGGGAGCAGAGCCAGCCAGGATCCTGCCTGCTCCCCTGCCTGCCTTCCACCTCCTTTCTCTACCCCTCCCTCCTAAGAGGTTCTCTGCATCCGTTATGGCAACTCCTATTGCACCCAGACTTTGCTCTTAACAGCATTCCCATTAAGTCAAAATAAAAGCAATACAAAATGTATAAACTAAGCCATGTCCCGCGGCTGCTCTTTGTCTGCCCCGATCAGCTCCCGAATGCCCGGCTTGGGCGTCTCAGCTTTTCGTCGGGGCCGGGGCTCGCCGCAGTTTCCGGGCGCTTTTGCTGTCGCGCTCCGGGGTGGGCTGTTGGCCGCGCTTTGCCGTCGGCGCGAGGGAAGAAACAAAGAGGCAGGGAATTCGTCCAAATCCGTCCGCGTGGCGGCTGGATGCTTTATTGGCTGCGAGAGCTGCGATGGAAAGGCTACAGCCGCTCCCAGCTTCGCACGGACGCAAATGGCCTCGAGCATGCCGAGGAGTGGGGTGATATAGGGAAGGGACAAGGCGGACGGCGAGTCCTCCCGCCCAATGGGTACAGACATCGTGGTGATGACGTGTACTACAGCAACCAGTGGGAACACGGCAGGGGCGGACACGAGACTTTGGGGTGAGTGGGACCACGAGAACGGGAACACAGGCACGGAAATCGCAGGAGTAGGGGAAAACCCGGGGGATGCACGAGGGTACAGAGAACTGGAAAACTAACAAAGGAAAAACCCATGTGAACCCAAACCTGGGATGCAACAATTCCCCGCTTTAAATAATATAAAAAAGACAGTTGTTTCTGTTGGGATTCTTTCGCAGTGGCCTCTTCTCTTAGCTTCTTCTGCTGCTGTGACCGCTTTGTAGATGGAAAGGGCTTGGGGATGGTACTGGAGCTGCTTCTTCCCTGGGTGTTTGGGGATAGGGGAACTGGGACAACAACTTTATTATACATGATCTGGAGACATACATGGTCTGAGGTCGATGTGGGAAAAGTGCTTTTTAGGGAGATGTTGAGTGTCTCCCTTTTCTGCGGCGCCTGCGATTGGATGCAACCCCTTGGTTGGTGGGATCATTGGTTGCATTCACTGGCACTGTATCGCTCCGACCCACTGACTGTCCTGGTGTGTAAGGTTTGACATGCCTCCTGGGGATCCACTTGACTCCTGAGGGCGTGGATACGCAGGCATATCCCCGTCCCCAAGTCAAGAGTGGGAATGGACCCTGGATTTCTTTAGAGTCTGGATCCCTCACTAATACTGGAGGCCTGTCCTCTGGCTGGAGCTCCTGATGTTGTTTGAAATGTCTCAGGGCTGGCGGTTCTTGCCTGTCAAAAGAGCAGTTTAGGAAATTGATAGTAAACAAGGCCTTGCAGAGTCTCTTGTGCGGTGACAGCACTCGCACATCTCCCCGCTGCTTCCGGAGGACTTGTTTCAGCGTCTGGTGAGTCCTCTCTATTATGGCTTGGCCGGTGGGGGAGTGAGGAATCCCAGTATTATGCTGGACCCCCCATTCCTGCAGGAAGTTACTGAGCACCCTGGAAGTATATGCTGGACCATTATCAGTTTTTATTGTGGCTGGGACCCCTAAAGTAGCAAAGGCGTGTATGAGGTGTTTTTTCACGTCTGTGGCTCTTTCTGCTATGTGGGCTGAGGCGAAAACTGCTCCCGAGAAGGTGTCCACGGTTACATGGACATTCTTGAGTTTCCCAAATTCGGGGACTTTGGTGATGTCCATCTGCCATACCTCACAACTGCGGAGACCTCTGGGATTCACACCTGCTCCCAGTGTTGGTAAAGCTGCCTCCTGACAGTTGGGGCATGAGGCCACAATTTCCCTGGCTTGGTCACGCCGCAGATGGAACTGGCGTACTAGACCTGGGGCATTTTGATGGAACTGCTGATGGCTGAGCCTGGCCTGCTCGACTATGTTTGGCTGGCCTCCCAGCTGTACTGGGGCTGCCAGGGCGTCTGCTCTGCGGTTCCCTTCGGCAATAAAGCCTGGGAGATCCGTGTGTGACCTCACATGTACCACATAAAAGGGATGCTCACGGTTAGAAACCAGGTGTACTAATTCTGTGAGCAACCTGAAGATGACTTGATTTGGGGCCTCTTTTACAATTGCATGTTCAGCTCTAGACACTGCTCCTGCCACATATGCCGAATCTGTGACTAGATTAAAAGGTTGATCGAATTTTTTAAAAGCCCTCACGACAGCATCCAACTCAGCTACTTGTGGGGAACCTTCTACTACTTTAACGTCTGATTCCCACAACTGAGTCACTGGGTCTTTCCAAGTCACTACTGACTTGTGGGACTTCCCTGACCCATCTGTGAACACTGTCAGTGCTTTGAGTGGCTTTTTACTTTGCAATTCTCTCGGCAACAATTTGAATTCTGTATTGAACAGATGATGGCCAGGATGCCCAATTTGAATTTGGCCTGAGAAGCTGTCTAGAGCAAACTGCAAATTTTCATTTTGTCTGAGAAGGTGTTCAAAGGTCTCCTTGGTCATTTTCCCCGTGGATATTTTGATGGGGAGGTGGATACATGTGAAGTCACAACCCGCTAGTACTTGCAGACGAGCCCTGGCCCGTATTATGAGCTGCGCCATCAGCTCTTGTGGCTTGGTGATACTTTTGGACTGTCTGTGGCCAAGGAACACCCACTCAATTATCAAGAGGGGGTCCTGTTGGCCCTTGTCCCACTGGAATATTATACCGTATAAATGGGGTAACTCACCTAAGATGATGAAGCGGAAAGGCAGCCCTGGTTGACAGCGATGGGCTTGCCTACTTGCGATGGTGGTTTGGACCTTCTCGAGTGCGGCTCTGGCCTCCCGGGTCAGGACTCTTGGGGAACTTAAACCCTCATCCCCCTCCCTTTCTGCTAACAAGTCAAAAAGAGGGGATAGTTCTCTTGTGGTGAGTCCCAGCCATGGCCTGATCCAATTTAGTGATCCACACAAGCGCTGGATGTCATTCAGCGTCTTGGGGTTGTTACTTATCTGAATTTGTTGAGGCCTAATCGTTCGGTTATTAATTTCTAGGCCCAGGTACTTCCAGGGTGGCAGCAACTGTACCTTCTCTTTTTGTAGTTCGAATCCGGCCACCGACAAGGCCCTAACAGTGTCCTCCAGAGCTGCTTGTAGGACCTCGCTGTCAGGGGCACAAATCAGCACGTCATCCATGTAATGATAGAGAATACAGGATGTCCACTTGGCACGCATTGGGGACAGAACTCTGGCGACATACCACTGGCATATAGTGGGGGAACATTTTAGCCCCTGAGGTAGTACTGTCCAGTGGTAGCGCTTCATAGGGTCTTCCCTGTTGATGGAGGGTACAGAGAAGGCAAAACGGGGAGCATCATCCGGATGGAGCGGGATTTGAAAGAAGCAATCTTTGATGTCAATTACGGCTAAATTATAATTTTGGGGTAGCATAGATGGAGATGGCATACCCGGTTGGAGAGAGCCTAGATTTTCTATGGCTTCATTAAGTTTCCTTAGGTCATGGAGGAGTCGCCACCTGTCCTTCCCTGGCTTTTTAATTACAAACACCGGAGAGTTCCAGGGGCTGTTAGTTTCGACTATATGTCCCTTTGCCAATTCCTCCTCCACTAGTTTTGTGAGCGCCTGTAGTTTTTGTTTACTCAGCGGCCACTGCTCCACCCAGACAGGTTTATCTGTGAGCCATGTTAATTTCTGTGTGGGGCGCTCCTCAGTGGCCGCACCTAAAAATGTTGGGGGGCCGGAAATTCCAATTTGGCTCCCCACTGGGACATGGCGTCTCTCCCCCATAGTGTAAATTTACAATCGATCACGAATGGACGTACTGAGGCTAGCAGTCCGTTCAGACCTTTAATTTGGATAATATTTTTTGATTGCTTTGCTGGCTGGGGCCCGCCTAGTCCTAAGACTGGCGTGGCCACGCTTTGCAGCTCCCAGTGCGACGGCCACTTATGTGGTGGGATGACCGTCACATCTGCCCCTGTGTCCAACATCCCCTGAAGGTATGCAGAATGCCCCTCGCACTTGAGTTTACACCATACGAGGGGTTTTTCGTCTCCCAACTTCCCAGCATAAAAGACTGAGAGTTCCAGGTCATTACACAGAGCACGAGGAATAGGAATTGCCTGTGCAATAACCTGGCCCTTAGGCAGGAAGAGGGGGGGATGGACACAGCGTGCCACGAGATAGAAGAGCCTCGGATTAAGGGTGGAAATTACCAGAGGAACCTCTATCTCCAGTGGGGTGTTTTTTGTGTCTCCGACCACGAGGTACCTGCAGTTCAGAAGGTCGTCCTTCCTCCTGGTTTCACAGCGGCAGATGTGTGATAGAAGCTCTGCATCTGCTATGAAGAAATGCCAGTTCTGGGAACGAAAGTGGACAGAATTGGTGAGTTGGAGCCGATAAGGCTCCCTGATGTCAGTAGTTGAGAGGCAGCCGCTTACAGATGGGACTAGATGGTGTATCGCAGCTCCTCTCGCGGCACTACGACTTGCCTCATTTTTGTCAGCACGCGAGGCAAGTGCGCGTTCCTTTCCTAGTTTTTTGGGATTGTGGGGCTCCCATCCCTCCTCCCTCCTCCCGCAGCCCTGGGTGGTATAGTCCTTAGAAGTGGGCAGCGATCCTAAAAATGTCCCTCCTGATGGCAGTGGAAGCACCGGCGTGTGGATGGAAGTCGCTTCAGAGCTGAGTTCCTTGGAGGAGCAACAGCAGATGCGACCAGCTTGTCTTTAGGTCTCTTTGGGGCTTCCTCCTCTATCAGGTGTGATTTCAGGGTGCACTCCTCGATGATCTGGTCGAGGGTCGGCGCTGGTGAGGCTGGCAGCGACAGGATGATTCTTTTGCACATGGTGTTGGCATTCATGTGCACCACTTCTAGGACTAGTCTGCCTCGGTGTTCAGGTCTCTCCACCCGTCTCTCGACTGCTGCCCGGACCCGGTCTACGAAATCTACAAAAGGCTCTGCGACACCTTGTTTAATCGCTGTATAGGGAACCATCGGGTCCTTGGTGGGCATGCCCAGGAATGCACGCTCTGCTGCACCCCTGGACATGTCCAGCACGGCCGTTGGAATTCCCCGAGCTTGAAGTTGCCCTTCACTCCATTCTCCTTCACCCACAAGATGGTCCAAAGTGATCGGTTCTTCCGCGAAATCCAGGCTGTAAGGCCCTTCTAGGATTTCGGGAAGCAGGTCTGCTGCCAGTTTCTTCCACCTCCTCTCCCACAGGCTGTATTCTGATGGGAGAAGCAGGCAGCTAAACAGACACTTAAGGTCTGCTGGCACTACGGTTCTAGACGTTAAAGTCGCTTTTAAAATGCCTTTAAAAAAGGGGCTTTTTTGTCCAAAATCGCGTGATGTTTTGCAGACCTCTTTTATGGATTCATAGGGAAGGGGTGTCCATGTAGGGTTTTCCCCTCCCCTGGCGTAGGAGGCTGGAGTGTGGAGCGACTGCTCGACTGCATAGATTGGGCCCCGTCCCCTCCCCTCTCCCCTACTCCCCCCTCCCCCCCTGGGTATCCGAGGAGCGGGAGGACGTGGGGGCGCGGTACGTGGGACAGGGCAGGGAGAATCTTCTCCCTGGGACAGCGGGGCGGAGGTGACAGAGCCCTCCCTGTTGGGGGAGGGTGGGGCTGATGTTGCGGCAGGCAGGACATGGAAGAAGGGAACGCCCACCCGAGGGGGAACAGGGGGAGGGGTGGCAACCCGATGCCTGGAGTGGGCGGTGCCCACACCCACAGGGAAACAGGAAGGGGTGGGGTCAAAGGTGGGGATACAGGGAACAAAGGAGACAAAGGGATTATGGGAAGAAGAAACCTCTCCACGTGGCCGCCCTCCATCTTGGGAAGACAGAGGCCCTAGCCACGTGGCTGCGGCTTCCTTAGGGGGACAAAGAAAGGGATTCAGGGGAGCAGAGCAGCGCGGGGTAGCGCCAGAACTAGGATTTCTAACTGGGAAAAAGGGATTGGAAAAGGGGTTTGGGGTTAGTTCCTCAGCAGAGTAGCTAATTCCACCAAGGCGGGGGTGCCGGGACGGCTCGGGGGAGCCAGGAGCACGGTCCACGTCTGTGGAGCTGCCCTGCGCCTCAGAGCGGCGGAGTACTCCCCTCTGCCTACCCGGCTTAGGGGAAAAAGGGGTAGGAGAGGATGGGGAAATGGATTCAAGGGAAACAACAGTTCTGCCCAATGGCTCTTTCCTTTCCTCGGCCGCTTCTCGCGCGGACCCTGCTTTTACAACCTCCGAGATCAGCAAATGGAGCTTTGGGAAACAATCTTTCACAGAGGGATCCTTGTCAATTCCCTCTGCTAACCTGGCTCCTACTTGCTCCCAGAACTCTGTTCTGTGAGCATCCTCCGCGGTTACACATGGAAAGGAAAAGCAGAGCCATCGTACAAACTGCTTGACTGAATTTTTGGGGTAGGGATGTTTTACTGATAAAATCCCCTTAATTTGGGTATAGAATTCCCTTTGTTGGGCAGATAGCATGGTCCCCATGCTATTTCTACCCAAAGCCTCACCCCTGGTGCAGAAAAGGCGAAAGAAAAAAAGCAAAAAACGCGAAAGACCCCGGCGGCCCGCCGCACACGCTGCGCGCTGCGTGATCTGTACCCCCGGAAACGCGGCAGAGCCCACCCACGTGAAGTATCAGCTGGGTACCCCCCGCGGCTAATCACTCACCAAACCGGAATCTTCGCAAATAAAAGCTGCTACCAGGGTCTTCTTTCCCGGGAAGCGTCCGTTCTTCGGCTTTCCGTAGCCGTGAATGGTTGCGCTTCCAGTCCCACGCGGGAAAACACAGCGTGTTTTCCTGTGGGTGGCGGAGACGTCACTGACTTACTTCGGGGGGGCACTTGTTCCCGTTTTCAGTCCGGCACGGAGCACTTTTCCGTCGTGGACCGCGACCCTGCGGTGGCGGCGGCGGTTTTCCGCGCGGATCGCGCTAGCTCGTCTCGGCAGCGGCGCTCGCTGGTCGGCGGTGCGGCTTCGCGGCGGCGGCGGTCTCTCTGCGCAGCTCCCGGGTGCTCTCTGGTGACTCTCTGCCTGCTCCGCGGCTTTGCACTGGCCGTGGCCCGGACGTTGGGCATCACTCGCGGCTGCTCTTTACTTTGTCTGCCCCGATCAGCTCCCGAATGCCCGGCTTGGGCTTCTCAGCTTTTCGTCGGGGCCGGGGCTCGCCGCAGTTTCCGGGCGCTTTTGCTGTCGCGCTCCGGGGTGGGCTGTTGGCCGCGCTTTGCCGTCAGCGCGAGGGAAGAAACAAAGAGGCAGGGAATTCGTCCAAATCCGTCCGCGTGGCGGCTGGATGCTTTATTGGCTGCGAGAGCTGCGATGGAAAGGCTACAGCCGCTCCCAGCTTCGCACGGACGCAAATGGCCTCGAGCATGCCGAGGAGTGGGGTGATATAGGGAAGGGACAAGGCGGACGGGGAGTCCTCCCGCCCAATGGGTACAGACATCGTGGTGATGACGTGTACTACAGCAACCAGTGGGAACACGGCAGGGGCGGACACGAGACTTTGGGGTGAGTGGGACCACGAGAACGGGAACACAGGCACGGAAATCGCAGGAGTAGGGGAAAACCCGGGGGATACACGAGGGTACAGAGAACTGGAAAACTAACAAAGGAAAAACCCATGTGAACCCAAACCTGGGATGCAACAATGTCCAATGTACAGCTTGTGAGTGCTCTTTTTATTGCTCTGATTTAAATGGAAGGATTTGAAATTCAGAACTGAGAATCTCTCTCCTGCCATATTCCTTTTTTGGGGAATCAATTGGTGTTCATTATCTAAATACTTTTGACAATCAAAAGTTCAACATTGCTTTGCTGCTAGAATAGAAATATGCAATAGTTATTTAAAGATCTTTAACATGTCTATGCAGCTTCTGAGACAGATAACAAAAGATTCAGTTTAAAAAAAAGTCTTATGCTTTTTGCACAAACATTTAATCTCAAAGTTCTGCAGTTTCAATGGCTGGTTCCTTGAAATACAGTCAAAGTTCATTCATGTAATTTTCATTCAAGGCACTGACAGTTGTATTGCTGTTTTCTTTCTAGATTTCACAGTGGCTTCTCTAAAACAGACTTCAAAGAAATGGAATTATTAGCCTGCTTTTGTTTGGCAAGAACTCATTTGTTACCAGCCAAGGAGACACTCTCACTGGACAAATGGTAACAGCCTAAGACAGACTTTGTCAAAAACCCTCATGTCAGGGAACAATCTATTGGATAGAGAGGAACATTTCAGATATTTTTTTGGTTGGTGGGACAGCCAGCTTCCCGAACAAATAAAATTATATAAAGTTTCTCACCAAATATGCCATTTAAACCCAATATTTGGATGCCTCTTCATCGCAGGGACAAAAAATACAGTAATTTCTCTTCCAAGTTTTGAGATTATTTTTCTTTGAAAAAACGTTGCAGCAGTTTTCAAACCAAGTGTCATGAGACACACGTGCTGATCTGCCTAGGGCGAACAAACCAGCTGAGAAGTCTGATTCCCTTGGGCCCTGCTCCCTTCAGGAAGCTTTGCACAATTCCATGTCTTTTCCACAAGTCAGAGATTTTTGATCAGCATTTTTTTCTGCTGGTTGCTGGAACATGCTTTTTGAAGTAAAATGAGTCTTTGAATCCTTTCCTGCTGTCTGAAAGCTCCTTAGCAGCTGAGCTGTTCATCATGAAGCAATATGGGGTAAATTCACCTGTATTTGTAGTCCAGTATGTTAACATGACCTGTTCATCTCTTAAGGGCTAAGAGTAACTGCCAGTCAAATACTTCATTGAGTCTAATGATCTTACAGGCATTAAGAGATCTCATTAAGTCAACCTTGAGGGTTTTTATTTTACATTCATTTCTCAATGTATCAAACTAAAAATAGTTTTTCCATAAAGCAATGCATTCTTACCACTTCATGCTTATATATCCTTATAGATTGTGCTTTTATTTCAAATAAATAGCACCATCCAATCTCTTTGAAGTACTCTTTGTGGCCAGGTTACCTTGGCAATAGAGCTATGTGGAAAAAGGAAGTATTCTCTCTCAGAGAATTTTCATATTTTGAAATCTGTTTGCCTCCAGAAGCAAGTCCCATCTGCAAAAAGAAACACAGCCCTGACATTCTATCAGTAAGTGAAGTAACCTATTGTTTTTTCAACTGCCCTGAGATCACAGATGAAACATCAATTTGTTTTTGTTTGTTTGTTTGTTTGTTTGCTTGCTTTTTTGGCAGAATGCTGAGAAGGAGAGAGAGAAACTGGCAAGAAAATACTCTTTGCTCTAACAAAACCTTATTAGTGATACATTTTAACTTCAGAAAATGAGACAATTCTGGCACAAGTTTTTAGTCATGGTTTTGCCAGCTAGATCCACTTGGCAACTCATCAAGTTGAAAGGGCACTTATTGAATACTTAGATGGTTTTAAGTTTCTCTGTAACATTTTAGATTTTATCAGCATCTTTACTTGTCATATTCAACAACAAATAGCACAAATATAAAACCATATCTGGAAGAAGCACATTAATATTAAGAACTACCATGCACAATGTATATATAGCAGGAATGAAGAAGCCATATCATGACATCCCTTTTTAAGGTTAAAAAACTCCCAAAACCTGATGCTTAGCTTAAGTAGTCATTAAAACTAAGGTTATTTTGTGAAATTGCAGAACTGATACTCGTTCTTTCATAAAAATTTAAAATATATAAATTTGGGTAGAGACTACAAATCAAAATTCTACTTTAACATTACTTTTAACATTCTAAGTGTGCTGGCTTAGCTTGTGAAAATTTTAGTGTGTCCTCCCCAGCTCTGTTCTATTTCTGTTGTATGGTGTAGACAGAGCATGCAGCCAGAAGTTGATTTAACTGGGTTATTCAGGGCAATGCTCCAGCTACCCAGGCAGATGCACCTACTCAGTCAAGATATTGCCTTGCACAAGAAAATTTGTCCTATACAGTCAATAGAAAAAGCTTCTTTAACAGAGCAAGAAAGGCACAAGTTGTGTTATATTCATGCTTATCTACATGTAAACATCAGGATCAATAAATTCTATTAAATTCAGTGGCACCAAAAAAAAAAAAAAAAAAAAAATCAAAACCCTCTTCAAAACTTCATGTCTGGGAGGACAGGGGACAGAGAAGGATCTGCTTTCAGCTGTATGGCCCCCAAGATAGGAAGGGCATGGACCTATTGGGTTGAGTCTGCAGGAGGCCACAAAGCTGGTCAGAGGGCTGGAGCACCTCCCCTATGAAAACAGGCTGAGAGCTGGGGCTCCTCAGCCTAGAGAAGAGAAGGCTCCAGGGAGATCTTATGGGCCATACAGAAGAGCTGAGAGGGAATTTTTACAAGGACATGGAGTGATAGGACAAAAGGGTAGGTTTAGATAGGATATTAGGCAGAAATTCTTTACTGTGGGGGTGGCGAGTGCCCCTGTGGTGTGTGTCCTTGCCCACAGTGGGGGGAACAGGGGCGGGGTGTTAGAATTAGATGATCTTTAAAGTCCCTTCCAATTCAAAGCATCCTAGGGTCTATGATCAATCCAGGTGAAATTGCCTTTAAACATTATGAGGATCCAGCTGTCAAATCTTACATAAAACCTTTCTTCTCACTCCCTGGCCTAGGTGGCCAAAACACAAATTCAAATTTTTCAGTCAACTTCTGAAGCACAGCAAGAGGCACAGACATTGATTTACACCTATAAACCTGATGTGAATTGTTTAAACCTGGCTTATACAAAACCAGATTGAACTCACCTGATGGCTTTTCTTCAGCCAGGTGGATTTTTTTTCAGTAAAAGCTGTTCTGCTAACTCATTCCAGAGAATCTGAATGATCTGAGATGATTCTGAGTCCAAACAGCCTAGAGTTGCAACTATGGCTTTGACAGTGAGAAATTCATAATGGTCAACTTGTTTTCAGAAATATCCACAGTACTGCTCCAGAGATGCAAGGCATGACAGAATATTTTGGAAATAATATTCTTTTGTGTATGCAGCTATTCCATAATAATTACTTCAGCAATCATCAGCACAAGTGAGCCTTACCTTATGATGGACTGATGGCAATTATAAAAACAACAAATTTGTTTAGAATGTCAGTAAACAGGATGAATACGTTTAAAATGAACATTTATCTCTCAGTTAACAGTCAAAGGAAGAAAAATTACATCTACTGAAGAAGAGAGAAACAAAAGTAATGGAGTATGTTGTATTCTGTGGAAAAAAACTTGCTGGGTATCTAATCCAGGAAGAAAATTTTGAATCTCAGCTGAGTAAGTGTTTATATAGACAAGTCAAACATTGAGGATTAGAAAAAATATGAGAAAACACCTCTTGTTAATGTTGCAGGAAAGATGTATGTGCACTATTCTAAACAGTAAGGAGTGACACCAAAAAGTAAATAAATCACAATATGTTTTAAATTTATTTTTCTTGGTAGTGAAGACATACAAACACAGATACCATGAAGATGAATGCTGGCTAGGAATGAGAGCTTCAGATCTGTGCTACTGTTGAGATGAGTATCACTGCTCGCAGAATCTCCTGAGGAAAAAAAGATGTGTAAAGATATCCTTCTCCTTTAAAAGTTCACTGGGTTTAGATTGATGAGGTTTCTGTGGGTGGATAAACAGTTTCTCACAGTCTAGTGAATTAAGCCAGTTTGGCATGAGGCCAAAAATCAGCATTCTGCTGATTTCTCTTTCTGGTTTTGAAGGTGCTTCCTGTGGTCAAGTGTTATACAAGTGACATCACCACGCTGGGGTGTAAGGAAAAGTTTAAGTAGCACACAAAATCTTTAGCTCACTTGTCCAAAGTCATGCAGAAAATCTGAGATAGAACTAAGGCCAAGTATCTTAATCCTAGTTTACTCACTAATAGATTTTGCCATCTGAAAATTCTATAATCAGTATTAGTTATCCAGTTAAATACTTTTTTTTGTCTTACCCAGAAGTGACTCTGTATGCAGTTTTGTGCCAAATGTATTGTTACCCACATCAGTTTTGTTATTAAGATTATGAACTGCCTTTTCTGTTTTGTGAAAATGAGATGAAACTGGTACATTCCCATTAGATACTGCATCTAGTAGGACCATATTAACTAAGGCTATAGTTTGAATATATATCTGATTAAATAATTTGTTAAAGAAATAATTATGTAATTAAATCAGAGTCACACATAATAAAATAATGTCTGAATAAAGTCTCAGACATTTTAACATTTTTATTTAAGTAAAAAGCTTGATGTTTTTGCTACCTGCTCAGTCAGCACATCTTCCTATTTTTTTCATTGTGTTTTACAAGTAACCAAATACCTCACAAAAAAGACTATTCTAGAAAACTCATATTAACTGCTGATACAGTGCCCAAGCATGATGTGTAGGCAAGGTAGAAACCTAGTGTATTTGGACTACGTGAACAATTTGCAGCCTGTAATGTGAATCATCCCCATTTTAAAGCCAGGAAACTGAAGCCACAGAAAACACAAAGAAAGCCCTTACAGCCACTCATTCCAAGGTATCCATTGCATGGCTGGTTTTGTCTCCTTACTTTCCTTCTCTTCAGTCAGTGTAGGAAACTGGAGAAACTCTCCTGAGCAGTAGCATTGCAAAAGTATGCAGAAAGTCTGAAGGAAAGGAAGACAATGAATCCAAGTTCTTAAAGAACTGAACTGATGCTTTACTTATGCCAGCTGTAAACACTCATCCAGAGCAAACATCTACCTATGGATGCAGTTAGTGTCTGGTTGTGTGTATGTGTCAAAGACTGGAAATAGAAATTAAAATAGGTAGAAAAAAAGCACAGTTGCATTTGTGACATAGCTTAAAGCATATGTAACGCTCAATAGCTTACCTTTCCCACTTTTTCTTTCTACCTCTACTTGCAAATCCTCTTCTGTAGTCATACAAACAAGAACAGGACTAGGTCCAAGATATTCTCATTCCTAGGGAAAGTTTATCATCACTAGGCTGAGGAGTTGATGAAGCTGATTCTCCCATTAGCTCACTAAAATTACAGTTATGTCAAGCAATATGAAACAGCTCCAAAATAAAAATTTGAGGGCTCCCTGATTTCACAACTCATGTGTAGGCAGAGTTACGGTGTTCTCCTTCTAGGAATGAAATATGGTCTTGAACACTGGACCAGAAAATGAAGGAACAATGTAGGCATGGGGCCATAGAGCTATTGGATAACTGAAGAAATTTTAGAGGATGAGGACAACACTTTCTCATCCTTTGGAGAAAGTTCAAATCTTTCTCAGGTTTAGCCTGGCACATGTACTTCACATGACATTATTTTATACAGTCATGCTCTTGCTTGTCGATTTAGCTCTTCATGGCTGCTTGAAGGTGATCAATTTCTGCCAAATTTGACAGAGTAGCAGTGGTTTCAAGAGTATTGAATTTCTGAGGTTCTGTGCAGACAAGCAACAGAGCTGAAGTGCATTTGCCATTCTTGCTGAGGGAGGAGCAGCAGTTTGAGCTCTCTTGTGGGATACCCATACACAAAGACCCTGCTGTGCAAAAAGCCACAAAGGAGCTTGTTCAAGCTGGGGGGAAGCAAGCTGCCAGCACTGAGCCCTCACACTGCAACTGTTCCAAAAAAGTGCTCAGGTCTCACTTGGGTCCCAGAGCCAGGATCTCCAGGTGGAGTCAGGGAGCTGCCAGCAGGCAGAGCAAGGCTCTGCAGTCTCAAAGAAGAGAGGAGTTTGACACACTACTCTTTAGGAACAGCATTTTGTTATCTTTGCTTTAGAAGCAGGTGGCAAGGCAGTAAAGTACTTTTAGAACTTTTAGAAGTAAAGTACTTTTAGAAGTAAAAAAGGAAGCAGATAAGCAAATTAGCTCCAGAAAAACAGTGATGTTATCCCCACTGGACAGACTATCATAATATGTCATTACAAACTGCTGGGAAGTTTTTAAGGGAATTAATTAGTTTAGAGTTTCTATAAATATATTCTTGAGTGACAGGTGTTCTGGCATCCATATGCAAAGCTGACTGCCCAAATACAATTGCAAAACCACCCGCCAGGAAAAAAATCATGTTTATCTGCTGAGAAAATAGATATGTTGCACCAATCTGTTCTTCTAAGAGTAGCACACATGGCAAAACTCTTAACTCTGTCATGTCCATTTAATTACAGAGTGAAACGTGGAAATAGGAAGAGCTAGTATCCTTGCACAGAGGCTGAGAATGTACTTTTTTTTCCCCCTGACATTCTTGGCATTGATTTTTTTCCACCTAAAAAAAGCGATAAATAATTTACTTGCTCATCATAAGACACTGAAGAACAGATTGCACCTTCTACAGTTACTTCAGTTTTTCACTGATGTGAGTGTGAAGTGATTCAGATCCCTTCTCAAATATTGGCAAGTCCTTCTCCTTAGTGAAGTCTTTATATTTGAAGTTATTTATATTTGTATATTCTTTTGACTTGGACTCAGTATTCCGAATTTAAACTAAGCTAGAGTTCAAAATTATGGCCCTTAGCATTTAAGCCTGCAAATATCAACAATTAATTTACAATGCAAAAGCCTGCATTCCCCTGTACTAAGAGAGGTTCACTTGGTTACCAAACCAAAGAATAGCTGAGGTTGGACAAGGTCTTTGGAGATCATCCTCTCCAGATACCCCTGCTCATACAGCATCAGTCAGAGGGAGGCTTCACAACTTCTCTGGGCACCACTTCCACTGTTCAGTGAAAATATTTTGGTTTTTATTTTTCCAAATATTTACACACTTGGAGTAAAAAAGAAGTGTTCTTTTGCTATAAGAATATTAATTAGCAGCAAAAAGCACTATAGAATATTTGCTATGAACTGTATCTAAAGTATGCTCAGTTGGATAGCTGAACTGATAGAATGACTGTACTGCTTTACACCTTGCAAATAATTTGTTACTAATCCAGTAACAAATTTTGGAAAGTAGAAGGACAATACTTGTGCATACACAATACACATGCTGTAGCAAGAACTTTCCAACCATCTGACCAAGAGGTGAACTGCAGAAAGTACCAAATGTTTCCTGACTGGTGATCTTCACCAAAGCCAGCAGCTTTCAGTTTTTATCACTCGTCTTAATCACTCTTGTAACATTCTCTGCTGCCAGCTTTACTTTTTGTATGTAGTTGAATACATACAGTGGGCAGTGCAAGGAAGCTGGACTAGTACTGAACTGTAGAAATGCTTGTAATAAACAACACCTATCATTTCTAGTTAAAGAGAAAGTAATCTTCCATACAAAGACAAGATATGACTGCACTGGGATGTCATGTTCCCTGGCTTCCTTCTCACATGGTTTGGTTTTCTTAGCTTCCCTGAGGGCAGGGCTGCAAGGTAGGGTGAACCACCATCTGAGTCACAGGAATCCAGCCCTGGTCCCACGTCTTTTGAAAAACATAAATCCAGCCATCTCTGCATAAAAGACCTTTCTGTGATACTCCTATGAGAACCTCTTTCTTATTTGCAGAGCAAAGGAACCCATCTCTGACAAATATTACCCATGCAATGGACTGTCTTAATATGCTGCTCTCTCTGCATCATGCTACTTTCTTTTCCATCCATACTGAGCTACCCTGCTCTGAACATGGTGCTTGGAGGCCACCTCCCAGAGGCAACACCCTGCTAGGAGGCATTGTGCTTTACAGGGCTTCCTTCAGAACATATGAAACACATTTCTTTGGTAACGACTGATGTGACCTGTTCTTGGGGTTGAAGGAAATCATAGATATTTAAGATTAAGCTAGGCTGAGGTAATATCAATTTATCACCCTAGAGAAATCAAAATGCATATTTAATGAAAGAGTATTTGCCTTGATGCTGAGATCATAGGTAAACAGACCTTGGAAATCTGTGGAAATCTGTCTCTAATTCTTGTCGGCCTGTACCTGTTGTTTTGTAGCTAAGAGGCAGCGTCATCCAGTTTCATCACTTCCCTTGCCATTAATGCAGGTCCTACAGTGCCCACAAAATTTATTTTTATTTAAAATAACAAAAAATACTTATCTATGGCTCCAGGCTTCTATAGCATCTTTGAAGACTGTTCATTTTTGGCCTCCTTTTTACAAGAAAGAAATGGAAGTGCTGCAGCACATTCAGAGAGGGGCAATGGAACTGGTGAACATTTTGGAGCACAGGTCCTATGAGAAGCAGTAGAGGGAGCTGGGGATGTTTAGCCTGGAGGAGAAAAATGTCTCAGGGAGACCTTATTTCTATCTGCAACTCCCCTGAAAGGAGGTGGTAGCCTGGTGAGGGTTGGTCTCTTCTCCCAGGTAGCAAGTGACAGGATAAGAAGAAACAGCCTAAGGTTGTGCCAAGGCATGTTTAGATTAAATATTAGCAAACATTTCTTCACCAGAAGAGCTGTCAGGCAATGGAAAAGGCTGCCTGGGGAGGCAGTTGTGTCACCATTGCTGCAGGTGTCTAAAAGCTGTGTATGTATTGCACAAGGGGACAGGTGGAGTGGTGGGCTTGGCAGTGGTATGTTTACAGTTGGACTTAATGATCTGAAAAGCCTTTTCCAACCTAAAAGGTTCCATAATTCTATGAATTTATACAATAAAATAAAATCCAACACCATTAATTCAATCATTTCACTGGGAATCCATCAATGTACAGATGCTACTTTCTGTCCCATGATTCCTGTGAGAAGTTTGTCCTCAGCTTTCTCCAAATATTCTTCAAATAGCTGGTTTCTCAATCAGCCTGAAAATTCACCACAGAAAGGCAACTTTTCATCCCAGGCCAGGCAGCAATTTCAGTTTGCTTTTGCACAATGAGAAAGCTCCAGTTTAATGATTACAGCTTTTACAGCATGGCCCAGAGGAGAAATTTTCCAATGTATCAAGTCTCATTTCAGAGCCAGCAGCTTCAATTTCAGCTCAAAGTGCCCACAGTTTCTAGAGCACTGGGATCACATTTGCCCATGCAAAAATATTTCCCATAATAAATAGCTGCATTCTTCATTTCCTGGGATTTCCAAATGATCTAAAATTATGGCCCTTTTGTGAAGGGCAGTGCAAACATTTAGCATTAAAATGACAGAAGCAGGCGTAAGTGCACTAAGGGCTAAATCCAAAAGAAAAGGCTGCAGTCTTCTAGGCAGCTGATGATGGTAGGGTAGTAGGAACAACAGGAGAATAGAAATGGCAGGATGTACTGCTTGCACTGCAGAAACATTACTGTAAACTATTTCCACAGAGTACAAGCTCTACTTGTACTTGACTTGTTACTGTAGGTGGAAAGTCACTACTCTTTTAAATAGATATTAGGTGAAAGGATTGGAGGACAACCTTCTTCTCCTTTTTGTTGGAGGAAGATTAACCTTTGCAAGGTCTCTTTAACCAAATATTATGCAAAGTCCTAAGCGGAATAAGCGCTCTCATTTCCATCAGAATCTAGGCAATTTTTCATTCTCATTACTTCCCCTACTGCCCTTGAGGAACGGTATTCAGAAGTCCCAAGGCAGCTTTTAAAATCCATTGCCCAGGAATTTAAACTTGCAAAATACATGTTTTTACAGCACTGAAAAAGCCCAGACTCTCCTGAATATTTAAATATAAAAATACCACCCAAGTATGCTCAGATGGGACAAAAATGGCATTTGAAGTCCCTTTATTTTGCCAGAACACAAGCTAGACTGACAGTTGATTTCTACAGTATTATTAATTTATCTTTATTAGCACAGGGTTCAGAAAAATTAATATTTTATAACACAGAGGAAGAAATATCCCTTCTCATTATACCCTGACCACGCTGATACTGTCATGGTTATTACTGCAAATTTAAAAAAAAAAACAACAACAACAACTTCAACACTGTAACTGTGTTTTTCCAAGGCTGTAGATTATTCTCTCTGCTGCCAATAACATGACAGGGCCTTAGAGAATAGACTCAGGAAACTTGCTTATAGGCAATTTCTACATATCTTTTAACTTCCCTCTCATATTCCCTTCTGGGCAGAAAAACAGAGACGAGGGTAAAAAGGATTCAAGTGGTTTCTTTCTGTCCTCAGGGTGTATCCTTCCTTTAGTATTCCCCTCTTTCTTACTTTGCATCTATTTCCAGGTCTTACTGTGCACCAGTAAGCATCTGTGGCAGGTGACTTGCCAAACAGAAGTCCTTCTGTCCGGAGGTAGAGATTTTCCCAGAATCACAGGACGCCAAATACAGAGAAAATCTTCTTTGATTAACTGCAAGTCTCACAGCAAACAATATATGATAGCTGCTGAAGGACAAACCAACCTGAATCTGTAGGAATGATAAAAGCCAGTATGTCCCTTCTGATATTTTTTTTCTACTTATTCTTCTAGTATTTCTTACTTGAGGTCAGCCATCACATCTGCAATAAAGTAAAGAAGGCTTATTCCTTTTCTGTATAGTGATCTTTGGCTGCCTTAGACAAATAAATGTGGGGGAAAATATATATTTTTTACATTTATAGGAGAAATAAATTTATTCTCTGCATGTAGTAATTAGTGGTGCAAATGGTCAGTAAGCAATACTTTCATACCTTAATAAAATAAAATCTTTGGTTAATTAGGAGATTAAAACACATAATGAATATGTGAACTGTGCCAACTTTTCTAATAGAGGCCATCAGCTCATTTATATTGTTAATTGAACAATTAGTATTGCTGAATTGTAAACCCACAGGAGACAGGAATTGAGAACATGTTTCTGAGACACTGCATTACTCTGCTGGCACCAAATATCTGTGACCACAGGAGACTCCATTGCTCTCCAGAGTTTTTCAACAACACATGTGGACTTCAACCATTAGGGAGAGAAATTTAATTGCATAAATGTTTGCATTTTGGTGAGACTGATTCAGCAACCTCCCAGCACATGAAGACTGACAAGTAAGCAAACATAGGAAAAAAGATGGAATGGTCAAGAGGAATAATGTACCATGTCCTGAACAGCCAGGCATCAAAGACACCCCTATCCATGCCTTCTTTTCAGCTGGCAGAAAATAACACTGTCCCTGAGACTACTCCAATTTTTGTGCATTGAGATATATATATATACACATATATATTATAAATATATGTCTATGACTATTTAGTGCACAGATTTTAAGAAACTTGCTGAAATGCAATACTTCTGAACTTGCTGCTTACCTCAGAAAGAAAAATAATAAAAATGCTTAGAGAAGAAGCAGCGGATTTAGAACAGCTGCTGACTGATGACACACAGGAGGGAGTCTTCAGGGGAGAAGTTTCTACTGGGTTTCTATCAGCCTAAAATAATGCATGTGTGGGACTGAAGAGATTCATCTGTAAATAGGATCAGTCTTTCTTCTGCATTGATCAGCAGATATAGGCATAACCAAGGAATTTAAGGTGGATGATGCATCCAGCAACAACAGAAAGAGAATGGCTTTTATGTGTAAATTAATAGAGTGGAGTAATTGCTTAGGAACAAGTAACTCATGGTAAAGGATTACTGCTGAAATGTTGCTAAGATCAGTACCTGCATTGGTCTTCTAATCTGTCACTCACGGTTCATGTTGGGCACATAAATTAAAGTCACCTAGGAGCTATTTGAACTAATTTTTTACTGTGTTCTTGCTGTTATACACTGGGAATGCCAGTTTGATCTGAAAAACAACATTGTTTTGATGCTCTGTCAATAAAGCATCACCACACTGCCAGAGAACCATGAATGTTTCCTTCTCAGCATGAAGGCAAAAAAAAAAAAGAGAAGGAAAGGGGAGAGGAAGTGACATGGTGTCTCTTGTCTTCTGACATGAACCTAGGGACTAGCTTTTCAATGCTTCAGTTCCAGTAAAGGCACCACTGAGAGTTTTTCTTAGTAAAGGCACCACTGAGAGTTTTTACCTGAGTCAAATGTGAGTTATTGATGTCCTCTTCAGAGGATGGTGTCTGGTAACTTTAGATAAGCTGCAATCTCTGTTTCACTGCACAACTGCATCTGTGTTGAGAATCCACTGTTGTCTGAGCATCGTTCTCCTGAAAAGCATAATAATATTTTATTTTCAGTGCTCTGTATCTCTCATGTTACACAGAATTAACATCACCTATTACTGTGATGAAACATGGCAGCTGCTTAACAGAATACAGTAATAGATGACTTCAGGAAACTAAAATTATACTGGGTCAAATTGGGACTCTGTTACACCTATGAAACAACACAGAATTTATTCTGGACTGAGACAAATGTAACCAATGGAGTCTTAAAACTACTGCATGAAAAGTTGCAAAACAAACTGTAAGCAAGTGGAACACCATTATCCGTGGTAGAAAGTGCTCTGTTTGCCTCTCACTTAAAGCATTGATAATGTTTTCATATATCTGTTTCTGGGAGATTTCACATCAAATTTCTTAAGTACCTTAGATAGGTAACTGGGACTTGCTCAGAAATAATTGCTATGCTTTAACATTAAAAATAGTGAATGATTTTTCAGTGGCAGGGTGTGTGAAATCCAGAGTTGTTAACCATTTGGCACACCATGCTTAAGTTCAGGGAAGCAAATCCCAAAGAGAACTATTTCTCCATGGAGAATACACATCATTGTCATAGGATACTGTGCATTCCTAAAACAGTTCACGTGATTTTAAACAGCAGTTAGACAAATTCATGGAACGAAAATCCACCAAGTGCTATTCAGTACTGAGGTACTTCTACACGGTGATAGCTGGCCTAGAGATAGCTGTTACCTGTGAATGTACACCAGACAGTTACTGCAACAGGTTTGTGACAGATTTCAATTTTTTCCTAGATATCCAGTTAATCACTGACAGTGACAGGATCCTGAACTTTGATCTGACTCAAGCAGCCACTCTTCTGTTCTTCTACCAGAATCTGCAGTTACTATTACTAGACATAGAACATTTACTGTGCACAGCTGATATAAAGTATACAAAACCTTGTAAAACTAGGCACCATTATGAAAATGCCCTAATCAATAAGTCGATATTCACTTCTACTGTAGTTAAATTTGTCACTGTATTTTAAGGGAAAAAAAAATCTTGTAAGTCTAGAGCAGCAAGTGCTGATTACTGTACTTTTAATGATGCACACCGTATTACTACAGTTGTTTCTACCTTGCTGCAGTCTAATTGAAGACATACTTTAGAAAAACTTCAAAATCATTATTTCTCTTCATCTTGCTCATGGTGTATTGAAAAACTCTAGAGCAATATAAGAATTAAAACCAGTGTCTTAACAGAGAAACAAATAGCAAGTTTCATACTGCACTGAAACTTCAAACCTTTTCCTCCCAACCTCTAACAATAAGGGCTTCAGAACAATCATAGTTTTGCTTCATTGATATATTTAATGTCAGTACACACTGAAAATTTTACATGTCATGTGAACAGTTGTATTATTCTCTTTTGAAAAAAGACTGAAATCCTAATCTCATAATAAAGCAATCATGCCTGTCTTTACTCATGCACACAGCTGTGATGTACTTGTGAGAATTATCTGCATTAGTATTAGTCAGTATGGATTGGAGTGTTGAGACGATCAGTGATTAAATCTACAATTACACAAAGGTAGCACTCAGTGTTTTACACTTTCACATACTGAGTAAATACTAGGAAAAAAAATACATGCACAAAAAGTTCAAGAGTCCTTGGAACACAGAAAAAAATGTGTAAAGTATACCAATCTTTTAGCTAGTCCATTAAAAAAAATCAATCTTTATGACTTCTTAAAATTGATATGTGTTAGTTATGAGTCTTATGTGGTTTCTTCAATTGCTTTTTGTAAAATTTGCCAAGTTTTTTTTTTCTTTTTTTTTTTAATAACTGAAGCTGTGTATTTTATGTTAAAATTAGAAACTCTTCCTTTGTGGCCTTTTCAACTTAATTATACATCACAATAGTTTCTGATTTTAGAGCTATCACAGATCTAACCTCTGATCTCTCTTTATTACTAGCTAACTCTTTACTATCTAGCATAATAATGAAAATGAAGAAACATCATCTCCAAAGTTTCCAGCTCAAAAACATTAAAGTAGCTCTTTTCTTCTTAAAATTCATTGCTAGGTTTGACAGTATGGGCTTTATTTGAAAGCTGGGCTTTCAACATTGCAATGGCTTTGGAGTGAGAGCTGGACACAATCAGACAACCTTAGCTGCATCTAAATCTAGTATTACCTTCATTTATATAAACTTGGAATAAATCCAATAAAGTTAAAGTGGTTATATAGAATAAAGGCAGTGTAAGATAGCAGCAATTCCTCTTTGGCTCTCCCACCTGTTTTCTACCTTTTAAGACTGACTTCACTTTTTCCCCACTGTATGGCAGCCCACCATGTGCTTAACAACTGCGCTAGTACTTCTTTCTGGTGTTTTCCTCACACATCTTTTCCATGAGAGCCATGGCTACACCAGGGAGTCATCAGTAAAGAAAGGAAGGGGGTCTAAATTTCACTTGTATAAATGAATGTCAGGTGGGAATTTACCAGCCAAATAAATTGCATATGGTTCAGCTAAATCCATTATACCTGGCAGAGAAATAATCCCATTGACAAGACCTTTCTCAAGTGTATGAAGCTGCTGGGGAGACACTGGCATGCTGCTGTCTCCATGAGCCTTTATTTTGGCTAAGAAAAGGGAAGCAGTATATGCTACTGGAAGGTTTTGAGAATGGCTGGAGAGGAGTGATCTCCTTCCAAGAGGCCAGAAATACCCTTTGCCATTAACAAGTGGCAGCCCCCTCCTTCGGCCTGCTGTGTTTATCAGTAGTTATCGGTAGATAAATGGGGAAAACTTAAAGGTAGTTAAAAGCAAGAACTCCCAAGAGCTTGCTCTCTTTGGTTCCGGTCAGGGTGCTGTGCAGATCTCCCCTGCCCAGCCATGGGGCTGGGTGGGGGAGGGGAAGCCATGAGGCCTGGTCAAGGTGAGCTGAGGGGTAGAAGGACTGGAACTGAGCCAGCTCCTGTAGACGGAAGGGTGGAGAGAAGCGGAGATGTCTTTGTCATCCCCCCCACAGAGGGAAGAGATAGAAAGTCCGGACAGCACCTGTAACTTTGCCAGCGCAGAGGAGAAAGAGGTGGGGGGAAGGCGCCCAGCCTTGGCCTTGAGAATTGGCTGCTGGGCAGAGATATCAGCCGTCCAGGGAGGCTGAGCTTTTAACCCTTTCCTGGGAAATGACGGCTTTGTAAAATATTACTCCTCCTTGATTTGAAGTAGAAGAGAGAAAGTCTGGGATCCGAGATGATGGAAGAAGAAATTCTTGAGTTGGAAGGAGATGATGGAGTGGCTTGTGGCTGGACTTTTCTTGTTAGCCATAGACTGAACCAAATTCTCCTAACAGAAGCTGCACTTAGGGGGGTGTGTTGGTGAGTCAAGAGATTTGTTTCAGTGATTACCAACAGAGGAGTAGAGAGAACAGAGGAGAGTTGGAGAAGGTGTGGAGAAGCCCTCTATCTTCAAGGAAGAAGAAGAGAAGAAGACCTCTGTTCTTGGACCCTCAGCCCCAGGGGAAAATAGGGGGGACTGTAGTCCCAAGATGAGAAACTGAACTGTTGTCTCTTTTGGTCTATGGCAAAGCATCCTTAAAGGAGCCCTATGAGCAGTCTGTCCATGCACGGTGGTGAGAGCACTGTGACATGGAAAGGAGAGTGTCACCATGGCAGATTTTCTCCGGGCGGTTGCCATGTGTGACATGGAAACACAAGGGTGGCAATTGTGTTTCCTGGGGAGTCTGTGGCACAGGAGAGACTCCTGTCTCCCTTGAAAGATTGAGTATTTGAATATCTGAAGGGTAGCAACTTGATCAGGATCCTGGGTGGTGTCTCACTGTTGAGTTTGTTTAGAAATTAGGTGGGAGGAGGAGGGGTGTTTTGGAAAGTCTTCATCCAGGATTTAGTGTTTGTAGTTTTTATAGTAGTAGTAGTTTAATAAAGTTCTTTCCTTTGTTACTAAGCTTGGGCCTGCTCTGCTCTGTTCCTGATCACATCTCACAGCAATTATTTAGAAAATACATTTTCATGGGGGCGCTGGCATCGCGCCAGTTTCAAACCATGACAACCTCATATGAGGGTTGTTTCCTGGCAAGCAGAACACAAGAATTTGAACCATTGTAGCCTGGTATACCTGGTAAGTTTTCTAACTACCACTGAGTTACACAAAAGCCTGGTACACAGTGTTTTGCTTTAATTTATTTGCTTCTCTTTGTTCTTAATTACTTATTTTAGAAGAGGATGTATTTCCTGCACTTTGATTTCCATGGGTAATTGTGTGGCATGTCTCCCAAGCAGCCAGGCACCACCAGGGTGCCTCTCTGCCTTCTCTCTCACCAGGAAGGGCTGATACCCATCTGCTGAGTCTTTCCTGCTGTCATCAGGCAGCTGCTAAGAGGGACCTGCAGATCCTTCATTGGACACATCCGACTGCAATGGACAGGAAACTGAGGCACTCGTGCTTGACTTTCTGATCTGCTCAGCTTAAGCACCTGAACCATAAATACCTGTTACAGTTCCACAGTGTCTTGAGATTCCAGTTTTGCCTGGGAATATTAAAGTTTTTCCATCACCTGCCAGCAGTGTTCTCTGGAGAACTGCCTTGTCCCTTCTCAATCAGCAATTACAGAAGTTTTGTATTGTAAAATCTCAACATGATAACAACTCGTAAAGAAATACTTTGTTTCAGCAAGCCTATCTATCAGGGATAAGAAAAGTGAAGTCTCCTTATATTTTCCAGGTAAGAAGGGATGACTGAATGCAAGTTTCCTGCAAAAAACACCCTAACATGCTCTTCAAAATAACCTGGATTTGATGAGTTTCTGAAAGTAATCCAAATAGCTGAAATAATTAGGAAAACCAAATAAGCTACCATGTACTCCAGCCTTTCTCCAAGTCTGAAACAGAAATTATGGAAAATAATGAAATTTCCCTGTCTTCTGTGTAAGCCAAGCTTTTGTTTCCTCTCTTTCCTCCTAATAATACCTGTTGGTGCACTAAAAGCCCATATTTCTCCTTCCAAAGTTTGTCTCAGAACTAAGAGTAGTCTGAGGGGTTTCTACTAAAGAGAGTGTGTGCACATTGGATAATGATGGCAAGAAGAGGCCAGTTGGACACCTGGAATGGATTTTAACACTACTGGCATAGAATTTCATTTTATTTATTGCATGGTTAATCCCACTGGCATACCTAAAACGATAAAGAGGAAGTCTTGTTTTTCTAACAAATAAATAAATCACAAAATTACTGCAGTCTAGGCCAAGTGAGATATAAAATCAGGTTATTCAAGGTTATCCAACAAGAATCTTCTTTTCATGTTATCTACCTGTTTTGCAAATGCTTTTAGCTAAGGAATGGTTGATGTTAGTTGGCTATTCTCTACACAGACATTCTTTCTAGCAGGGCTATTTTTCATCAATTTTTTACAGACAGCACTAATAAAATTGTGGAAAATGTGTTGGCTTAACATTTTCTAGCCTTTAAGTGGATTTACTTGTGATTCATGCAGTTCAGGAAGACAGGAGAAGGACAGCCTTTTTTGAGAGAATATTCATCTGAGTACTTTTCAGGAAAATTTGAGAAAGAGAAATTTTCCTTACTGCCATATACTTCTGACCACAATCACCAAGCATTTTGTTCTGAGCTTTGGTGATGAACGTTCCCAAGGCACTCTTCAAAGCATCAGGGGTTTCATCTAGATGTCCTTGGGTAAATGGCAGATCAAAATTCTTCTCATGGATGGTGGTAACATTCGGGGTTGTCTGGTTGCTAACTGCTGCCTGAAAATCAGCTGCCTTTCACTTGTGGCAGGCACACACAGAGATTCTGAGAAACATTGTCCATTGGGATAGAAAAGCACTGAAGGAACATTGTATCAACTTTTCACCAAAAAAAAAACCAGCTGAAGGAACACTCAGGCCATACTGTAGAGAGAGATACTCCTCAGCTTCATATTGTCTTGTCAGCACAATGTCAAACAAGTCAAGTCTGGCTTGAAACAAACACTGTGTTGTCTGCTGAGGTGCTCTGAGGAACTTCTCAACGATAGGGATGTCCATCTAAATGAGCTTGCCCTCCCCCAGCAACTTGTCATTAATCCTCCTTCTTTGCAGCCACTGCTGGACTTACTGCAGCAAAACCATGATCCAAGCCTCTTCTGGAAGCATGTCTGAGGATGAGAGAAAAAACAAAATACAGGAATATTCCAGGCTATCAGCACCAGGTAAGTGAAATTCAAGGCCAACACCTCTCAGGACTTCCACAAATATATTTCAGTCCTCTGCCTACCCCTCTGGTTTATAAAAGCTCCTGTTTCTCATAATCTCTCACACAATTTTTTGGGGGGAAAGAAATATTGGGAAGCAGGAATCCACTATTACCTGCCTTGAACAAATGGGAATTGATGGTATGAGAAACTTGCTCAAAATCAAGCATCAGCATTGAGATAGAGGAAACAATAGAACTCATAACTCCAGAATCACAAATTTTCATCCCAAACCTTAGGCAATCATTCCTTCCCTTACATTAGGAATTCAGTGTAGGTGTAATGGATACTTACTTCTTGAGTAGGGTGAAACTACGTAGCAGCACACCCTGCTCTCCTCCTGATTCTCACTCAAGTTTATTGGTAGTGACTGAGTTCAATATCAAGATAGAAAGCTTTAAAATTAGGATCCCCGTCTGGATTTTGTGCCCTTCTCAGCATAACTCCATATATCCCAGCTGCACTGACATCCAGAGCACAGTACATCACACCAGCAGTCAGCAGTGGTTTATTTTCCTTCTTCTGTGCTGGAGTGCATGACAGGAAAATCAGTTCTCTCCCAAGATGCCAGTTAATTCTTACTTTCCAAAGTGTCCTTATTTTCTTACTATGCTTATTTGGGTAATCACACTTCACCCCTGGGGCACAGATTTGGAGTGTGCAATTCAAGCTATGTTATGCTGTATTGTGATGCAATGTAACACAAGCCTGCTTCCTCTGGGATACTGCATTTTGAGGCACATTACTGCCAACACATAGGTTTCTAAAACACAACCAATGACAAAAACAAAAAAACAGGAGGTACTGGTTCAAACTTAGTAAAGGATGAAAAAAAAATGGAGTGAAAGAATAAAATTATAAATACTGTAGTCAGTTTCAAATACAAAGCTTTTTGACAGGTATTTCTTGAACTTTGGATGTTTTTGGACTTTAATACAGCCAATTCTAAAGATAAAATACAGACTCTTTCCCCTGCCTACTCTGCTATTTTGGCATAGTATCCAGTTTCAGTATCTCTAACAAAAGCATAATTAGACTCACGATTACAGATGTGGGACATCAACTCCCACCACATTTTAAGCTGATGCTTTAAGACCCATTTTCCCCAGCCTACTGCAACTACTTTTATTCTGCATAAAGCTTTCTCCTTTGTTCAAAATCTTCAATTGTTTATAAATGTTTAACTATTAGGCAATACAAAAAAGCTGGATATTAATCTATATAAAAAGGAAAGTCAGACATAAAAAGAGCTGCAAATATTCTAAGATGATAACAAGAATAATCAAAATACCCCAAAACTTACACTCCCAGTTGGCTATTGGCAATTTAATCACTTTAAAACAGGTCTCATCACACAGGTATTCCTCCTGGGCCTTTTGCAAATTTCTTCCCTAGTGGACAGAATCACTGTTGAGATGGATGACATGTATTCTCTCCAAAAACCCATTTTGTCATAATGGGAATAAATGAATGGCTGCAACAGAGTATAAACACTGCTGCTTGCTAAGAAAATTGCTCAAAATTGGACCAGCCTGAATCAACTATATACTGAGCTTTAGTTTCACTAATTTCTTTGTGTGGTTTAATATCAGGCTGTCATCTCCAGTACACTGAAAACGTCGTACCTGTGATTCTCACACAGGAAATTATCAATGGGTTCCATCTCAGACAGAGACCTGTCAATCTCTCAGCTTCTCACTGAAGATTTAGTGGCTGAACCTTGCCAAAATACACCTGCTGATGTGCTGCTTTGCCCATGGTGCATTGATACACTGCTTTGTGTAAATGGGCTCATCTCCTAGCCTATCACATAGCATTTACTTGATAAAATAAAATTCTACAGAATAGTCAAAAATAGTTTTGGACCACTCTGGTTCCTACTGTGAGCAGTTCTGAAGGACAAATTTTCAGGTTACTATTTTTGCAAGCCTTATCTGTGTTGTCTGGATCACCTAGTTTACATCACATGGCACAGAGAAATTCATCAAAGGCTGAGGGCACACAAATGTCTTCTAAGTTCCTCTCCTGCTGTTGCTCAGGGACAGAGTAAAGAGATATTTCTGTCTGTGGCATCTGGCTTGTTTGGCAATCTGAATCAAATGCCTTGAATCTGCAAACCTTCAGCTTTTGAAACAAGTAAACATTGGATTTTAATGAGACTGAAATAAACCGGTTGAGGAAATGCTAAACTGTAGTCTTGGTCCTCAAAGGAACCCAAAGGAATAGCAACAGATTTTTTCACAGAAAGAGTGGTCAAATACTGGAATCATCTGCCCAGGGAGGTGGTGGAGTCACCATCCCTGGATGTGTTTAAAAAAGACTGGATGTGGCACTTGGTGCCATGATCTAGTTGAGGTGTTAGAACATGGGTTGGACTCGATGATCTTAAAGGTCTCTTCCAACCAGAAAATTCTGTGAATTCTGTGAACAGGAGCACATGAGGGAGGTAAAAAATTACAGCAAGATAACATCAAGCAATCAAACATAAAATAAATGCATTCCTATCAAACAAAACCTATGTGAGGTGCATCTCTCTGCTGGATACAATGTCAAAATGTCTGCTTTTTCCATCCAAAGACTGACTGACATGGGAAGGAAAATGCTGTGTTTCTCCAGCTGTCTGGACTACTGAGAAACAGAGGCAGCAGACACTTGGACAAAGAATCACTTTTATTTATTATCAAAGTGTCTTAACTTCATATCCTCTATCCCAAATCCAGCAGGACTAAATATGCTAAAATTTCTCCTTGTAACTGTAGGAATTTAATTTATATTACAAAACATTTACTGTCAACAGTGAAGCCTCTTTATATAAAAAGACTAGTTATGAAAATATATATATTCATATGAAATAATTAGATATATGAATAGATATAAGAATGGGTTACTTTCTTTTCTCTCTCCATGTAAACAAGCAGAAGAGTCATTTAAGATAGATTAAACATTACATTCTTTTTTTGGCAAATGACATAATCTCTCCAAAATACCCCAAGATTTTTACTAATTCACTTAATTGCTTTGTATTATTTTTTTGCAATCTGTTGAGTGAGAATATTGAAGTACATACTGTAATTCACTCCTAGAAGCACTTAAAAAAATAGCATTATATTCAATTCCTGACAAACCTATGCAACATCCTTGAAATCAAAGGCTTGCTTTCCCATCCATTTCTCTACTTTTTCACTACATTTTTAGATGATGATACACTTTTTAATTTGCTTGTTGTTTCACATAGGGAAATGGTAAACACATAGATCATATATATATGTTAGCTGTAATTTCATCACCTGAGAAATTCAGAAGTGATCACAAACCTAAGATTAGAGAAACCCAATGATTCTAGTGGAGTACTTCAAAGTATTCTAGGTGTCTTGAATTACTTTTGCTTCACATATGTAGTTCTTCTCGGGAAGTTTACAGAATATATAAGGTAACAAACCAGACAACACAATAGGCTTTTGGCAATCCTGCAACTACCACAATCATCTGAAAGGAGTTACTATGAGAATTAGCAGAATTTGGTTCAGTATTTCTACAGCATTTGAAACTGAAGAATGCTACATGGACACTTAATATTTCCCATGGTAATAAGGAACCTTGACAGCCCCTGCTCAGCATATCACTTAAGTACGTGCCTAAAGCTAGGCATGTTCTTTGGATGTGAGCGGTGATTATGGGTCCCTAGCAGTTGTGCAGTGCTGTATATGGATGGAGGGAAAATATCCTTCCTGACCCCCTGTGGGCAATCATCTCAGCTCCTGAAGCATGAAATTAGAGTGGCCTTATCTTTGCTTGCATACTGTAACTACAAATGTTATTAGCGATCATAAATTTAACAAGCCCTATTTTAAAATCCATCCACAGCATTATTGCATGACTTTTGAAGACAGTCCTTTTCGAGAACTTACAACTTTTTCCCTTACAGCTTTTAATTTCATTTGAGTGAACTGGGGGAGGAAGGTCACCATCAAACCTGCTGTTAACTTTTCTATTCAGAGAGAGATTCTTTGCAAGTATTCCTACTATTTGGAAGGAGAGAAAAGGTAAATGGCAGTGCTGCTTCCCACATATGGAAAACCCATCTCTTATGCACAATGAGCAACATGTGTTTTTCAGTCCAGATGACTTTGTACTATAGCCTGAGGAAAAACAACAAAGTCACAGTGCAAACAAACCCTTCAAAACCTGGGGTGGGGAAGAGTATATTTCTCACTTGCCCTTTCTTGAAACCCTTCCACCAGCAGATGAGCTCCCACTGAGACTTAAACCATGAACAGCAGACAAGCAGATGTTAATAGCATATTCATTGAAACACTGTGCTGGTCCAGAACTCCTGCTGAAAAGGCTACTGGGCTTTATCCGCCCTCCTGTAGGCATCTGTGCTAATGCAGACGTTCTGAAAGGATTACATTTTTGCTGCAGGCTCATGAAATAGAAAAACCAGAGCTGTGAGGGAGAAAGACCTTTACTGAACATCTCTTCAAAAAGCTTTTTTAACAGTCAGGTGGGAAAAGGCTGGTCTATCTTTTCTTTCTTGCTTCCAAGCCTTTTGAATACCCTGTGATTTACATTGCATTTGAACTTTCAGCACTGTTCATCCTCTTGGCAATTCCCTCCCTTCTATTCCATTCCCAATCCAAATGTCTTTGATTAAAGTAAAACCAGTATATCAGAAACCTACTGAAGCAGCTGACTCCAAGTATCTACAAGAGAAAAAAAACAAACAAACAAACAAACAAACAAAAAAAACCCCCACTGGTTTAAAGCTTTTGCAATTAACAGAAATAAAGCAAAAGAAAAAAAAATCGAAGAATGAATTATTGATGGGAGAAATCATCCATAAAAATAAAGAAAAAGGCCAACTGAAACTTTTAATAATTTCTATGGGATTTATAATTCCTGTGTATTGGATAAGGTCGTAAGAGTTGAAGAAAATGAAGACTTGCACCAAAATACCATTAAAATTAACTGTTATAGCAGAGGAAGCAGATGAAGTAGAAAAGCAAATACAGAATGTCTTTGTGGTACTGAATCAACCTCCTGGTCAAGGAACATGGAACAGACATGAATGCATGCCATGATTTTCTATGCCTTGGACTAGAAATAAAATATCTTCTTTTAAAAATATAATACTATGTGGATTTTTTTCCTTTGAGGGAGAATGGCTTTCTAATGTGAAAAAAATGCAGGTGCAACAATGGCTCCTACATGCGTCAAAATGAGTTCTCCAGTTGGTAAATGAGTAACAGCTTTTCTTGTCTTATTTTACCCCTTTGCTGGAGCTTCTGAACATTATTCAAAAATTAATGCATTTTAAATATGTTTGAATTTAGGTGGAAAGTGCTATTGCATCTCCTTTTTTTTTTCTTTTGCTCTTCCTTGCTCCTTATTGCTTCAAATGATTTTGAGCTGCAAGGCTTTTACATTTATAGCTGCTCCTCTTAGCGTCAGGATCCACACACAATCAGAATTGATTGTATATGAAGGTGTTTTATTGAAGCGCACGGAAGCCCAGGGGTGAGACCCCAGATCTGGGCTTCAACGATACACCTGAATCGGTAGCTTATAACCCCTTCTACTCCTCCCCACCCCACACTGATTATTAACTTGTATTGTTCTATTCTAGTTCCCATTTCTACACAGGTGCTGTTTCGCTTGACTTACTGAAGACTATACTTGATTTACTGAAGACCATACTTGATTTGGTTAAGACAATTACTGTTTACAGGGCTATCATTCACTCCCAAGGCCTGGCTGTCCTGCAGGTCCAGGCCTGTTCCTTCTACCTGCCTGCTCTGGCCACCACCAACCCCCAATACAGTTTAGAAATCATTCCTATGATTTCAATTCTAAGCTACTAAATTTAACCCTTACTCTATCACTCCCATTCAGCTGAATTCAAAATCCTCTTTACTATGAACACTGAAGGACAACACATGCAACACTAAAACCATCTAGATGGTTTATTTTATTCAAGCACCAGTTACATTAAAATGTGAAAGACATTACTTCATGTGTTTAAACACTTAAGAAAAGAAAGAGGGATGGGGTAATGCAGGAAGATCTGGCTGGAAAGAAAGATGCCCACTGCTTTGCGTGAAAGCATGATGTCAACCAAAGAGACATCAGACTGGTGAATGTAAAATCTATACATCCTTTGTACTGGCTTCTAAGCATCACAAAACACCTCTCTGCAACCTTTTACGACATATTAAGAGCTCTTTTGATGCTTTAGTGTTTTGCATCACACCCTGAGGTGACCTATACTGTTATGATACTATGATCATTATGACTTTTAATGCTAATAATGGGATTTATGCCATTCTTACACGGAGGCCAGAGGAGGAGAGGTCTCTTCCTCAGAGCCAAACAACTGCACCTAGAAGAGTGAAGAGAACACTAAAGTATTCTATACCTTGTGCTGTTTTGTCCCACTGGAGTTAATTTAGTTGGATACTGGGACTGACAACATTAGTACACAGAATGGCAGGTGATGATGGGGCCCATCTGTGGCTGGAAAATGGGACTGCTCAGATCAGGAAGGCTGCTGGCCTGATGTCTGGTAGAGGTTCAAAGCCTAAATTAGGTCTTGAAGCAACACTTCTATCCTTGATGTAGTGGGGAAATGAATATGACTCTAATTTGGAGAAAAAGAATCAGGCTTATGAAGGAGACACTTACATGATGTTTTACACAGAGGTGCACAAAAAACACCTTCAAAAACTTAATACACCAAGAGATTTTCTTTTTCTTTTTAGTGCTTATGTCAACTGTATATCACCCAAGAGTATAAAACCAAATATGACAAAATAAAAATTGAAAAAAAGACCAGATGATGAATAGGCATATTCCCTCTTTTTTCTCCCATATCTACAGAAAGGCCTCTGCAGGATGGAATGCACTGGATGTAGCTTGTGACTTGAACCGTAAATATCCAACAAATACGAACTTAAACATAAAAGGAGGTATTCCCTATGAAGCAAAGTGACCTTTCTCTCCCACTGTCCTTTATAATTTGAAGACATAATTTCCTTTGGAATACTGTCTACCTGACCCTAGTGCTCCAACCATTAACAGAAATTGGTCTGCTGCTGTTGCACAGAGCTCTTCTGAGGTTGCCTTGATGAGTCTTCAAGCCTGAGAATGAAATGGTTAAACTTCTTGTCCTTTTCTCTCTTGCTGCAGACTAGCTGACCACTTTTCAAAGGTGAGCCCAGGAAGACAGAGCATGTGGGAGGGAAAGAGTGGGGGATTGGTCTCCAAACATTCCCACAAGTTGCTTCTTTCCAAAGGCTTTCTTGTTGAGCATGGAACACAACAAATTCCCCCACAAATGCTCACAGAGCCACTTATTTAAGCTTTTATTTCATTTGTTTGTTTCTTCAAAAAGACTGATATTATTGTGGGGAGACAACATAGAGAGAACAAGCAAAATTTAAACAACATCCTGCTCTGAAAAATTCTGGTTACGGCAGAGAGCATCAGTGCCACTGTATTTTAAATAGGCTTTTGGAAGAGAAGTTGCTTTGACAAGATGTTAATTTAGTCCTTTTGACTCCCTCACTTCAAAGAGAATCTATCTGGAAATTCTCAGAGGAAATAAAGTTTTGCTGAAAAATGCCAAATTCTTGACCCTGACCTATTTTGTTTGCAACAACAGGGGTGATAAAAATTTCTGCCAGAGGAAAGTAGTGTTTCTATGATGTCAAATAGATTCATCCCTGCTTCTGAGTCACTGGGAACCCTGCCTGGCAATTTGTGTTATCAGCTGAAGAATAAGGTCGCTCTCAGTTTGCCTTGCTTTTAATTGGCCTTCAACTGGCAAGAACTGTCTGAAAAACAAACAAACAAGCAAACAAAATCCCACCAAATAAGTAAATAAACCAACCTCAACCAACCAACTAACCAAAAATAAAACCCCTCACTAGCAAAGCAGAAAAACAATCCCCTCCCAAATATAGGGGATGAAAAACCTCCTTTTTGTGAGGTGACCTTGATTTCTTTCTCTCTCAGTAAAGAAAATATGACTGCACTGTCAATACTGGATGTTACAGATCTGAGATCCCTTGGGCTTTATTTACACAAGGGATTTACACACATTTTCCCACTGAGGAGGAAGCAGCAGCAATAGAGATTGCATTGAATAAGTTCTGGAGGCACAGCCTATATTTTGTCTTTCCAAATGACTTCTCAGCTTTTCAGGTGTTAGTACACATTTCTTGGGAAAGAGAATGGAGGAAAAATCGCTGATATTTCTACCTCCACTAAATCCCGGCCAATGATTCACTTGGGAAAAATTTGTGGAAACGTGCTGAAAGCAGCGAATTAATATTTATTCACAACCAACCTGAGGATCTGTATTTTCATACCTGAACACAAACCCACAGAGGGAGTAGGACCAGGCAACAACTGACACTAGATGGATTTATTCATTTCCTGAGTATGGCAGTATGTTACACATCTCAGGAATAGATTTGCCACTGGCCTATAACTTCCCTACATACACAATATTTCAGAGGATGCTGCTAAAGTCTTTGCCTTTACTAATTTAAATATTTGCCCATTTCATAAATCTCAACTCAGTTTCTCCTACTTCATTGTCTCACCACTCTATGGCACACAGTGGTTTACTGCATATAAAAAATACCAATCCTGCAAACTGGCAGATGCAGAAAAGAGCTATTTTAAATTATTTTTCTTAAAGTTGAGTTAATCCAGCCACTAACATTCATTGACTCAAATTTTTACAGCCTTGCAATGGCATCTGTCCTCTGGCTAGTTTCCACTGTTTATCTGTAGAGTGTAAGTACTTGTGCTACTCTGATGATTTCTGAGCAATCCTTGCTCTTGGACACTGCACTGTTACGACACACTGCAAAAGTACAAGTGAAATTAGCAGTCATAATTCTATGAGCTCTGAAAGCTTCCCCACATGAGTTGCTCAAAGGAAAGACTTTCTTTTCTGCTTGTAATGACATGAATGAGAAAAGGAACAAAATTGGCCTCAACTACTCAGTGCCCGATTAACAAAATACATGCTGCTCCGGCATGCTTGAAGGCTAGTAATTCAATTCCAAGGTATACATTAGAAGCACACATTACAACTGATTCTGTGCACTTTTAAGTGGCTTAACTACCAGGTTTCCAGAGAGGAGGTGGAACTCTTGCTGAGGTGTTCACTCAGTACAGAACAACACGTTACAACAGACTGTCGGTTATCCCGAATGAACTGGAGTTGTACAGTACCCTTTTTTTTCAATGTTGTTTTCTAATCAAAAACATTCTCCTTGTTCTCATATCCATCCCACCAAGTACTAATGCAAGCAAACTTACACCAGAAGATTTCATTATGTGTCACAAAAGCTCAAACAAATTTAAAAAAATGGTAAAGCATTGCTCATTTCTGATATTTACCAAAACTTCTGTTCCAAAACTGCACTAATAATACTCTTTTAAGAAAAAAATTATTAACTTTAATGTCTATCATAATTCAGCCATCAATATCAATATCACAGTTTTGCTTGTTATCTCATTCACCTGGTGTTCCTCATGCTTCTTTTAATAAACACTATTGAAGAGTGTTATTATAACCTTGCTGTTCATTTAATTGCTTTTAAAAATCATGATAATCAGAGCAGTCTGAATAATTTTTGGCACCAAGCTTTCTAACAGACTGCTTTCTACCTGGTTTCACTTCGGGATTCATAATTTCCCTGTGGCTGGCAACCCCCACTGTTGCAGCTGCATTACTGTCAGGGTCACAAGTGCAGCTGGGGTACAGACTTCTAACACAAGGAACTGTGGTGACTTGACCAGATCATTAAATCCAGATTTTTTTCCCCCCTCAAAATTTTGTCTATCCAGGAAATTCAAAATAGCAGAAAGACAGGGACTCTGCATTTTAAGTGACTTGCAAGGTGTGTTTATTTTTTCTTAGATTAAGAGATCTCCAATTGTGGGAAGCTACAGAAGTTCCACCAGCCAAGACTTTCAGTATCAGCTGGAAGCAGAAGTGGAAAAATGTAGCATCTTTCATTATTTCCTTAGAACTATGTGTAGACTATGTGATCAAATTTTATCCATCTATTGAAATCTTGAAGCACCTGTGGTTTCAAGGTTTCTGTGCATCAAGATCAATAAACTTTATATATAAGAAAAAAATTGCATGGAAAAAGGCATTTTTAACCTATTTCTATATTGAATTTAAGCTAATAGCACAGTTCATTTAATCTTTAAATTTTATATCTGGAAGCAACACATATGGAATGTAATAGATTAAAAGAAGTTTGTTCAGGTCCACCACAATCCTGGACTTTTGAAAGTCTGAATATTTGCTCTGAAATTCTGTATTATCCTTATGGTATGATATCTGGGATATCTGTAACCTCAGTATAAATACATATCTGAATATATATAACAGACACTGCAGTGGAACTCATCCAAATAGCAGCACAAACACTTCTTTGATTGATAAGGAATACAAAGTCAAATACAGACTTTCTAAGATGTTCTGTAAGTAAGCAGTTATTTTAAAGGAGGTTGAAGGTGTTCAATAGCCTTGAAAAATCACAGACCAAATTGTGCAGAGCACATAGCAGTACAGGTACTGGTATTATTACTCCTTTCCTCAAGAGTTTTGAGAAAGAATCCCCAGTACAAACTGCTTCAGATTCCAGCCAATATTTCAGGCTCCAGACCATAACAATCATACTAGTTACATAAACCACTTTCCCAAAAATGCATTACTAATCAATAATTTTGCACTTACAGATGCACATCTTGTACTCTTTAAAAGCATTGCTAGTGGAATTGAAGGGGCTTCAGGGAGGAAAGATAGCTTCCAATATTTTACACATAAAAATATTAAATAAACATTAAATTTTAATGATGAACTTCACCAGTCATTTTTTGCCATCAGTTAGAAACTAAACTGAACACTTCTTCCAATCAAAGAATGTGCCTTCAGAGTTCTTCAATTCACCTGAAGCTTCCTAGTGTGTCAGAACTAGCATCATCTGAACAACTGCAAGTGTTTGCAATGCCATTTCCTTATTTCACAGTCCTCTGTGAGGTGACAGAAACAATTCCAAAGACTTTATTGCCATTAGAAGTGATGACTGTCAAGGATACAGAACTGATCAAAGTTAGAAAGGAAGGAAGCAGAAGGAACAGCCCCCAGAAGACGTTTCCCCCCAAAGTGAGCATAAAAGCAGAAAATTCAGACTTCATATTGGAATCATTCTTTGTCTCCCCTGAATCTTTGGATAAACTAAGCTCTTGCTAATGATCAAATTGAAAATAAGGGGATAGCAATCTCCTAATCCAAGTGTGCCAGCAATATGCCAATGGTCAAGGAAAATGAATGCCCACCTACTGTATATTCTTGCTTTTTCTCCTACTACTTTAGTCTGGTTGTGGCTTGCCACTCATGCCAGTACTTTCCATGCATCATCATTTAGTGGCATGTTGAATTTTGATTATACTTTCCAGAAATGAGATATGAACACAGAATTAGAGTTTAAAGGGAAATCCTTTTACAGCTCTAATTACATGGCATGTTTGGCACAGCCATCAATAATGAATGCTTGCTTAGTTACTCATAAAATTATTATTCAAGCAAGTGGTTTTTGCTACCTCCAAATAAGTTTTTAAAAATCAAATCCATCTTACCTGGTATTTTTTAACTCAGGAATTAACAGACCAAGCCATCAAATGTTTATATGATGAGGATTTTATCCTATGAAAAGAACAATAATCCAAACAGTTCAATGTATTATTCCATAAAAGTCAGAAAAAAAGGGCTGTTAAAGCAGATTAAAAGCTGGGTTGAAAATCACCTTCCTACTCCCAAGTAATAAGAATGCGATCATCTAAAGCTATAGCTTTTTTTTCTTCTACATTTAAAATCAGAAAACATAATGTTATAGATATTTCTAACAAGAATGGTAAGCTGAATAGAATACAAAATCTGCTAAGTAGTATAGCATGATAAAAATGCTTTACTGAATTCAAGACATTTTAGGGCATGGATCTTAACCATCTTTTTGTTTTACATATGGACTGAACCCACCTCTTCTACATGAAGTGATGCAAGTCTTTTTGTGGTGAAAAAGTAGAAACATACTAACTTTGCTATGTAATTTGAACTATATATTTCATCATGTAGATGTCTATTTCCTTACAGGCTTTAAAGTCCCAGCAAGGTTATCAGAGATCTTTAAACACATAAGTCCTTCATTCAGCTTTTTAAGTTTCTGGCTTATTTCCTGATGCAGGAATTGGCTACAGTAATTCAGATACAAATGAAACTGCCAAGAGGCAGCTGCACCCCGTATACTCAGCAAAATACATACTCTGACTCCAACTTTTTACTGCTATGATTTTGTTTCACAACATCAATAAGGCATTTCAGCTGTAATGGTCTTTAGGGATTATTACTGAACTTCTTGGGTGGTTATAGCTACTCAGCCTCTGGGTCTGTGACTCCACACAAGCACAGAATTGTGCAGCATTCTTTGTATGTATTCATTTACATGGATCACACCACACACTGCTGGCAAAGGCAGGCAGCCCCCAAAAGCAAGTTACTTCCTTGTCTCTTAGCCCAAGAAGAGCCTGGATGCAGACATCATGCCTTACACTCCCATGAAATCTCTTGTTATCCAGTACTGGCCCATCCCACTGGGCCATCACGAGAGAGAATCAATTCATAAACTGTTGAAATCAATCTCAAAGGAACTTTTTTTTTTTCTTGTGTTTGACTATAGTCCTAGAGGGGAAGATAAAAGGTGACTGACTACTCTTAGAGTTTTCTGAATGTAGATGTTGCAAAAAAAAGAAAGCAGATGCATTTATTGCATCAATACGATTTAAGTATCTCACACTTTGAACAGATGAGAATTTTGCTAAAAAATTTTGATACTTAATGTTATAAATTTTTGGGCAAATAATTTGATTCAGCCTGTGGAAGTAAATTAATGGAATTTATTAATTACAGCAAGCGATAGCAAGCAAACAGTGCTGGGTGCAGCCGGGGAGTCCGCGCTCCGCCAACGGCTCACACACTTCCTTCTTATCAGTTCCTTTTTATATTCTTCTTAAAACTTCCATGTTTGTGTCCTTCTCTGCGTTGTGTTGAGTTGGCATTGGTTGATCTCACAAGCTGGGTGATGGGCCTCTTCCGTTGTGGTTATCAATTCCGGCTAAACCTGTAAAGCTTGTCTTCCATATATGGTTATTCATTGTTTCACAATATTTGCTTGTGGTTTACTAATTCTGCTTAAGCCTGCAAGTTCTATGATTTGACTTTTATATGTTTCTTATTATGCTTACTTCAGTCTATATTGATGAACAAACAAGTTGACATAGTTTTTCATACTTAACCTTCCTTTGGACAGGGACTACTGGATCATTCCAAATTGGGCAACTTTAAATCAGAATTGCTGAATGGCAAACAAAGTCTTCCTTTAAATGAAAGGTATTCAGAAATCATAGGCTTGTTCCAATACATCTCTGTACTAAGCTGCTATAAGTAGTCCTATCTATAGGTACCACAGATACTATAAATTAGGTAACCTCTAGAATTGGCTTTGGTATGCTTACCACACATAAAATAAAATAAAATGAAATGGAGAAAGAGCATTCTTTTGAAAGACATCAGTTCAGCATTAGTGCTATCTGTCTTTAATGTGGTTTGCAGGTAGCTTAGTCAGAAAAAATGGAAGTTTCACGTGCTTCTTTTTCAGAAAAAAAGATGAAAATCAAATGGGGCAAATCTTTCTGGGGAAATGGTTGCAAGCTTGTGACTGAAAGTACAGAAATCAATCATAATAACAACAATATTGTAAACTTCAAAATTTTTAAGTGGCTTGAAAAGATACTGTTTCCTTAGTTCTATTGTATAAAACCAAACAGAAACAATGGGATGGAATTCACACACTTGTAACTCACAGAACAAAAAGTGGGAAAATGTTGAAACAAATTTTATTCTGATTTTTCCCCTAAATAGAAGGAATTTCAGATCTGAATTTTCTCATTCTACTTCAGTTCCATCCTATGAAACTTCACTGGAAGAAATGTCCTTCGGTCAGATGTTTGAGACAAATCAAGTGACAAAATGCCAAAAATTCACTGTACTCTGACTCTCAGGGCAGATACAGCCCAGGGAGTTTTTCTGTGAAAGAGTCCAAGATACATCAGCCCAGGTTATAGCCCAAAGGCCTAAGAGGGAGCATTGATACACACACTATGGATCTTTCCAGTCTTAAGAGGGAAGCTGAAATTCTGAAATAGCTCAAAGAAAGTCTTGTTCAACTTCCTCTATTGATATGACATCCCCATCAACACATGATGCGAGGCAGGACAAGGTCTGTGCTTAGGACCAAGGCACTGAGTTGTAGCTCTTCAATCACTCAGATCTCACTGCCCCAAGTTACATGACAAAGGCAGTATGCTGACAAAAGATGGCAAAGGAACCTAGACTCTGGTCCTGCACCTGCTCTGTTAGAAATTTTACTGTTGCCCCCATTCCTTCTTCTTACACCAACCAGGTATCTCCAGATTTTATTACTCCAGAGTCACACTTCATACCAGCCAGCAGTAGAAAAATTGATTATCACATTTTAAGCAAATTTATCTTTAAGATAAGTCGATTTTTAAAAAGTGAAATCAAACACTTTTGATTAAATTGTTCTTATCTCAGCATACAAATAATCTTTTAGAACTATTGGTTCAGATTCTTTTGTTAAAGAATACAGATCCAGTATAGTAAGGGGAAAAAAGCATGTATTTCAACAACAAATTTGGAGGGGGTTGCAATTAGGACTACAGAAGTTCAATTTTCTTTACTTCTATAATATAAAAATGCATTAGGCAGTGGGAACAATCAGACTTTGGTATGGCAGGATTCTCTCCAAAAAAATGTTAAAGACAGAAGCACACAAAATAGGTGAATTTTCTTGTGGCCTATTCTTGTGTTAGATAAATACAAGGGACAACATAAGCCTCATATTCTAATTTGACATGAGCATATCTGACTGGGCAGATTATACCAAGGGAATGAATGAATAAAAGACATTTTCACCATCCTAAATCTGTACTTGTGCTATAGCTTGACTTACAGTGAGCTTCTATGTTCAGGACACATAAAAACAAATTAATACAGAACCTAGAAAACAATAGCACTGCAATAATCCTATCCAGCTGTCTTCATTTTCTCTAGCTTTAGCTTCTATCAGAGCCTCCTTAGGTGCTCTGCTGTGCTCATTTTTATTAAGAACTTGTTTCAGAATTGGGATTCCAGAAAATGAGAAAGATTATTCTTACATAGGTTTCACAGCAAAGCTGGGTGAAAGTTCTGACAGGAATGACTCTGTCCCTGAAGGACTCAATTCCAATCAGACAGAGCTCCAAGGCAGCAGGAGACCTAACAGAATGAAGGCACAGCATAGTTATGCAAGAGGGCTTTGTTCCTGGAAAGGTGATGATGCCCAGATTGCTCTAGGACAGCAGCCAGAGACTGCACCAGTAGAAACACCTGCAGGGTCATGTGAGAATATTGAAATGGGAGGGGAAATAATAGATGTAGATGTGACTGGGAGTGTCTCTACTACCTGGCACTCTCTCTACCTCAGGAGACCCTTTTCACATGTGGTTGCTTGGAGGCAATTAGCAGCTATCAATTAGCAGGTGGCAGAGGTGAGGGGCTTGGGAAGAGGCAGGCAGATCCCAACGCTGGCAGATGTAGCTGCTGGAGCTGCAGGGACATTCTAAGACTCTTTTGACACTTTGTCCCTACTGCTGCCGTGATCACCTGCTTGTTGCAATCTCCTCAGCAGACCACCTCTTTTGCCCCAGCCAGAGCCTTGTTCTCCTCATTCATCTACTTCTCTTCCTGTTTCTTAGTAATGCTCTTCCCTTGGTGAGCAGCTACTTCAGCTGCTCCCTGGATCCCTCCTCTCCTTCATTTGCCTTGTCATCCTTCCCTATGAAATCTTTGCATGTCATTCCGCAAGGCAAGCATTATCGTCTTCCATAAATTACTTCTCTTTAACCTTTAGCTGCTCCAGGGCATAGCATTTTTTCCAGGTTTCTAAAGTACCAAGGTGTACAATGGCCTCCTGAAATCCCACTGACCTCCTGTGTTTACAGCACGTCTGTCTTTGGTGATTTTACATCTTTTTTTTTTAGTATTTTTAGTATTGTGAAATATTAACTGCTGCCACCCACCACCACTGCCCAGCCTGCTGCTAATGTGCATTAGGAGAACACATAAATAACACTAACAAGACTTTGTGAGTAAATGTGGGGGGGAAAAAGCTACTTAGTTTTGTGGAAAACATATTTCTGGCTCTTTTACTAAACAGAAAAAAGCCTACTTTCTTCTTCACATACTAAGCTGCCCATGTACTACAGAACACATATACAGCAGTTTCACATGCTATTTTTAAGTGTTATAAATAGTTCTCTTAAAATACAAATTGATGCAACTAAATGGCATGACCTAATAACAAAGTGGAGAAAGATCAAGAGTAACATGCAACATGCAGAGGTACATAATCACACACTTGTGTCATGTGAAATCATTCTAAATATAACTCTATGATGATGTTAAGAGAGATAGTGACAAGAGATGCAGGAAAGGGGATGTGTAGATCACAGGAAGAAGTTCACAGCTTCTCTGCCAGAAATGCTGGGACAGTGAAGTGGGAGGTAGCATATGCACATATACAACTAGGCAGGAATAAAACTGCAACACCACCAGGATGTACAGTGAATTCTGTTTAAGGTTTTGAAGGCATCAGCACAAATTCACTGTCAATCTGCCTCCATGCAGCCTGTCAGTGTACAGAATCAGGGCCAGATACAAGATGGACAGTAGTCTGAAAGCTTTGGAGCAAACAACACATTCAGGCATCTTTTAATCCAGATTCCCACCAGCCAGAAACCCTTTGGTGTCCACTGGTACCTGTTAGTAAGCCTTTTCTTACCTTGAAGTGGCCAATCCCTCGTCCACTAACAAAAGCAGTACCTCATAACTACTTAGCCTGCTGTGCTGTCCCTCCAAGACAGGCTTTTAGGGACAGAAGACTTAAGACCTTCCTCAAATCTGCTTCTGGCATCTCACCCAGGTACTCATTGATTCATGTGATGTCTTTCCACTCATCTTTCAGGTTGGTAAAAGGGAATTCTAATCTGTCCCTCCATACCTGATACCTCTCTAAGCCCATCTGTCACCAAAGCTCACTGTGACTGGGGGTCCACAGTTTCATTTTGCTTCTTCCTGTATGATTTTTGCAACAAAATTCTCTGTTTATTCTTGGCTAGCAAAGGTGCTTTCTCTGTTCAGCTGCAAGCTGCCTTAGCATCCAGAAGCCACTGGGAGCCTCATGCTCTCTCTCAGTGCTTTTTCATAGTGAACACAGTTTTTCATAGTGAACATAGTTTCCTTTCCTCCTCTTCCTCACACACTCTGCCATTGTCAGTCCCAAGTTCACTCCTAGGAACATGCAGTCTTCAAATCTGACTAGCAGAGTTGAAACCAGATTAAAGTGCCTGGGTTCTCAGCCTCTTGCTAATTTTCAGTTTATATAAAAAACCACTATACCTTCAGGCTAGACAAACCGTTCTGCAAATGAACATGAGTACTGCAAGTTTTCCTTAGTGCTTTTAGCTAGGCCACACCATGGCTCATTTTCTGTAGTTATCTCATTTTCTTCTCATTTTGTAACACTTGTGAATAAGTGCATTTCATTTTCTGAAGTCATACCAGAGACTTGGACCCGGGTGAGTTTTATGTTTTTGGGGAATATTTGGCTTTTATGTAAATGTTCAGATGATAAACAAAGGCTTAGGAATCATCATTTGTGCTTGTAAGTGATGACATTGCTTCCCAGTTACACTACACAGTGACTTTGTAATGAATGTTTAATTCTCTGGAGTATTGGCAAATGTTTTTAGTTGGTTTTCTGTAGCTATTTCAGCTGAGTTTTGATATTTTTATTTATCTGTCCTATTTACTAATACTTCTGGTTTGCCCAGAGGCATCTATTGGAAACATTAAAAAGTTAGGATTCAACCACATATTAGTCTGTGATTGAAATGTTATTCTTGAGCTGGAAATGTTTTGAATTCAGTACAATTTCTAATCATCATCTGGCACAAGAAGTAGTAGTCCAAACAATCTAATTGTGTGCTAAGAATCATTTGCAGGAAAGTTATAAATACTAGTAAAGATTAAGCTTGACAATAAAAATTATATGACATAAAAACAAATAATGGTCTGCTACCTTTAAGGGCTAAGGCAGTAATTTTGTAAAAAATAAACATAAATGCCATCAAGAACATTCTGAAAATACTAGTAATAAACACATAAACAAATAATGAAAAAAGCAGAATAAACTGAGAAGTGTTACAGAAGAGGAGCTAGATGCACTGAGGGCATTTTCAGTGGATTTCAAATTCTTGTTGTACCAGTTATTAATTTAAATCATGTCCAAACCATGAATGACTGAACCGAGAGAATTATCTACAGCAATCAATTAATACCAGTAAATTTCTCTGCTTTGAACTATCCATAAATCATGCTTTACAGTGTATGAATCATCATTTAATCATTTAGAAATACTTGTTTTATGCATTCTATGAGCCTATGGAATATTGCAAATTATTTGCTTTTCAAAACTTGTTGTTTGTGCAGTTAATTTCATCATAGTCACGTATTACAAAGTGCAGCAGTATTTTCACAAATTTTGCCATCCTTCTGTGTGATTTAAAATAAACTTTTATATGCCAGTTGGGAAAAAAAATAGAAAATTTCATGCTGAAAGTAGATTGCAGCTGCTGTCTGAATACTATTCCACCCAGAGATGAGCACGTGCCTGGATAGAGATAATTCTTGTAATAAATGCTGGTCTTTCATAACATGGAAAAAAATCTTATGCCTACAATTGCACCAAGATTTTAAGGCAACTATTGTTCAATGCCACATACCATATAATTGAAAACCAGTAAAATATCTAGATATATTTACAGGGATTTTCCTGGAGAAGTAGGTACTAAAGACAGGGATTTGCACACTGTAGGCTTAAAAACAGAATAGTCATGAGGAACCCATACTGAGACATGAGACATAGCTTCTCAGAAAGTGTGGAAGGCAGATGATTACAGATTTCCAGATGAAAAGCTGCCTGGGCTGCTGCCAATGAGTTCAGGGGAACCTGAAATACTGTGTATTTGAAAATAATTGGACTACTCCTTGAAAACCTCTTTTGCCTAAACAGTACCCAAAAGATCCACTTTACATCTTCATAATATCTGTCCTTCATTGAAACTAATATTTCCATAACTAAACAGCTGGTCACCCAGCTCATGGAAGGAAACCCCTGTTAGAAGTGAGGGCAGCTGCAAAGCCTGTGAACTGTCTCAAAGACCATCCTGAACAGTGGGACGGTCTAGTCTGTAAATAAGTTTTATAGTACTGTTCCTGGATTATTTTCTTTCATTTTGATTTTTTTTCCTGGTAACTCTGAAGTGTAAAAATACATATATGTTAAAAAAAAAAAAAGAGAGAAGTAGTTGGAACAGGACTCGACAAATATTCATGGAAAAATACCTTGATACGAATGTGTCCAAGGCATCATCTTATCTATGAATATGCTGCTAAATCAATTATGTGAAGGTGTGATCAGCAGAGGCCAAAGAGATAGAAAAAACCTTCTAAGACAATTTCAAGTTCCTATCTGAAGGGACTGCTGGTTGAACAGATTTTTTCCAACAGCTGCCTGCTTACCATCATCATGGTTTAAACCCAGCCAGCAACTAATACCACCAGCTGCTCACTTGCTCCTCCAGTGGGATGGGGGAAAATATTGGAAGAGTAAAAGAAAATTTGTGAGTTGAGATAAAGACAGTTTAACAGATAAAGCAAAAGTGGTGCACAAGCACAGCATAATGAAGAATTCCTTCTCATGGGCAGGCAGGTGTTGAGTTATTCCCAGAAGAGTGGAGCTCCATCACGAGAAACAGGGACACGGAAAAATTACTCTCATCACTGCAAATGTCTTCCCTTCTTCCCTACATTTTACATGCTGAGCATGATGCCAGACAGTGTGGGATATCCCACTGGTCAGTTGTGGTCAGCTATCTCATCTGTGTCCCCCTCAGAACTCCCCGAGCACCCTCAGCCTACTCACTGCTGGGGTAAGGAGCAGAAAAGGTCTTGATGTTCTTCAAGCCCTGCTCAGCAGTACAACATCCCCGTTTTAATAACACTGTTTCCAGCACAAATCCAAAAACAGTCACATACTAGCTACTGTGAGGAAAGTTAACCCAATCAAAACCAGGCCAGGTATAGAAGAAGTTGCCTCACTGAAATTAATAGAATATGTTCATATCAGCTAAGTCAGAATTTCACTCCAATGACTTAACAGACTATGTGAATGTTTTTGTCTTTGTCCAGCTCCTAGAGTGTGGATGATAGGAATGTTGTAAGAAACCGGCTTGAAATTTAAGTTTCTTTGGTTTTTGTCACAAATTCACAAATCAGTTTATTTTCCCAGAGAACAGGACAAGTACAAAGCAAAAATAGATCCTTTGCTGTGAAAGCATGGCTTAACTATTAAAAATGTAGTGATGTAATAGCAAAAAAAAGCCCCAACCCAACCCTAATCTTAAAGCCCACATACCAAAATATGTAAATTTTACAGAGCATTATGTTGGATGAAATCACAATTAAAACGTGATCCATCATAAAAATTTCCAGGAATTACTGAAGGAATTCCAGTGGATATAACTGGATTTGGATTCTACATTAGGCTTACAGCAACTGTGGAACATTAATTTTGACAAAGACACAGTTCCCTCTGTCACAATTGAGATGCATTATTTGAACAGTTTGTGAAAGCTGAACATTTGTTATTTGAATCACATTAATTTTATCAGAAAAGGCAGATATTTTCTTAAAAGTCATAATGGCCCCCTGCTGTGCATTCAGCTCTTTAATAAAAAAAACCCTCTAGTACTGAGCTTAAAAGGAAAAATGCAAAGAGTGCTACAAACAGGTCCTTGAAATACACATTGATACACCACTTTTCCCCATGCTATCACAAAATCCTTTTGATAGGTAATTATAAGGGATAGGTAATCTTAGTGACATGCTTAGGAGGGAAAATGTGACTTGGCTGCCTGGAATATGAAAGAATGCCACAAATTAGATCTAGTCAAGTAGTACAAAAAGTCAATCATTAACATAGACACAAAAAGAAAGTACCAAGTTAGCGCTATCATTATTCAAGGAGGTCAAAATTAGTCCTCCATGTACGTTCAGTTCATCAGCAATTTATTTGCAAGATCTTCCATGAGTCCTAAAAAACCCCAGAATTTTAGCACCAGTAATTATCTTGAAAATCTTCATGAAATGTGCATTTTTATTCAACACTCAGCCTTTCCTATTTTAAACTCTTCCAACGAGGAAGTATTTTGTGCCAGCTACTGAACAGTCCCACAGGGCCAGTGATGACCAAAGGCTAGTCAGGAATGTAAAATAAATAACTGATTCTTGCTCAGTGCTATCTATCTTTGCCTCAGTGGTAACTACACACCATCTGTAATACAAACAAGTAACTTGTATACAACAAATGAAAGGAAGTTTGTTTGAATAGAATTCTTAGACAGTATTTGTTTGACTAGGAGATGAGAATTATCATGCTGGATGAAAATATTTATTAATCTAATTGATAACTCAGTTCCACAAGGCATCAAAATTATTCTCAGTAACAGAGAAAAGCCTACTGCAGCCAAAGTTCTGCAGCTTACTGGAGAGCTTGTGTGCTGGTGGGCATTTTTCCACCTTGAAACTTTTTTTCTTCTGCCTAAAACTAACCTGGAAGCTGTCAGTATCCTTAGTAGGTCTTTTGTATTTAAAGACATCTACTAAATAAAGGCAAATGGATTTTGAAAATGGCAAATAAATGCCTAAAACACTATCAATTTTTTTAACAACAGGGAAACACCAACAGATTCAAATGTAAATTGATGGGTTAAAATTGGCTACAATGAGAATATATAATTTGTGGTATATGGGTCTGCTGAAATGACTGTGGCCTACTCATCCGCAAGGAGTAACTCAGGAACAGAGAGATTTCAGACAACAAGGATTGAGAAACATGGATAGACAGAAAAAAATCAGTTGAAATCAAACTTATTTTCAATTTGAAAAAGAAGGAAAATATTAGAGTAGGAGACAAAAGGGGAAGTTATGCATTCATTATATGTGGTGTGAGTCAATACTGTTAATTTGCTTACTATCTGGCTATGAGGAAAGGCAGAATTGCCAGACTATAATCTTTTATAAAACATGATAATGGGTGGTAGGCGTCAGTCCTACTAATATCCAGCTTGCAGTAGACCTCCAGACCCAGGACAGGGAATACACTGAGCTGGACCATTGTGCTTCAGTGCTTAGATTCCAGCAAAGCCACCAAAGCCTTTCACATGGATCATCTCCCCCCACTGAGTGGGGCTGGGGGGGGATCAGGTGGATCAAATAAATATTCATGGTCTATAGGCAAGTAAGTAGAACAGAGATGTCCTGGTGTTCTGGTTTTCCTGTGTTATCTTTACCTTTGTGAAAATGAGACTCCTCTAAGACTTTGGATATCCTTAGGCTAATAAGATCAGGAAACTCATGAGGCTAAAGAGTCACATCAGCCAAGAGTGATGCCAAAGATGATCTTGCAGTCAGTAAAGAGAAGGATAAGGTGTGCTAGCTAGCAAGTGAACTCATTAATACTGTGTTGCTTTGTTCCTCAAAATTCTGATTGAGCAAGCTATTTTCTGGCAAGAGCATGGTTGTAGGACACAATTTACATCAGGGCAGCCCCAGCCCTGTGACTCTATCCAGTAGCATGGCCATTCATAATGGGACACAGATAGCAAGGAGGTGAATCTGGGTCATCATTTTGAGGAAACTGGGGAACCACTGGAGAGCTGTGCATATGATGTGAGCTTCTGGGAGAGTAAAACATTCCTACACCTTCTGAATATGAAAATATTTTTGAAAAATCTGTGCAAGACAAATACTGAGGGAAGGGGGAAAAGCCCAAAAAAGCAACAATCCACATCTCAAGTTTTCCAGTAGGTTTTTCAGCAGGAAGAGGTTATCGGATTGGCTATTACCATGGGGCCCATTTCTTCCAGAATTTATTTTCTAGGATGCATATTGAGGGCTCATTATTCCACCTCGGCATATTTTTGAGCTGTGGGTGTTCTGCATGGTTAACAAAGACAAATATCATATTTTACCAAGGTTTATTCCACTCTAGGCAATTGGATTTAGTCCATAACAGAGAAAATCAAATACCGGATTAGGAAATGCCATTTTTTTCTCAAATACAACCTTGTCAACCTATGGAATTTGTGCAAAAATATATTTAAATGGATATTTTTAGGATGTTTGAACACAGAATGGTATTTTTCATTTTTTTTTAATTAAATGTATTACTTGATAGAGCGAGTATCTAATAGAGTTGGCAGAAGACATGTAGTGCACAAGAAGTCCTTGAACTGTGTAATAATGACACCTTGGTCACTACCACACTTTTATAAGTGTTACTTTATTTTGGGTCATTAAGGGCACTCAGAATTTCACCTCTCAATAGGTGGACTCTGACTTGGGATGTTCTTAAGGGGCAATGACAGGGATGGGGTCTCTCAGAATAATGATAGGTGATTTTCATACAACTGGCATTGCTTATGGTTGAAGTCAGATTTTCCCTAAAACTGGAAATATATGCAGATTCAGAAAATAACATCATAAACTTGTGCAGGACCTCGGTGTTTATAGTCTGCATATGGACAGATTTTGAAATTTGTCTTACCAGACATCACTGAACATGAAAAGTATTTAAAATTGTAAGCACCCAATTTATGTTAAATTGTATTGGTTGCCTAAGACTGTTTCAGGGCATACCCAGATTTCCTATAGCCTTTTGGCCTGCAGTACACACAGTCCTGACAAAGATGCAAAAATTTAGATATTCTTTTTTGCTAATATCTCCCACGCTTCACAGACAATTTCTTGGATTGGCATCTGATGAAAGGCAGATGTGACAGAGCCATTTTTATATCCCACTGTGTGCTGTGACATAGCATTCCAGAAGGATGTGTGGTACATCCATTCCTGCCCTTCTGTACAAACACATTACAAAACGTCAGTTGGTATGAAAATCTTGATAGCACCTGCTGTTGGGTATAAATGTTTTTTTGGGTTTTTTTTGCCTCTTGTTGAAATGGTTTACCTATGCAAAAAATATATTTTTATAATTTATGGGGCTGAATATAGTTACTTGCCTTTAAAGAGGGAATCCTTTGTTATAGTCAACTAGTAAAAGACAACCACTGTAACAAGAAGCCAGTTTTGTACATTGCTCCTGCAGTCATTCACCATTTTGTTCTGCACAGTGGCACAGTTTTCATACCAGTCACGGGTGGATTCTACCCTTTATCCAGAGTTTGATAACACATTGTGAAGCACAGACTCTGCAAAGAGAAGATGAGGACTAAGTTTAAATTTGATCAAGATCAAGAGGAAGAGAAGCAAGTTTAACCCTCCAGATCCTGTTCAAGTTTGCTCACAAAAAGGCTGTGGAATAAAAGGGATTGGAAAGAGATGTGGGCAGCATCATCTGTTCCTGTTTTTTGAATTAAAAAGGGAGATTCCCTGCTGTAGGTGCCAAGAAAAGGGTGTGAGGGTCTACTTTACAGAGAGGGTTTAATTTTGTCTCTCTTTGTGGAGGAGGGATCCCATTTGGCTCTGCACAATTTAAACCACATCCCTGTGTTATAATTTCCCATCAGTCCAGCCCAAGTGGGTCCCTGGCTGAAGGTGCTGAATTCAGCTTGGTGGTACCCATGTCCCGCCATGAGACAAGTACTTGTCCCAACACAAAGGAAGAGACCTGTGCTACGGAAGACCTGCAGTGCCTCAGACAGTTCTGCTTTGCTTGCTGCAATGCCCAGCATGGCCATGCCCTCTGCACCTTCTGGGATGCCACTCAAACCTTTTGAGAGTGGTTTTGGGAGCCACTGAGTGCTGTCATTGCCGCTGAGGAGCTGCTGCACGGCACACAGCAGCCAGTGAACAAGGCTGAGCTGTAATTACACACAGCCCCTGCTGGAGCTCTGTGGGGAGCCTGGCTGTCCCTCACCCAGCCACGGCAGGAGGGAGCACCCGCCTGTCCTCACTGAGGTGACACTCTCAGACCTGTCCACCCAGTCAGCTGGTCACAGGACCAAGTCTCGATGAGGCAATCAGGACCGGTTTGTTTTTCAGACATTCCCCTGTTGATGTAAACATCTGCTGCCCTCGGCTTTGACAGTAGAGAAGCAGCTCTTACCCACCCAACCACGTAAATTGTCAACACTTCAGCTGCCTGTGCCTCTACCAGTTGCAAAATAACGGCAAGAGCTGCAGCAAATTTTTTTACTATCATATGCCAATTACTGCTCTGCTGTACTGCTCCCATGTTTCCCTCTGCCCACTTCAAGAGGCTGAAGAGGTAAAGAGAGCAGTCTGCTCCCAATGACAGTAGTGATAACAATCATTATTACACCCACAGTCCCAAAAAAATGAAGGTTTTCGTAGAAAGCTGCTGCCTGCCATGTAAATTGGTTATTCACTATTCGCCAATCTTGTTAGTTAACAAATGTTCAGTGTTTCATTAGTTCCCTTGACAGCTGCTCCAGGGAAAAAAATTCCTTTGAGACTGATACAATGAAGATGGTGTTTCTGCTCCTTCTGCATTTGCTACCAAAGGGCTTAACATCCCCCGTCAAATTTCTGCCAGAATAAGTCTGAAAGTCCTGGCTTTTGTCAGAAGAGAGTAAAATACTACAAAAAGAGGGTCAATAATGGTTAACCTCTATAGTTAGCACTCTTTAGTTATCAGCAGTAGGCATGGCCTCTAGAAGTTAGAGCACATTTTACTGTATATCAATGTATCATTGCAAATTTTATTTAAATTTCCACCAATAAAAGAAACAAGCACAGTTTCCAAGAGGAAGGAGAGAGAGCTTGACTTTCACACATGACACTGTATCACACTTTTAAAAACAAGACAATCTGCTCCCTCTCCTGATAAGCAGCAAAAAATCAGAGGCTAGTTCAAACTACTTGCATAATCTGATATTAACTCTTAGAGTTCCCTGATTCAGATGCAATATTCTCTCTTACAAATGCATCATTTTCCACCACATTTTTAATTTTTTACCTCTAGGACTCAAAGAAATGGATCAATTATTATTGATCTATTATTTTCTTTTCACTATGTTTCTCCCTTCAATAGCATTCTTTTTATTTTCTTTATGATTTATCAGTAAAAAAGCCTTTAACTGTATTAAAACCTTACAAATTTGGCTTTTTTTACAATAACACTTCCCTTTATTTATCTGAAACAATATTTCATCTTCAGTCAAATATCATTGGTAGAAATATAGCTATGATGCACATTTTTCTGAGCTGAAGTAATAATGACAAACTTCCTGCACATATACCCTTAACCAGCAGATCAGCAGCCCTGCAATGTATTGGTCTCAGAAATAAATAAAATTATGAAGGTAGGCTTAGAAAATACATTTTTATATTAAAAACTATCCTCCCAGTATTCTAGGTTACCTTTTTCATGTTAAAATCCCTTGTTTTAAAGAACCATCTATATTTGACCTCTTTCAAGGATATAGCATGAGAAAGAGGAGTTATGTGTTTACTGAGAGTAAAGCAATTATATATAGGTTGTGTACTCTTACCTAAAAGTCTGATATAAGTCCTTCTGGAGGCAGCATGAGACTTTCAGTTGACTTTATGGCAACTGTATTAGTGGTAACTGAAAATCTTTAGTTAGTACTTTAGTAATCACTGATTTCATTACTAAGGCTGAAGTTTCATGTTTTTTTTTTTTTACTATATGGGACAATAAATGCTTCAACCAGTCGATTTTCTCTATATTAAGATATGACTAAATTACCCAGCTTAAAAATTGATCTTCTCTCAGCAGAATGAGGGTAGATGCCAATGCTCATTTACATGGCAGTCATGAGATCAATTTGACTTAGCTAAATTTTTCTGAAGCCTGAATTAAAAACAAAACTGTTAGATAAGTTATTAGATAAAACCACAATCACAGATTATATGAAAGAAAGACCATCAGCTTTATGTTGCTTTCCCTCAATTCTTTTGCAAGAATGTGATCAAAGAGAAAACAGATGGGTGGAGAAGGGACAAGTAGACCGGCTACAGAACATGACCTGGACATGTGCTAAAGACAGGCTATTTGAAAGCTTGCATAGAAAAAGTTAAATTCATGCAGGCTTTACATAGAGATAAATTTTAAAATTTTAGAGTACTCTTTCTGGAGATTCAGAGGACACACCCCCTTTTTAAAATTTACAGTTAACAAAAATACAGGAAAAATTTACAATACAATTTCTCTCTTCTGATGCTGTAGACTATGCCTGTACACCAAAATGGAGCTGTGATTGCAAAACAGTGCAGCACTCTCATGTTAACTTTATTCTTACTATTAAAACACAAAGAAAGTAGGCAGTTAAGGATTCCTTGAATTCTCGTACCAAAAGCTTAGATTTATGCCTCCAGTGTTAATGCCACCTGCATTAGTTTATAAAGCAATTCTGTGTAGACACAACCTGAACCTCTGCAAAATGGAAACTGAAGAACACTGCATAGTTTTTTGATGATGGCAGCAGACACAGTGGAAAGGTACAAGGAGAATGCTCAGAGTTAGTTCTAAGAAGATTTTCTGCTTATTTTCATACTGTAACATGCCAGTTACATGGTCTGGACAGAAGTACTTGAAAATGTTACTGTCCAGCTGGTGGCATTCTCATTGGTGATGTGCTTCTCATTTGTTTTTAGGTTATGATCAGACTTTCTCAGATGAGTAAAGCTGAATTAAGAGAAATCAAAGAGGACAAGGAAATCATAAAAATAAGGAAATTCAGGAAAACTAACACAGAGGTATATATAAAGTTTCACAAAAAACACAAGACCAAGAGAAGTACTGCTACTAATAATAAATCAAAAGAAGCAAAGAGATGATCAAAATAGGTGAACTATACAGATATGGTGATTGATGGACAGAGGGGTAAAGAGGGTATAAAACAATCCACACCCACAACTTAGTGGTTATGTGGGTGTCAATGAAATTCAGAAATCAACATTCAGCAAAAGGAATTTGTTGTTTTGCTTCATGGTGAATGCTTTAGAGTTCATGTGTTGGCTGACAGTTATGTCACAATGTGATGAAGCCATTACAAAGTGGAGGGACTTGTTGGGGACACTGACAAAGAGGGAGGCCACCAGCATGAACTGGAAATGAGAAAAACTCCCAAGGAAAGCAATAGGAAAGAGTGGGAATCTGGAAATCTACAGCCAAGGAACAATCAAAGGACTAGCATGATTTTGTGGGAAGGCTGGTAGAGTAGACTTGTGTGTGCAAATATGAAAATAAGAAAAAAGGTCACAGAAGAAGGGTAACACGCTATTTTCCATGTGTACTGGGTTAGGACAAGCAATACAAGACTTAATTTCTAACAACTGAGTTTTAAATAAATGAGGAAAATGGGAATATGTTGGTTTGGTGTTTCCCTCAGGGGACTTCTAAAGAAGAGATTAAAAAAAAAACAACAAAAAAAAATCAAAGGAATACTTCTTTCCCAGAAGTATTGATACAGAGTCAAGGAATGCCTGCAGAACAGGAATCCCAAGGTTTGCACTCTATACTGGTCACACAATTCACATGTGCAAACTAGAAAAAAATTGAAAATCAGGAGACTGCTGCTGTTAATTTGTCCTTGAACAACTGCAAAACTTCTGTACAAATTTCCAAAGAAGACATTACATACAGCAAAATCCTCTCTCAGCCACATTGCTAAGGACTGGATTAGTAGCCAGAGGAAGCATTTTTGGCTCCGCAACACAACTTCTGTTTGCTCATGAGGAAGTCAGTTCATCTGTCCATATCTGTGAAATGAGGAACGAGTCATTTACCTCATTCACACAATAGATGGGAGAAGGTTATCAAACTTAAGCACATTCTTAACTATGTGAGACCAACAGAAATGGCAAAACATAGACACAAGGTGTCATTGTGCTGCACATGAAAGCACATGGCCATTGTTGGAAGACTGATCTTGGACTAATACAGACACAGCTACGGGAACAGTTTGCACGTAAAAACCATGAACAGTAGATCTTACAATATTAATGCAACTCTGCATGTTGGTTTCCTGTCCTTAAGACTTTATTTTCATGAATATGTAAATTTCATTAAGAACTATTCAGACCCCAGTGTCTGGGGGGTGGGGAGGGGAGGAGAGAAGAGCATCACGTGTAAGGCTGCCAGCTGCCCTGCAGTCTGCACGGAGATGAGATGAGGTCACTGAGTATTTACACAAGTAGGAAAAAATGGAAGAAACATTGGATCAGTAGGTGATTAAAGGACACAAAGAAAATCAGGATAACAGCACTAGAACCGTTGTACATGTGTCAATATAAAACTGCACCTGCAGAGAAAAAGCCAAAATGTTTATCCTGTATTAAACCCAGCTAGAGTAAGGATTACATTAAACAGTGAAATCTGTTTTTTTCAAAGGAGATATTAAAACAATAACTTCATGTGCAAATCAAAAAAGGGTCTCCTGCCTTGTGTGGTCGAGCTATTCCTGTAAAGCTGCTCTCCTCAATTCAGGATTAAAATTCCTTTTATCTTCGCCTAGATCTCATCTGCACTATATTTAACGGAATCAGACATTTAAAGTGACTCAATAACAATAGTCTTCTGCTTTTGAACAGAGAACTCTTTGAATGTGTATGCAATAGGAATGCTTTGGGGATGTTCTTTCTTGCAAGATGAAATTTTTAAAAAGACATGTTTCTCTAAAAGAAAAGACAAGAAAATCATTTGGTGGTAAAAAAAGATGTTTGAATTTCAACTGTACAGAGGGACAATAATGTTCACTACAGAATGTCAAAAGCAGCATCACTGAAAAATTAGATTGGAACAGCGATTTGTATGCAACCTAATTATATTAACAAACTTACAAAATCCAGAAGCTTAACAGCTGTTCCGTATCTGAGCTGTGGTAAACAGAGCCTCAGCAATTTCTGCCTGAGCCATTCTAGCACCAGACAAAATTCAAAGCTGCTTCAGTTGTTTATAGGCTAAAAAAATCCAAAAAAGTACAAAATCCAGAGCCATTTGCCCTTTCTTCGCAACATGGTTAAATATACAGTAAACAAAACCCCAGTGATTATGCCCTTTCTCTGATTCTCTACTTCTCATGAACAAAACCCTCTCCCCTTGGACCCAGAGCCCTGTGCTGATGCCAGCCACAGACACTTAGGATAAAGCAGCACCACAGGCAGCTACCCTGGGACTCAAAGCAGCAGGAAGGGAAGAGCCAGCCTGACCCATCCTGACTAGGACAGCCTTTCTTCCGCAAGCCACAGCTGCTGTAAGGATTATCTGTATGGGTTACCCAGCCATACAGGGAGAAACTGCAGCACAGCGGTGCTCCTGAATATTTTCTAAAAATGCTCAAAAGTTTATTGTGTTGAGAGTAAAGACTTGCTCACAAAATTTTTTTCTAAATCTTCTATGGGAAAAAAAAATCTTCTTATATTGTGGTACACTCAGCTAAGTAAAAAATTACAAGGAGATTATTTGTTGCAGTATTTCAGCTCCCAGCTTCCTAAGGAAAATTCCAATGCCTGCCAATATGTATGAGTAAGAGAAATGTGAAAGCAGTGGAGACCAGAACTTCCTGTCCTGGGTTCAGTTGCCACTGAGCTTGCAAAGCTCAGAGCTTGGAGAGAAGACCCACCAGTTCTCCCAAAGGAGATTGGTTCCCTAATTAACCCAGCTTACCCATCCCCAGGAATCTTGATGATGACAGAAATCCAGAAATTATTACTCAGGGCTCCTATACTGAATTATTACAACTGCTCTAGAAGGATTATTTTTTTGATACTGAGGATACAGATTTGATTCCTCTGCATTTTTTTTTTAACATCAGGGAAAAATATAAGGTCCATGACTAATAAAATAGGATTCAAGTGCATGATATTCTCTTTCCTTTGGAATTGTATCTACAGTCATAGTCCAACTGAGCTTCTAATTACCTTTTCAACTGTTTATTGAAAAAGCTTATTTTTCTTTACTGATCTATATACATTAAATTCTCTGTTCTGTTTCTTTGCTCCTCTAGTTTTCCCACTTCTTATCAGTCTAACCTATACCTTGTTCTTTGAGCTGAAAGCCCTTGGGAAAGAAAAGAGCTTGTCTTTCACAAATATATTTTGCTGTCTAATAAACAGCTTTATTCATTCTCTGTCTTTTGGTAAATACAGTGCCCAACTAAAAATTACACTGTTCTTAATTTTAACACTTGCAGATTTTTACAACTTGCAAAAGCAAGTTTAATCTTGATTAAATAGAGTGTGTTCAAGTATAGATAAGATGCAATCAACTACGACTGGCTGATTGATTAGGTGAGAAAAAATAGGGACGGAGAGGCTGGCTCACTTTGAATCTTCTTCTTTTTATTAAGAGTACTTTCAATACTGTATAAACACCTAACTTTTCAGAGACATTAGAAATCAGAACATAGAAAACAACCACCTACTCAACATAAATTCAGCCCAGATTTCTAGTAAACACAACATGTAGTTAACAAAATTTAACTCTCAAGTTTATGTACAGAACAAGTGTTTTTTGTAACTAAGTTTCCAACACCCTACCCACAAGAAACTGTCAATTCCAGCATCCTTTTATAATGAGAGCCTTCAGCTTGCCTGTAATTTATATAAATCAGAAACAATCATAATGTTTTATTCTAGGCATCATTCATTCCTTACCATGCATTATTTTCCCCTCCACCACCCTGGGAGGAGGATGATAAAAACATTTCTTCAATTAAATAACTGTTGCTGCAATGCAATGGCATTGCAAGGGCATAACTGAGAATAAAATACACCGTTCCCAGCTGACTCTCACACGAGAAGAAACAATCACCCTGGACTGATGACTGGTTTAGGACAACCATCCCCACTCAAGGCTCTGAGGGATATTATGGGATAGTTTTTATACCACACTCATAAGACTGTTGCAGCTTCATGAGCAGAAATTGTGCCTTTTGCAAACTTAGAAGAGACTCATTCTATGCAAAAAATAGAATTTACCATGCACGTCAGCAGTGAGCACACATACTCAAGCAGGAAGGAAGCTCTTCTGTGTAATGAGAAAAATATGCCTACCACAAAGTTTTCCTATTAATAAATATGCATTTTAAAAAGTCAAAAGTCTGTTCCGGCTTAGACAAATATTTGTGGTGTTTCCAGACACAATGGTAGTCTTATATAGTCACATTGTTCCAGAGACATTTTAATCATTGTTTGAAAACATTTCTGAGAAAATTTGCAAAGTGGTGATGAGCATCTTCATGGATGAAAGGAAAATGCCAGTCTTTCCCCAATACTGTTTCAAGTGATCTCAAGATTTGCCTAGTCACTGCAGGAAAGTAATGTCTTTTGACTCCTGAATGCCCCTCAGGAAATCTGCTGTGCTACAGACAAGAGGTGTTTTTTCTGGTGAGCATTTTCAGTGTCAAATCACAAATATAGCCAGACGATTGATAGTACAGCACTTTAAAAGCAATTTTTTCCAATCTCTTAAAATATGCATTAATTAGTGATTATTAGTATAATTAATTAGATAATTAGAGCACATTACAGACTGTTATCATTGTAGATGATGGTTAGTAGCAACATCACATTGTTTTATTCTTTTTAATTACTCTTTTTACTGTTTCTTAACTGGATGGTGCCCTTAGACATTGCATTGAAGAAGGGAGAAAGCATAAACTGTTGTTACTCCAGAAGCAGCTCTCAGAGGCACCAGCACTTAGAAAACCCTCATGTTCCCCTTGCAAAAGACTGCTGGAAGCAGGGAAGCTGCCTGGGGCACCAAAAATGAAAGCAAATTGGTTTGGACTGGGCTAGACAAGGGAAAAGGTTGTGTTTATTCCTCCTTTAAGTCTCTCTGGTTATTTGCTTTTAAGCGCCTCTGTGATTCCCTCCCACTGAGCAGAATTTGTTCATGTTACCTGGCTGTGTAGACTCAAGGAAGAAACTTGACTCCTTCATCCTTCCTGCAAAGCTGAGCTAGGCACAAGACACACCATCCCCAAATTAACTAGTTGTTTTTATTATTATTTTATATAATGATGATGATGATGATGATGATGATGATGATGATGATGGTGATGGTGATGATGATGATTAGCTTTCCTTTTCCAGAGGGACACCTGGCAGTGTGAACTGTATCATGAGTGATATTTGTAGAGATCCTGGTATAACAGTTCAGCAGTCAGTCCCACCTGCTGGGAGTTCTCTGGTGAGGAGCACCACAGCAGCATCAGACACAGGAGGGCAGCTACAGGCACAGACTGCATCCTGTTCCACTGCCTCAAGTTTGGGCTACATTACTTTAATATAAGTTTTCTTCACAGAGTTCACAGATGACATCTGAAGTAAAATTCACATTTCACAACTGAAACAAATTTCTAGGTGGTTTCCTCAATCTCTTAAAAGAAATTACATACATAACTATGAAATATCCAGACGTCCAGAAAAGAAAAGCAAAGGCATCCCAAAATTAGACTTGCCTCTATCCCACTTCATCAGTAAAAGTGAATAGCACACAAACCAATTTGCAGCTTTACTGTTCTAGGATTTCATACATTTCTCTATACGGTAAAAAACTTATCACAAACCTTTTTTCTTTTTCATAAAATTTTTTGGCTATATGTGAGTTTAATACATATTGTAAAATGGGCAGACAGGTGACCTTGAGCCAAGTTCCTTGAGAGAAGTTGTAACAGTGGTATATAGGACAAAAAATTGCTCTCAGTCTATGAGAAGGTACAAATAATTTACAAGAAAATAAAGCATTTGGAGCCACTGTGAATGGAACCAGCTGTGATTGATCCAGGAGGATCCAGCTAACCCAGTAGCTTATTAGCAATAACAAGAATTCATAGAAATATATAAAGTTATCATTACTAAAAGAAAAATGACCTGAGGAAGCAGAAAGATTAATCAATAAGAGTGATTCCCAAATAAAAGTCAGTGGTCTTTATGTGGGCTCTTTCTCATCTTTCTGCCCATTTGAGTTCCTGATAAATTAAAATTGTTACCATGAAAAATATGTCTTATACCTGCAGTGTCCAGAAGTGTCCCAGAGCTCTCCTGAATTTCGTGGTCTTTCAAAATCTCTGAAGAAGGAAAAAAAAAAAAAAAAAAGCCATAAAACTGAACCGGAGCATGATTCTGAGAAAAGTCTGACAGAAGGGCTCAGGGCACCCCACACAGACTCTGATGGGAGCAGGTTGAAGACGTGTTTTTCTGTATGACTTCGTCCTTATTTCAGAAGGCAAGGACACTCAGCAACGTCATTAAGAAGCCATAAGAAAGCAGAGCAACATCCCAAGTCATGTCAAGTATTTTCCATACCATCACACAAAATAAGCATAGGACAACTTCAATCCAAAATTCACTGTGTTTTAGCTATGTCACTGGCCATTTGGACAGCATTTTGGACAGCAAGACTTTCTGCTTGATCTTCTCCATCAGTGATATGCAGGCAGATAAGGGTCCAAGATCCAGACCAAATACAACTGGGCTAACAGCAGCCAAGGGCTCTATTTCAGGGCACTATGTGAGGTTTTCTGGCTTTTAACCAAGAGCATTTTAGTCAACGGAGTTAGAGAAACTCAGTATTTTCTATCTGGTTCCCAGTTCTTCCTGACAGATTTTATTTGTGTTTGCAGTATTGATGATACATCACACACTTGTACCATGACATCCCAATGGTGGTCACTTAAATCACTGTTAGGTCTCACAGAAGATCACTTCTGTCTGAGTGGGGCATTAACATTTCCTTGTTAAAGACTCTCACCCTTAGGGGAGTTTCTGTCACCAGAGTTATTAACAGTGCTCAGGGTCTAAATACTGTGCTGTATTACCTGCATCCAGATGGCATAAAAATGGAAATTCCAGTAAGATTAAGACTTGACCTTTGGATGAAAACCATTCTTTTTCTGGTTACTGCCTGAGGTACTCTGAGGTGTTTCTCTTCAAGCATAAAAGCAAAATGGTGAGTTATGATTAACATGAGAGAAAAAGAGCTTGCCCACAACTTTATGATAGGGGAAGTCAATTTCTGTGCCATTATTCCAATAAATCACAATGTTACTACTTACTCATCCTTTCATGGGTAACACATAGCTGGGTGTTATTCCTGCACTCCTGTTTCATCCTCCTGTCCCTAATTTTTTATTTTACATATAAATAAATAAATAAAATATGTCTGTGTGAATATATATGTGATTAATGGATATTTCATATGGCTATACATGCTAGAGTTCTAAAATGCATATACTGTAGTAAAGAGAATCCCTTTTCAGTGAAATATTTTATCTTTGATTTAGAGGTAAAGCTTTTGTTACGTATTTAGAATAATTTGCTAAGGAGATAAAACTCATCCTTCTTTGAAATGACAGCACAAAGCATATGTGCCACTTCATTACTACTTCAATACTCTTTTTTGAGGGCTAACCAGCAGCAGAGGTATTAGAGCAGTTTTCTGCACAGGGTAGAACTGGCAAGGACCTCTTATGAATGCAGGTATGCCTTTCTTGTAATCCCCAGTCTTGCCGTCTCAGGCTGTGCTTTAATTTCCCTGGTGGGCTGAGTTGCAAGTGAATTTGGCTTGAAGGAAAGATTCTGGGAATGTAAATATGAATAAGGTCATATTGTTTTAGTAAGTGGAGCCATCTGCTGCCACATCTAGAAAAATACTGTCTGTATGGAAGTTACTGTTGATGATGCTACAAAACAGTCTCATCCACTTTAGAGACACACAATGTTATAAGTTTAATATATCAGTTGTCTGGATTGAATTTGTAGTGGGGATAGGATTTTTTTGAGGAAAGAGGGGCATTCTCACACGTTACTGCTGCACATCAGGAGATTCTTCCCACAGAAATTCTTACAAGTCTTTTCACAGGCTCCAGGAACTGTAAAATTATATTCCATTACAGGGAAAACTTCTATCAAGTGTATTCAATAAGAGTTTGCCTTACAAGAAGCCAAAAAGGCCAGTCTTATGCTGATGTTGCCACTGCTGCTGCTCTGTCAAAGTTATCAATATGTCATTAGACACATCTGCAGGAACCATCTTAGACTTGGTATTCCACCACTGTACAAGAGAGTCAAAAAATGTCTGAAGGCATTGATCAAGCCTTCTAACAATTTCAATGCAATTTTGGGAGGGGGCAAGATGACCATCTGTGTTTTTCAATTTATCCATATCAAAATAAAAAAGAATCTGCCAAAAATCTGAAAGCTTGTTCTTATAATAAAATATTTAATTTTGCCTAGTTGGATAAAATGTGCATGCTTTAATATTTTATTGGTCACAAACCTGGAATCAAAGATCATCTATCTAAAGAAATGTAACATATTTTTATTATTGCAAATACCTTGCACAAGTAATAGTATAAAGTCTTAATAACAAGGATTGTATGATTAAATCACTTTCTTTTTCTTTTGCAGCCATTACAAGTCTCCATTTAGCAAAGGAAATTCAAATACCTAAAAATATGGCCTGTTTAATCTGAACTAATTACCCAGTTCATGCTTGATGTTTTCTATCCATTTTATTCATTTAGGTTCAAGACAATTAGAATTCAGTTAATTTTCCTGAACATCATCTTCTATTTGATATCACCAGGACCATATAACTGTGATTATCTAGTGGTAAAAACAATTTTTTGATTAATCATTGCAGATAAGAGAAACAAATTCAAATGTAAGTTGTTTTCTGACACTCTTTCACTTTATTGAAGAGAAGCATGTGAAGTCAATTAAATGTATTTAGACCATTTATCTAGTTAATGTGATTTTCAAAGACCATTTGGTGTATGTGATAATATATAATCAATATAGCCTGCAAGAGCCAGTTGAAGCTCTGTACAACACAACTGAGGAGGTCACAGGGATATGCAAGTGTTCATTTGATTTGGTTTAACTTTTAATGATGTACATCAGTACATCAGCACACCTACCTTGAAGCCAGCTTCACCAGAAAATGTTGCTGTCAGAGCCCTGAAAATAAGATCAATGCCTTCTGTTAGATTCAGCAGCAACTGTGTTACTGATGAACAGTGTTCAAACTGCAACAGTCTGAAAAAAAAATTGAGAGAATTTCTAGTCCCTCCTCTTCAAACAGGGGATGATATTAAGACGGCTTATGAGAACTCTTTGAATCTTGTTTGAAGAGTTAATAAAAAATCTGGAATTTACAATCAAGCTTAAGAGTAGGTTATCTACCAAGTGATTCTTGCAAAACCTAGCCAATTCTTCCAATTAGGGCTGCCATTTTACAAGGGATTACTCATCAGACCTATTTAAACACATCAGTTTTGTTCCTTTCCTCTTCTTTACTTTCATGACACCATTTTAGAGCTTTACACTCCTTCATTACTCAAAAATCTGGTGCCTTTTGTGAAGCCAAATTTTTGGTGGAACAGATATTTGTCAGAAATTAAGGACCTGCCAGGTTACAAATCTGGACAACACATTCTGCTAGACATATTAAATAAAGACACTTGCCAAAAAGGTGGAGGACACTAATGTAGTGTCAAGCTCATTAATGTTGGAATAGCGCTGGAGATGGATATTGTCATGTTCAACCTTGTATTAGCAGCATCCATTATTCAATAAATTATTAAATTAATAGACAGATGGTAACAATGGGTGCATGTCCTCATTTAATTAATTGATGAGAAGGAACTGAGCTTATGGTCATCTTATGTCTATAAATTTAATAATTTATAGAATAATAATTTATCGATTCCCCACTATTTCTACAGGAGATAGAATTCCATTTCAATAACCATCCATTCTTGTTGGAGGTTGTTATTACCAGGCTCTCTGGTGGCTGCACATGAACTAATTGCAAGATGGACTAATCCTTCTGCAGCTTCATTGTAAATGCTGGGACTGGAAGGCTTAAAAAAAAAAAATCCTTAAAAAAAACCCTCAGTACAGAAATAGCCTTACAGCAGCACAGTTACAAAATTGACCTTTAAAAAAATGAATGGATAAAGGGAGTAAACGGTGTTATGTTTCATTAGTTTGAACAGAACTCATTTGGTTCTTGTTGATTAATTGAGCTTTTCTAATTGAATAAAGTGCAGATTTTTAAAGAATATATTTTTGGTAAGTATCACAAGTAGAATAAAAGCTCTTTTCTAATTAAAAGTATTATTTTTATATTTAATCCTGTGGCTTACATTGCAATATATTTTGATATGGCATCAAATATGCAAAATGGGAAATACTCACTTCAATTATTCATATATAATAGCCATTTTCCTACTTCTGAATTTTATTATTCAAGTTATGATCAGTTCTCTGAAGACAAATTATGCCCTTCCTGTCTTTCACTTTACAGGACAGTCTGAAAAGCTAGGTAAAATTTACAATATTTTTGATTCAATTATACATTTTGCCTGTACTATTTTGGGCTGTGTGAAGTGATAAGATTTTGCAGGTTGCTAGTTTCAGACTACTTCTATGAATCTGTAGGGACAAAAGAAGCTGGAGGACTGAATGGAAAAGTTGGTTTTCTGTCCACATATACAGTCCCTCCAGAAATAATATCACAGCAGCACTCTCAAGTGAAGTTTCTTCAGAAAAAGGATCTCAACTTATTTTGAAACTTTCAAAAAGAAAAAAATTGTTTTTCCAAAGAAAGGAAGAAGAATTAGTACCTATGATATCTGGGGGTGGTTTAGGACTAACAAAAGAAGAGAAGCATGGCATGGCTAAGGGATATTCCATGAGATATCATAGCTTAGATTGAGCCTTGCTATTATTCACCTTGAGATAGTTAATTAAAACTTTGGTGGATTTTATAAGAAATTTAGATCTTGGCTTAAATAACTTGAAGTATGTTCTTTTAATAGAAAGACACTAGGTGTTAAGCAATGCTAAGGCCAGTCAGAAAGCAGACAAGGATAGTAGAAGCAGCCTTATTATATTATCTTCACTGCAACTAATTTCTGAACAAAAAACACTGCTCAGTTGGAGTAACTACAGGAAACTCCCCAAAAAAAGCAGTTAAAAGCTTAACAGTAGAACTGAAACTCCAGAAGCATGGAAGCAACTGAAAAATACTTAAATGTTGCTTCTCTCTTTGTCTTCAAGCAGTGGGTAAAAACAGAAAACAAAAAGGAGTGGTGCTATTTCTGACAAAAATTGACTCTGAAGCTCTTGATGATTTTAGTAGTTTTCAGTCAAATTTTAGAAGAAGCTGTATTGAAACTGTATTCTGGAAATTTTAACTGTATTCCATATAAAAGGAGAGGTGAGAGACAGGTTCTAAATGAAAAATACTGTAAGTATAGAAACCTGTCTTACAATTTTACAGGTTTTAACGGAGTTCTTTGTAAGAAACTCAGCTGTTGTTGGGATGGATATAAGATAAAACCCCTGTGCTGGAAGCCCCAGACTAATGCTTTGGCACAGTCAAGTGAAATCAGTTTTGTAATAGTAGTAATTAAACAGAACTGAAATTTCTACAAGTCTACAAATTATGATCAGTGACAAAAAGCAGGAGTCAAAGCAATACTACACATTTAGGATAGGAAAAACAAATTAAAAAAAAACCCCACAATAAAACTGCAATAACAATAAAGCTTCAAAGAAGCAAGGGAAATGATAAATAGAAGATGAATAATCAATGAGGCCTCTGTTAATTTCAGGTCAAGAAAGGTTTCCAATGTAATTCATGAAACAAAAGGGAAAAAGTGTTTGTAAAAGCTACAGGTGGGAAGGAATGACCATATAAAAGAGGGAGATGATTTTACCTCCATGAATCAGCAGGTGAACAAAGCAGAAGGACATAAAAGCACCTTCCCCTCCCCTAGACAAAACCAGAAGTTTATATAACCAATACTTGGCCAAATAGAATCATGTCTTCCATCTCAGCAGGGAAGTTAAGTATTGCCAGGAAGGCTATCCAAAATACATGAGAATTTTTAGGCCCTGTTTCCCATAAGTGTCCAGCTTTCCAGGTTGCTAGGAGAATTCATTTATATTCAAAATGACAAATAAGTGGAAAAGTAATTAAAATTTCAATCATTTGACAGTTTCCATCTCAGACTTTATCAACAATATTAGTGCTTTTTACTTACTAGGTTTGATTATTGAGAGTCAGCTAACATTTTTTGAAGTGTATGTTGAAGAAAACATGCTAAGTTTAGAAAGATAAAAAATTAATTTAAAAGTATTTTGTCTTAAGCAAAAGGTTATCAACATGGGTACCACCAGGAAAAAAATAAACTAAACTAAAAACCCAAACACAAAAATTAAAAAAAAAAAGTGTAGATTTGCTGTTACTGTTGATTGACAACAAAACAACCAACACCCACTCACCCCTGTTTCTCCCAACTCCTCCATCCTCACAGGAAAAAATAAAAAACAGAAAAAGGAAGCAACCTACAAAAAGAATAAAAATGCTCAACCAGCTACCCAAATACTGTCAAGAGTTTCCCTGGAGTAATATTGTCCCTCTCTGCAAAGAGGTAGATACTATAGATAAAGAAATAATTGTGCATCTGAAATTTCCTTACACTGTTATTGCTACAACTTATCTCCACATCTGACCACAGCACACAGTTAATAATTAACATTAATTTACATTAACATTAATGTTAATTTACATAAATTAACATTAATTTACAGAGAAAAAATATTTAGACATGTCACCACAGCTAGCTGCTATTGCCCATCTGAAGTATTGACAGAAAAGAGTTTCAATCTGTATTAGAGTTTTGCAAAAAGCCTGCAGAAGGAAAACTCTACCATATATTTGGGTCACACAATTGCAGGGCAAAAATAAAGTGCAGTTTGGCTTCTGCTGATACTCTCTTCCACAAAATAGATTGTGCTAGATGTTCACATCACAGTCCCTAAAGACATGAAACAGAAAATACCTTGGAAAAAAATCCCAGTTGGAACTGGGGTCCTAGAAACAGCCACAGCCTTCTCGGCAACTCTATAAAACACAATGGTCAGGAACACAAGTGGAAGTAAAAGGGAAAGCCTGTGGAAGTTTGTGAGATTTTCATCACAGCCCTACAGTTAACAAAAAGGCTTTTTTTTTGCCCAAATTCCAATGACAGACAAAAAGGACAGAAATCTGACTTGTCCCAGGCAAACAAACAGCATCCACAGTAGGCTGGGTCAGCTGGGCCAGGACACAGGACACAGAAGAATAATAGTCAATATGACTCTTGACTGTACTGTAGGTAATACTTTAAGACTCACAAGCCTGATAAAGCACACAGAATCCCACAAAAAAATCAAACTGTCATCCTGAGAGTGATGAATACGGAGGTTACAAACACTAGAAATTCTGTATCATGTGTTTGGCTGGGAAAGGAAAACTCACATTTTTAGGCGTGTGCTAGTTAGAAAGGCTGATGTGCAGATCCAGGTGACACCACAATATATGATGAGAAAGTTGATCTGAATTAAACTGGATTCTGAGAGGGCCACCAACAGAGCTTTGGGGTCCACTCCAGGAAAATAAAGTACTTCAATTTACCTTTGGTGAGGAAAACCTGCTTGATCAGATATTACTGATTAGTCCTAATGACTTCAAATTATTTTAAACCAAAAATCAAATAATTTCTGGCTTATGAATAGGAAAAAAAAATTCTATGAAAAATATTTTACTGAGCACCGAACCACAGATGTTCAAGTAGCAGGGTAACAGCACCCTAAATGTTGGTTTCTCTTGGTGTAACAGCTGCACATGCTATACAATAATCTCTAGAAGTGATTATTTTTACTTTGTTTTTCCTTCTTTTTTGGTGGTGGTGATGCCTTAACTTTTAGCTTTCATATTTTCCAGATTCTGTACTGAATTAGTATACAACTCTGAATTTCACATAAAGTGTTAGCAAGTTCTCCTCACAGTTTAGTTAGACAAAACAATCCTTTTCCAGCCCAAGAACCAAGGACACCATTGCAGCTTCAGGCCCAAAAACTATAAACAACAGCGAATTGAGGAGAGCAAACTGGGAGGATGGAACTTCATAACCTGAAGCTGTAATTGGCTAATTAACCCCAATATGTAAATGTAAACTTAAAAAAGTGTGAAAATGTGTGACCCATTGTCCATCTTGGGTGTAGCCTTGGCCAGGCTCTTGTACTGCCCAAGGTGTATCCTTTGAAGGCCTTTTAATAAATACCTACTTTATTCCTTTAGCACTGTCTAGCCTCTGTTCTAGGCAGCCTCTCAAGGCATCAGTGGCTGTTGTTCTGAATGTCCGTATCATTATTAAACATAAACATGGAGTGTCCCAAGAAAAATGAAACACACTCAGAGCTCTTTAAAGCTCATTTAGATGAAGTGTGTAGTACTCTAATATTTCCCAAGTTAAAACCTTCTGATTTAAGGCTGTTAGCAATAGCCTGAGATAAACATATGCAAGTTATGAAGCATTCAGAAAGATTTTTTAAAAGGAAAAAAAAACAAATACGAAACCCAAATTAATTAACTTTCTTTGTAAGTAGTAGTGTACATCCTGCATTAATAAGTATGCAATTACTGTGTAATGAGGCACAACTGTAAAATATTTAAATTGTTTTTCAATAATTCTGGTTTGGTAAAACTGCAATATTTCTGACAATTCTAACATTGTTAATATGATGAGGTAATTCTCCAACAGATGTTTGGAAATGGCCATCATACAATTATCAGAAGGTTTTTTGCTCTTCATGAAGAGAAGGGCAAAATTTCTGAGAGTGCTTGAATTAGTTAGAAGTATAAATTTTGCATTAGAAGACAAAACATGCACAGTGACTACAATAAAAAGTGATTTTGAATGCTGATCTTTGTACAAAACTGAAAGACTGAATTTCTTCACCAACTACACTGAATCCATTTGAGCTACTCCTCAGAAAAAGTCCAGCAGAGAACATGGACAACCTTTCCTAAACAAGAAATGTTTTTAATTGAAATTTTTAAGCAGAGGTGGCATATAAATGAAAGGCCACTAGCAATTATATTTTTATATATCAACATTATAATTCTGTTCCTATTTTGAAAAAGCAAGCTGTGAAACAAAGTCAGTGCACTATTTTTATGTTTTGATTACACAAGCACAGGTAACACCATAAATTCCAGCCCGTACTGATCTATTCCATGGTAAATAATTTCTTCTATTTCTTCTGTTGCAATGACAGTACACAGAGTATAGTTCTAAATTCTGTCTGAGACCTGACTTTATTTTGCAACAAAATCTGCATGGCAAAAGGAGACAGGTCTCATTACCTCAACTCTAGCTCTATGGTGCTCCCAATCAGAATTTAGCTTCAGAGTTTAGAAAGGAAAGATTATAAAGGTGAAAAGTGTCAGTACAATCCTCAGAGATGTATAGTGAAACCCACACAGAACTAGAAGCACAAAGCTCCAGATAAGGAACCTACCTGCATGCACAATCATGCCATTGGCCTTCCTGGACACATGGGCACACACTGGCTCATGTTGACCCACTGTTCACCAGCACCTCAAGGTTCTGTTTTGCTTGGCTTCTCTGCATTGCTGTGACACAAGTATGGGACCAGGCTCTTGGCCTTGTTGAACCTCACACCACTCGCCTTGACCCAGTGATCCAGCCTGCCCAGATCCCTTCTGCAGAGCCTTCCTGCCCTCCAGCAAATCAGTACTCCCACCCAGATTGGCATTGTCTGTGAACTGACCGAGGGTGCACTCCATCCTCACAACCAGAACATCCATAACAATCTTAAACAGGACTGATGCCAACACTACATCAGCTACACGCTGCAGAATGGACATACTTCACATGAGGGCTACAGAAGGGAGGCTGGAGGGGGAAAAGTCACATATTGTTCACTTGTGGCCCCTTCAGAAGCCTGGAGAAGATTAATATTCTTTGAAAAAATTCATATATAGTCACTTAAGAAAATAAACTTTAGCTGCTCTGGAATAACCTGAAGATGGAGGAGGAAGATGTTTGACAGGGAGTACTGATGCCTTAAGTTTTGCTTTTATATTTTTCAGATCCTGTACTGCATTAGTGTGTAACTCTGAACTTCATATAGTGTGTTAGTTAGCTCTCTTTGCAGTTTGGTCAGACAAAACAATCCTTCCAGGACTGAGAACCAAGGTTATCATCACAGCCTTAGGCCCCAAAAAGTATAAACAAACGTGAACTGGGGAGGAGCAAACTGAGGGAATGTGACTTCTTTACCTGAAGCTGTAATTAACAATTAACCTCTGATATGCACTTAGACCAAACATTTATCAGTCTGAAAAACTTGTGACTGTCATCCATCTTGGGTGTAGCCTCTGGGAGGCTTTTGTGCTGCCCAAGGTGTGTCTATTAAAGGCCTTTAATAAATACTTACTTTATTCTCTAACTCTGTCTAGCCTCTGTTCTAGGTAGCCCTTCCAAGGTATCAGTACCAGAACACATCAGGAAATAAAAAAGGTGATGAGAACTGTGAAAAGAATCCAATAGTCTTCTTGTAAAGCACAGAACCTCTTAGAGATAAAAGTCTCTGAGTAAAATATGAAACTTTTTTCAGTTTCCCTGCATTAATAATTCAAAAAGAAAGAGTAGGTTTTGGACAAATACTCATAGTCCCCCCTACAAACCAAATATATTCTGCATTTGCTACCTACAACACAAACAATATGTAGGTAATGTGAATCCTGGATGACCAAGTCACAAAACCAGATGTAACACACCGTGTCTTGCTGTTGCCACAACGTGGAAAAAGACTTTATATAGAAAACCAAGATTAAGGAAAATGAGTCACCTCAGGGAAGTCACCCACAGAACAGTTTAAGACATTTAAGGCGTTTGATGACTGCTGAAATATTTCCACAAATAATTATTAAGGATTAGCTACCAAATTGTCATTCTGTCTGCAGGTAAATCTTTTAGGTCTTGGAGACACTAGGACCTGCACAATGTGTTATTTCCCAGCACTGTAACTATTACATTCAAATGAAAAATTGCTGCTCCTGGGAAATATGACTTGGAGGTATTTTATAGCTACATGCTTAGGCTAGCAACAAGTAAGCATTTGAGCCTTTGTTTGGGAACAGTGGCACAAAAAAACTGTGAGTAAAACTGTGAAATTTCATTTGGATGGGTATGGATATCAATTCCTTAACGGACATGTGCATGGACTATTGTCTGTGTTGTCATGTACTACAGGTATATGTATATACATGCACACACAGGGTAGCATCAAAATAGCTGAATGAGAAAAACCTATGAAGAAATAACTCTGAAATCCTTGAAGAAAGCCAGTCCTTACTCAGAGATCCCATTCAGTCTCAAACCTTCTCTTTCCATTCTCCAGGCAGCTGAGTCATGATTCCAGTTACTCGCAGTCTCACACAGGAAGGTGGCAAGCAGATGGCCAGATTTATAAAACATGATTTATCCATCTATCACACCCCATTTTTCCTCTTCAATATCCATCTTACCCATCCTCCATGCTCTGTGACTTTGAAGAGACACTGAAGATACCAAACTAATGTTTAAGAATTATCCCTTCTCTATTCTACTCATGGTATTTGAAACTAACTTGCCCCAGCTAGTGCAAAAATCTTTTACCTTGCACGAATATCAATAATGCTAGTGACTGCTTCCTGGACCATGCCCCGCACTATGTCCTTAAAATGATTTTACCTTATTTGTGATCACAGAAACATTTCAATATCATTCACGCAAGATGCTGTAATTAGCCACAAAGAGGAAGAGAGACTGAAGGTTGGGCATTTCTAGGTCTGAGATTCTCTTGGACTACTCTTACCAAAAAGGGGAGCAGTGTGATGCTGAGACAGGATTTTGCTGTTGTTCTTGTTACCGGAACCATTGCTCAAATAACTTGAAAACTGCTGCTGGTAGCTTGCAGTGAGCATTCAAGAATTACACTTCTAGGTTTTTTTTCTTTTTACCAGAAATATAATTGCAGTGAAGAAAGAGATCAAAACACAAAATGGAAAACAGAGCTTACCAGGGAAGTAGTATCAGTCCTGCTTCTCACTGGTTGGAAAAATGATGGAGACAGGATCCTGAGGTAGTAAGAGTGCTGGCCTTTGGCAGCATTACAAGCAAAATGACAGCTGAAAGACCTTTGAAAAGTTTATTTTTTGCTGCTTATAACTCATACCAGAATACACAAAGAGCCAAACCCAAACAAAGCACCAGTAGGAAAGTCTTAGAATACAATGTTCCTGAGCAGATGACTACAGTTTTTATGGTGTGGCAGAGACAATTCCACACTCGTAGACAAACTGCTGGATACTCAGAGAAAGCTAGTCATAAAGAGAGACAAATTATTGCTAATGTTTAAACACATCCTAGCCTTTGTATAAAATACACACAACAAAATCAACTCTAAGTGTTCCAGTATCAGTTCAATAAAGTTATTTTTTACTTTCCAATCAATTATTCCCATATTCACATGGAACTGACCTTCCAAGCTCAGTCTTACTCACAATACGACATCTGCTTTTGTATACACTTTTATACCTATAATTGGCATGCTTTCAGGTTCCTAGTCTTTTCTTGAAGTAGAGGTTAATCTGCCTTAGAAGCTTAGCTTTTATTATTGGAAGCTTGCCTTTTATTCCTGTTTAATTTTGTTCAGGAAGTTCTTTTGTATTTCACAAAAGTGTTTAATGAAACTGCTTTGGAAATCAAGTGGTGATGCTCAGACCATGTTACATTTTAACTACATAAAAACTTCCAGATTTTTTTTCCAAAACAGCTCAATTGTTTTTGCTTTCTATGCCAGCAGTTTTCAAAATGTCAAAAATTGATGCTGTCCTGTCCTGTTTTTTTCTGGGATGCTGTTAATTTTCTTCCTAGGAGCTGCTGTAATCTGTAATAGTGTGTTTTGGATTTGGAATGAGAATAATGTTGATAACACACTGGTGTTCTTAGCTGATGCTCAATAGTGCTTACAGTGAATCAAAGCTTTTTTTGCTCCTCCCATGGCCCCACCAGCCAGTGGGTTGAGGGGAACAAGAAGCTGGGAAAGGACACAGAGGGGACAGCTGGCTACAATTGGCTGAAGGAATATTCCACACCATGGGATTTTTTGCTCAGTATATAAACTGTGCAGAAAGCTGGCTGAGGGGGGACACTGCTGGGGAACTGGCTGGGCATCAGTTGGCAGGGAGTAAGTAATTGCATTGTGCATCACTTGTTTTCTATATTCTATTATTTTTACTATCATAATTACGATCATCATTATAGTCTCTTTTTTTTCTCTCCTATTAAATTGTCTTTATCTCAAAACAAGAATTTTACTTTTTTCCCCCAGATTCTCTCCCCCATCCCACCAAGGCTGTATGGTGATAGCTCTCTGCTGGGTTAAACTATGAGAATTGCTTATTGCTACAGAAGCACAGGACAGATGATAAACATGTGTCTAGTAAAGCCTTACTGACTTTTATAAACATAAACAGATGCAGCAATACAAGCAGCTTTTGCAGCTTTTTTCCCTAAATTTAGAAAATTCCACCATATGAATGCAATAAATGTAATTAATTCATAAATGTCAGGATTTCATTTAGTGAGCAGGAGACTGATGCTCTGGTTTGTGGATCCCAGGCAAATTCACATCAACCATTCTGAAATTAAATACCACAAGACAAGATATTAGTTTAAATTCAAGCCAGAGCTAAATTCATATAACTTGCTCTAAAATTTTTGATTGTTAGCTTGAAAAATAAATTCTCACATTTTGTTTCATGCTGGTGGTCCTGGTTGTCAGATTTAGTGAGTGATTAGCAATACAGAGTATAAAAGGAGCACAGAAGTACAAAGGAAGGTGAAGGCATGCTACCTGATTAAGCCCTCAAACATTGTAGAGCCAGGATGTCACCAAACAGCCAGACTGGATAACCAGGGTGACTGAGAGGAAAATACCATTAATGTAAGGAAAAAAAAAAAAAAAAAAGGCTTTCTCATCTGCTGCAGACTAGGTCTGCTTCTAGAGTGGTATAATGGAATAGTAGAGAAGCAGACCTGAGCAATTTGGATGCTATTTGTGTAGTTGAATGGGAGACATCTAGCTTCTACGAATCAGTTCCCTGGGCAGCTTGCAGACAGGAGAACTTTCACTTCCCTCTACAAGCTCAGCAGGGAGGCTGAGCTATTCTTTCAGTACATAATAAAAGCAGAGACACTGACATGCTAAACACGTCCAAAGGCCTCAGCTGAGGTGATTACTGTAGCTAGCCTTTCACCCTTCCCTGGGCTTAAAGAGTCTCAATGTGTGTAAGTTCAGTTATTAAACTGATAACTTGTAAAATGGTAGCTTATAAAATTTGTAACACAACATGGAAGAAACTTTTATATATATTCACTTTCAATGGGATCTATTAAAAACATAGGTCTTAGAAATCTTTTAAATCTATTTAAAATCACATAAAACATCTTACAAACGTATCATCTTTACCCCTCTAATACATAGATAGGAGTGCAAAGAATAAAACATCCAGGTAAAATGATGTAGAAAAAGCTGACTGGTAAATTTACACCTGTTATCTTGACTTCTTTGTGTTGGGGGAGGACAAGAAACAAAGTAAAAATTCTGATTATCTGATAGAATATAGAGATGAGATTGGAGTTCACAAGGCACAAGGTTGTAGATTTCTATTCTCTTTCCCTACAGGTAAAAACATTAACAGGATATCAGGGTTCTGAAAGATTTTTGTCTAAGAGTGTACAGCCTGCACTAACAATCAATATAAACTCAGGCTCACTACATATTTGAAGTTGAGATGTGCTTTAACACTGGAAGATAGCCAGCCAATTTAGGAGTATACATTATAGGAATTATGAAAAATAATTTGTAATGGGGAAGAGTTGATTTGTAGAGCAAATGCAATGTAGACAAGCAAAATACAAGCATCTTATTTTCCTCTTTCTATGCCTGCAGGTGCTATACAGCACACAAGGAATGCAGGGAGCCAAAATGCTGAGGAGAGGTAAGAAATAAATAAAACCAAAATTTGTTGTATTTATTTCTTAATAATAAGAAATGATGAACAGCCTGACGAACAGCCCTCTTTTCACCCCTGGAAAGCAGAAGTGGTCTCAAACTCCACTGGAACTAAATCACATGAGATCCATTATTCCATCTGAAACACAAAGCATGTGTTAGCACTAAACAATTCCTATGAAATCTGAACTATATAATTCATTCTATATGGTGTCCTTTCCTGAGAATTTTTATTTCATTAACAAAAAACAAAACTCGTGTTTAAAAAAAACCACACTGTTCAGCACTTCCACTTGAAAAATGCCTTGATCTTAAAGAAAGCAGCCTCATCAGTTTAATGGCTGTTTGTTGATTACTTGCCATTAAAATGGACAAAAAAATATGGCTTTGTAAGAGGCAATTTAACCTTTCAATTAAAATACACCTTCTTGTTATTCCCCCATCTTGGTCTCTCTATTCAATTCCCTTTTAGATATTTATTATTCACCTCCTTTCTGCTCTTACGTGAAAGCTTTTACCAAGGCACAGTCTGAAGGAAAACAAAGCCTGGTTTCATCCCAGATGCATGAAGGGACTGTGACAAATGGTCCCAGTGACTCAGCTCTCTTTCTCATGGGTAATGCACAGTTATCAGAAAGGAAGACTGTCACAGCAGCTTATAAACTGAAGAGCTGACATTAGTATCGCATTTTGTGCCTCTGTTTCTCCTGTAGACCAGTTGCCGTTATGGAAAACACTTCCATTAGAGACAAGTAGCTCAGTACTGCTCTCTGCTGCTTGTTCCAGCTTTTGCAGCCGCAGCTTTAAACAGTCATTCAGAAGAGAAATCCGCTAGGTGTAGGGAAAAAAGCAGAAGAGAATCGCTTCAAGTGCTTCATTCTATGGTTAAACTAAATTCAAGCCCTCTTCCCATTCACTCCTTCTCCCATCCTTACATGAGACTTGCTTTCTCAACAGTCTTCCCTTTGAATTCTAGAGAGGAAAAAAGGTCTATTTTTCAAAACTGGTTCTTGATCTCATACAATATTCAAACTACCTTGCATTCACCTTTTCAAAGAAGAATGCACACTATAAAGAATACACCAGGCATTATTTGTCACTTCCACACATTAGTGCACAGTGGCTGACTGCAAATAAGTCAAGCTGGTTTGTTTCTAAAGCAAATGGTAATATGGGGGAGGTGGTGGGAGGAGGGATAGGGAGGGAGAGGAAGGGGCAGGAGCACTCAGCTCCCTCAAAGAGCAGAGAACATTTGCAAACAGTTGAAAAATACATCTGGCTCAATCCTTAGCATGCTTTGGCTAAGAAGACATGACTTGGGGCCGTGAGCCACTGCAGTTTAAGAAGACACCAGAGAAGATGCATTCAGTCTTGCAGTAGGTCTGCAAATGCAACTGGGCAACTGCCAGGACAGAGCAGGGATACAAGAGGAGATAACAGCAATAGCACAGCATTCTCAGTCTCATCTTATCTACTGCTCCAGGGACAGTCACAGCAGAATGGGAAAAGTTGCTCTGCTCCACTTCAAGAGTCTCAACACAATCTATCTTGTCTAGAGCGCCTGGTTAAGACAGCACATCATATATGGCCATAAAGGGCAAAAGAATGGAAGCTAGTGCCTAGCCTACTAATGGAGGTCTGTGACTTTAGCTAGCACCAATAAAAACTTTGATCAAACACCCTGGCTGCCACCAAAGCAGACAGTTCTGCTGTTAAAAGATTTACAGCTAGTAACAGCACACAAGAGTACAATGTGTTGGAAAGTGTTATTGAGGGAATGTTTGAGGAGGGGTTTCAAAAATGAGTCATATGCACATTTAGCCTAATATGCTTTAGTAGCAAGTGTCAGAAAATGTCAAGAAGGTTACTGAATACTGCAGATCATCCTCTTCCTATAGATAGAGCCAGGCTGAAGTGTTCATATCAATGGTTTCAGAATTGCCTCAGCTGGAACAGGAAGACAGACCTGATCACACAGTGATTTGAACATCCTTTGCCTGATGTGCTTCCAAAGGAGCCTGACCTTGCTAGGCAGGGAACTGCAGGCAACTAAGACATCAGAGAAATTGCTGGCAGTAACAGGAGGCTAAAAACTTGGGTAGGGAGGATCACCTTGAAGCAACTAGATTTAAGAGCTCTAGTTTCAGAGGCAGCTCTTTGACCTGTGTGAAATCCATGCCTGTGAAATGGGGATACCGTCTTTTTATCTTTCTGCTTGGAGCACACAACCTCATTGAAGTGGGAACTACACAAGAACGCAGTAGTTAACTACAACTGGAATCACACAACAGTGCAACACTTGTCACTACATATGGCTTGTTTTCTGACATCAGTCTTTGCTGAGACTTCCAGACCCCAGTAAAATGTAAAGCTCAAGAAAGAGTAAACTGAAAAATGTTTCTTCCCCAAATGACTGCACTGTGTTAGGGAAGAGAAAACCCCAAACCAGTACTACATTCTGATGACCAGGATTTAAAACTCAGTTAATAACTCATAATAAGTACTGAATTTATATCTTCATTGTGCAAGGGTCGTGCAACAATGGATGCACTAGGATGGATTGGATTTTTCAGGTAGATTTTTGTTTTGCTCTGAGGCAGGCTTCAGCTCAAGTGCCTGAGACCTTCCTGTTTGCTCTGGGGAGCAGGATCAGTCTCACATTCTGATTTTGAATTCCATTTCCAGCTTTCTGGTTGTTGCTACATGTGGCTATGAGAAATGCTTTCTGGAGGTTAATGCCTAGAGCCTAGACTATTCAATTCCTCTTAATGCAACTTTCATTGCTTCAGCGCTCAGGGGTCAAAGAGGATCTTGTTATTGTTTCAGTTTTGCACCTAGTATCAACATATATTTCCACACTTATAACAAGAACAAAATAACAGGAAGAAAATTAAAACATGCTGCAAAGGGACAGCTGTTTGGCCTTAATTTATAAATGCAAGTTTTATCATCACTCTAACTGGAAATATAAATAATATGAGATAGTCATCAAACATGGTTCTTATTATGCAGCAATAGATAACATTCCCAAAAACAGAGGCACTGTCCAGTATCTTATTGACGGTGTTCTGATGCTGGTGCCTGCTATCCATGCCTGAGCAAGAAAAATGACTCCTCACCTTAGACTTCACAGCATTTAAATCCAGAGGAAGTTTAACATGACTCTACCAGGGTCAGGCGCTTTAATAAGCCAGATTTCTTATCAGAGCTTGCATGGGAGGAAAATGTGGTAGAAAACTTTAAGCTATTGATTTTATTTGCAGCAAAACTACATGGACCTCTGGACAAGGCAGTTTTGTGGAATCCAGATTGGTAACACTAGGCTGAAGGGAAGATCAGTCTGAAATAGCTTGGAGATCACCAGTTGCCCCATGGGAACATTAATCTAGATGAAACAGATATGCACTGGCTGCACTAACAATGAAAATTGTTAGCGTGATTCACTCCCTCTTTTTCCTTGTTAGACCATCTGGCAGTGTGAATACGAGACCAGAAGTAAAAATTGCAGTTTTGTTCAGCCTGACAAAAGCTGGCTAACACGAACTGTTTGGAGAAAGGTGTTTCATTGCTTTACAACCGTTACTCACCTAGGCTGTTTTCCAAAGGCTTATGTAACAAAGAAAATGTTAGTTTACAAGGAAGTGATCTCTTTCCCATTCCAAATAAAAAGAAGAGGAAAAAGGGTTATGGCATGAGCTGACCCACTCCACACCCAGCTGTCAGGGCTTGCTGTACCAGTTCTCTGGAAGTTCACAGGGAGCCAGTGACTTTCCCATTTAAGCAGTTACAAGCTTTCATTCATTCGTTCATCATTCATTCATTCATTCATTCATTTCTGTTTGAAGGTTGTTACAAAGAAAGGACTAGCCCTAGAGTCTTTCCTTACTAGGAAGAAAGCAGAGAATATGCTTTTCCTCTCATTCAGTGTTCACAAGACTGATTTGGACTAGCTATTAAATCTTAAACCAGTAAACTTTTAAACTATTGCCTTCTTGAGAAGGTCTCAATTTCCTACAGTTCACACCTTAAAATAATCCCCAATATGACACACACTACCAGCCCAGGAGGAAGGATTTGCTTTGCCCTTGCCTACTTTTCAGAAGAGAGGATGCTGCTTGCAGCAGCCCTGAAGCACAAAACCAGCAGGAAGAACCCCAGAAAACACAAACTGTTCTTCACACCTCTGTGTAGGTGTTAGATACACAAAGGGATTCATTAATGCTAGTGGAATGCATGTTACTTTCAATTATTTCAACTGTCAGGATCTTTAGGGAGGTTTTAATAAAAGTTTCAAAGCATCTCAAACAAATCACTAAATTTAATTTTCCACCATATCCAAACTGGAAAGGTCCTTAAAAGAGTTCTAAACTTTGCAAACAACTACAACTTGGTTCTTACACAAAATACTCAGGATGTTAAATGACACAGATGTACTTACCTATTTCATCATTTACAAAGCAAAGCACTTAAAACCCAAGCAGTGAATATAAAGCCATAATAAATTTTACACTGCCTACATAACAGACATTCATTATTCATATATTATTCACATTTACATAAAAGGAATGCATTTTTCATCATTACAGGATAACCTTTACTCTGACCTGTGGATTTTCTCCATGTATTTGTTGAACTAGTTTTAGTTTCTAAATATTTTATATAATGTGTTACATGGGAAATACTTATCACTCATTAACTTTCTGAACTGACAATTTTAATTAGTTTTTCCAGAGGATAGCATTGAACATGCAGTTTCATAAAGTGTATAACAGTGTTGATTTATGAAAAAATTATGCATCTCTATTTGCATTTGGGAATGATTAAAATATTATTAATGTGTAGAGTGTAGATACATCTTTTAAGTTTGTATTGGGATTAGAGCTGAAGGTTAGCTATGAAAATAAGCTTTTAATCCTTCAAAAACCCTGACTCTGCATTTCAGCTATAAGTCAAATGCAAAGGAATATTAATATTCCTTCCAGTCTTCCAGTGGATCAGATACTTGCATAGTCAAACACAAAGGCTCCTTTCTCCCAGGAAGCCATATATACGCTTACAGTTGCTACTTTAAGCAGACCCACAGCATACAATATGTGGATCAGGATTAACATTGATGCTACTAGATTAAATTTGTTTCTTAGTAAGCGCAGGAAAGTAGGGTCAAAAGGGATCTCCTTGGTCATCTTTCTTCCTGCTTACAGCAGTGTAAAATATTTGCATCTTGATTACATCATGCAGAGGCCATAAAGCTGATGATGTTGTTAAGTATTCATCTATTTAATCCTCATTGCTTGTGTTGCTTAAGTACTTCAACATACTAAGGCTATATTCCACTGCTTCTAATATGGGTTGGATGACATGAAAAACTTACCCACAAATCAACATTCATCTTTTAATTACTTGCAATGTTTATTTGTGCTAATGAGATTTAAGGAACCCACTAAGTTAAATATGCAAAATATTTAGAGGATTACAGCCACAGTACCCACCCTAATTCTTGGAAATAAACGCAGATCCAAACAAACCCCAAATTTAAATTCATCTGTAGTTTTGGCTAGTCAAACTCTATGTCCAGACTCTGCTGAGACAGCACACGATCCCCTAATATTTACCAGCCTTATTTCAACACAGTGCTTACAGTAGTAGTTCCTCTTAGTGCAGTACTTTTAATAATGTGTGGTTTCTTGCAGTTTATTTATTTTCTGGCATTTTGTCAGTAAGTCTGTCCATACGGAAGCCATAGCTCCCTTCTTTATTCTCATTTGTCTCTGCTTGCTGATGGGAATTCTGAATGTAAGAGAGGAAGTTGAAGGGGAAATGAGGAAAAAAAATCAATAAAGCGACAGCAAAAATGCCCTGAATGAAAGGTGTAAAAAGATGCAAGTCAATAGAAGAGAAATTTATCAATTTCCATATTGTGACTGTATTAGAAAGCTGTGGCCTCTGCTGGCCAAAAGCATGAAATCAGTCATTCTTTCCTTTATTATTATAGATTATGGTGACATGACTTAGGTATGGTAAGAGGAGAGATCTAATTACCAACTGATGAGTCATGCTATACAATTTTAGTTGTAATCAGTCATGTTCTAAACAGAATTCAACTTGCATGCTGGTAATTATCCACTGTGGATGGAAAGATGTGATGATTTATTTTTCAAACTGGCAGTGTCATCTGATATATTACAAAAAAGCCACAAAAAGAAGTAACTGTCTAACAAAATATTTACACAGCATGAATAATATCTACATATCTACATTTCTACAGGTATCACAACCCCAGATTTCAGTCCTGAATGTTAATGGTCATCTCAGAGTCCACCATTTCCTACATGAGCCCACAACGCCTTTTCCCAGCAGGTCCATTCACATTTTATACTGAATTTAATGTGCAATTTTATTGCCCAGTCTTTCAGTCCTGCAAAATCTTTCACCTGTTTTTCAGTTTATCCTTGTCCTGACAAAACCTTGTATTCTCATCCCTTTTTCTGTCTTCTGAGAATACGATGACTTCCACAACATGCAACAGACAGCCATGCAAAACTCTGACATTTTTTCTGCTGGCTTTCATTCCCATCTTTAACTGGTTATTTATCCATGATTATTTATCTTATCCATTGCCAGTCTGGTTTTCTTACAAGCCTTTGCCAAAAGCTCCTTAAAATTTAACTAGGCTTTACTGATAAATTCATTCATATGCATGTTTGTAGTCCCTTCAAAGGAGGCCAAGAGGCTTATAAAGCTGAACTTTAAAGCAGTCATGATGACTCTTCACAAGTAGGTCATGTATTTCCATGTTTACATTCATCATTTAGAGTTTTCACTAATTAGTCTGTGAAAATGATCAAGCTTATATGCCCTCCACACGGCTGTAAAGACTGGTAATATTTTTCAGTCTTCTGATACCAAAGAAATTTAAGCCTTCCCAACAGTGTTACTAAATCCACTAACTCACCTGCAATCACCTTGCATTGCAAATACCAGCTCATTCTAGTTTTCTGTTTGTTACTGATCACTTGGTGTATTTTTCCCTTACCTTTTCTTATGACTGCTTCAAACTTCATTCAATTCTCTGATGATTGTTCCCCTGAACCCCCATACAGATTTCTGACACTTGATTCAAACTTGGGCTTCATGAAGTCATCAAAGGAAAAAACGTTCCAAAGAAAACAGGCCACTATTGAAAATATGAAATTTAAATACTGTAAGTAGATCATGCAGCAGATATGGCCACCTCATTTGTTTGCTGTAAGACTTGTGCTACCTCTGATAAATACTGAGTGGCATTTATCACCCAAACCTACTGGCAGATAAAGGTAGAATGGCCCCAAACACCTTGAGTCCTCATAATGCCACGTTTGTTTAAAGACCTTACCTTAGACGAACTAAGGGTCTCTGGATTTCGAGATTGGTAATGTTGGGTCATACTCTGGAGCCCTTATGGAGCAAAGCAACTGGATTTGCCAAGGAAACTCAGCCACGAGTAGAGAGAAATTCACCTGCAAGGCAGCCTTGAGGAACAGGCTGGAGACAAGAGGCTTTGTCAATCCAATCACAGCTCTGAACAGAAGCACAAACATATGCTTCAGACACCCTTGTTCGGCTGAATCCTGCAAATGGGGATGTTGGTGTCCTTCAGAGACTATAAAGAGAATATGTTTGGCTCAATGCCTAACTTCTACATGATTATTATTAGGAGAGATAGATTCTAACTTCTGTGATTCAGATTCTCCTTCATAAAACATCAGGATCAGAGTCCTGCCCTGTACCTCAGGGGGAAAAACACATTAAATATTTTAAAATGCTCCGATATAGCTCCTGGAATGGAGCTCTCAAAATTAATGCCTTACAGGGAACTCAGAGAATTCAGAGCAATTAGTTTTGTTAATTGCTATATTTTGTAATTTTGTGCACATTTCAGGAAGTTTCTTGTTCAGCTCTGTTGAAGAATATTTTAAGTTATCTAAGCCAGCTTAGACAAGGACCCTGCTCTAAAATCTAGACTGAAAATGATAGGAAAATTATAGTGTTTGGGTACTTTGGCATTTTATACGAATTTTACACTAGATGCTCATAAAGAGAATGTGTGTGACAAAATGAAATGTAATGAAAGTTTTTTTCAATATTGGAGAAGTTTAAGACTTGGAGACTCAGGCTGATTTTTTTTATCTTATAAATTTGATCTTCCTCTATTCTACAATAAATATAAAGTTATTATAGAGTCTATAAAATAGGTATTATTATTTACTTAATGGCCCATAACAACTTCCACAGAGAATTTATATTTCACAGATGATTGACTTGACAGATTGTGACAGCTCTTCTGAAAATGTTCTGGTCTACTGGGTCATTACCGATAGCATGAACAGACAGTAAATCTGTGTTCTAAATAACCCAGTAACATTTTGTTCAAAACATTTAAGTGAATGGGATCAACATTAATTTTATTTTTAAAAGACAAACCAGCATGAGGCACATTACAGACTATTTGTTAGCAAGTGCTTGAAACGGACATGTTGCAAATTATACAAATGTGTTTTTACTTATGCACTGTTGAAAAAAGCAGATGTGTCACAGGAGATGGAGGAAGAAATCGGCCTGTCTCAGAGAACTTACACTGTAAACCCTCATATCCCAAAGATATCCCCTGTTGATTTCATACACAGTAGTGAATAATCTCTCTGGATTTTGATTATTACAAGATATCTAGTCCCATTATTACAAGATATCTAGCCCTGAAGACTACCTTCCTGCCATGAATTGCCCATTGCTTTCACAGAAATTGTTTTCACAGGTACCTACTTTTTCTCGCATGATTTCAGACTAGTTTTGGGAGGCAGAGAAATCCTTAAGCAAATGAGAAGGAAAACACTGAGCAGAAAGGCTGTGGTAATATGTAATCATGAAGCATCATTTCTAGACAAGGTGTAAAATTTGAAGATCTGTTATACTCTTTAAAATAAAGATGAACGTTACTGACGCCCTTTTAAAATCCCGAAACTGGCTGAAAAAAGCCTTTTTTTTCCTTTTGAACATCACGATAAAATAAATAATACCTCCAGCTGCTGTCCCATATTGTCAAAAGTGGACAATCTAAACTAGAAGCTGATTGCTAATGTAAGACATAATGAAAACAGTGAGATCTTGAATTGTAATGCCAAGAATGGCACCCCTCAGCCACCAATTTAAATTCCAAATCCTCAATTACTACTTACAGATCAGATCCACAGCAACAACCCACAACGGAAGCATGCAAACAATGCACCAGATAGAAAGATATGGAGGATGGAATATATGAAAAAAAAGGTCATTAAACAATAGCAGTTGAAAAAGACTGCAACATTTTGACTTGAGTAGGCTTGGATCCAGGAGAGCAGAGATTTGGCACTTGGCCTAAGGCTGCTACTGATTTCCTCAGAACAGCTCTTTAGCAGACACTCCTGAAGAGCAACTCAGTTTAGAGGCATCTAACCAACCTCTTCTTACCAATGGTTAAAAAGAGGGTGATTCTAAGCCAGTTGCTGCTTGGGAGTAGAGAAATGCCAGGGGAACAGAAACACTATTAATAACAAAAATGGTAACAGAGGGGTGGGGAAATTGTAGGCTGATGTATACTGAACAGCACAGAAATATAAAGGTCAACTCTTTAGTAGTGGACCAAAGCATCTCCTCTGTCAAAAACCAAAAAGAAAAAAACCAAAAAAAGAAGAAATTTTAGTATCCTTATGTTTATGTTGGCAAGGTACCAGCTAACTTAAAATTAATTCAGATTAAATTAACCAGCAAACATCTGATGGAAAAGGCTGAGGTACCTGCGATTCAAATCTGGACATTTGGCAGACATGCGTCTGGCAAGCAACTGTACTTTTATACAAAATATGGTGCCATGACCAGCACTCTTCCTTCCCTGTCTGCATTTTAAAAAGCAGAGCTGACCACCAGTCATCTCCAGGCAGGCAATACATGCTGACAGTGCAGTAGCTTGCATGTAGACCTAAGCAGGCAGAGGTGCTTCCTAGAACCCCAAGAGAGGCAGTGACATCTTGAGAAATATAAGACTTCTTCTCTACCTTTTTTCCCCACAATTTCTCACTGTTAAACCCTCAGAGAGCTGCATGCTGTGTGGGCTGACATTAGCTACCTTTACTCTGGGCCTTCTGGCTGGCACAAGGTCCATTTTCAACTGCTGATTTTCTGCAGAGTTCCTACTCTGGTGTAAGGCATTTCAGACTGAGGCACCACAGCACTCAGCTTTTGAAGAGGGTGTAGAATTTCAAACTCTGCATTTGAATTTTCTGCTGAGAGGCTGGTGAAGTTTTGTGCACAATACTTCTATTTTGTATCTAACAAAGCAAACATCATGCTCCTATTAATCAGTTACATGGCTCACTAAGCTCTATCATGTGCATGGAAAACTGTATTAACCAGCCCTTAGAATTAATCTATTTTTGGCATTGTTGATCATATTCTTTGAGACAATATAATATTTTATTTGGGTCAATGTATTTACAGACAGGACTAGGTAAGGAGGTAGAAAAAACAGATGGAACAAAATCTTGGCGCAGTCACCAACTTAAAAATACCAGATTTTAGCCTTTCTTCTCTTTGAAAATTATGAAATAAGAATGCACCAAGCTTTCATATTAGAAGTGGAGAGAAACAGACTAGAAAGTATCTGCTCTACATTCTTTTAGACAGGATAATAGGTGTTAGATAGGATATCTTTTAGACAGGATAATAGGCCTGAGGTGTTCGAATGGCTGATTGGATAATTTTCTCCATATTTCAGCAAAATCCCACTTGCATTGTCTTTTACACTTTTGGCCAAGACCCATGACTACTGCTTATTTTCCTGGGCAACTGAGCTGACTTTTACACTGCCTGGCCTGTCAGTGCTCACTTTGGGCATCACATGGGATTTGGCAAAAATAAACTGAGCAGCCCCATCAGAGCCACTTGGGACAGTATGATAATGGGGAGGTGATTCATTTGCAGAAATTGATTTATGCAACAGGTTTTTTCCTTGTTTTTATCTAAGAATGTTTCATGGCTGGATTTCATGTTTCTGAAATGCGAATATTATTCAGAATTTATTGTGTATAAAAGGACCTGCATAGTTTGTAGGTTGGTAACTATTGACCATCATGTTTATCTTGAAAGAGTGCTCTTCAGTTAAGCTGATTGCTCATATTGGACACCTGAAATCTAAGAAATACCAAAAGGTGAAAGTCTTCCAGCGGCTCTGCCTAGGTGAGTGGGACACTGGGCAACAGGCAGATCTACAGAGTTTTAGAAAAAAGTCCCAGTAAAGGCAATGCTATCCTTTACTAAATTCTGGGCTCTCTGAGGGAAGATGGACGCAAAGATCCAATCCATCAACATATCTTATGAGTTTTTTTCTGTTTGAAACCAGAAAAATAAAATTTAATCTTACTACCACATCCACAAATAAATGTCTGCATGTGTTGTGACACATTTGTGACATAGACATTTGTTGCTGTGAAGAGTGATCTAGCCAGATCCTGGTCTGATGTTACTGTGGTCAATCTGCAGCTGGGATTTCCCCTCAATCTCAGCTGTGGAGAACATTTCTATGCACTCTCTTGGTTACTTTTCTAGGGCCACTGTTCAAACCTGACATTTTTGGAGCAATAAAGTTCTGGACATGTTATCAACATGTATCCCACGTGTGTCAGTCATTCCCTCACCTGTCAGGCATCAGTAAGTGCAGCCCCTCCTCTGCCTGCTGCCATCCATGTTTCTGTGAAAGGCCTCATGCCTGGTGTAACAGTGTCACTAGCAGGCCAGACATGAGGAGGACAGCAGGATGAGTGACATTGCCTCTGTTCTCTGTAGCTCTTTCTAATGTTATTACTGCATTAACAGCTTTCGCCAGGCACTACACATCTCTGCTGGAACAGCTATTTTTAAGTACTTCTGAAAATATCTTCCCTTTCTTCCTAATTTTTAAGCACCTCTGAAAATATCTCCCCATTCTTTAATTTCTAAATTAACTATAGGAAAATCAAAAGACTAGTTTTACATCCCCCTCAACAAGTAAGAAGCCTAGAAACTACTGAAGATTATATTTTTTTTTTCATTTTATTTAATTAAGCTTGTCCCCGTGAAGATTCCTGATACCCATTTTTTAGGTTTTCCTTCCTAGGCAAAAACCTGTTACAACATTTATATGACAGGAAGACAAATATTTGTTAGGCATGTAGTCAATCACTTAAAGTCATTACTTCAGCCTCCCCTAAATTTTTTTAAGCAATGATCCTCTTTTTTTTTTGTTCTGCTAGTTTTGATTTGGGATTATTTTGAACTAACATCTGTTCTCTCCTCATGAGAAAAAGTGATAACATATACAATTTCACAGTTGTCCATATAGGTAAACTCTGTGTTCACCACCTGAACATGTGCAACTTCTAAAATTTTGTCAGAGTGAGAAGTAAATAAATTTCATCTCTAAAAATTATCCTTGCTTTGTCTTGCTCTGTGTTAATGTTTCGTAGAAGGAAGATTTCAGATGATCATCACATAGTCTACTTAGCAATTAGATACTATTTTTGAGAATGTCTGAATTTTTTTTAATCTCCTATAAATGTTTCATCTTTGCACAGATTATACATTGCAAGACTGTAGAAAAAAAAAAAAAAAACAAAAACAAAAAAAAAGAAATAGGAGGTGATAGGATTAAAAGAAAAAAGGAAAAAATTTGCAGGACTGCTTGGGGCAGGTTGTAGCTATCAAAAGTTTTCCTTTTTGAAAACTGTGTCTGAAGAGTGCAGATTCACATGGATTACTTTTATAGCTATTATGTTGCCAGAAAAGCACCTAAAGGAGGAAAGCTCTGTGGCAGAGATGGAATGCCACGCAAAAAGGTCTTGGAGAAGCACTGGCATGAAAGAGAGCGCTGTGTATGAAAATAAATGGCCATGTTATGCATGGTTAGAAGGATTGTCTTCTGGCTCAGGCACTAGGATGGGGTCAGAAGATCTTGGTTGGGCTTCCAGTTTTGCATTAGTCCTTGTCTGACCTGGAGCTAGGGAATCTGTCAGTTCAATCCAGCCTTTCTATCAGAGAGTGATAGTGCAACACTATTTCATCTCTTGACTGCAGGCTTGCTGAGGTAGGAGCTGTCTCCTACTGTGTGGTTGTACAATGGCTTTAGTGTACTTGGGCTTCTCATCTGGGTTTTTAAGCTCTAGTAATGAGGATAAAGGAGATAGGGAGTTTTTATTGCAGCTGTTAGTTGTGCTTGATTAGTTCTGATCAGTCTTCGGGGTTTTGCTTATCTGTTAACTTAATGCAACATGTTAAGAAATCTGGGAAATAGATACCTGAAATAACCTACCCAAAAGGATTCTGTAGTCAGGTGGTGTTGCTCTGGGAAAAGAGACCAAGTTATAGAACAAGAAGAAATTGCCTCAAGTTGTGCCAGGGGAGGTTTATACTGTATACCAGAAAATATTACATCATCAAAAAGATTGTCAAGAATTGGAACAGGCTGCCCAGGAGAGTGGTTGAGTCACCATCACTGGAGGTATTTTAAAGAGGTGTAGATATGGCACTTATGCACACAGCGTAGTGGTGGGCTTGGCAGTATGAGGACTAGACTCAAGGGTCTTTTTCAACCTTAGGGATTTTGAGATTACATGATTCTCTATTTACTTTTTGTTAGTCCAGTTTGAACTCTGGTTTATCCTTGTGTAAATTCAGTGAATCTCCAGAAGTATCAGCAAGTTTACCACGACTTTTTTTTGGATGACAAAAGGAGGTAAATGAACACTTTCTGCTTGCTGGACTCAAAACTCTGTGATGGGCAGTATCCATTTCAGTTGATTACAGATCACTTCCACTTCTTGTGAGCTGCTGTGAAAAAGTTTGTCTTCCTTCACAGGAAGGCTGTGGGACTGGGAATAGACCATGGCTATGAGGAACTCTTCCTACCCACACAGTCCAGTGCTGCCTTCTGCAAGAGGCAAAAGGTTCCTGCAACAGAGAGCAGATGGTGGCTACTTGGGTTCTGAGGAACATTTTTCCAGTGGGATAGGTGAGGGCAAGCCAAGAATAAGAAAGCCTGAAGGGCATCTGAGGCAGACACAGAAGAGTCTGCTGAAATAACAGACAGCCAGGGAGCTGGGGTGTCACAGGAAGATCACCCTTGGGATACAGAGGGGGCTGTACAGCATTTTTGCAACCTAAAATTTAAACACAACTGCATTGGGAATCAGTCTTAAAGAAAGACTGCTCTATCAGGACAAAAAAAGTACATGGGGCAGTTTTGCTCGCAAACCTCTTATTTGAATTTCAAATTACTCTAAGCTTTTCCAGTACCAAAAAGAGTTCAGAGTTATGATGTGGGGTGTCTACAATGTGCGATCCTGCTAAACCCTGTATTTTGACATTCAAAGTCCTTTCAACTGTGTGAGTGTTTATTTCAAGGAAATGGTCCAAAGAAGGGCACAGATCCACTGATCTCCGCCCCCCCCCCCCCCCCCCCCCAAGCTGAGGAACCTATAAAGAGTTGTCTTGTCGAAACAGTGATTAAAGTAAAGAGTTTGGAAGAAGATATGTCACAGGAAATGGAACTGAATTGCTAACCCTTGGGTACCCACAGACTCTGCCGTGTACAGGACCTAGCTGCAGGGAACATAGCTAAGGGAACATTCAGGCTAACCTGTGATAAAGATTATTCAAGATATTTTGATGTTGCTTGGGTGGTTTTTTTGAAAGTTTATGGAATTAAATCAAAAAACTAATTTGAAAAAAGCCAGTAAAATCACCAAAAGAGACAACTATATCAGGCACAGAGAATTGAGTAATCTGTTAATAAATTCAGGTTAAAGTTATCACTATTGAAACCACAAATTGCTTTCAGATTCCTCTACTACTAGAAACATTTTAAGCTTTATTCTTTTAGCTTTTAAGGCAGTCACTTATCTGGGCTTTGGGAGCCACACAGCTAATTGGAAGGGTTTAAACCTATATCTTGCATCTCCCAGGAAGGTGCCCACAACCAGTACTCTGAGGTGGTTTTCTCCTGTTTCCTGCTGTTACTTTTCCAGCTTGTGTAAAGTGCTTAAAAAGTCATTGAGAGGGAAAGAAATAACCAGGTGGTGAGAACAACTTTATGAGTCTCAAGGATGGGACATGGATCAGTAAGGATACAAAAGATCTAAAAGCCTGTGGAAAGACAAGGCACTCACCTGAATGGTGAGAACTTTGGATTCTGATTCCTTGTGAAATAAAGTAACTAAATCAAAAAACCAAAACAAAACAGCAAAACAAACAAACAAAACCACAAAACCCCCAAAACAAACTAACAACAACAAAAAAATAACATCAACACTTTCTTTTCAAAGGGCTTCAAGTTTTGCATTTCTCATATTAAAAAAAAAAAGAGGAAAACTAAAAACTAGATATTTCTAGTGGAAGCAATAGCATCATGAAGAGCAAAATTTCTAAGCTGAAAAACTTATAAAGAAGAGCTGAGGTAATTTGGCCTGTTCAGCCTGAAGGATAGACTTAGGGGTGGCTTCATTCAGGTTTGCATCTGCTCTAAGGAGGGCAGCAAGGGGGAAGTTCTGATCTCCCCTCTCTGGTGACCAGCAAAGCACACAAGGAAAGGGGTGCATCAGTGGATGCACCTCCACTGAGAGAGAATTTGGTCACTGGAATGGCCTCCCAGGGAAGAGGCCATGGCACCAAGCTTGTCAGAGTTCAGGGGGTGTCTGGATGATGCTCTTACTCACATGGTTTAGTTTTAGGTAGTTCTGTGAGGAACAGGAATTGTACTTGATGATCCTAATGGTTCCTTCCTAACTCAAGATATTCTATGATTCTATGATGCTATATATGATCTACAGTTTCTTTAAAGTTTTATATAATCCAATAGGTCACTGCTTCATGCTACACAATTATGTCTATTAATTGAATTCAATTTATTAATAAGAAGAGTTGAATTATTTCCAGGCCCATGCAGGAAGTGGGTAATTTGTCTTAGCAAATGAACCATTAGATAAGATAGAAGGATCAATGTTTCAATTCTTCGCAATATTGATACAAAACCAAAATTAAACCTTTTGGACAAAATTATTCTGGTTTTAGAAGTTTCTACTGAGCAGAAAGTCTCTGTAGAGATGGGAGGACAGAGAAATGACTGACCATGATCTGGAATTATAGGATATTACAGACAGTACTGTACTATCAGACTATCTTTCCACATGAAGATTTCCACAGAACAAAATATGAAAACAGATGAGTAACTCCCAACAATACATCAAAAATTGTGATCTAAATAAATTTAAAAGGTTTTGGTAGCTTTTTAAAAATTCCGTAGCTGTTAATGATAGACAAGGAGAGGCAGAAGGAAATGCAAGAAATTAGGAAGGGCAAATGGTTATTGCAAAGTAAAAAGAGCTTAATGTAGTACAGACTCAGAAGAGAACAGGACAATGTTATTTTTTTCAGAGATCCTACAGAGCATCTAATTGTGCTACTTTCACTTAATTTCCTAGGGGGGAAGAAAAAAGCACATTGAAATGTTAGAAATAAAAAGAAAATCTAACTTTAAAATATTATCATAGATTTCCCTTTACAGTTTAATTCTCAGGACACAATAATCTCATTTCCATGAACAAGAGACTAGGCAGAAAAAATTATATAAAATATCTAGTTTTTAGTCAAAATTCCAAGAGTACAATGAAGACAGACATGGATAGCAGTTTCTGCTTCAATCAAAATTAGTGGTAAGAGAACTGGCTTGAGGCTATCTGGCCATGAAAACGGTAGAAAAAGTGTTCCCTTTCTTGACAACTCTAGTGAGCAAAATATCTTCTGGAGAGACTGGGAACAAGTAGTAAAGTGCCAACATGGAAACACTGATCTAACAAACGGATTTGACAACATTACAGTGTGACCCACGAATTAAACTTATGCCTCAACTTTTAAGTTACATTTGTGTAGACTGAAGAGTCTATAACATACAGACTGCCATGAGGACGAGATGCTTCCTTCTGTTAGTCTGCACACAAAAAAAAAATCAACTGAGTTTATTTGAACTGCATGTGTGTTGTTTCTTCCTGTCTTAGGACAACATTCTTCAATTATCAAGAAGGATGAAAGAACTTTTAATATGAGAAGCTGTCAGCTGGATGAAGCTTAGAAGATACCTCTTTATCAAAACAAGATTTTTAAAGACAATTTCAATACGGTTATAAATCTCAAGAGAGAGTTTCATAAAGGAACTGTCTTATCCCAAAGTACTGTGACCACAGCTGCCTGCAGCTCTGAAATACGAACTAGTGGAACTTGACTCTTTTAAATGAAAATACCTTAGCACAACTATATTTCGTCGGTTATACACTACTTTTGCATTGACATGCTCTGGATGAGAATTAGAAATATTTCAACTGATTACAGTGCTCATGCTTTTACTTTTTCAAAAATATACCAGGAACATTTACTAGTGTTTAGAAGAGCCTCTGCTAAGATCTGTAGAAAAATCACCTGAATGTTTCACTATTTTAGCTTGCCTCTTTTATTTTAACCTGTCACTGTATTGTATAAAAATTCAATACTCACGCGATAAATTTTACTTTAAAATATTTCTATTACCTACAATAAGACTGATAACAATTTGTTTTTCCAGTAACAGACTGTCGTGGTTTGAAATGGAAGTGAATTCTTTCAGGAAGTTGGGTCAAACCAATCAGTGGTCAAGTTTGGATATTGGCACCCAAAGTGGCCACTGAAGGTGTGGATACGCCTCTGAGAACACAGGGGGTTAAAAGCAGGAACTCCCAAGAGCTCGCTCTCTTTGGTTCTGGTCAGGGTGCTGTGCAGATCTCCCCTGCCCGGCCATGGGGCTGGGTGGGGGAGGGGAAGCCATGCGGCCTGGTCGAGGTGAGCTGAGAGGTAGAAGGACTGGAACTGAGCCAGCTCCTGTAGATGAAAGGGTGGAGAGAAGCGGAGATGTCTTTTTCATTCCCCCCCCCAGAGGGAACAGACAGAGAGTCAGAACGGCACCTGTAACTTTGCCAAGAGACTTGTTTCAGTGATTACCAACAGAGGAGTGGAGAGAACAGAGGAGAGTTGAAGAAGGTGTGGAGAAGCCCTCTATCTTCAAGGAAGAAGAAGAAGAGGAGAAGAAGACCTCTGTTCTTGGACCCTCAGCCCCAGGGGAAAATGGGGGGGACTGTAGTCCCAAGATGAGAAACTGAACTGTTGTCTCTTTTGGTCCATGGCAAAGCATCCTTAAAGGAGCCCTATGAGCAGTCTGTCCATGCACGGTGGTGAGAGCACTGTGACATGGAAAAGAGAGTGTCACCATGGCAGATTTTCTCCGGGCGTTTGCCATGTGTGACATGGAAACACAAGGGTGGCAATTGTGTTTCCTGGGGGGTCTGTGGCACAGGAGAGACTCCTGTCTCCCTTGAAGGACTGAGTATTTGATTATCTGAAGGGTGGCAATTTGATCAGGATCCTGGGTAGTGTCTCACTGTTGGGTTTGTTTGGAAATTAGGTGGGAGGAGGAGGGGTGTTCTGGAAGGTCTTCATCCAGATTTTAGTGTTTGTAGTTTTATAGTAGTAGTAGATTAATAAAGTTCTTTTCTTTGTTATTAAGCTTGGGCCTGCTCTGCTCTGTTCCTGATCACATCTCACAGCAATTATTTGGAAAAGTGCATTTTCATGGGGTCACTAGCATTGCGCCAGTGTCAAAGCATGACACAGACATCCATCAGGTACTTTGTTTAGATAGGTACATACATCAAATAACTGTTATATTAAAGAACTAAGCCATCTGTTAGTGGCTGACAACACAACAGAACCATAATCACATAATAAAAAATATTGCAAAAAATGACAGATCTGAATCTGTAATGCAAACACATGGTACAGACAAAACTGCTGCAGAATTAAACAGAGCAGCAAGTTCACTAAAATCACACTCCTTGTTTGAACAGAATAATAGCAAAGCCCTGGCTCCAAATGTTGGTCTGTCCCTAAACATCAGCTGGTGGAGGTCTGGAGATCCCCAGACAGCCTCCAGAAAGGTATATGGCACAAAGTGGAACATTGCCCTGCCTTAGTGATTCCCAGACTCTTGTACACACCAGATAGCTTTCTGGTTTTGAAGGACATAATTTTCCATTGATTAAAATTAATCTGAAAAATATTTACAACATCATTTCATGAAATTACATACTATTGACTCTAAATATTTGTTTTTCCACAAAATGCTGAACAATCTCAAAACTATCAAATACTTTCCATGGAAAGTAAAAAGAGAACAGTGTGACACCCTGAAAATGCAGTCTTATGAAAAACAATAATTCAAACGATGCCAAAGGAATATTTCCAAGTAAGCATCCTTCCCTTTCAGCAGTAATATCATGGTGCATAATGCTTTTCAGGGAAAAAACTGTAATTAACCAGCTTTACTTCTTAGTAAAGAAATAAAAGAGGGTTCACAAAGATACCCAAAAAAGTCCAGATGAATTCACTAAAAGGCAAGGAATTGCTCACACATTAAAATGTGTGCATTAGTATTCATGCAGGGGCTCTCATCTGAAGCTTTGAAGAAGAACATTTCAACACCTAAAGTGCAGGGCATATATTTGTGCCTAACTGAACTTACTGGAAATAAACTCTTCAGGATGTTTTTATATTAAATTTAAATTTTAAAAAAGGGCAAACACAAACAGACCACCCCCTAAAAAAAAAAAAAAAAAAAAAAAAGACAAAAAGAAAGGAAAAACACACCACCAAACAAACCATCAACTCAACTACAAAGCAATTTTTCATATGTTCTGCAGAAAATGCTGCTAAAACAGTGCTCATTCCTGGACAGCTCTGCCCAAGGACAGCAAGGATTATCACTCACCAAGGGTGCCCACACACTCGTTTGGTGGCACGCTGCGGCTGCATACATGGGTGCATTTGGGTCTCATCTGGCCCACAGCTGGCAAGCCTTCTGCTTGGTTTCTCCTTCCACTTGTGCCAAGATGCACACCAGTCTGCAGAGAAAAATTCACAAGTATTAAATGTGGAGCCCTCTAAAATGCCAACAGTGCTGCTTTGAAACACCTAGCAGTAATGGAGATCATTGAAACCCAGACCTCCATGCCCCTTGCCCAGCTTCTTCCATCCCAAATGGAGTTAATTTACAGAAGGTACTGTGTAGTCACAAAGTATCAGATATTCACAAAATTAATATGTAGTTGTTAAGTAGACTATGTGATGCTCATATGAAATCTTCCTTCTGCAAAACATTAAAATAGTTTATTGAAAAAAAAGGCAGTTCTTGGCAAAATACTTTTTTTTTGGTGGAATGCTTTCTATTTTTTTAACAATGACAGGAAGGTTCTGCTGGTCCAAAGCAAATTTTGTAGTGAAACTAAACAAAACAAACCACAAAAATAGCCTCCAAGTCCCAACCACAAAAATACCTTCCAAGTCCCAACCCCAATGCTAAACAATAAGAGGAGGACTTCAGGGCATTCACTGATTAACCCATTCTGCTGACTTGGAGCCCAGACTTGGGTCCATACTGAGCCCTTGGTCACTCCTTGGCACTTTGCTCTCTTCCTGTAGTGAACAAATGTGGAAACCTCATTCTTCAGCCCCTACAGAATTGTACTGCTGTCCAGCCAACATCAAATTAAGTATGGTGAACTGTAGTGCTCTATTTATTTTTGGAAGGTGCCAACACCCAAATCTATTTAATCTGGAAATGTATGCAAATGAAGAAATTTGCATGGGGTAATCACTAAAATTGTAATTAAAAAGGAAGTTAAAAAGCACTAGTTTGCTATTATTTAATGGCTACATAGCTGGTTAATCCTTTCAAGCTCACATACATTAACTTCACAATGCTGTCTAATGCACCTTTTCTCTTTTATGAAACCCTAACACACATGAAATGGGCAAGTTTTGTAGGACCTGGCTCAAAGCTTTAAGGTTTCCTCCTGGTTAGGAAGAAGCACAACTGTCAGGATGCAGGAACATATTTCACTTTGTCTTTTAAAACTAAAGCAGATACAACAAGAATAATTAAAGTAACTTTCATAAGCAGAATATTTTTAAATGTTTGATTAGCATTTGCATTGAACTACTAAATTTCTCGCAGTGTAAATTCATATCTAGCATGCCAAGAAAAGATAACAAAAGCAGTGACAGAAAAATCTTTTATAATACTGCCTCACCTGCAAGCCTGGAGAAGTATCTTCTGTGAGAATAAAAGAGAAGAAACACTCAGTGACTACTTCTGGATGCTAAAAAGTGTAGCCCCCAAACTCTTTTCAGAAAACACCAGTGATGTTCAAATTAGAGCCATTTAGATCTTTTTTTAGTTTGTTTTATATGTAGCATACTAAAAACTGAATGAGCACGCCTCTCACATAAGTTACAAACAGCCATCACTAGTGACATTTTGTTCCCTCCCAACAGCTCTAGTTTCTAAACATGAGCCACTGATGAAAGGCTGGCCTCCGGCAGCAATGCTCCAAGCCATGTTGTTCCTTCACAGCCTTCAATTTATATTCAAGTCACAAACATGACACTTCTTTTGTTAGCTTTTGATTGTCGTCTTCTGTTTTCAGCATTAATCCCCATAAAAAAAATTGTCATTGTGATAGGTGTTGCGGAAATCAGTAAGGTTAATAAGTAGTTGGTATAATATCTAAATAGTCTCCCCTATCAAGATGAGTATGTTACTGATTTTGTGCTATGTGGAACAGCTGACAGTAGAAATAGTTATACTAGATCACTTTGACGACTTTAGATTTACATAATGGATTTATCCCCTTTGCAGATTGGGTTTGTGCACATTCTCTCAGCATGTAAAACATGCCTATTACCTTTAAAACATTTGCTTTGTATGGTACATTCTGCTAAATAAAATGTACTTTATTGCAATCTGTAGACTTAAATATGTATTTTAAGAGACATGTATTAGTATCTTTATATGTTATGTGCAAACAAAGTAAATTAATATACCTGCACGAAAGTTCATGCACTTCTTTAGTAATTTTATCACATTTTAATTCACATGAGCTGACTTTTTTTCTTTTTTAAATTCCTTTATCCCTTTTTCAGATTTAGAAAACATAATTAGTAGCAAATAATGACACTGCAGAAACTGTGCCTGGAAAACTTATACCTTTTCCAGTTTGCTCACCACACATCAGAAAGATATTTATTACCAAAAAATAATCAAGGATTAGTTCATTGTAATTCCAGTCCAATTCCACAGATGCAAAGAGCAAAAGCAGCAGATGAGGCTGAAAAGAGCCTTGTATCCAATAGAAGATAATCCCCTCCACAAACATGGACACTGGGGACGAGGCCACGCTGCCTTCTGAGGTCTCCTCATCTGGAAGAACTTTTGGAACAGCGCTGCAGTGGCCTGGGTTGGGCACATTCTGCTCAGTGATCAGACCAAGAGACATTCAATACCACTAAAATTCTGGGTATGTGTGCTGTGTGACTTTGGAAAGAGGCTTGCACATCTTCCCAGCAGGACACACAGCACTGAAGAAACATAATTTCAGAAATGTCGGGGTCTTAAAAGAATATTTCTGCTTTGCCATCACACAAACTGATTCCCAGTATAGGGACAGCCTGACAAGTACCTCACTCAAGGTGATGTACTCCTAATCCCCAAGCCAGTGGTGTTCACCCTTGCAGGATGGGAAGCTCTGGAACAAGCCCAATGGGCAAATTCTCTGAGATCCAAGTCCATGGGATTTCAGCATACAGCTCCAAAAGAGCTCAATGAGCCTTTGGAACACTTCTTACATTCTCTTACAAAGGTCTCAGCTGATGGGTTTTTGTCAGATTTGCTGTAGTTACAGGACATAGGGAATGTAGCTTGCTGTACACTCTGGATACCTGAACATCAGCCTCTGACAAAATAATCTGACTTCTTAGTCTATGGGAAGTTCCAAAAGTGAAATTTTCTGTGAACTTCAAATCCTTCTTTTTGGCTAAGTATAATATTGTATCATTTAGTACACATGAATATCACAAAATAATTAATTTCTTTACTTCTACTACTATCTTAGACATCTATTTCTGAAAAGACAAATGCTATTTTTTATTTGGGAATGATATAGGTACCTCACTGTATGCTTTTTCCCATCAGTACTTCAAAAAGGTGGAAAAATACTAAAAATCATATTTCTCAGATTAACAACAAGTTACTCAAGGCAAAATAGGCAGGCTGTCACAAAGAAACCAACTGAAGACATGCAGTTTTGAAGTCAAATTGTATAATCGAGACATTTAGACTCTGTCACATCACCTTAAATATTATACTGAATTATGAGCATGAGATCATGTATGAGCTGTTGTTGCTTTGCATGGTTTGAAGAATGTGAATAATTTGCAAATTAACAGATGTACTTTAAGATAATTAGAGCCTCAGATAACCCTTAGTTTAAATGTAATAACACTCTTTTTTTTGCATGGTGGAATATATTGCCATCATTGGACTAAAACACAGGCAATGTCTGCCAGCAATAAGTGTAGTTAATGGCTCTAAGCAGTTGCTGTAATTTATTTCATTTTATAAAGTGAGACTTTAAATAAAATAAAACATGCAATTATCCATTTTGTTGTTCACTTATATCTTTTTAAAGAATAGTGTAAAACACAAGAAATATTCATACAAGTTCTCAGATGCCAAGGTAAATGTTGCACTTATATATGTAATGTATATAGTGTATATAAGGAATATGGAATGGTATGGAATATATAAATGTGTATATATATATATATATACACTTATAAATGTTACCTATATATGGAAATATATACACACATTGTTAGTCGAGGATTAATAGCAAGTTCACATTTTTCTTACCCAATTATTGGATGTAATAATACCTTTCAGTATCTAGGCAGCCTTACATTTGAAGTGATCTTGATTTTGCTTTCTTTTGCTTGGGTGTTATTAATGAAATAAATGCTTCTTAATTACCATTTCAGGGTGATTCTATGGGACTGCATGGCTGTATAAGATAAATAACCATGTACATTAAAAATAATTAAAAATGCAAATGGACAACAAATTTGGCAGCACATTCTCTGACCTCTCAAAAATCCTAGGGGAATGGCTGTGGTGTTGAATACAAACCACCAGTGAGGCCCTTCTTTGTTCATCCTGCAATTTCTTATAATTGGGATGTACATTTTTGATGCCTAATGTTTTCAGGTAATTAAGCAGTCTCCAAACACATACCTGTTGCCATATTTCCCCAGTAGGAAGGGGGGATGTTTGGACTGATTGTGTTTTGTCTTCCCAAAGACAAAACATGGAGCCCAGCATTCCTGGGGACAGCTGAGCAACTTCCAGCCCATAGGAAGTGGTGACGGAACTGCTTGTTATGTTTTTTCTTTGCCTTTGAGATGAAGAATCTTTATCTCAAACCATGAATTTTCTCACTTTTGCCCTCCCAATTTTCTCCCCGATCCTGCTGGCTGGGGAGTGAGCAAGCAACTGCGTGAGGCTTGGCTGCTGGCTGGGATTAAATCACACCACCTACAAAGTGTGATTCTTTGAATGGTGGGAAGAGTAACTACAGCAACTAACAAGAAATGAGCCTTCAGAAGGTAAAAGAGGGCTGGCTGCTCCTCCACTGTGTTAAAATTTCTAATCACATCAAAGAGCAAGAACAAAACGGGAAAAGAAAAGATGTGTGGGTAGAATCAAGGCATGAGCTGCAAAGTAATCAAACAACTTAAGTGAGAAGTAAGTGATGAGGATGTTTTAGGAAAGTGGCATTTCTGAATCCCATCTTCCATCTAGACCTTACACTTTTATACCCAGATTACTGTTCACAGCAAGCTGTCTCAGGTCCTGGGCCTTCCCTTTGTCTCTGCTATGATTAATACGACAGATATTTCTTCCAGCTGTTCCTATTCTCTGCTGTGCTGTCTCTCTCATGCACTTGCTGTTTCTCTTTCTGCCTCTCATTATTTGCTCAGGCTTTCAAGCCCTCTGTGACAGCATTCACAGAACAAAAGGTTGCCATTACATTTATCCCTATTTATCCTCCTTTGATGTTGAATTGAATTTTGTTCTACTAGAATGAAGAAAGCTACATTTGTCATCATCCTCATCATCTCTATTTTACTTAAATCACCTTGAACACAACTGTAATTTATTTCCTAAATTTATCAAAATCCTTTACAACCAAAAAGTTTTCACAAGCCCTTTCTCTATTACTTCTCTAGTGAATAAAATGAGGTAAATGCAGGTACGTTTGTAACCAGAATGCATGTAGGCATTTTTCTCTTCTACCTTAAGAGCCTCCTGGAAGATACAGAGTTGCCAATTAGCCAGCTATGTATAGAAGTAAGGAAGAAAAGGAGTAATCATAATAATCATTTGTTCCTTTTCTTACTTGTCATTGAAATTCTTAAAAAAAAATATAAATTCACAGGTAAGAATCAGTCTCATTTAAAGTAAAATTGCCCTTCAAAAGTAGCAGAAGTCTGCAGAGGGATCACGTTACACATCACCTTTGCCAATCTGCTGCCTAGAAACTCCAGCTTCCAGAACCATTAACCATGTACTGATTTTGGCTGGAATAGACATGAATTTCCTCACAGTGTCAGGTATAGGGTTATGGTTTGGATTTCTGCTGAACACAGTGATGATAATATAGAGCTGATTTTATGGCTGAAGATGGCTTGCACAGAGACAAGGCCTTTTCTGCTTTTCGTACAGCCAGGATGGAGAGGAGACTGAGAAGTCATGAGGAGACACAGCCAGGACAGGTGACCCCAACATACCAAAGGGAGGTTCCATCCCATATGACAACATGCTCAGAACATAAAGTAGATGGGAGAAAGAAGAAGGGAGGATATGTTTGGAATCACACTGTTTGTCTTTCCAACTCCCTGTTATGTATGATGGAGCCTTGCTGTCCTGGAGACGCCTGCCGGGGCAAGCAGTGAATTAATTCCTTGTTTTATCTTGTATGCACAGCTTTTGCTTTCCCTATCAAACTGTCTTTATCTCAATCCACAAGTTTTCTGTTTTTTACCCACGCAATTCTCTCCCTGATCACTGGCAAGGGAGTAAGCGAGTGGCTGTGTGGAGCTTGGATGCTGGCTGGGATTGAACCACTAGAACCACTGTATTTTATGTGGTTGGTTGCAAGGTTTCTGCAGATTGGCAATAAATGAGAAACATGTGTTGCAAAGATACTGCAAATGAAACAGAACTATATTATTCATGACTTTCTATGACATTGATCCAATGACAAGAAACTGAAATCTAGTGCAGCCTTGATTTTTTGTGAAATCAGAAAGCCACTGTACCTCAGAGTGCTCCATTCTAATCAAAACCATCTGTACTACACCGTCCTCACAGTATGCATTCAGATATGATACAATGGTGGTTAGTTATGACTTGACATGCCTCTGGAACAATAAATAGTGTTTACCTCTTCTTATAGAAAAATGTATTGAGACCAAGTTAAATTGGTTGTCTAAAATTGTGACTGGTAAGAATCTCAGACTCAACATGGCTTATTACATTCAGTGACATACACATACACACACACACACACACACAAGGTGAGAAGGTGGGTGCCACTCAGCTCACAGGGAAACTGTGCAAAGGCAACACTAAAACTTCTGTTAATAAAGTGACAAGAGGGAAGACTTTACTCCCAGTGGCAACCCTCATACTGTGACTGGAGCAATTTTCCAAATGAACTACCAAAACAAGCTGAAGCACCAGGAGTTCAGAAGAAAATCATCAAAAGCTATCATGAGAAGTTCACAGAAAAGAGCAATTACATATACGTTGAACTTGAAGTGACAGAAGTGCCACAACACAGTTAGGATGTGCCTTTGTTCAGCCTCTCCATGAACACAGCAGAAGGTGCAGAAAATGCTATGTTAAACTGGCCACCATTGCTTCTATTCTGAGAAAGTTAAATATATGACTGTAGAAAAAGGGGTTTTTTTTCCTAATAGAAAGGACTACCTACCAGCTGCTTAAGTTTATATTCAGAGACAGTCTCACTAATTAATTCTCTGTGCTCTACTTCCCTTTTCTTGGCAGAGAAAAATGAGAGCCCAGCACATGCTCTTTGCCAGCATTAAGCAGCTTTTCAAAAACACGTTTCAGGCTTGGATATATCAAAAAGATGGTGCTAATAGCACAGGATCAATGTCTTCCTTGTGACTCAGGGTAGAGGTCAAATCTATTCGCTCTCTAACCTAGGTACAAATTCTGACACAGCCACTGATTGCTGATGATCTGCTAACAGACTCCACCAGCATAGCAATGTATGACTCTTATCCCTTCAGGTATGTGTTGCGGTGTGTCTCCTCCCTCCCAAAGGTAACCCTCTCCCCCCGCCCCAACCCCCATGAGCCCTGGCTGTGAGACAGGGGGTCCAGGGGGTCGAGTGATTGGCAGATTTGAAAGATACTGCCCCCTGCCCCCTGTGGCTATTGGTAGACCTAAGTGCCCCTTCTCCCCTGGCACCCCTCCCCCTCACCTGGTTGGTGGCTACCTGTCCCTGCCCCTCCCCTTACCCCCGGGTTAAAAGGACAATCCAGCCACGTGGCCATCCCTTCTGTTGGAGCTGCCGCCAGGTCCACAACTCTGTAGCTGAAATAAAGACTCTGGATCAAGCTCTAGCAGAAGTGCCTCCTTTCTTCACCATCGCCTGAAGCCTCTCCACTGAGGAATATCGCTCGCAGCCTCTGAGTAACCCAAGGGTGTCACTGGGGAGGAAACATCCCAGCTGCCGCCATTGGACTCAGCAGCAAGGCAAGCCCGGGCAGGTCTCTGTCGGAATATTGGGAACCCCAATAGGTATGCTTCTCAAACAGGACCTTAAACAGAGACAGCACACAATTTTCTCTCACAGTCAGATACATACCAAGGTCGAAGATCAATGCAGGCACACTCCCTCAATTTCAGTTGCTACGAGTGATCTTCTGAAGGAACAAGACTCCAGTCCTTACAATGCTTAGTGCACCCCTCTTCTCTAAAGGGGAATATGTCCGAATGACATTAAGCTCAGAGAAAAAAATTTAGCCTGAGACCTGCATTTTGCTCTCATTACTAATAAAGGAAAAGATTTCTCTATCACTGCAGAGGTGTGTTTTCAAATTAGGCCAGTCACAGCCAGCTGGGTGGACATTGGAGCAGGGGTTCAGTGTACTTACAGTATACTAGGAGGCATCACTGGTAACAAACTAGGTCTCTAATACCTTAGAAATTAGGGAGGTGCAGTAAACAGCTTTCTCTGCTTCAGAACAGCAAGGAACCTGTTCAGTCCTTCAATAGCACCAGACATGTAGCATCAAAGCTTTTTCTCATGCTTTAATCAGAGAAGAAAAACTGTAGTGTGGTTAATTTGGTTTGGTTGCACTTTATCAGATTTCCTTCTTTGACATTATACAATGTGCTTCTATAAATCCTTGGCATAAATTAAAAATCCAACCTCAGAGCAAACCAACAACCTTATTCAACACACAAGGAAACTGTTCACAAAATGGAACATTGCCTTTTTCTCAGCTACTACTGTATCCTACAGAAAGTCTTCAAATTTTTGTCTAAACTTCATTCTTTAAAACTGGAAGCAAGCCTTGTTTAATACTACAAAAATCGACCTGTTAAAATGAACACAATAAACTAGAAGAGTTTGAAATGGCCATGCTTGTTTCATGAATGTACTAAAGTCAATGCATCCTCTCATACCAATGAAGAAGTGCAATGACAAGAAAAAATCTTTTCCTAACATTTAATTGCTGCTTTGGCACCAATCTGGCAGTATTCACATGTTTTATTCTATAGCTATATTACTTTCTGTGGGTATATGAGTCTTTTGTTGTGTCATGTCCTCAAAGTATTAGGAAACAGCCACAAAGTCTATGAAAGATTACTCATAGACTCAGATTGTATAGCTGAATATAGTTCTCATGTTTCATGCAAGCCTGAATTATATACACTCAAAGTGAGCTGTTCAATTCAGAGACTCACAGAGCTCCATTTTAAAATTATATAGTAATTTTTGAATTAGCAAAAAAGGGAAACCATAGCACCTGTGGTTTATTGCATAGCTAAAGCTGTTAAATATGTAGTATAAAGTTTGAAAGAATAAAAAAGCCTTTAAACAAGAGAGCTTATAAAAAACAAGTCTCACTTTGGAGTGAACTTTGACACTCTAGCTATAAAATTTTTAAAATAGTGTTCAAAAAGAATTATATCACACAAGTTTCTCTTTCATGGAACCTCACACCTACTCCATTCTATCTCACTCCTAAGGGTCACTAGCATCATACTTATTGCAGAATAGCTGCCTACATATAAGAATCTAATAGACCCACAAGGTAATAAAAAAATTGCCATTAAATTATGAAGTGGAAATATTTTTTTTTACATGTTTTGTGGTAGTGCTCTGAAGCCTCACCTTTGGACTGCAATCCTGTCATAACATCAAAGACCAAGCAGAAGTGGAGTGGGGTTTTTGAAGTTCAAGCACCACTAACAAGCAAGTATCCTTAAGAAAATGTTCCCTCCTCACACAGCAAGTAGAAAATCACCTGCAGATGGGCAGTAATCCAATCAAACCTGTTAGCTGTACAATAAACTTAATTGAAATGAAGTATGGAAGTGTGTAGCTAAAATGGTGGAGGCACTCAAAGACATTGACAGGTAGGCATTGTCAGAGCTAAGAAACTATACTTACTTCTTTTTTTTACTTATCATAAACAAGAGCTCTGGGGGCTGGAAAAGAAAATAAATGAAAAAAGAGATAGAGAGGCAGAGGCAATAGCTGACACTACCAAGATGACAAAAATAACTTCAACAGGGCATATAATACCTAATTACATCATTGAATAAGCAAAACCAAAAAACCCACCAAACAAACAAAAAATCCCACAAAAAACTTCAGAGCTGTTACATCTTAAATCTATCCATTGAGAAAGATGATATGTTAATATCAGAACAACACAGTTTTTTAAAGCCCTGTGAAATGTTAAGTTCAGATTGGCACAACAAACAGAACAAGATCCTTGTTCTTTGGGCTGGCATTTACATTTTGCTTCTTTAAAGTATATATATAGTACAAAGTATACAAAAAATTGTTTTTAAATATCTTTCACTCCTCCACCTCCCCACCCAGACTCAGAGTTGCACCATTCCTGTCTGTCAGCAGATAATTCAAAATATGTACCTCAGCAGACAGTAGGTTCTTTCCATCTGTGTTTTATCAGAGATGTCTGCCGTACTTTCTGTGCACTCTGTGATATTATAAGCAAATAAAACATAACACAAATTAAAGTAATATTGAATGAGAGACAGGCATTCCTGGGCATGGGACAGATGCTATCCATTTTGTTAGGGGACTTCTGATGTGAAATGGAAGTAAAACCAAACAAAAGATTGCAGCAAGGGAAAGAAAAAGGAGCTGGAGAGCTTATTGCTAGCTATTCAACTGTTGAAAGTGTTTTTGCAACATCTTTCCAACCACAATCAGAATAAAGGGGGGAGTGGGAAAAAGTCACTTGATACCAAAAGAGTAAAAGTCAAGAACAACAACCAGTCTGAAACTCCATGTTTCACAGTCCCCTAGACCATTCAAAAGCTAACCATAAACAGTAGACATCAACACTCATTTGATACTCTCTTTACATTAGGACACTTACAACAAGTTCCCAAAAGCCAGTGAAGGTCTTTGGTCATGAAAGAACAGTACCAAGACACAGGATGAAGTACTTGTATGGCAGACACTCCATTATTCATCTGCCATGACGGGGAAATCTGAGCATAGCTGGCCTTGCAGATTAGGCAGCTGGCAGAAGCATTGTGCCCAGAATACACTGGTGCCAAGCAGCTGTTGGGGAAAAGTGGTATCTTCCTAGGACCTCTAAGGACATTCCTGTACTGTTGGCACATCACTATGTGAATCACTACCTGCCTCTGGGGGAAACCTATAAAAGCCCAATATGTTCTTCATGAATATTTACTGATTCAGAGCTAAGCAGCTATGCCCCTGTCATATTCTTGTGGAGCAAATTTCCATACCTACTCCTTTCTCCTTTGTTATCAGTGCTCAAAGTGAGATGAGGGGACAGGCAGTTTGCACTCCTCTGAATTCCAGGGACACTCACTGAACTCACACTCAAGGACTGATGGCAAAGAATTTGTCATATTGTACTGTATCTTATGGGTTCACCTTTTCCCAATCACAAATCTCAGAGGGCAGTGTTGAAAATGTGAGCGCAGGTGCATTTTCGAAATATGAATTATGTTTTGAGCAGCAAAACTTGGCACTGATCTATGCTAAAAGTCTGGATTTTGGTAGAAAATTTAAAGAATCAAACTCAAAAGCCAAGTAAAAACTGTAAGTCAAAACTTACATTAATCAGAACACACCAAAATATTGGTAGAAAATCAAAAATTTCTAATATTGGTCTTATCGTAAATCTCAGTATTTTCTAGCTAACCACTTTTAATCACCAAGAAGAATAAGGTAACCAAGAACATTTAGAGTCTGTGACTCAGCTGGCAATAACTTGAATTTTCAAGAGCACACATAAGAATTTATTGCTTCAGCCCACTGAAACTGCACAGGTTTGCACAACTGGTTAAATAAGGAAGTTGTGTACATTGATGTCTAAAGAGAAGAGGCCAGTTTCTTCATTTGAAAAATAACTAATAAAATTTAGCTCCTATACACTCTACAACTTAATTTTTTAATGGATCCTCACCTCTCTGGGAAACTTCTGAATTCTGCAGATCCTTTATTGTTTAGATGCTTGTGCTCTTTTAGATTCTAAATTCAGAAAAAATTTTACAAGCTTGGTAAGTGGATGCTTTACAACATTCTGCACACCATTTTCCACATCTTTCAAGTCTGTTAGTCAGATTTCACTGTCCGTTTGTGAAGTTCCATGCAAAGCCACACAACTAACAAAAACAGGAAACAAAGAAAAATGTCCTACTTGACCGCAGCTACTTAAAGATACTGTTGATGTGCATCTAAGAGTGAAATCTGAAATTGTGCAGCACTCTAGTAGCACCAGGCACAGTTTGGTGGTTCTGAAATGTCCTGTTTTACAGTGTCTGAAAGCAGGTAGCTTTGAAGAACTGAATAACCAGAACTTCCTAAATGTCTGCTGTGGAAGAAGTGTAGTTTCAAGTGATGTGACCAAAGAAAAATTGCCTACAAACTGGGCTGAGTTGAGGGTTTCTCAAGAAAGATAGTGCTGTGTGGTAGGGAATGGGACCACAGTTGGTCTTGCAGTTGGTGGCACTGGAACCTCTCACTGTCTGCTTGAGACTAATATACACAAACACAGAAACAGCTCTGGATGACAGATTTTGGGGCACAAAACATGCTTCTGATTTATTAACTCTAAAAATTCAGGCGGGCAAAAGCAAGAATTTTCCATTAATCTTAAGGGAACCTGTAATTGAATATACCAAAAATGCTTGTACAAGTATCAACACAGGCTGACATTTAGTGCTTGCAAATACACAAAGGAGCTGTGTCTACACGGTTTCTAGGCCTGTCCTTGTGCTGAATCAGAGAGAAACTCATTTCAGAAGTGTTCCCACTTCCACGTTTTCCTTTATTATTTTTTGCATTTCTTAATGAAGAATGAAAAATAAACAAAAAGCACCAACAAATAATGACAAAAACTTTCAGCATAACTTACTCTTATGGCATCAAGCATGGAACTCACATAAAAGTGCTCAGTTTCTCTTAAGTGAAGTGACTGAAACAGTACTGTAGGTCTGGATCGTACTTTTGAAACTAAGATCTGTTTATGCCTTCCATTGAGTGATCACTTATTGCAATCTGTCTGCTGAGTGATGTGCATACTGTGAGGATAGACATGCTCCTTGCTCTAGACACTGCCCTATAAAATCTTATCAGGCTCCTTTAATACAGATAGTAACTTCATTAGTAACTTGCTTCTCTTAATCTATTCTCAGATTGAATAATGCCTTCTTTGCAAATAACACTAATTTAGGTACATTTCTTTTGCAAGTAATGCTAATCACTCACACCAGCTGTCCCTGCAGTATTAATCTTTGACTTACTAGGGTTTCCAAAGCTGAAGAAGGAGGTTTGGAGAAGTAAAAAATGCAATTTCACTTGTTTAATAAATATTCTGATCATGTAGCTTCTACTAACGCCATATCCAATATGGCAAAAAGAACTCTAAGCCCAGTTCATTTCCATACTGTTGACTTTTCCATTTAAAATACCCCCACCTTTCTCATATGAAATCAATTGACACTGTATGTTGCACAAAATTTAAATATTCACATTCAAAAGCACATTTTTCCCATCCTTTAGGTACCTGCCTCTGTTTCTCGTAACCTTCCCTTGCAGCTTTATATGCTGACTGAAGGTCATAAGGAGTGCCTGGAATGAGATTTTTATGTCAGCAAAGACAAGTAGTGGATAGGATTTTGTAGTTCCTTAGACACATCTCCAAAGAAGACGCCCAGTAAGTGTGACATTATGCATACCATGTATCTCCTGTCTGCTATGCCTGGAACCCCTCAGCAGAGACTCAGGCTTCCTCCCTCTCCTTCTCCTTGGACAAAATTAAAAATGTAAACTTGTGTTCAGGTATAGTCCTACTCCAATTGCAGACAGCTTCTCATAACCATTAACATTTTCCTTGCCAGCAGAGAGGGGTTTTCTGTACTTTGTGCTTTCATCTAAATTTTGACTCTTAAAGACAAGGAGCAGGACAAATGCAGCTCTCAGTACCTTTGGATGTGTTGCACATGGCCAATGTATCTCACTGAAATTCCCAGATCAAAGCAAACATTAACACATCTCTAACAGAAGCAGGCAAATTATTGACTGACTCACTAAATGCTATCCAGTTTCAAATATATTAAGTATGTCAGAGATTTTTGTTTTATGCCATGAGATCCTTCCAAAGGATGCTCAATAACCTTCCCAAAGGATATACTCAATATGTTAGAAACATTATGCACCATTCCATCAAGTTTACTCAGATCTTTCTTAGTGTTACTTTATGAATGAAAGTAAGAACCTCAAGCAATGAAGTATCTGAAAGCAGGAGAATGCCCACCATCAGTAGCTGTATTGTTGCACATCCCAGCCAAAGGTTTATTACATACAGGTGGAAGACAGAAGTCTGGATGCATCATAAATCATCACCTCACTCTTATTTCTTGCCATCAATGTAAGCAATTTCTTGGTACTTTCCAAACAGGGAAAGGGAAAAAACTGACAACCAAAACTCACCCCCCTCCAAAAAACCCACCTAATATGAAAAAAAAAAAACAACCTAAGAAAAGTGGCAAAAAAGGTGGCATATTACCAAAAGCAAAATGCTAATAGAAAGAGATGCCTGTGTATTTATGCTTTGGTACAATGTAATTTAAGAGTATAGGATATGATATAATATATGATATGATTTGATTATTGATACAATATGATGATATACTGAGATGCAGTATACTACTGCACTCAAGAGAAGAATATTCCATGGCCACAGAAATACTCTGGTGGAAAAATCTGGAGGAGAGAGGAAAAGTCTGGGGCAGACAGGACTTCCATCCCTGCATGTAATAAAACCATGATAAAAACTTCATAGATGTGCACAGGCAGGGAGGCCCCATCCCTTGGAGACACATTAGACATGCCTGTGCCATAAGTTGTGATTCAAACTTATGGAAAAGATCATTGCCATAGACAATGTCTTGTGTTAGTGGAGGTGTCGTGGTTTGACATGGAAGCGATTTTTTCAGGAAGTTGGGTCAAACCAATCGGTGGTCAAGTTTGGATATTGGCACCTGAATTGACCACTGAAGATAGGGGTATGCCTCTGAGAACACAGGGGGTTAAAAGCAAGAACTCCCAAGAGCTCGCTCTCTTTGGTTCTGGTCAGGGTACTGTGCAGATCTCCCCTGCCCAGCCATGGGGCTGGGTGGGGGAGGGGAAGCCATGCGGCCTGGTCGAGGTGAGCTGAGGGGCAGAAGGACTGGAACCGAGCCAGCTCCTGTGGACGGAAGGGTGGAGAGAAGAGGAGATGTCTTTGTCATTCCCCCCCCCCAGAGGGAAGAGACAGAGAGTCCGGACGGCACCTGTAACTTTGCCGGTGGAGGAGAAGGAGCGGGGGGAAGGCACCCAGCCTTAGCCTTGGGAATCGGCTGCTGGGCAGAGATATCAGCCATCCAGGGAGTCTGAGCTTTTAACCCTTTCCTGGGAAATGACGGCTTTGTAAAATATTACTCCTCCTTGATTTGAAGTAGAAGAGAGACAGTCTGGGATCCGAGATGATGGAAGAGGAAACTGTTGAGTTGGAAGGAGATGATGGAGTGGCTTGTGGCTGGACTTTTCTTGTTAGCCATAGACTGAACCAAATTCTCCTAACAGAAGCTGCACTTAGGGGGGTGCGTTGGTGTGCCAAGAGACTTGTTTCAGTGATTACCAACAGAGGAGTGGAGAGAACAGAGGAGAGTTGAAGAAGGTGTGGAGAAGCCCTCTATCTTCAAGGAAGAAGAAGAAGAGGAGAAGAAGACCTCTGTTCTTGGACCCTCAGCCCCAGGGGAAAATGGGGGGGACTGTAGTCCCAAGATGAGAAACTGAACTGTTGTCTCTTTTGGTCCATGGCAAAGCATCCTTAAAGGAGCCCTATGAGCAGTCTGTCCATGCACGGTGGTGAGAGCACTGTGACATGGAAAAGAGAGTGTCACCATGGCAGATTTTCTCCGGGCGTTTGCCATGTGTGACATGGAAACACAAGGGTGGCAATTGTGTTTCCTGGGGAGTCTGTGGCACAAGAGAGACTCCTGTCTCCCTTGAAAGATTGAGTATTTGAATATCTGAAGGGTGGCAACTTGATCAGGATCCTGGGTAATGTCTCACTGTTGAGTTTGTTTGAAAATTAAGTGGGAGGAGGAGGGGTGTTTTGGAAAGTCTTCATCCAGGATTTAGTGTTTGTAGTTTTTATAGTAGTAGTAGTTTAATAAAGTTCTTTTCTTTGTTACTAAGCTTGAGCCTGCTCTGCTCTGTTCCTGATCACATCTCACAGCAATTATTTAGAAAAGTACATTTTCATGGGGGCGCTGGCATCGCGCCAGTGTCAAACTATGACAGGAGGATATAAAGGTTTCACTTAAGACCCACCAAAGTAGCTGTGCATACCTGCCCCTCAGGATAGTTATCTCCTGATGGTGACAACTGACCTGCAGGATCTCATCTTCCATTTCTCATGAGACTATTCAGGTTGCTCCCAGACACTTCTCACAGCAGTTCCTGATCTTCAGTCTCATATCAGGAATCATATACTGAGTTTAATAAAAAAAAAAATTATTAATTAAACTTAAGTAAGCATGGCACTATCTTAATTTAATACAGAGTTTTTCATCCGTTCACTTCCAAGTGGTCCATAGCACTCTGCTCTTCTTGTGCTCTGCAGACAAATAAATTTTTCCTGCCCAATACTAAGCCATTTTGCCATCTCAAAGCAGTAGTGTCTCCTTATGCTTTCTAGATATTTATCTGGAGCTGTAAGAAATGCTGGCTCATCCTACAGCAATACCACTAATGTTTCCTCCTCCTATGATCTTCAAGGGGTCAAAAGACTGCAAACATCCTTTGCATCTGCATATTACTCTGCCATAATGCCCGCATGAATTTATTTATGCTGAGGTTGGAAGGTCGCTTTAACAGAGGTTGTCACTCAAATTCACCAAGAAAGCAAATTTGAGTTAACAGCTTTCTTTCCTTCCCTCATCAGCCAGTTCACAACATCCACAACATGTCCTTTTTATTTCTAAACATAAGGGACATATTACTAACCACAGCACCAGTAAAAGTTTATAAAATACCAGGGACTGTAATGACTCTTAGGTCAAACTGGGAAATTATTAAAAATCCCTCTATTTCCACTGGTATCTGTTTTAACAAATTCTCTCTTTGCCCCATAGTTTGAGACAAGACCTTGGTAAAGATCACAACAGAAGACAAGACCTTGGTACAGACCACTACAATTGCAACATATTTTGTAGCTTCATCTGTGATGTCATTATAATTTTTAAAGTTTCAAAGGCTCCAATAGTCTGTGATTGATGACTTTGCCTTTAGATGAGATATGCACATAAATAAATTAATTAAAAAGAGACAATATGAAGTGGAGTAGAAGCCAAATTCTGCTTGCTACTACATGAAATTAAAAGTATAGTTATTAAAATTGATAAAAATCTGAAGAGAGAAAACCCTGAAAGAATAAATGCTAACAGTTCTATGACAAATACGCTTATCCCTCAGCTGGAATATTTTAGACTGTCATTTAGGCAGGATTTTAGTTTTTATTCTAAATATATTTAGAAGTAATTATGCTAACTCTGTAGACTGAAGGTTACTGTTAAATTGTTGAGATTAGTCTACTTTTAAAATAAGCAGATTTGTGGCCAAAAGAAATTGAAAGTTCAGTGAAATCCATTTTGTACCTTAAAGAGGAGGCTGGGAGGAAAATAAAAAAAACCTGCTATTAGAGTGGCAGGGAACTCACTGGAATACAGGAGGAACAAAATGACAGAACAGTGGCTAGAGTACACAGAAAGAAGCACAGGTATTCAAAATTTAAAAGCCCAGACCTGCACTCTGCTGCATGGTAATATTGCTCCATTGTACCTCTGTACCAAATTACCAACTCGGAGGCAAATTTTACCCCACAATATGCAACTTGGCACAGCCATAATGAATCAGGAATAAAAACATCAATAGGAGTACTTGAAAAAGCATGGGAGGTATAGAAAGCAAGAAGACAGTAAAGTAGTGTTTGAATGGTCTAAAAGTACATAATTGTAATAAAGGGAAGTCTTTTAGAAAAATGAGCCATTGAGGCTGACCATCAGGGAAAAATCAAAATTAATTAGACAGTATTGTGTCTAGAAGGTATCCTATCTTATGAGATGTTTAGAACAAGACTCAATGAAGTGGTAAAAATAAACACTGTAGGAAAAAAATTGTTTAGGTCAAAAAAAGGTATTTTTCTATCTCTAATTCCATTTGTTCCAAGGCACTTCAGAGAAGGAATTTGGAAGAAACAATGAAAAGAAGAGGGGAGAGGTAAAAGCTGTCTAGAAACAGCAGCCCTATTCATATAGGTAAGAAATGGTAGCTTTCCAAAAGTGGTGAGAGTTGAGAAAATGTTTTCAACACAGGAGTTTTATGCAGGCTATATATAAAGGATTAGAAAAGGAAAAGAGTAAAAGTTTTACTGCAGTAAAAGACCTGGGGCACAGGCCATAGAGATTTGAGAGGAAATAGAACTGCACCCTGTCTGTACTTATTTGCATAAGTAGAGTTGTACCAATAGGTTTGATGAGGGGAAAAAAATTAGAACACTCGACTTAAAGAAAAAAAGAATTTAAAAAATCAGAGGAGGAGATGCTGCAGTTTTATGGCAATGCACAGATTTACAGGCTAGTTAGAAGTGCAGGTGCAGAATAGAGGCACAGCCCAGCCCTCTATAGCAGCGTCTGTGCAAGGGCAGCTCAGCTATGTAGGACCTGTTGCAGCCACCCAAGCGGGAAAACCAGAAAGTCAGACAAAGGAGGAAGAGCAGAAAGAGAGGGCTCGGTACTATGTGGTGCCAACAATTGCAGATTGATGCCAAAGTAGACATCCCAAAAACACCCAACACCACAATGCGCTGCTACGTGGAGCCACTGCAAAGCACCAATAAGTGCAGCTACTTTCTGCCAGGTTGCAAACTGGTAAGACTTAAAAAAAACCATGTTCTTTCAACAGGGCTGTGTGGGGCCAGGGAAACTTGGCTGGGCTCAGCAGGGGCAGAGACAAGAAAAACAAGACTGTAGTTATCGACCTCAGATTAATAGTTATTTCACTGCTACATTAAAGGCATTGTTTGACAAAGCTGGAAAATAATATTTGCTGGCAGAGTCACAAGGAATTACTTTGATATGAAAATGTCAGTGACTATCTCTTTCAATTATTCTTCCTTTCCTATTCTAAAGCAGTGTTTATTCCATAAAAACCTAGTGTTATCTCAGTTTAATTCAGAGAACTACTCACATCAACAAAGCAGAATAAAATAAGGTTGTGCAAATTATTACAAAATAAAAACACATTTAGGACATTTAGGAATGATCGTCACAAAAGAAAAGAAGGTTTTAACCATGCATAACAAACAGGATGATAAATCTTTAACCACTTAAATAAAAGTTTCCATGAACTATTTAACAATCTTCTTCGACTGAAGGGAACACAATATTTTCAAATCATCTCACAGTAACCTAACACCTTTAACTTGCACTTTCTACAAAGCACAAAACCTGCTAAGTCTGACTGCAGTGGAAGTGGTAAGTTTTAAACACAGGTTCCAGGTTTATCAGAAGCCCAGCTGTATGGGCACTGTATACATAGGTTGAGCATACAATGACATCAATTATGTGTTTAGAATTACCTCCTTTTTCTTAATAAAACCAAAGAAAATCTGAACTTCCAAGACCAAGACTAAGTGGACACCAAGTCAGAAAAATCTGAAAAAGGGATCAGTCATACATTTCTTTTTTTATCTTTTATAAAAATACCTGCAACTGCACAGTGTGGCTTTTCTCCCTGTGCAAAACATCCACAATGAGCTAAAACAAGTCCCATCCTACTGCTATAACAAACATTTCAGGAGTGGCCTAAGTTGGTCCCAGCACTCTAAGAATTGCTGTAGTAGATATTCACACACTTCATACCCTGCTTCACGTTGCTGCATTGCTCCAGTTCTTCACCTCTCCTTTCACAAGGAGTTGGAGGTCCTGATGCAGTGATCTTACCAGCTCTGTAGCACAGCCAGATGCACATCAGTCTGGATCTGTTGATCCTTACACAGCCAGAGGAAGCAGAAAAGATGTTGCCATAAGATTTGAGGGATGTAAAAGGAAGTACAAGGCTGAGTGGTCTTGTCAGGCTAATAACCTGGTTGGGAACAGGTAATGTCAATAATGTTGAAAATCAAGATTCACACGATATCCATATTTTCTTAGAAAGCACAGGGTAACTACTTACCAAATGTAAAGGAAGGCAGTTCCTTCCCTTTAGCTGGGTCAGAAGGCAAGCAATGTAAAACTTAGGGAAGGTTTCAATATTAAAGGCAAGTTTACAGTGTGCTAAAGCATGCTAGTAGAAATGCAGAAAGATTATTTGAAAGAATATAATCCCAGTAGAAATGACACATGGGGAAAAAAACATACACCAAACAATCTGATTTTGGAAATCAGAAATCCACTTTTTAAAAAGAATTGTAGTTGAGATTATGTGTGCAGGCACAATTTCTTTCATTTTTATGTGTTTCTGCTGGTTGCAGATCTCCTACAGGGTACCTTACACCGTCAAAGTTATTCATTTTTTCAAGCTATTGTAAACTTTCTCTTCAATTGGAAGTATGTGGCTTCCAAGATACAGAGACAATGGATGCAAAGCAGTATGAAAGATGGAGGTCTTCAAAATGGGCATATGCAGAGCTATGAATCTAAGATATATCTGACAATTAACTTGATGTTTCAATGACAGATGATAAGAGCATGACCACCAGATGATAACAGCTATGTAGAATGAGTTCTGCACAGAAGAACTTCAGTGATTATAGGAAAGATTTTGAAAATCCCATATCTGGAATTTTCTAGCTAACTGTAGTTATCTTAGAAAGGGTAGAAAATATTAGGTGGTCATCAGAAAAAAGTAATCTGAGCAGTTTCACTCTTTTGATCTGCCCTTTTGTAATTTTTACTCTTTCTTTAAATTTTCCAGAAAATAGTCTTAAGGAGAGAACGACATGACTGTTTTACCAGATAACCCCATGCAAGTCCCATTCAAGCCTACTGCTCTCAGGCCCCTTTGTGTGACTCTAAAGCAGATGCAGGTTTGCACTGCAGTAAGCAGGCAGCCCTGTGCAGTGTTTCAGCTGGGAGTCTGTGGGAAGAGCTGACAGTGAGGCATTCCTGTTAGCATTCTACACAGAAATTAAGGGGGTGTCTGGGATGATGATTATGATGCATCAAAAGGAATCACTTCCCCTTTGGATTCTGCTAAATAATCTCTGACAGAATCCATTTATCTCCAAGGCTCCTGAAAATGTTTTTGAGTCATAAATTCTGTCTTTAGAAAGGGCTTGATCTTACCAAGGGCAGATATCTCCAAAACATTACCATGTGAGATAACACCCTTTTATCCCTTCTCAAGCTTCCTACCAATCGCACTATCAGAATAATTTTTTTATACTTCACAATAACCACACCACGCTTTTCCAGTTTATAAAAAAATCTGAAGTCTTGCTCATTGCCATAAAAGGGAATATTAAAAAAAATTATTCAAGCTTCTTTCCTGCTCAAAACAGGCATGCTCAGGGAGCACAAGTGTAAAAATAAGCAGTATTTGGAAATCCAATATCAAGCACAGGCATCCTATCACTGACACTGAGACAAGTTCTACATTGATCTTTATTCTTGCAATTACACTGTCTCCAGTAGTACTGAAGACCTTTATTCCTAAAATTTACTTGACTAGTACGAGTCTTGAAATAGCTGAAAATGCTGTACAGTTGTGTAGAAATTTTCCAGAGAACTAAAAGAGACGTTCTTTCTATAATTGCAGCTTTGTCAGAGATAAACAGGCAGGAACAGGCTGAACAAGGAAAACAAGTAAGGCTACAAGGGGGTAAGAACATTAAGGAGGAAAATTAACTAGCACATCAGAAAACAACAACAAATTCCCAACAAGTAATGTGTAAGCAAGGATCAAAGAGTATGATGAACATGATGAGAAGCAGAAGCCAGGTCTCTGCTCAATGAACTCTCATCACTCTGTATTGAGTATGAAAGTTTCCCAGAATTTCCCCATTCTTCAGTGATCAGAAAAAAATGGAGGCAAAGGGAAGGTAAAATTTATGAAGTAAAAAACAAAACCAAACAATATTTGCCCTTATTCTGTTAGAACTAATGCTCCTATCTCAAGCTAGGCAAGTTACTTAATTAATTGAGTGTTTTGCTGTTAGTTACTTACAATGTGTTCCCCATTTTCTTTGGCTTGAAAAACAATTTTCAGAAATGCTGAGACCTCATAACTGCAGCTGGGTATTGCGCTTGTACTCTGGGAACTTCTCAGTGAGACACACGAGTGTAAGTGTTATAAACATATTGTCCACATATAGTGTTGACTAATGCTAAGTATGCTAAAAAGAAGAAAATAGCACCCAAATTCCTTAGGTATTACAAAACAGGGATGCACAAAGGAGTGCTGCTGTGCTGTCTCTGAAGCCCCCTGGCTTCGTCTGCCTGGCAGAGGCACGGTCAGCAGCGAGGGACACTCCCCTGTGTCTCACAGCAGATTTGGGGAGCAGCTAAGACAGAGCGCTTCGCTGTCTGCCTTGTATGGAGGAGAGGCAGCATCCGAGAGGTAATGAGGGAGTCGATTCACGGCTGGGGAAAAGTCTCAGGTTTATTGTAAGCTCTGAGGAGCTCTGAGTTCCATGTCCCTGCAGCTGAAAGTGAGTCACATGGCTTTTGTAATCACCTTAAGTACCAGGGCGGAGACAAGGGGGAAAGGACACTCACCGCCCAGTGAGGGAGTTCGGGGGAGTGGAAGGCAGGAGAACGGACAGAAACACAAACCAATGGGGGAAGGTTAAGGGAGGGACCCGTGGCCTTTGTCCACTCACTCGATGCCCAAGGTGGAAAAGTTTGGGAGGGTGGGAGTAGGAGCAGCGTGATGGACAAGGCACCAGGGAGGGGTGGCATTGGAGGAGGGGTGGGAGACCTCATGGTGGAACCACTGGGGGAAAATGGGGGGTGAAGGGGCAAACCATTACAGAACTGTTACAAAGATATAAAACCACAATACAACAAAGGAGCTAATTTCATACATTTCCAGTATCATAGAATTATAAAAAGGCCTTGGTTGGAAGGGCCTTCAAAGATCACCTCATTCCAAACCCCTTGCCATGAGTAGGGACACCTTCCACTAGACCAGGTTGGTCAAAGTCCCAATCCAACTTGGCCTACGTATTCTTCCAAGAATGGGGCATCCACAACTTCTCTGGTCAACCTGTTCCAGTTTTTCATCACTTCTAACATGAAGAATTTCTTCCTGGTGTCTAATCTACACTTACCTTCTTCCACTTTGAAGCCATTATCCATTGTTCTCTCACTCCATACCCCTGTCAAAACTCCCTCTCCAGTTTTCTTGTGGGCCCCTTTAGGTATTGAAAAGTGCTAAAAAGTCACCCTGAGCCTTGTCTTCTCCTGAACAACCCCAGCTCTCTGAGCCTGTTTGCATAGAAGAGGTACTGCAGTCCTTGGATATTGTTTGTGGCCTTCTGGACTCATTCCAACAAGTCCATGTTCTTATGTTGGAGACACCAGAGGTGGATGCAGACACATGGGGGTCTCAGGCAGCAAAGCTAAGGGGAAGATTCATCTCCATGGATCTGTTGGCCATGCTGCTTTGGATGCAGCCCAGGCTTTCTGGGATGCTAGGTCACATGGCCAGCTCATGTTGAGCTCCTTGTCCACCAGCACCCGAAGTTCTTCTCCTCAGGGCTGCTCTCAATGCATTTTCTGCTCAGCCTGTTATTTATGCTTGGGCTTGACCTGACCCAGCTGCAAGACCTTGCACCTCAGTTCACAACATTTTACTGAAAATAAGCATATTTTTGAGGGCAGATACTAAAACCAATAGTGTCATATCCCAAGAGAATTTTAAACAGCATTTAACAGGACAGGGAGAAAACAAAGCATCTACTCAACAGGCAAGCACTGCACATGTGTCAAACAAGGTGGGGATTCATAGGCAAAAAACTAAACACTTCCTACAATCCCACTCTGGCATTTCCTAAGAAATGTGGCTTTGATTTTGTTATATCAGGGTTTTTTTTTGTTGGGTTTTTTTTTTTTTTTTTTTTTTGTGTACGTATTACGAAAAGTTGAAGCTCACTGCCATAAATTCTTGAATTCTACAAAAAGGTTTCAAAATTATATACACCTTTTATGGGATTTTCCAGCTGAGAGAGAAAGTAAGAAAAAGCAGAATTAGTACATCAGTGGTCACATTACCACATGCATGATTATGTCTGCTCATCCTCAAATAAAAGCTTAGTTTTAAAAAGCATGAGCTGACTCAGCCCTAAAAGGGTTAGTTGGAGGGGAAAGGGGAAAAGTATTTTTTCATTCTCATGCAGAGCTTTAGGTTGAAGATTTTATGCTGAATATGTATGGTTGATTTAGTTACCTTAAGCCAAATACTACAAAAGTCAGAACATATCGGGACACACACAATTCAAATGTTGGTTTATAATGTCTTGGGGAAGATGGGAGAAGAAACAGGGAGAACAAGAAGTGCAGATGAGAGAAAGGAGACAGGATATTTAACATTTTGTAAACATAAACACACACATGCTAAATCAAGTTATATGATAAGTTCTTTGCTTGCTCAACATATTGCAGTGATTTAAGAAACAGAATGCCAAGACATAGATTAAACATTTGGAGACTACATATGTTAGCACATAGGGTATATGGCATTACAAATCACTTGCATACACAGAGTGAAAACCTTGTGATTTTAAATGTTGCTGTTGAGACATAGGTAATGGTAGACTACACTACATGCCTGCTGCCATAGTACCACTCAAACCCACTTCTTTCTTCCCACTTCCCTATCCTTAACCAGCCCTCAAATAGGGGAAAAAAAGGAATTTTAAAAAAATTTAAATTACAGCTTGCCTTTTATTCCCATGGAAGCATCACAGATGAATAAACACAATAATTTACTGCCTCTGAAACAGCAGTAATCACCTGGTAAATATACTGAGACATATTTGTCTTGTTAATATCACTTGTATCTGCCAACAGTAGTCTTGAAGATTCCCCAGGGCATAGCAATTAAGTCTGCAAACACTTCAAACATGTGCAAGGCAAAGCATAGCATATGGATCTGGGTGTCCGGGTCTCTCTACAGAACCTGATAGGAATCATGGATTTCCTATTTATGCTGTCAAAAAAGAGTTATGAGCTGCTCATCCTCGGGCTGGAAGGTATCCACAAGAGGACTATAAACTCTCTATTCAGAATGATGCATTTCTGTACTTTGAGTATTTATAGGTGCTATGATATCATAATGCTGGGAATCACAGTATTTATGTGTTTTCTGTAAAAGACTCATTTACAGTAAGGCTATTAGACAAAGCGAAGAATACTTGCTTGCACATCAACAAGTGCTACATAAACACAAAGAAGATTCATAACATAAAATAAAACATAATTTGAGTCTAGTATTAAGCACATAGCTGGAGAGTAATTTTTTTTTTTGTCATGACAGAGATACAGGAGGACAAGAAACACAGGGAAATAGATACTAAAAAGGAGAGGAAAGAAAGGAAAAATGTTTTACTAAATATACATTAGTCTTCTGTTCACCTGCCATACTAGCTCTCCTTCAGCTTTGTCCTGCAGTTTCTCCTGTGACACTCTTACTGTGTCCTGCAGCATGATTGATACTCACTACACCAAATGTGAATACGCCTTGGTCATGTTCTGTGCAAATGCCTGTAATCTGAAAAATGTTTTGGTTTTCAAGGCATGTAATAAGACAGCTGTCATACATGACAATTTTGCATGAAGCTGCATTTATTAAACAGAGAATGTCAGCACAAGAGAACAAATAGAAAGAATACAATATGAAACCAAGTTTTTAGTGAAATTGTCATTAGTGTTTATGTTAACTGTCATCAAAACCTAAAGACACATGTTAACACTGGAATCTGAGCAGCCTGGAATCACACTGGTCTTCAGTTTCAGAGAAAAGCTGCTTTAAATGCAAAAGCTCTGATTTCAGTTCTAGCACTGATTGTTTCCCTTGAAAGTATTCCTCCCCACACCCACCCTTATCTTACTTCCAGATGTTCATGGAGCAAACATCCAATGGTTCAGATAAATTGATGCATACAGTTGTAAGAGCAAATTGACTTCTATTTCATAAGAAATTTTCTAGCCAGATTTGCTGATAAGTGATTTTTTTTTTTTTTTTTTTTGGTGTGTGTGGCCAGGATGCAGAGGAACTTTTTGTTGATCATTAGGAATAGACTCTAAATGTCATGGTCATTATTATGTCAATGCATTATTGAAGGCTGCCTTTGCACAATATGAACAATATAATGTTGTGAAAAAGATGCACAATATACATGTGTAACTGCATGATATAGCAGAAACCTGTAAAGGGAAGAAACTTCTGCAAACTGTACAGGCAGAAATGACCCTTTCTTCCAGAATACCCTCATGGAAAGTTGTGCAGCCTGAGTTCCACCTCCAATTATTTTTTTTTCCTTCCTTCTATGTCTTCACGTTCTCTCTGACTACAAATCAGACAGACGTGAGGATAAGTATGCATTGCTGGCTTGCAACCAGCTACACATCACACTAAGGAATATAGCAGACTGTAAAGACATAGGGCATTGGATCACCCCACCTTCTTCTCCTTTAAAAAAAACTCAAAAACCCACAGAAAGAAAAAAAACAATAAAAGAAAAAAAGAAAAAAGCCAACAAAACAACAACCAACCAACAAAAAGTGCCCAAAAACTAAACCCCACAATAAACAACAAAACTCAAAACCAAACAAACACATACACACTGTCAAGCACAATGTATTCCTCTCAAGAAGAATACATTGTGTACATGCTCTCACACCTCTGATTATTCCCTAATGGCTACAGACAGCAGTGAATTTACAGAAAGCCCCATAATATATTTGCCTTAGAAAAAAATCAACCAAACAAAAATGGAAAGGAAAAAAAAAAAACAACAACCATATCAGGCAAAACTATTCCTTCAAAAACCTTTTCTAAATTCTCTTTTTCATCTCAGTGGATGGAAGGGAGCAAGATCTGTCCTAATTAGCTCACGGTCAAGGCTAGAAATGGAGCCGCTGCTGTTCATCTGTGCCCCAGAAAGTACATTTTGTGAAAGGCGGCATCAGAGAAATTGTTGCAATTAGTTTATAACTGCCTGGTGTGCTCTGTCCATACTGAGCTGGATTAATCAATCATTAGCAACCTTAACACTGAGACTGAAAATCCACTAGCAGAATAAACACTAAACAGATGGCAAGTCCTTGACACTGCAAGGACAATCCAAACCAAGCTCCAACAGCTCCTTCCGTCAAGGCAGGCATAATCCACGGTCCCTGATGGCAAGGGAGGAACCAGCAGTAGCTGCAGTAAGGGGGTGTCCCCAGTTCTGTGCACAACTGAGTTTTCCAGGATGTGCATCTGAATGCTGATTCCTTTTTCCTGAGGGAAGTCAGAGCCATGGCTGCAGGAAGCAGGCTTGGCAGCTGAGATAAGGAGAGTCAATCCTCACTGCTTAAATCTTGTTACTGCTTGACCACCAGTGGGACCTGCCGTGACGACTGATGGGGGCTGCTGGGCTTTGCTTGAAGTTATCAAGGTAAAAATATCTTTTCCAAGGGGAAGGCTATCTGGAAGAACACAGCCTAATACATAGATAACTTTGGTATTGTTACCAGTAATAAGGGACCTACCAATTATTTTACAGTCAGTGGAATTGTTGTTCAACCTTCCCTGTCCAGAGGTAATTCTGCAGTGGAAATGCATTTGTCAGAACAGATTCCTTCCCTCAGGTACCAGATATACCAGCAAAACAATGATAACTACCCTGAGAGGCATTTTCGCAAACTTGTTCTATCCAAAATCTCTTACAGTTACGTTCAGGCATCTAAAAAATGGTTGTAATTTTTCATGAAAGACATTTTCAAAACACTAGGGCCATAACTTTAGGCAGAAATGGGTACATGCAACCCTTCCACTAAATAAGGCCTTTGGGGAATCCTAGATCACAGGCTTAGGGTTGTTTGTGGTTAGGTCTCCTGTTTAAAATTACCACTTAAAAAGGCTTAATGATGTAGCTCAGTTTTGTTAAAACCTGAGAAAATCAGAATCAGAAGAGCACAGTCCAGTCCTCAGTACGGAGAAAAGAAACAAAGTACAAACATTTGAGAGGTGCTTGTAAGTGAGGTCTGTCCACATCCCATTGCACACAAAGCGGAATATGGGAAGATGAGCCAAAAGGGGAAGATGGGCCTCTATTGATTCTTCTCTGCCTCTCCCAATAACACATGAGTTGAAGGTGCTCAGAGCTGGGGGCTATTGCAGGTTCTACACTCAGTTTGTGGTTTTATTGTGATGCATCAAGCCACAGGATTCTGGAATGCGTTAAAAGCTTACATGGCCTCAAAAAAAAAAAAAAAAAAAAAAAAAAAGCTGGACAAGACCAAGGAAGAAAAATACATTAAGGGCTGTTTAATACACAGAAACTACTTTTGACTCATGACGTCCTTGACTTGTGGGTCAGAGGGAATATCATACACCAAACCTTTCCCTGTATTCTTCCCTAAGCACCCACCTTCAGCTCCTTTGAGACAGAACACTGCACCAGATAAACCTTGATTTAGCACAGCCACACACATGTAATGTAGAAAGGATAAAAAAACCTCCTACAAATGCTTTTTGTAATTCAATTACTGTATCATTTTGCAAGTATCAGAAAGTTTAAAGAGTTACTTCTGGTCTTTTAACATAAAATTCACATTCAGTTCTGAATTCCTTGGAGTTTTAGACATACCAAGCTTGTTTTGGTTTCTTTATTAACACATGCAGAAGAATGTTTCATTTAAAGTATTCTACTGATAGAGACAAATAAAACACAAGTATACCACCCCTGAAGCTGGATTGTTTACACTTGTATAACTGCTGGTTTTCGTGAGAGATGAGAGATGGTAACAGAGGAATCAAAATGGGACAGCCCTTACTGCAGTAGACAAAACTGGAGGTACATGGTGTTTGGTCCCTGTTGAACCAAGGGCAGCTGAATATATAATTACCCATTTTCAAAAGAAAAAGTCCAGAAAAAACATGGCAAGTTTTTTGCAGGACACAGTATGAAATCCATTTAATAGGAATATGTAAAGCTATCAATTTTGTTTCTTGATATGGCTGGTCCTTTTCCTCATTATATATTTGTCTTTGAATTCTTTTATTCAATACCTATAAAGTATATTTTTGCCCTTAAAAAAGGGAGTGAGACATATACCTCTTTGAACATAAACAAAAGCCCACATCTTCCAACCATTTATGAACCAAGATTAGACACTCAATTGTCACAGATGAAAGTTATGTGCATTATTTTATTAGAGTCAGCATTTACAAGAGACCAGATGGACTTTTGTTCATTTAGTTTCTCTGAAGCAGGTTCTACCAGGCTCTATACATTTCTCAACTCTTCAAAATTATATGGGAACTTAAGTCTACACTGGGGGTAGAATAGCAAAAGCTACCCTACTCTCAGAGGCTACACCTACTCACAGGTCTATGTTTGTACTAGAGAGATATCTCATTTAATTCTGTAGGTTTTTTTTTCTCTCAGTTGGGATCTAGACACATCCCACTTCTATTTTTATTTCTTCTCTCATCTACCATGTTACTACTGAGCTGAGGGGATTGAGCTAAAATCTTTCATAGATCAAGAAGAAAAACACTGCAGTTGAAGCAGCAGTAAAGCAAGTTTCACTGCTGCTCTCATCCACATGTTTCAGTCACTTGTCAGAGTAGCTGGGCATGGAGTCAAATCCCATATTCCTGCCCTCACCACTGACCTGGATCAGAGGGGCAATAGCTTTTCCCACCACCAGTCACCAGTTTACTAGAAAGCAGAAACATTGCTCCATTTATATTCCTTAGAGCGAGCTGCAGAGTAATAACAGGATGGAAAAGGTTTGAGGCAACATTCATCCTGGCTGGACTTGATCTGCTGACCTATATGTGAGGAGCTCCGTGTATCCCATTACCATTTCTTGGAGTCATCCTGACCCTTTGTTCCCCACCTTTATTAAAAGACCTGAAGATTAATGCAGGGAACAAATGGCAGAGAAATAAATCTTTGTCTGTGTTACATTTCAAGGGTGATGTTTCACAAGTGTAATTGTGTGGAAAAGGTGTTTTGTTACGGGGTGGTTTTTTTGTTTTGTTTTTTTTTTTTTTTTTGGAATTGTTGTTTCTTTAACACACAACAAAAATCACTAAAAAATCTGCTAGTGTTTATTTATGTCTAGCTTGAGGCTTCTATAACGTTGAAGCAATTTTAGGCAAAGATTTTGTGCAGAATTTAAGTTTTACAACATTAAATGGCTTTATTATCTTTACAATTTCAAAGCAGATGAGTAACTTGGTTCCTCCAGGAACACAACATAATTAGTTATCTGCAGACATTATAGAATGATTTTCTTTTCCTAACAAAATTAAAATCCCCTCCTTATCTTTAAAATACTTTGTAGCCTATCTTGCTTTTAAATTTAAAGAGGGGGAATGTATGACAAATTAGAATTAAATGGGTCATATTTACCTGTCTTTCTAGCTTGGTCAAATTTGGAATATTGTTTCAAATAATAAATCATTCCTATTCTTTGTACCATCATTAAGGTTGTTTTTTACTCAAGATTCTCTTCCTTTATTTTTATGTGTTTGGGTTATCTTGCTAAACTGAAAGGCAGGAATGCATTGCTTGTACTTTGTTCTAGACAAATCTATGCTGTCTCAAATAGTAGTCTAAATTTTTTTTTTGCCTTCGTGTTTTTATTTGGAAGCTGATTTTTCTTCTTGTACAAGAATTCCAAACGTTCAACATAGTAAGCAATGAAAAATATCCTGAAACTAGTGCTGACCCTTTCCTGACCCTTGGTTAATTTTCTGCAACCTAAGTACATCTATTCTTATGGCCCTGGTTATTTCCAAAGGGGATTCCAAAGTCATTTCATTCCCTGATGTCAAGTCAGTTTACAGCATCCTTGCTTTAAATTAGTTCAGATTTTCAGATAAAATTTCCCCGTTTAACAAAGGGTCTCACGCCAGCACCTTTCCAGCAGATATTTCACAGTAAAGGGGAGGAGAGACAAAATGAAAAGAATGAAGACAATGAGACTTATCTGAAACCTACTAGCTGCAGAAAAACCTGTACACTTGGATGCCACATGTTTAAATTGTAAAACTTCTCCTAATGCCTATCCAGACACATTTACTAGGAAAACAAACAAGCAAGCAAAAAAAACCCCAACAAAAGCCCACAATACTTTAGGGTTGGTATTCATGGATTTCAGCTGATACAAGAGTACTACTTTCATTATAATTTTTCAATCCTAATCCCTTAGGCTCACTTTCAAATTCTGTTGATTACTATGGTGATATATTCTTTTACCAAACAACATATATATACAGGCTGCCATATCCAACAATTGATGAAGTGTTTGCAAACTTAATTCCCATTTTCTTAAAATAAGGCATTGCTATGACAAAGTACAACTACCACACCACAGCTCCAGCAAAACAAGCTGCAGAAAACACTATTCATTTATCTACATATTACTTTCCTCTACATTTTGCAATTAAGACCTTCTCCTTACTTATTTAAATACTTGTGGATACAATTCAGCTGCTGTGTGGGAGGCGGTCCAGGGTATGATCCAACAGGGATGCCCTGGGATACTACAGCAGTGTAAGGGAAAGCATTGCCCTAGGGTTCCCGCCTTCCCCCCGCCTATCATTAGTTGTACCCTCCCCTGTTAATGTCTATCATCCAGTTGTACCATCCCCAGTTCTAGAGAGTTCCCTGTTCTATGTACTGTTATTGGTTCTCTGGCGGAAGCCACACCTCTCCCCCTCTCCCATTGGTTTTCCCCAGTCACCCCATCCTATCCCATTGGTCCTTCTGTAGCCTGATCCCGTCTTTCCTCCCTCGGTTATAATCCCGACCCCTCCTCTAGAGGGGGCTCTCAGAGTCAGCTTCCCTCTCGTGAGGTTGTCTCCCTGCACTTTTCCTGCTTCCTCCCTCCCTCGCTGTACCTGCAATAAACCCATGAGAACAGAAGCGCTCCCTTCATTTGTTGGGTTGGATTTTATGCTATCTGGGCTCCTGTAGTCCGGCCAGCAGTGGGTTTCCCTGCCAGACCAAGGTCCGGGGCAGCCTACAGTTGGCGCCCAAACAGGCTGGACACCTGCCCTGTCCAGTTGAAGAGCGACCCTTGAAGATCGACAGCTCCGTGAGCTGCTTTCATAGAGGAAAAAGCGCCGTTTACTGCCAGCTCAAGGAGGATCTGCACCTTCATTGTTGGGAGAACTGTTCACTCCTTGCCTGTCCACAACCCTCTGGTGTTCCCCTACTCTTCAGCTTCGGGGGGAAGCTCCTGGGACTCGGAGGACAGACAGAGTCCCACCAGCCTCCACGAAGTTCTTCTTTTTGCCTTCGCCTTCGACTGGGTGAGTCACTTGTGCCTTAGGGGTAGGAACCGGCATGGGCCTGTCTTCTTTCTGTTATTAATTTCCTTTGTGGGGGAATTTTCAGGGCTTTGGGGGAGAACCATGGGCAACCTCATGGGCACCTCATGGGCAACCTCATGGGCAACCACCTGTCCCCAGCCCAACGGGAGATTTATCTCCAAGTTAAATCGACCCTGGTTTTGGGAGGCATTTCTTTTTCAAAAAGGGAGTTAAAAGTTTTCATTCATTTTCTGTTTGTCCATTTTCCTCCGATCACCCAGGAAGATGTGTATTCTATTTCTTTTTGGGGAAAAGTGGGAAGATGTATATATGACATTCAAGTAAGGGGAGATGTAAAAGTGGGGAAATTTTATTGTTAATTTGATTCTATTTTTAAGTTTTTAAAAGAAAAAGGGGAGAGAGTTGGGGACCCCAGTTCACCTTCCCCATGTTCCACCCCCCCCCCCATTCCTTACCCTAATTCCTCTATGAGTGGAATAGGAGCCAGACGTTGCCCACATGCACAGGGTTGCCACCTGCTCCCTGCTGCCTCCTGCTCCACTCAGTCCCCTCCTCTGACCAGGACTGGCCACCCTGGCTCGGATCCTACCCGCTCCCTCTCTCCAAAATCCCCAGATCCCAGTTCTGCTCCCAGTTGTTCATGTTGGTGTAGCTGTTCATCCTTGCCTATAGACCATGAGGGAAGGGTTGTCATCCAAAATGGCACCCAGGATGGCGCCAAAAACAGCGCCAATCCACAAAATGGCACCTTCCCTTCCCCCTCAATTCCCTCAGCTGTTCCCGCCTCGGCTGTTCCCACCTCCTCTACATCGGGTTCTGCCCCTGCGTCGGTCTCCTCCCCTCTTGCATTGAATACATCAGTGTCGGGATCCGCCCCCTCCGCCCCTCTGATGACATCTGTGGGTGGGCCTCCTGTGGGTGGTTGCAGCCTCCATGAAGGCCACGCCCCAGTGGGTGGGTTGGGTCTAACCATGCCCCTCCTTCTCCGGATCTTTCTGGTTCCCATGCCACCGGAACCGGAAGTGGGCCTGACCGGAAGCAGACCATCTTGGCCTGCCGGGACAAAAGCCACCGAGTCCCACCGGTCAGCTGGAGATTCTGCGATCTGGCTAACCTCACTGCACCCTTGGAAGAGGATGTGGATGAAGGCACCCCCCGTAACAACAGGCCAGGAGGGAGCTGGACCCGGATAAGAGAAGAGGCGATAAAGGAGGGGGACCTCAGCTTGGTACAGGACCTGGACTGGTTGGCAGCGCCGGTCACTGTAGACCAGCAGGGGAGACAACAATGGGAACAACTTCCTTACACTGAGGTCAAAGAACTAAGGAAATCTGCCAAGTATTATGGACGCAGTTCGCCCTTCTTAAAAAGTGTCCTCGATTTAACTTTTACCGGTCACACCCTAATACCTCATGATATAAGATGCATCATCAAATCCTTGTTATCACCAACTGAATTTATGTTATGGGAAATCCAGTGGAAAAGGGGGTTGAAGCCTCTAATTTCCAAACACAACATTGCGGAGGTCTTTAGGGATGAGGCCATTAAGGTGTTGGCGGGGGAAGGAGAGTTCAGCGGGGGGGAGGATCAAGCCGCGCTCCCCCTCCATGTCCTTGATGACATCAAAGTTGCAGCAAAAACGGCCCTCCTCAAAATCCCTGATGACAAAACCCCATTGCAAAAATTTTCCACCATCCAGCAAGGCACAGATGAAACATTCATTAAGTTTGTTGATAGACTAAAAGAGGCAATTGACTGGCAGATAGAACATGAGGGCGCGAGGGACGAACTGTTGCAAAAGATGGCATTCACTAATGCTAATACAGAAACCAAGAAAATCCTCAGGGTGCTTCCCCAGGAGCCGGAACCCACCATCTAGTAAATGGTGGAAGCTTGTACCAAGGTGACTTCCATAGACTGCACTGTGGCTTTAGCTGTCAGCAAAGGGGTAGGGGAAGCACTGGTCAATGCCCAAACAGTTCGGTGCTACAACTGTGGCCAGTTGGGACATTTCAGGATGGGCTGTCCATTTTTGTCACCAAGGGACTATAACCACTCTAACCATCTGCCTGCTCTACCTGCTCCCTCCCCGAGAACTCCCAGGAACCCCTCCCACACATATCGTCTGGGAAATGGAAGACTGAGTGTGATGCAGTATCGCGCGATGACACCAAATGATCGGCCGCATCAGCAGGGGCTCCACTCCATCCAGGAGACCCAATCCCAGGATGATATGCCTCCCACTCAAGGAGCCACGAGAAGGGACTCAGATTCTACCGCCGCACCCAGAATTTAAATCAAGATACCCGTAAAGTACTCTACAGTTCTGTGCATCTGATGTTACCTGATGAGGACTTGGTAAGGGTTGTGGCCGGTTTCCTGGGACTCCCATATCATGACCGCCTTGCCACAGTGTTACTCCTGGGAGACAACAAACACATGCCGTTTGAGATGAACATTCTCCCTGAGGTGGTCGAGATTGAGCCAGGGGCGGAAATTACTGTACTGTTATATGCCACCAGCTCCTGTTTACTTCGTGCAAGGGCACTCCGTTCGCCCAAATGTACATTTTATCCGGACTTGATTATTTTAATGACACTGACTTTCATGTTTACCTATCACAGCAACTCAGCAGGGAAAGACCTTTTATCTTATCTGTGATTTCGCACATGGGCATGTCACTGAAAATACAAATGATGGCAGACACTGATGCAGACATCACCATCGTCCCAAAGGCAAGGTGGCCCTGTGACTGGGAGTTCGTGCCCCCTTTTGTGCACTATCTCTGGAATCGGCGGAGCTGTCAACTCCATGAGGAGCAAGAACTTGGTGACCATGGAGGGACCAGAGGGACAACTCGCCACTATAAGACCTTTTGTGGTTGAGGCACACATAGCATTGCTAGGCAGAGATGTCCTATCTCAGTGGGAGGCTCGATTAGATATCCCTAATCCAACTTGGGATTTTTAGCATGGGCCACTGCGGAGCGCGTCACTCCCCTCTCAAGTGGAAGACCGATAAGTCGGTGTGGGTGGACCAGTGGCCCCTTCCAACTGAAAAACTACAAGCATTCAATGATTTGGTAGAGGAGCAGGTGCGCTTGGGCATTTAGTCCCATCAACTAGCCCCTGGAACACTCCAGTGTTCATAATCAAAAAAACAGGGAAAAATAAATGGTGCCTGCTCCAAGACCTCAGAAAAATTAATGAGGTCATTGAAGATATGGGCCCCCTACAGCCTGGCCTCCCCTCTCCCTCCATGCTCCCATGGGATTGGCAGCCCAGAGTCCTTGATATCAAGGACTGCTTTTTTAACATCCCGATGTTTGCTGGAGATGCCCCCAGGTTCACATTCTCTGTACCTTCCACCAATCGTGGAAAACCCTACAGGAGATTCCATTGGACCACCTTGCCTCAAGGTATGAAAAACAGCCCTGTGCTCTGCCAAACGTATGTGGCCCAGGTTTTAACACCCATGTGGAAGCTTTTCCCTGAGGCAATTATTTTCCATTATATGGATGACGTCCTTGTCTGTGCTGCGACCCAATCTTACTTAGACTCTGCACTTTCCAAAACCATCGCTGCTTTAGAAGGTGTGGGATTCCAAATTGCACAGGACAAAATACAACTGTCCAGTCCCTGGAAATACTTGGGATTTCTCATCACCGGGAGGACCGTCACGGCTCAAAGTCTCATCATTAATGAAGATCTGAAGACCTTAAGAGACATGCAGCATCTGTGTGGGATCATCACATGGATCCGCCCTCTCCTCGGGCTCACCACTGCGGAACTGTCTCCACTGTTCGACCTGCTGTGGAGCGACGATGACCTGTCATCTCATTGACCTCTGATGCCTGAGGCCCTCACAAACCTGGAGAGAGTTGCTGCTGCCATGAAAACTCAACAGGCCCATCGTGTTGAGCGGTCCCTCCCCATCAATCTCGGTATCTTTGGTAAGTCACAACACTACCATGCTTTGTTATTTCAATGGGACATCACGTCCAGGGACCCACTCATTATAATAGAACAGATTTTCTTACCACATACCCCGCACAAAACCATCACCACGCCACCTGAATTGATGGCAAAATTAATCATTAAAGGCCGAATTCGCCTCCGGAACCTCGCAGGATGCGATCTGGCATGTATCTATTTACCTTTCAATTTGGACCAATTGGACACACTTCTGCAGACCAATTAACATCTCCAAATTTCATTGGACAGCTATCCTGGTCAAATTTCAATTCATTATCCCAAACACAAGCTGTTTCAGGATTCTTTACATTTGGCCCCAAAATCCTTCAAAAGTAAAATACCAATCAAGAATGCCGTCACAGTGTTCACTGACAGGTCAGAAAAATCCCACAAGTCAGTGTTCACTCAGAGGGACCCTAACACTCAGAAGTGGGAGTCCGATGTTCAGGTGGTTGAAGGTTCCCCCCAAATCGCAGAACTTGCTGTGGTTGTGAGGGCATTCCAAAAATTTCAAAAACCTTTCAACTTGGTGACCGATTCAGCTTACGTGGCCAGGATAGCAGAGCGGGCAGAACATGCCCTGCTCAAGGAAGTACAAAACTATTTAGCTTGCTCTCGGAATTGATTAGCCTCATCTCCCACAGAGAGCAACCTTATCACATCCTACATGTCTGATCGCACACAGACCTGCCAGGTTACATCAGTGAGGGTAACCGGAGGGTGGACCTTCTAGCGATGGCTGCACACACAACTCCATCAGTCCCAGACATCTTTCAGCAGGCAAAGTTAAGCCATGCGTTTTACCACCAGAATGTGCCTGCATTGATACGGCAATTCAAAATTACAAAAGACCAGGCCAGGGCAATTGTCACCAGTTGCCCCAACTGCCAGTCTCTGGTGCTTCACTCCATCACCTAGAGGTTTTGGGAGCGCTAGAGCTCTGGAAGACAGATGTTACACATTACGCTCCTTTTGGAAGACTGAAGTACATCCATGTATCTGTAGATACGTTTTCCGGAGCGATTTTTGCATCTCACCATGCAGGAGAGAAAACTAAGGACATAATTAAACACCTTTATATGGCATTTGCAGCCTTGGGGGTGCCAAATAATATAAAAATAGACAATGGCCCGGGATTCACCTCCAAACAATTTGCACAGTTTGTCCAACAGTGGGGAATTTGCCATAACACTGGCATCTCCCACAACCCCACAGGCCAGTCCATTGTTGAAAAAACTCACAAAACCCTAAAGAACATGTTGGAACAACAACATGACGTTTCACTGCTAATGACACCAGCAGAAAAGTTGTGCAAGGCACTTTATGTCTTAAATTTTACGAATTGCTCCCCAGTGGAGCCAAACCCACTGATACTGTGCCACTTCCATAATAATATCCATGCGCAGTTGAAAGAAAGACCTCTGGTGTTGTTCAGGGACCCTGAGTCCAAAGAGATAAAAGGATCATACCCTTTGATAACTTGGGGGAAAGGGTATGGTTGTATTTCAACAGAGGCTGGCCCAAGATGGATCCCCGGCAAATGCATAAAACCGTACTTAGACACGCCCCCAGAAAAACAAGCACCCACGGCTGCATCACCTATTATGACCACACAAGATATTCCGGACAACGCAGTGGCCTGGCAACCAAGGAAAAAGAAGACACCCAACCTTGTCACCAGGGTTTTAATTACCAGAAGATATTTCCCACCACCCTATCAGGACCCAAATCCCTTTGTTCCCTCACCCTGGATTCCTCCACCTTTTCCCTCTTACCTCTTCCCTAAAACCCTTCAACCCTCAGCCGTGTAATCCCAACCTTATTTTCCCTATTTAACTTTTCTTTTTGTTATCCCTATTTTATTAAAGAAGGGGGAGGAGATGGAAGGAAAGAGGGGAAGAAAGGATGAGGAAAGGATGAGGAGATAGGGGGGGAAAAGATTTCGTACCATACGATTGCACTTTGTAATACATGTCTTTTCCACCCCTCAAAATCAGAATGAGATCACCCATGGCAGTTCCAGCAGTGCCCAGATGGATGCCCCCAGTGACTACTATCACCATCCTCGTGGCCAACCAAGTAGCAGCAGGATGGATTGTACTGCAGCCACGTGAGAATGTCTGGGTCACGCTGGCAAAGTCTTTACAAAAAGACAACTTTTGCCTGGCCATGGGAAGTGTCGATGACCCACTGTCCACTTGACTGGTGGGGGTACCTCTGTCACCCAAAGACTACCCTTATGCAGGTAAGAAGCCTAACCCTGTGGACACTTGGGATGAGTGGACACGGATTCTGCTACATGCACCACAGGAGCCTCAGGAATTGGACCTACTGGGCTCCTCACAAGCTACATTCTGTGTGAGGTTATTTTACCAACCCACACAGCAAGATTGGGCTGAGATAACCAAATCCCACCCAGTTGGCTGACATGAGATTACTAGAAAGGATGTATCTCCCCATGACAAGAGATACAATGCAGCAAATTGGTGCAACTACACCAGCAACATTGCATCCAAGTCCTCCTCGTTTCCCAGGGTGCTCCCTAGGGGGGTCTTTCTTATTTGCCGTGACAGGGTGTGGGCAGGGATCCCATCCAAGATCAAAGGGGGTCCCTGCAGCCTTGGCCAATTTACTACAGTGATGCCCAACAAAACCCAAATTATGAATTGGAGGAAAGAGAATCGATTGGCTCGTCAAAAGAGATCCTATGCTGAATTCGACCCAAATTGTGATTCCCAAATTTATAATTGGAACAAAGCCAAGAGGGTTGCTGCATCCATCTTTCTACCATGGTACGCAGCACCAAAGGCCCTCGGTGAGCTTTCTCACCTGGGGCGTTGGCTGAGTAAGCAGGCCAGTGTCATGTCCGCTGCACTTTCCGATCTGCTGGCGGACGAGGAAACCACAAGGCACACAACACTTCAGAACCAGGCAGCCATTGACTTTCTACTGCTTGCCCATGGCCATGGCTGTGAGGACTTCGCCAGAATGTGCTGCTTCAACTTATCGTCCAGGAGTGTGTCGATCCAGACAAATATCCAACAGATCAGAGACCAAGTTAAGACCCTATAAGTGGAAAGTGCGGCTGCGGATCCTACCAAGCAATTGCTGGCAAAATGAGGCATCCCAAGATTGGCTGCATCGATCATCAAAGGACTACTGTGGGTCATCATCATCATCTTCCTCGTGAAAACAGCATTGAAATGCTTCCAGAGAGCCATCAATAAAACTTTGGGGGACGTTTATTTAATTAATAAAAAGGGGGGAGATGTGGGAGGCGGTCCAGGGTATGATCCAACAGGGATGCCCTGGGATACTACAGCAGTGTAAGGGAAAGCATTGCCCTAGGGTTCCCGCCTTCCCCCCGCCTATCATTAGTTGTACCCTCCCCTGTTAATGTCTATCATCCAGTTGTACCATCCCCAGTTCTAGAGAGTTCCCTGTTCTATGTACTGTTATTGGTTCTCTGGCGGAAGCCACACCTCTCCCCCTCTCCCATTGGTTTTCCCCAGTCACCCCATCCTATCCCATTGGTCCTTCTGTAGCCTGATCCTGTCTTTCCTCCCTCGGTTATAATCCCGACCCCTCCTCTAGAGGGGGCTCTCAGAGTCAGCTTCCCTCTCGTGAGGTTGTCTCCCTGCACTTTTCCTGCTTCCTCCTTCCCTCGCTGTACCTGCAATAAACCCATGAGAACAGAAGCGCTCCCGTCATTTGTTGGGTTGGATTTTATGCTATCTGGGCTCCTGTAGTCCAGCCAGCAGTGGGCTTCCCTGCAGGACCAAGGTCTGGGGCTGTTTTAATTTTCAGATCTCTAATGCATTATAACCCTTACCTTCCTCACAGAAGAAATACCTATCATCATCTCTTGCCTGTGATCTTCAAGTGCTTTTCTGGAAAAATGCCACAAACAAACAAACAATTTCAGATTTTTGTAACATTGACCTCATTAATTTTTAACTCCATTCAGGTTTTCCAAGAGCCTCGCTGACCCTTGGCTTGAGATTCCCTGTACACTTTTCTTTTTATGTTCTACATATTTTACCTTTTTTGTCATATGTCATTTACTACCCTTTCCCCCCTAAAGTTTCTATATTTAATTGAAGTTTTTCTGACATATATTTTTATTAACTTGCTCCATCAATATCTTACACTTCAAATAAACTGTCATATTTATAATTCAAACACATTTCTTTTGATTGTTTTTATCAGTTAATTAGAAAAAAAAAGACAAACCCTTCATCTCTGTGGGTTTTTCCCACCATTTTCACTAGTCTCTCCTAGAGTGAGTCAGAGTACAGACAGAAATCGTTTAGTAGAAAAAGTATCCCTTTGAAATCAGAAGCCCAACAGTCAAGCTGAAAGGACTATGGAGAATAAAACTCATTTTAAGGCCCCTTAAAGACAAGTTAACATTTAATATCTTTAAAGTGGAGGGCACTATAGTAAACATTAAAATGTCCAGAAAGGATCTCAGAAATGGGGAAATTAATCTCCTGGAGAACAAGGAGTTCATATTGCCAACTTAACAGAAGACATTTCTGCTTGATGACTACCTGTTTCCAATTTAAAGGCAACTATAAAAACAAAACATATACACACAACAATAGTCTTCTAAAAAATATGACAAAAATGTTTATTTTGAGCTATTTAAATCATACATGATGGGTAACATGGACTATGTGCTAGATGTTCAGTCTCTAGTCCCCAGCTTCAGTGCTCTGCCCCCTCCCTGCAATGGTTTCTGTAGGAAACACAACAGTAAATTAACACACTCTTTATTGCACTATGTGGATATTTACCAGCTGAACATCAGAATTGAAAACCCACCCACACAGATTTCATGAAGTACATCAAACAGCCACTAAGGAGAAAGAGAAGGCTTGCTTCATATTAAGATTTCCTGAACTACAGTGAGCAAGATTTAATGGTTCTACACCATGTTAGCAATCCCCCCACATCATCCAGTTCCCCACAGCAGCAATTTTAGAAATATATCCAGTTCATAATATTTTATTAGCCTATATAAAACATGTGATTCATCTGCTCCAACTATCCCCTTACTGTTGGTCTTAAACCAAATATTTTATTAGTAGTTTAAGCTTAGATTCTTAGTATTTTGGAAGGAAATAATGTATTTAAACTGTGTTATGCCCTGAGCAATGCCAGTATATAACTTTTATGAGCAACTTGCATTCCTAATTATACTCTTTCCATTCTTGCTCCACAAATGGTGTTGTTTATACTCCAGTACTGGTCCACTAGACAATGTACCTCAGGTAACCCAGGCCACAGAAAATAGGTCTGTTAGAGCTACTCATGGAGGGTCTCGCTCTTTAGCCTAGCTGAATGCTTTTTTTCCCCACTGAAGAGTCTCTATGACAGTATAAAAAAATTAAAAAAAAAAAAAAAAAAGGAAGAAAAAAAGACCATCTACCAAAACAGAGCTTTGATTTCCTCTGTTGAAGCACTATTAGTGACTCCAGACAGGGTTTAGAAGAACTTGCCTCTACCCAAGTCCTCATATGCAGACCAGACCGATTCTTCAACATCTGACATGCCACTCATAAGTATATAAAGTTACAGTATAACAGTATTTCATGCCAGTCTACCATGAGCCTTTTATAGGCTGAACTGCTTTTCTTCTTGCTAACAGCTTACATATCACAAAGGTGTGTGTCAGAGAGCTTGTGCTGTTGGGACTTCTTGGGACTTCCCAAAAACCTCTGCTCTGATTTTCTTCTGACTTTACAAAACCCCACACCTTATTATTACATATAATTTAAACAAGTCCTTGAAATCCATTGTGTTGGGTCATTCAGCAAATCCAGACTGTACATGGTTTGAGCTATCTTCTCCCTCCAGGCCTTATCCAACCTCTTCTTTCAGACTTTGCTATATTACATGTGAAAAGTGCCTGTAAGTTTCAAAGGATTATGAAAGATGGGGCAGGGAAGAAAACTTCCAGGAATGGAGCATGTTATTTGTGTTTGTGAGGTCCAACCCATGTGTGCAGATCTCTCTGTCTCCACTAGATTTGTTTACTCTCTATGTCATATGACAATAGAGAGAAGAAGAATACATTCCACACTAAAATTTTAACCTTTTTCTTTTGGGCTGGAGATCCCAGTGACATAGTACAGGTTTAACAACATACCTATACTGCTTCTTGGAGCTGGTGGTAAGGTCCTGTGCTGTAAATTAAAGCATCATCAGCCTGTTGTAATGTCACCTTTATCTCAAGCAGAACTGTGAAGAGATGGTAAAGTGCATTACATGAGACTCCAGTCAAGAGAAAAGCAGAAAACAAATATACCATTTGTTTACCTATACAAGAATGCATAGTAAAGACATGATGAATCTAGAGAGAAGCACTAAGAATCTTAGCCAGAAACGCTTAGAATTCCATTACACTAAATGCCTGGACATTCATTTACCACATGCAGTTTTTGCAGAATATATCTTCCCATAGCATTTTCATTTCCTTATTTAATCAAGAAAAAAAAAATCAGAAAGGGGTGGTTACAGCAAGAAAACAAGGAAATACTTTCTATATGGTATTCAATCTAGAGATGTGGGAAGAAGTAAATCATTGTCTTCTTTCTGACAGAATGTTTTATTGGAGGAAAAAAATTCAATACAAAATCAAGTAATCTCACTGAAATGGGTCAACACTATCCATGGAAACTGCTAAATCAGAAAAAATAGATGATAGAAGAGTGTAAAAGCAGATTAAAGTAGGGACCCAACTTAAGTTAAATAATAATTTTCTTACCTGGACAAGATTTGAAGCATAACCTCACTATATGATGATATGTTACTGCACTGAGATGATAAAACAGTACACTGCACTTCTTAGAGGGAAGAGATTTGCATGTTGCTATGCCTACTTCCCTTATGGTCACCTAAAGTATAGAAAGCAGCCTCTCAAAATGACAACTGGATTTCAATGGAAAAGTACTTGAGAACAGCCAACAAGAAATTCCAGGTTTCCACCTAAAATTTCATTCTTCTAACCAACTGTTAACTCTTGTTTCCTTCACAAAAGCTATTAGGACTGACATGCTTGTAGAAACTTGCATTAGCATAAAATTTTAACTGGAATGAACCAGCTCATGATATTTCTGGCACATAGTAATGCTGACACAGAATGAGTATATTGATACAAGTCACTCTTATTCCTCAGACTTCAGTGAAAAGCATGAAATTCAGAGTGACTTAAAAAAAAAAATATATATAGTAAAAAGTGAAGCATTTTTATTCAGTGTTGTCTGTAGCACAGTTTGGGCTTCACACATCCAGAGAGAATTGTTCAGCTGGTAACAGCCTTCCCTGGAAGACAGCATGAGATCTTGGAAAATTACTAAGCCACATTCATGAGCTTTGAACAAGATTTTAGAAGCAGTGACTTCAGTAGAACTACATGTACACTGAAAATTTACATATGTTAATTACTCTGTGAACTGGAGACATAGTATTATCCAATATGCTGCTTTATAAATCAGCCTTTCAAAATAGATTATAAATAGGCATTACCAGTGTACTTAGACTTTGTCCTGCTGTTTCCACTACAGAAGTTAACTCCATTCATCAAAAGTTTTGGCTTGATGCATTCCTTGCTCAAATGGTACTCTCAACCACGCAATTTACCACGGTCTGTGTGACAAAACTTCATAATATAAAAGTACAGCATATGCTGCAGTTAAAACTCTATTGACGGTGTTTTGCCATGTATACTTTTCTTTCTTTCATCTGATACTGTCACATCCCTGATACCCACCTGAATGGACACTGTATTTAAGTAGGGTTTACTAGGAATAAATATGTTCCTGAATATGCAAAGTGTGCTCTTTTACTGCTGGGGCCTTTACTACCTGAATATTAGTGGCCCGAAATTGCTATGATTAAGATTTAATGAACTACTGATTAGCACTAATGAACACAACTGAACACACATTTTATTAAATTAGTTGTCTCTTTTGAAATGAAAGTAATGTTAAGCCCATTAATAAAAATTATTTGGATCATTTCTGAGCACTGTTGCACTCCTTGGAAGCCAGCCAATGTGCTGTTTGATTAGTGTTTCAGCAGATTTTACACAGCAATAGTTAGGGTTCACAGGCTGTATTTTCTAGGCTTAGTAAGGTCAGAAAAAAAAATAAAGTTTCTATGAGTGTTATTTGACAGGAGATATATATCCCTACAGTCTGTCAGGATCTGAAATGGTACAGCACACAAGAAATGGAAGGACTTTGTCCCTAGTTCTACGCAATAAAATAGGTGCCACTGGCAAAAAAGATAGCATGTAGAAAAAAAACCCCAAACAAACAAGCAAAACAAAACAAAAAAAAAAACCCCAAAACAATAAAACAACCAACCAAAAAACCAAAAAAACCAAACCCTCAAACAAAAAAAAAAGTTCCCTTACTCCTCAAGCACAAACAAATATGGTTGTAAAGATATTCTTCCATATCCTTGAATAATTTATTCATTATTTTCTAGCTAAAAGTATTTTGGAAGCTGCATCTATCCATCTGTCACAATTGACTGCACAAGTTTACATACAGTGCAAAGACTTAAAGACTACAGAAAGACTGAGGAAGTCTTGATGAGCAACTGTTCCCCTTATATGAGGGTGACATGCAGTTAATTCTCTTACAGTACAATGTCATAAAACATGCATAAATCCTCTTGAATCTGTGATGAAAAGTGATAAGAACATCACTTTAGCTTGTATTTTAGGGCCCTGTGTTCCACATATCCATAGTGACAGGTTGGATTATTAAGGTATCATTCCAATTACCAAGGAAGATTCCTAGCAAATAGTTGCCCCCTTCCTATGTTCAGTCAGTTGTCTCCAGGAGGATTTCTTACTGATTACTCAATCAGTTATGAAGAAGGAAAGAGTTACAAGAACACAGCCCAGGGCAGTGTTCTTCAGAGACTGCATTATCTTCTAACAGGTTAACAGAAATAGACATCGCACCTCTGAGCACTGCAAAATTTATTCATTTTCTATTACCATAAACATTAATGTTTGCCATTCCAGCCTCACAGCAACCCTGAAGTAAAAGCAGTACAGTTTTCCATGAGTCCCCTATCTCCAATATGCATTATATCTAAGGCCCTGATGATGCTGAGGAACCTGGAAAAAAATGAATAACACGCTGAAAAGCTCCTGGCCTAGTAAAGAAAAAAACATAAGGGAAAAAAAAATCAACAGACATCTGTTGACTTAATGGAGTTTTCTGTAGTTCAGGTTCATTATAGTCTTGAAATCATTTATCCCTTTGTTAAATCAAGTCTTACTACCACCAAAAGAAAACCCAAGAACACACCTAGGGATTCAAAAGGAGTATTAGAATATAAACTCTCTGTATGGAAACAGCCAGACCAATATTACTCACATATTAGCTGCAATGAGTAATGTAGAAAACCAGTGGCACAAATAGAAAGACTAATGAGACCTCTACAAGATTACTTTCATGTAATAAAGTGCAATGGGCTAAATTCTGCTTTAAATTGTTCCCAAGTGAAATGGTAAGAGTCCGTATGCATTTCAATAGATCTACTCTGCATCTAGAAGAGAGAAGCCACAGGCAGAATTTGACCTATTGCCAATAATACCAGCTAAGCAAAACAGCTAATTTGCTCTACCATGTAATTAATTGAATGAATCCACACAGACTCAAAACAGATTTCTTCTTAGAAACTTTGAAAGGTTTAATGTAGCAGGGAGAGACTGGGTGCAAAGAAGTGGAAGAGTGAGCAGTTGCAACAGGCCTAACCCAAAGGCTTGGGAAGGCACAGGGAATCTTCCCAAGGATTTTAGTCACTGGATTAGATCTGCTGATAAAGGTTGGATGTCAGTGGTCACCTTTCCTACCACACAGCTAAACAGATAAGGAAGATTCTCCCTTTTTCTACTGATGGTTTATGGGGTTGAAGAGGTACAGGCAGGCTGTGCAGAGAGTTTCCCTTTGGAGGAAACAGAGGAAGACTACCCAAAACCTGTGCAGCTACACCAAGAACTGGAAAACTGCTGGCAAAGAGCATTGCTACCACATTTAAGAGGTTTACTACAGGGTTTACTGTGTGCCAGTGATGAAGGTGGAACTTCAGCACAATCTCCCCACAGAAGCTCCTGTGATCTCCTGAAAGTCACATCTTCATTAATGGTTCCTGATTCCAAGAACAATTTGTCCTCACTTGATAAGTGGAAAGTTACTTCAATACCAATGAGCAACAATTTATGTTTGTTATCATCTCACCTTCTTTAACTAGAAAATCTTCCTAGCTGCTAACACATAAAACATTCTAACAGAGAAAACATTCATTTGTGGGTTAAGACATCACTACTTTCAAGACTACCTAACTAAATTCAAACCTTGATTACAGTAGCCAGATTTAATTTAAAAGTAAAGAAGAAAATTAATACACACTTTCAACATGCAGAAGTATAACCCAGAGTGGAATACTGGGGGATTAGAGGGAAGGGGAAGTAGTGTTTTTATAAATTATGGTCTTCAACAAAACTCCTAGGGCTAAAAATCCCACAGAATACCTAAATTAAGAAGTGCGATGCTGTGAAATTTACCCTGAGAAAATTAACCAAGCTGTCACACAAATGTACGTGATGCAAGCATTATCTTTGGAAAAAAGCTCCATAGTACATAGATACTGCAGACAAAGACTAACAGTGGTTCTACAAAACAGACATCATAAAACACCAGCATGATGCAAGCATTTACTGTTCAAATAAGACCTACATGAGCATAAAACAACCATGAGCTGGTTGAACCCGTCTGTGAGAAAGTTTTTCTATAAAACACATTTAGAGTCTGGTACTGTGTACTATCAGTGCTTCTGGTGGGCTACTGCTTTGATCAACAGCAAAAATTGTTCCTAAGACTATGGTCATATTAAGGTTATGTGTATGTGTGTGTGTGTGTGTGTGTATAGATAGATATGTATATAATATAATCCAAAACTAAGAAAAATCTGTAATAACACACCAAGACACTTCTCATCCTTGTCCCTGAGAAAGCTGTAATGAAATACAAAATATCCATTTTTAGTGCTTATAACTTGAAAGGGAGTGGCAGGATTTATGTACATGAAACCACTCTTTTTATTAGCAACTGGCTTAATCATATTTCTTTTTAATAAAACATCAAAGTGGTGGCCTATAGGCTGTAGGAGATGCACATAATTTGACAGGAACAGTAAGTCTATATTTCTTTGCAATGAAAAACTTAAACTTACTATTTAGAAAATACTCCCTTGTATGTGTAATAAGTATTAAAGATCAGCAAATCTCTATTTAATTACAAGTCAGTTAGAGGTTATTTTAAACATTAAGAATCTACTTAATTTTTAGGGAAGGCTTCTTAGGGGTAGGAAAACAGTGAATTCAAATTCAAGGTCTTAGGAATAAGGAATTTTAAAAAAAAATTACATCTTCATTTCTCAGGGAAAAAAATTCTGGATTATCTCAGCATCTTATAAAGAGATAAAGCATTAAAGTTATGTACCTAAGATCATACATTATTCATGAAGTGCAAAATGTGCATCCTTAACTAGTTATTTCCCCTACCCCTAGAATGTAATTAAAACCAATTACTCTTCTGTCAGGACATGCAAGAATAATAAACGAGACTGTTAAATAACGAATCAAATTAAAGCTCCTGGAAAATTTCTTAACAAGAATTTCCATTATGAGGAAAAAAAACGGGAGAAAAAAAATAAAAGAAGCATTTTCAGTTGTTCATACAACTACAACTTCAGGAGTTGCTGCTCCTAGAAAAAGACATGGCTAAATTTAACAGAGGTACTTTTCTTTTATCTAGGCAAGTCATTTCTTCTATTTAAATCTCCTTGCCTATATCAGATGATTAACAGCTGGATACCATTCAAGACACCTGTATTTGGTCTGAGAGGCAGCCTGAAAGTCTCCAGGGACTTTTTTGAGCTTTTACCACAGGAAACAGGTCAAAATATTTAATTCTGGCAACAACCATGAAACGTCATTTGCTGCTGTTATTTTCTTTCTAATTAAAGACTCATTTCAAAGTAGAGTGGAAATAAAGTGTCTGCTGTGGTTAATATTTAATCAGCAGTCTAGCATGCCAACCATATATCCCTTGTAATAGCCCAGGGTCAGTGCCCTGGATCCCACTGGGATGCCATATGGCTGTGTCCAGAAGACTGCAAGACACAAATGACCCATCACGGGTTCAGTGATAGCATGAATCAATGAGGATACTAATTATTGGTTTTGAAGAGATGACTCATCCACTGTGGGAGCGAATATTATGCTAACAACCTTGAGTGTTTCAAATCATAATATGAGATATGCTATTTTCAAAAAATAGAGCAAACCAGATTAAAATCATCCAACTTTTTCCTAGTCATTTACTGTTAAATAATTTAAATAGGATTTATCTGTACATAACTCAAGTGTGATACGTAATAGCAACTCTCCAATCCAAGAATAATATAATAAATAAATTTTGAATCTATTAAAAATCAAGACCCCCAGATATCAATATGAAAACTTTCTTACACAGTTACAACAAGGGCACTATTTAAAATCTATTTCTGCAAATGGAACATTTCTCTCTTATTTCACAAGGACATGGACTAGATTTTGAAATGCAGAAACTGGGAAAGCACTTAGGTGTACATTCAATCCTTGGTAAGAATAGATGAGTCTGTGATAAAGCATGTCTTGAACCACCATCAAGCCTGGACATGCTTGCTTATATGCTCAGCAAACTCAGAAGCTGCACTCCAGAGAGTACAGCACCCTCTTTGTTGTGCTCTTCCAGCTCGGTACATTTCCCCAGCATGTTAGAACTTCTGATAAAAGAAAACCTCATTACTGTTTCTGACTCATTACTGATAGCTGAGAAAGTAATTTGCTCTGAAAAACAGGCTACACTCTAGAGAGTGCTGGATCCCACCTTTTGTAGCAGGATGTTAGGCAGATAGGATACCATTTAATATATCAAGGATCTTGATGGGAGACAATTTCTCATCTTCCATGCTTAACTTCAAGCCGATGCAAAGCCTTTAAGCAAAGTGAATCCTTTTGGCAAAGTGAAGCTAGAAACAGGTGTTGCTCCTGAGGTCTTGGATGCTCCTGTATGACACAGTTTTGAGGTTTAAATACTGCACATAAAATTCAGACTCAAGGAGCACCTCACAGGCAGATCCATTCTTCAGAAACTGAATTTTCTCTTTTCTCATTAACAGCAGGGTAGTTTGCCTAATGCCTCAACTCAATGTGCAATTTGCCACAGAAGGAAGTTGGCACAGCTTTAAACTTAATTTAGCCTCCTTGAAGAGCAGCTGACTACAAGTCCGTGTTGTGCGAACTTCCCGGGATACAGATCAGGCTCGTGGCTTGCTCAGGGAACACGTGATCCCACAGAAATGAAGTGGTGTGGTCATGCCCACCAGCACATTGGTGTTTGCAATGCCCTATACATTATTTATATTCATATATACATTGCACATGATGCCCCGTGCAGTGTGGACGTAACTGGGGAGACGGGCATGCTGGAGCTGGCACTTACCCCGGACTGTCCGGAGCTGGCTGCCGAACAGGGTGACCCGGCTGCAGGACAGAGTGACCCAGCTGCCGAACACGGTGACCTGTCTACAGGACAGAGTGACCCGGCTGCCGGACAGGGTGACCCGGCTGTAGGACAGGGTGACCCGGCTGCCGGACAGGGTGACCAGGCTGTAGGACAGAGTGACCCGGCTGCCGGACAGGGTGACCCGGCTGTAGGACAGAGTGACCCGGCTGCCGGACAGGGTGACCAGGCTGTAGGACAGGGTGACCCGGCTGCCGGACAGGGTGACCCAGCTGCAGGACAGAGTGACCCGGCTGCCGGACAGGGTGACCCGGCTGTAGGACAGAGTGACCCGGCTGCCAGACAGGGTGACCCGGCTGTAGGACAGGGTGACCCGGCTGCCGGATAGGGTGACCCGGCTGCCGGATTCCGTGACCCCTCCCGGCCCGGCCCGGTCGGGGCCCGGCGGGCTCAGAGCGGCGCTCGGGCTCCCTCTGCCGGCCGCCCCGCGCCCGGCGCTCGCTCGCTCCGAGCGGCCGCCCCGCGATTCTGCATAGGACAGACCTTTTTTTTCTTTTTCCCCTCCTAGTAAAAAAGATACTGCCTTCCCTCACTTTTCTTTCAGCCACTAGAGACTTCAATTCTGCAGCTGGATCCTGGCCAAACTATTAAATTCTGTGAAAAGCAGCAGCAATTTTATTGAGACCCTACACTGGAATAAGCAGGGTGGGCTAATCTTGGGGCTGTCATCATTGCAAGCCATGAACAAAATGGGCTTTCTACTCTGGAAGTTGGGAAATTGTATGAGAACTTCAGACTTTTTTACACCTGGCCTGGCAAACCACAGAGAAAACCTTGAAAATAAAACACCTAAAGACTAAAGAAATGGAAACAAATTAAAAGAAGTAGTGTTTCTCCTAGGACAAGAAATAAACAGAAATTGACATTTAATTTTGGTTTATGTCTTTCTTGTTCTTGATGGTTTAAGAGCTGTTGGTTGATGGTCAGAATCAGCAGTATTGGGTACAGGGTCAGTCTTATCAGCATGAATATTACTGTGGTCTGAACTAGTAGAAAAACTGGCAGAGAAAAGGTAGCAGAAATAGTTACTTTTGAGTTAGAGACATAGACATTCTCAAAATTTTCTCAAGCCTTTTTTTTTTTTTTTTTAACTAGAGAGTAAATGCAAGAATACAGCATGCACATATTCGCTTTCTGTTTCTTATTCCTTGTCACCAGTGTTCCACCCAAAAACTAAAAGGAGAAATTAGAACACTGTGGGAGTCATCTTCCAGGAACAGGCATAGCTCTCCTCAGCAAACAGATTACTTATGGAGGAAGGTGGTCCATCTACAGCATCCCGGGCACTTCTGTCTCCAACCAGGCTGAGGATTATGTGCCTGCACAGAGTTATATGGCACAGCAGTTTCCAAGTGGCCTTGAAATTCTTCTCTGAGCTTGGTGGGCATTTTTTTTTTTCATTTTGCACATTGTTTAAAACTTGCTGCAGTGATTTCAGAGGTTATGTAACTATGTCAGATGCTCATACGAACGACAACTATTTCTCTGGCTTTATTTTCCAGAAATGCTTCTGGCATTGCTTTTCACAGAAACACCAGAACAGAAATAGCTGTGTGGCTGTGCTTAAGGCCTGTTTAGGTGCAGTGAAGATAAATTTTTAACTAGTAGGCTGTTATTAGTTTATTCCTATGTTCCTATGTGATACATTGTTCTGCTAAACAGAACAATGAACAGATCTGTTCAATCAGATCATGTCAAGTACTGATTTTGTCTACATAAATTTCAAAAAAAGGGAAGAAAACTTATTTGTCTTCTATATTTTAATGATATCTCACTTCCCCAGCACCCTGTTCAGCATTAACAGTGCATCTAAAAGCTCATTCTCATTCTTAAAGCATAAGAGAAGATGGGAAAAGACAGAGAGGGGAAAGATTGCAGCATGGCCATTGCTCTGATCCCCCTCTCCTAAATTTAGAAGTGGTCTAACCAAGCTGAATTAGATCTTGTGATGCTACCGTAGATCTACAGAGAGAAATTATTAAATCAGAGCACATTGCATACATGGAGTCAATTCTACAGAAAGACACCTTTATGACAAAAGAAGGACAATTTCTTATTTAATCAATGATGGGTTAAGTGACTCATCAAGGTCACACAGAGAAGGTTGATCCTGCTCTCTATAAAACTTGCTTTAAGGTTAACAGCAGTGAGATTAGGCCAAATTTAGAGAGAGAGTTGGCACAAAATTCGGACTGTGGAGCTACACTGACCTTTTCACCACAAGGGCACACTTCTTCGCAAAAGGAAATTTATTCATCAAAGATGACTTGTCTGCTTTTCTATCCAGGTACAAACACCACTATGTGAGACATCTAGGTGATCTCAACCTGCATCCTCCATACATACACATACACTTTTAGGCAACACAAACTTGTTTAAAATGAACTAACTTATTGCTTTTGTTATTATTTTCCCAAGCAGTAATGTTTCAGAGAAAGAAAGAATATTTCTTCAACTCCTGTGAAAAATGCTCTGTAAAGTAGGGAGAAGGCCTAGAGTATAAAAGAGGAAAACAGGGAACTGTTTGGCAATGACAGTCTTTCAGATCTTGTCATGAAAATTAAGCTTGCATTTCAATACAATATTCTTTTCAAAGAAAAAATGGTCTTCTTTAAGTATATAAAGCTAATCACAACAATTCATTTTAGAGGGAATGAAATGCTCCAAATGACCTTTATTTTTGTTCAATCTGATTTGGTAAGGTGTTTCTGTTCTAAACCAAATTGTCACCTTTTCATTTGATTTGACAATTTGGCTGCTGAACTAAAAAAATCCATTCATCGCCTAGTTTTATTATGATCTTACAGATGAGGAACTGAAGAGAAATCTTATTTATTCTTCAAGCCAGACCAGAAAGTCTTTGGCAGAGCAAGAAATTGGATCAGCACTGCCAAACCTGTGTTAATATCATTGTGCTTTCTGTGCCAGCACGTCTGAAGGAGTTTGTTTACCTGCAACCAAACACACGAACTAAAATAAAATAGGTAGAATGATGTGATCAAAATAAGTTGCTTTCCCCTGACAGCATCAATTAGATTTAGAAAGGGGAAAAAAAATAATCACAACAATGACTCGCTGCTCTTTACAAGAAGTTTGCCTGGTTCTGCTAGACACCCAAGGTAATGATGATAAGAACCATCCTGCTGTTCCTGTGGCTTGCAAGTGTCAGAGTAACCGGTCAATGCCCTGATGGCATGGGAGAGTGCACACCCCAGCTGTATAAAGCTGGGTATCCACCTCCTGTACGTGCATGTCCGTAAGCAAGAAGGGCTCCCAAAGGCACTCAGCTATCCAGATTAATATTAAGATCAGATTGCAACAGGTCATTCTCCTCCAGCTTTCTCTCTCTCATGGCTGATACTGTTATTTCTGCATCACTTTCTGCTACAGTCAGGCTGTTTCTCCCACAGCAGGAAATATAAAAGCTGTCAGGGATTTCTTTGCACTAGGCCATGTCAGGGTTAATATTCCACTTCTGCTCCTTGCCCCTTTTCAATCTGGTTAAGATTTCCCTACATGCCAGGCTTGTTTTGCTGAAGACAGCTATGAAACATAAAAGGAGGGACATCAGAGTCTCCCAAAACAACCTGAGAGCTGGCTGCATGACTTGAAAAGATGGCAAAGAAAAACAAACATACCTCGAATTCCCCAACTATACAGACTCCACTTAAACATATTACAAAGCATTGTGTGAACTACTGCTCTCCTTCCAGTCCTGTTTTCAGCAAACATTTAATTTGCAGAGCTATAGCTCTGTGTTATTATTCAGGAGAAAATCGAAATCATAACATCTGGAACCAGCAACAACATACAAAAACCATGTGTGCTTGTACAAGGAAGGGTTTAGACCAACTATTTTCCAAGTTCCTTTATCCTCACCTGTATTTTAACCATGAAGTAAAACATTCTTCTGGGTTCAGAAGTGTTTGGAATTCAGAATGGAAATTCAGAGCTCAGCACTCTGGGCAGGGCCAAAATTCTACTTTCAAAAATCAGGGTGATCCCCTGCAACATGAGTGCAACAACAGTGGTGTCTCGATGGGCTGGTCAACTAAATGGGAATCATAAGCTCCCATTGGGGCACACCAGTGCAGCAGCAACTATTTACTCCTTTTCACTACACACACAGCATGAGAAAGCTTTTAGTCATGTGCAGGCCACCTCCCTTGCATTCACTTGCAAAGACAAGCTCTTCCACCCACAGCAGTATGTGCTCTGCAAGGCAGCCCCCAGCTGGAATTAGGCCCAGAGTTGGAACTAGCTAAAGTAAACTCAAAAAAATTTTCATCAAGGAGGATAAGCACATAAAAAAATCAAAAAAGCAAAACATGAGAAAGACAAGTAAGCAACAAAAGGAAATAAGCCGTGAAATAGTTACAATACTTGTGCTGCGGGGTGGTGTTCCCACTCCAGTGTATGTTATTTCAAGATGATGCAATGCAAAGGCATCAGGCCAGTGTTGGAGGCAAGGGGACTCCAGAGTGGTAAGGAAAGGCAGTGCCCAGGTCAGGCTGGAAGAGGACAGTGCTTGAAGATCTCATCGGAAGAAAACACCTGAAGCATAAGTGTTAACTCTGGCAGCTGACCATTAGTGCTTGGAACTGGGTAAGAGAAAATTTAAAAAAAAGGGTGAGTGTTAACTAGCAATGTATCAACTTCGATAACTGATTCTTCATCCCTCTTGGAAATGCTGAAAGATATATTCTCCTCTTCTCTAAAGATATGACAGAGAAAATACATTGTAACAGTCAAACACATAGACTAAGATTTATGGGCTGTCCTCAGTCATATCTTTGGGTAGCTAACAATGACCAAAAAAAAAAAACCTTTATAGTGAAAAATGACTATAGTTATCTCCTAAAATTAAACAAGTCTTCGTCATTTGTTTTAAAAAAATATCATACTGGTCCAAGATTCAACTATTACCTTTTGATCTAATCTTTAGCATTATCCCCTCAGACAACTTTCTAATCAAAAGAAAGGAGATGCATGGCTATATTTACCATAATTCTTAGACAGAGTCCAGTCTATCATATTCTGGTTTTAGGATGAAGGAAGGATTTCCTGCTACCTCTTTATCCCCTGGTTCCAGAGATGTCATTCCTCCTTTTGCAGCCAGGTCAGGTTACCTTTCCTGACCACCAAGAGTTGCCACCTGGCTGAAGGTGTTCTAATGGTTTCATGACTGAGAGACTTCAGCAGCTGCCTAACAGAATGTGAATGAGACCAAGCCCTGCAAATCCATCTGCAAATTATTAGCTTCTTGCATGAGTAAATCCACTGAAATAATGGAATTCATGAGTAGCCCCATTACAGTGTTCAGAGAACTGAAACATAAGCCAGGAAACACCAGGACAAATGCACTTTTGGTTTATTTGTCTGTATAGGCGAGCAAAAAAAAAAATCTACAAAACAAATCCCGAAGTCTTTATTGCTAACATTAACAAGAGTAACCTCACTGAAATAGCCCCGATATTTTCAACTGCATCTTCTGAATACGGAGACCTTAACATGGAGAGGAAGAAAGGTGTGACCACAACATCATTAATCTGATCAGTAAGAAATAAAGCAGTGGTTACAAACACAGCCTTAAAAGTTACCAGAAATATACTGATCTTCTATTCATTATAGACTTTTACTCCTCATTGGACTTACTTATGCCATCTGGTGCAAGAAGGCAATAGAGACAACATATTGAGAAGCACAGATAACACAAATGCACATTTTGTGATGGGGAAGATGGGAATTGAGGTGGAAATGTGGGACTCTAGTTCCAGAATCTGATTATCAGTCTTCAGTATTTGAAAGTCTTGTATATGTGCTCTCTACATAGCATGCTATATGCAGACAGAGGATAACTTTAAATTAGATCAAGCCTGTAAAGGCCTCCTTAAAATATAGGAAAATTTAGTTGTTCAGGGGCCACTAAAATATTATGACCCCATAAGACTTGTGAAAACTTAATTACAGACACAAACAATATTTCTTATGGACACCAGCTTGCACACAGGGCAGACACTTGAAAGGAGCAGAGTTAAAGCTGAATGGAAAACTTCTAGGTCAGACATTTCTAGTACTTGATTTTGCAGGCTAAATAACAATGTTCAGACGTAAGCAGTTTATATGATAATTAATGAGGTAGAAATTACTATCGTTATTGCACTCAGTATGTTGTTTCAGGAGAGGTTTTCAGAAATTATCCTCTGAAGATGTAGTTTTTGTTTTGTAGTGTCTTTCATGCAAACTATGTTCCCAAAATGTCAGAGTTAACTGAACTGTCACAGAGTCAACTGAGCTGTAGAGATCATAATGAAGGAAAAGAGGCAGAGGCAATGGAGGAAAATACCCAACCCCTAAGAGTTTTCATTTGAGCTAGAAAGGCGATAAAAACAACATGCAGTGACAGAGGTGAATGTTCTATCGACTTCTTTAAGTAATTGTGTTTGACCAGGTATTGAGCCATAATACTGTAAAATAATAACATGCAAGTGGGACTATAATAACCCAGAGAGAGAGAGAAAAGGGTAAAAATGGGAAAATGGGAATTCTGACAGTGCAGTGCTGAGGCACTCTATTGGTGCCTGCTGGGCTCCAGACAACAGTTATATCAATCTCTGAATTTTTCAGCCTCACTTTGTTGTTTCACACATACAGAGACCTATTACTATCATCGTATTGATATGCTACTCTTTATTACCTTGTGTTCACAGCTGTGGAACAGCATTAAAAAGCCACAAGGAAAAATGTAAGACAGGTCAAGTCACCAACAATTCAAATAAAAAGTTTCCAACTCTTCCTGAAACATAAACTTTAAGAAATTTAGAGATTTTAGAAGAGCTAAGATTTTAGTTAGAAATAAGCTTTATTGGAATTAATTAAAATAGAAGAGAGTTTTCTCTCCTTTTCCTTTTGTATAACAACTTTCCCTTTAACAGCTGCTGTTCTGAATCCTGTTTTAAAAGGACTGCTAACCTCTTTTTTTAGAGAAAAGAAGAAAATTAATTAACAAGCTGTTTTATCCCTTTTGTTTGTTAGCACAGCTATATGACCTGGAGCAAAAGGTACAAGAAATCGGGAGCCTGGTTCAGGGGTATTCCCCTGCCCAAATAAAGATTGCTGCTGTAATCCATAGATTGTATTTTGGTGTGCAGTCTGTCAGGACTTGTGGGTCCGAAAGGGGTATAGGTGGTTAATACCTAAGATTGGAATTTGTGCTTTCTGTTGTACAAAGGAACGAGAGGCTACTCAAAAAGTTATATGAATTTTGTTGGCAACTGGCCAAGAGGTCCCTGGTGGCAGTAAAATATTTGAGTTGTTAGAAAATGGGGTTTCAGGAGCCTTGAAGAAACCAGTGGAAATTCTTAAAGTTGAGTGTGGCCAGCATATTTTTGTACCAGAGGAATACCAGGTGAAGCTTAAGAACTGGGATAAGACCAAAAAGCGTTTTGAAAAAGAAAATTCTAAACATGGGGGCAAATGAGAGCAAAGAGATTCCCAGAGGAAGCCCTTTAGGGTGCATTTTAACACACTGGAAAGAGCTGGTGGGCTATGGTGGGAGTGAAACTAAAAGGGAACCTGTCAAATTTTCTACGCAGTAGTGGCCACTCTATAGACTCGATGGAGGGGTGAAATGGTCAGTAAATGGTACATTGGACTATGAGACTTTATTACAGTTAATGCTTTTCCTGAGGCATGAACAGAAGTGGCAAGAGGTGACTTACGCTGATATGTTTTTCAGTCTTCGGAATCACCCTGAGTGGCAAAGGGACTGTGGGACCAGGCCACCATCTGATCCACTGGTACTGGCTCTTGAGAAAGATAATAAAGCTAACAGGGAAAAGCCCAAACGGTGTTGTAGTACATGTTCAATAATCCAAAGATGCTCGCACCCAAGTAAAGTGTATCCAACAGAGATCTTAGAACAAGAGACAGTAGAGACACTTTTACCACCCCCTAGGAGCCAGGAAAGAATGGGGGTAGAGGGGAGGGTAGAAAAATGAATAAAATCAGAACCCTCACCATCTCTGGCCTCCCCTAACTTATCTTCTGGTTCATCTGCCCTGGGAAAAACAGTAATTGAGGTAGCCGTTTCCCCACCAACTCCTAAATCAAGGCAACCCACGAGGCTTTATCCACCACTGCCTAGTAGTGATAGTGAATGGGATGAATCTGAATTAAGTCCCAAGACTTCCCCACAAGGTCCGATAGCATCAAGGACCAGAAGGCAAACCAGAATGAACCCACCCCCACAAACAACCAGAAAGCAAACTAAAAGAGTTATACAAGCACCCTTAAAAGAAGCTATAACCTATGACGGGGAACCTAGGATAATTAAGGTGCCCTTTTTCTCAATGGATTTGGACGCTTGGGAAAAGACTGCTAAGGGTTATCGGAATGACCCAATAGGGGTTGCTAAAAGATTAAAGTTTATGGTTAAGCAGCATTCACCTGATTGGGCAGACATGCAGTTACTACTTGATGCCTTAACAGAAACAGAGAAGCAGTTGGGTTTGAAGGTAGCCAAGGATTTAGCTGAAGATTCTTGCACAATAGCAGAAGAGGATATCAAAGATGTATTTCCTCTTCAGGATCCGATGTGAGACCCCAATGAACCTGATTAATTAGCACAGCTTAAGAGATATCAAGATTTTATAGCAAAAGGACTAGAACGAGCGATTCCTAAAACCATAAATTGGTCAGCCTTATATTCTGTTAAACAAGGTCCCTCTCAAACACCTTCTGAATTTTTAGATCACCTACGGGACGCAATGTGGCGATATACCACCCTGGACCCTGGATCGGATGAAGGAATACAACAACTAAAAAATTCATTTTTAGGACAATCCACAGGAGATATTAGGCGGAAGCTTCAGAAGATCCGGGGCCCAAATAGCCGAAACTTGGAGACTCTATTAGATGAAGTATGGAGAGTCTTTAGTAATCGGGAGGAAAGATATAAGCAAGGAGTGAAGAAATTAGTAGCAGTAGTAAAGGAGGGAGAAAAAGAAAAGCGTGAGCAAAACCCGCCAAGACAGGGACCACCCCGACTGGGAAAAGATCAATGTGCATTTTGCAAGAAATTTGGACACTGGAAAAACCAGTGCCCAGAATGAAGAAGGGGTGATGAACAGAGAAAAAGCGATCAGGGAAGAGAAAGGGTGGTTGCTCATGCAAAGGAGGACTGAAGAGGACCCGAGGGCCCTACCCTAGGGGACCCTCTGGTTATAGTTAAACTAGGGAACAAAGAAAAGAAAGTGGAATTTTTAGTGGACACAGGGGCAACATTTTCAGTGTTGAATAAGGCCCTAATACCTCTAACAAATGATTATGTTATGGTAAAGGGGGCTACTAGTCAATCTGAAAGGGCATATTTTTGCAAACCATTAAAGTATAAGTTGGGAAAGCAATGTGGGATTCACCGATTTTTATTTATGCCTAATGCTCCATCTGCACTTTTGGGCAGGGATCTGCTAGAGCAGCTGGATGCAAAAATAATATTTAAAAATGGAGAAATTAGCTTGGAGGTAAAGGACCAACAATACGTGGAGTTGTTAAGCCTAATGTTAATAACCAAGGAAATTGAAACTCTAAGTGAAGAAGAGAAAAACTTAGAGAAAAGAATGGATCAGGTATTCCCTGGGGTATGGGCTTCTAATATACCAGGGAGGGCAAAGAATGCGCTACCCATCCAAATCAAGCTCAAAGAAGGGGAATGACCAGTAAGGGTTAAACAATATCCCCTGAAGAAAGAAGACAGAGAAGGGATTAGCCCAATCATAGAAAACTTCTTGCAAATAGGTTTGTTA